>NC_140991.1:186057951-186657951 GCF_052327205.1 Somniosus microcephalus
CCCCCCTCCCGCTCTTCTCTCCCGCCCGCCCCCCCTCCCCTCTCTCTCCGCCCCCCCCTCTCCCCCTCTCTCTCCCGCCCCTCCCTCCCTCTCTCTCCCGCCCCCCCTCCCCTCTCTCTCCCGCCCCCCCCTCCCCTCTCGCTCTCTCTCCGCCCCCCCCTCCCCTCTCTCTCCCGCCCCGCCCTCCCCTCTCTCTCCCGCCCCCCTCCCCTCTCTCTCCCGCCCCCCCTCCCCTCTCTCCTCCCCGCCCCCCCTCCCCTCTCTCTCTCCCGCCCCCCCTCCCCTCTCTCTCCCGCCCCCCCCTCCCCTCTCTCTCCCGCCCCCCCTCCCCTCTCTCTCTCCCGCGCCCCCCCTCCCCTCTCTCTCTCCGCCCCCCCTCCCCTCTCCATCTCTCTCCCGCCCCCCCTCCCCTCTCTCTCCCCCCCCCCTCCCCGTCTCTCTCCCGCCCCCCCCTCCCCTCTCTCTCCCGCCCCCCCTCCCTCTCTCTCCGCCCCCTCTCTCTCCGCCCCCCCTCCCCTCTCTCTCCCGCCCCCCCTCCCTCCTCTCTCCGCCCCCCCTCCCCTCTCTCTCCCGCCCCCCTCCCCTCTCTCTCCCGCCCCCCCCGCCCTCTCTCTCCCGCCCCCCCTCCCCTCTCTCTCTCCGCCCCCCCTCCCCTCTCTCTCCCGCCCCCCCTCCCCTCTCTCTCCCGCCCCCCTCCCCTCTCTCTCCGCCCCCCCCTCCCTCTCTCTCCCGCC
This sequence comes from Somniosus microcephalus, assembly GCF_052327205.1. Lineage (NCBI taxonomy): Eukaryota > Metazoa > Chordata > Chondrichthyes > Squaliformes > Somniosidae > Somniosus > Somniosus microcephalus. Next base: position 186,058,686 of record NC_140991.1, read on the forward strand.
CCCCCTCCCCTCTCTCTCCGCCCCCCCTCCCTCTCTCTCCCGCCCCCCCTCCCCTCTCTCTCCCGCCCCCCTCTCTCCGCCCCCTCTCTCTCCCGCCCCCCCTCCCCTCTCTCTCCCGCCCCCCCCTCCCTCTCTCTCCCGCCCCCCCCTCCCTCTCTCTCCCGCCCCCCCTCCCCTCTCTCTCCCGCCCCCCCTCCCTCTCTCTCCCGCCCCCCCTCCCCTCTCTCTCCCGCCCCCCCTCCCTCTCTCTCCGCCCCCCCTCCCCTCTCTCTCCCGCCCCCCCTCCCTCTCCCCTCTCTCCCGCCCCCCCTCCCCTCTCTCTCCCGCCCCCCCTCCTCTCTCCTCTCTCCCGCCCCCCCTCCCCTCTCTCTCCCGCCCCCCCTCCCTCTCTCTCCCGCCCCCCTCCCTCTCCGCTCTCTCCGCCCCCCCTCCCTCTCTCTCTCCGCCCCCCCTCTCGCCCTCTCTCTCCGCCCCCCCTCCCTCTCTCTCCCGCCCCCTCCCTCTCTCTCCGCCCCCCCTCCCCTCTCTCTCCCGCCCCCCTCCTCCTCGCTCCTCCCTCCCTCTCTCTCCCGCCCCCCCTCCTCCTCTCTCCGCCCCCCTCCTCCCTCTCTCTCCCGCCCCCCTCCCTCTCTCTCCCGCCCCCCTCCCTCTCTCTCCCGCCCACCCCTCCCTCTCTCTCCCGCCCCCCCTCCCTCTCTCTCCTCCCGCCCCCCCCTCCCCTCTCTCTCCGCCCCTCCCTCTCGCCCTCTCTCTCCCGCCCCCCCCTCCCCTCTCTCTCTCCGCCCCCCCTCCCCTCTCTCTCCCGCCCCCTCCCCTCTCTCTCCCGCCCCCCCTCCCCTCTCTCTCCGCCCCCCCCTCCCCTCTCTCTCCCGCCCCCCCTCCCCTCTCTCTCCCGCCCCCCCTCTCCGCCTCTCTCTCCCGCCCCCCTCCCTCTCTCTCGCCTCCCTCTCTCTCCGCCCCCCCCTTCCCCTCTCTCTCCCGCCCCCCCCCATCCCCTCTCTCTCCCGCCCCCCTCTCCCTCTCTCTCCCGCCCCCCCTCCCCTCTCTCTCCCGCCCCCCCTCCCCTCTCTCTCCCGCCCCCCCTCCCTCTCTCGCTCCCCTCCCCCTCTTCTCCCGCCCCCCCTCCCTCTCTCTCCCCGCCCCCCCTCCCCTCTCTCTCCCCGCCCCCCCCTCCCCTCTCTCTCCCGCCCCCCCTCTCTCGCCCTCTCTCTCTCCCGCCCCCCCCTCCCCTCTCTCTCCCGCCCCCCCCTCCCTCTCTCTCCTCCCGCCCCCCTCCCCTCTCTCTCCCGCCCCCCCCTCCCCTCTCTCTCCCGCCCCCCCTCCCCTCTCTCTCCTCGCCCCCCCCTCCCCTCTCTCTCCGCCTCCCTCCACTCGCCCCCTCCTCTCTCTCCCGCCCCCCCTCCCCTCTCTCTCCTCGCCCCCCCCTCCCTCTCCTCTCCCCGCCCCCCCTCCCCTCTCTCTCCCGCCCCCCCTCCCCTCTCTCTCTCTCGCCCCCCCTCCCCTCTCTCTCCCGCCCCCCCTCCCTCTCTCTCTCCCCGCCCCCCCTCCCTCTCTCTCCCGCCCCCCCTCCCCTCTCTCTCTCCCGCCCCCCCTCCCCTCTCTCTCTCCCGCCCCCCCTCCCCTCTCTCTCTCCGCCCCCCCCTCCCCTCTCTCTCCGCCCCCTCCCTCTCGCCCTCTCTCTCCCTCGCCCCCCCTCCCCCTCTCTCTCCCGCCCCCCCTCCCCTCTCTCTCCGCCCCTCTCTCTCTCGCCCCCCCTCCCCTCTCTCTCCCGCCCCCCCTCCCCTCTCTCTCCCGCCCCCCCTCCCCTCTCTCTCCCGCCCCCCTCCCCTCTCTCCCGCCCCCTCCCCTCTCTCTCCCCGCCCCCCCTCCCCTCTCTCTCCCGCCCCTCCCCTCCCCCTCTCTCTCCCGCCCCCCTCCCCTCTCTCTCCCGCCCCCCTCCCCTCTCTCTCTCCCGCCCCCCCTCCCCTCTCTCTCTCCCGCCCCCCCTCCCCTCTCTCTCCTCCCGCCCCCCCCTCCCCTCTCTCTCTCCGCCCCCCCCTCCCCTCTCTCTCCGCCCCCCCCTCCCCTCTCTCTCCCCGCCCCCCTCCCCTCTCTCTCCCGCCCCCCCTCCCCTCTCTCTCCCGCCCCCCCTCCCCTCTCTCTCCCGCCCCCCCCTCCCCTCTCTCTCCCGCCCCCCCCCTCTCCCCTCTCTCTCCCGCCCCCCCCTCCCCTCTCTCTCCCGCCCCCCCCTCCCCTCTCTCTCCGCCCCCCCTCCCCTCTCTCTCCTCCCCCCCTCCCTCTCCTCCCGCCCCCCCCTCCCCTCTCTCTCCCGCCCCCCCCTCCCCTCTCTCTCCCGCCCCCCCTCCCCTCTCTCTCCCGCCCCCCCCCTCCCCTCTCTCTCCCGCCCCCCCTCCCCTCTCTCTCCCGCCCCCCCTCCCCTCTCTCTCCCGCCCCCCCCTCCCCTCTCTCTCCCGCCCCACCCCCTCCCTCTCTCTCCCGCCCCACCCCTCCCCTCTCTCTCCGCCCCCCCCTCCCTCTCTCTCCCGCCCCCCCTCCTCTCTCTCCCGCCCCCCCCTCCCCTCTCTCTCCCGCCCCCCCTCCCCTCTCTCTCCCGCCCCCTCCCTCCCAGACGAGCAATTATGTGGGATCCGTCTGTCTGTCCGCTATTCACTCAAAAGTTATAGAGCGTACCTACACATATGTTATATCAAAAGAAAGCTTATGATTAGGGGAGTCTCATAGGGCGTATTTACTTTTCGGTCAGACAAAAATTGTTCGGACAGTATACAAAAACCGTTCAAAAATCCGCTCATTAGCAGTTGACCAATCCTACCGCTCATTAGCGTTGAGTGACGTGATGGTTGACCAATCCTACAGTTCAATGACCTGATGGTTGACCAATCGGTGCGTCATGGGGGGCGTTTCATTCAGTGTGTGGGCGGGACCTAATACTGCAGCCTCCCGAAATGTAGCCGCCATTTTTTTCACTGCTTTTACTCAACAGCGAGTGGGGCAGCTGCGGCAGCCCGCCGGAGCGGGAGATGAGTTGGGGTCACTCGGGCCAGGCCTGACAACCGCTCGGCCCGAGACACAGAGCGGGGGAGCGGCAGCGGCCGGCCGTAAACCGCGCAGCCCTGTAAACTGCCGTTTTACAAAAGAGCCTTGGCAACGCCGGGCCCCCCAGCTAGTTATTATAACATATATTGGACTCCACGCTTTGGAAATATTTCATTTTGTAGAAATATTACTTCAGCATAATTTATTTTGGAGAGGGTAATAGAAAATATTTCACAATTTGTCTGTTTTCCTGAAAATTCAATTTAGTGTAGTAATTGTTTCTGTAATTTTATTTTCTATGAACATAGTTTACTTTCATAAAGTATACTGCAATACATAATAACAGTATTTAACCATATGTTTTAATAATTTCTCAGAAAAGCAAAACGCAAACTGGATGAAAGAAGTTTTTTTGGTAGTTTACTTCATGTGTGTTATGCCCCAGAATTTGAAACAGTGGAGGATACCAGAGCAAAATTAAAGGAGAGGAAAAGGTACATCATGAGGGCAACAGGCAACAAAGGTTGTTCACAGAACACTTTCATTTAGTCGCTTCCCTTTTATCACCTTACAACAAAGCTAGAAAATAGTTTGTTTCTTAACGTGAAAATGTGGTTAGTCTTTTCCATTTATAATGAGCACTTTAATACTTTGCTACGAGAAGATTTAATGTTTGCATGCTTCAGACTCTCAGAACACAAACAATTTTAGGTATTCCAGTACTAAATAAATGGGCCAGAAATTCGGGTTGGAGGCTTCCTGCGGGCGCAAGCCCCCGACCAGCACTTACATAGCGTGCCTGCCATTGAGCTGTGGTCCCGCGTGGGATTCCAATCCTGGGCCGCCTCCAGCTGCCGGTGTGCAGTGCTCACGTATTCCAGGGGCGCAGTTAGTTCGCAGCGTCCCCTGGGATCACGCGACCCATGGGGAGCCAGTCGGAGCAGGGAATCTCCATTCATAGATTTGATAGGAAGACCTGTCAAATCTATGAAGAGATCGGCCCCAAAACTTAAGTAAAACTTCAAAAAAAAAATTTTAAATCACATTTTTAAAATAACTAAGTTACATAAATTAACTTTTAAACAAAAATTTTAATTTTTGAAAAAATTAGTTTTTAACGGGGCTAAAAATAAACTTCCCTTTAAAGTATTTTAAAATGATAAACCTGTGGAAAAAAACGTTTTAATTTTATTTAATTAACCTCTTACCTTGTTAAAAAGCAGGCTCTCCGGCGCACGCTTTTGACCTCCGAACCCCTTCCTTCAAGGGAACGGAAGTTATGGTTTCCAGCGCATGTGCGAAACCGGCACTTCCGTTGGCCTAACGGGTGAGTACACAATGCGTACTCACCCGTGGGGACCTGAATTTCTGGCCCAATAAAAACAAATATTTGCATCTATGCGCCTGGAATACTTTGAAAGTGTCCTATATGCAAAGTCTGTGTCACACTTGCATCTGATTGGCTCAAAGAATATATTCACACAATGGTAACAACTGAACAGTCAGGTAACCCACCAATGAAAAGTAGCATTTCCTTTGAACTTGATAATGTGGCTTCTCCCCAAAGGAGCAGCTGGTGGTCTATAACCTTCCCTCAGCAATAGCAAGTGACCTGTAATTGATCTCCGAATGTGTTTTTCTTACAGCAGTTGCAGCTTGTGACATTCAAGGGAACAAACAAAGTTCCACACGGTTCCACCGTAGTAGCAGAATAATACATTGTGGAGGAGAAATTCAGTACTGCCCCGTTTGGGGCGCTATTATTGGCGGTGCGCAAAGTTTAGCGCCTGGCGCTAATTATCACCTCCGACAGCAAACTTGGCTTTTATCGCCCCTGGAGGTGATTGGAGCGTTAAATCAGGCGCTACACACCTCTCAAGGTGCTAAGGCCCTATCTCACAGCGCTGGCGAAGCTCATGTGATTTCAGTCAGCAATGGAACACAGACACACTGGCACCATCCAATTCTTAAAGGGGAGTTCTGACGAATGGTCTTCGACCTGAAACGTTAAATCTGTTTCTCTCTTCATAGATGCAGCTTGACCTGCTGAGTTTCTCCTGCATTTTCTGTTTTTACCTTAAAGGGGAGGGTTGATCTTGCTCATTGCAGCCTTGAATCTCGGCCTGGAGAGACCTGTACATCAAATCTGCTGGAAAGAACAATGGAGAGAACCAGGGGAAGAGCTCCGAGTGCAGACCCCATAGTCTCTTCTAAATCGATACAAGGAAGGGCAAATCAAAACCAACCTGCAAAGTGCTGCTCAGTACCCAAAACTCCTTCACACAGCGTTGAATCTCTCCAGAAGTCTCTCTCTCTCAGAATGTGTGGTGCAAAAATGTCACCGACAAAAAAAGGCAGGAAGTGTTCGCCTTTAAATAGCGCTCCCCTAGTCCCTTTCTGACAGCATAACGCTTCCCTCAACCTGTTGTTGCTAGCGGCAGGCGGTAAGGCAGGGGGCACCACTCAATTTCCGGTTTGGGGTGCTACCGGGGCGTTGCGCACTCGACCGACGTCACGATCTGCCGGCGCAGGAGATCGTGGCGGTATTGTTTAGTGCCACCGCAAAATGTCTGGTCAATTTTGCGAGAGGTGCAGATATCGCCGCGCCCTCTTAAGGCGTTAACGGGTGGCGCTACCAACTGAATTTTTCCCCATGTATGTTTTATGGTGTAATACATTTTCTGACTTGTCAAGATCAATGCAACAGTGGTGTCAGTGGTGCAGAAAAGTTCTACTTTTTGGAGCAGGTAGATGCATTTGCCACATCTAGCGAGGTGGCGCAGCCTTTTCCAATCCTCTTGAGCCTACAATTTTAAATGGAGTACTGTGCACAGTTTTGGTCTCCTTACCTGAGGAAGGACATACTTGCCTCAGAGCCGGTGCAACGAAGGTTCACTAGATTGATCCCTGGGATGAGAGGGTTGTCCTATGAGGAGAGGTTGAGTAGATTGGGCCTATACTCTCTGGAATTTAGAAAGAGAAGTGAGATCTCATTGAAACATATACGATACTGAGGGGGATTGACAGGGTAGATGCTGAGAGTTTTTTCCCCTGGCTGGAGAGTCTAGAACTAGGGGGCATAGTCTCCGGATAAGGAGTCAGCCATTTAAGACTGAGACGAGGAGGAATTTCTTCACTGAGCTGGTTGTGAATCTTTGGAATTCTCTGCCCCAAAGGGCTGTGGATGCTGAGTCATTGAGTATATTCAAGACAGAAGTCAATACATTTTTGAGAACTAAGGGAATTAAGGGATATGGGGATCGTGCGGGAAGGTGGAGATGAGGTCGAAGATCAGCCATGATCTTGTTGAATGGCGGAGCAGGCTCGAAGGGCCAAATGGCCTACTCCAGCTCCTAGTTTTTGTGTTCTTCTGTATTCTTAATGTTCTAGTCATTGTTATATGCAGCAGCCAATTTGCGCACAAGATCCCATGAACAGCAGTTGAGATAATGACCAGCTAATTTGTTTTAGTGATGTGGGTTGAGGGATAAATATTGGCCAGGACTCCAGGGAGAACTCCCCTGCTCTTCTTCAAAATAGTGCCACGGAATCTTTTACATCTACCCGATAGGGCAGATGGGGCCTCGGTTTAATGTCTCAGCCCCTTATAGTATTGCACTCCAGCGTCGGCTTAGATTCTGTGCTCAAATCCTGGAATGGGGCTTGAATCTACAAATTTCTAACTCCGATAAGAGTGCTTCCAACTGAGCCTTAATCTAATGAGAATAGTGAACCTAGAGGTATGTTCGTTTATATTGTAATACAGCAGTGCCCATATCACGACTATCTCATGAGTCGTGATATGTTACATTTGACAAAGTTTCTAATCAATGTTGCATTTACAGTGTATGTATATACCTGAGTAAATTTGTAGTAGCCAACTTATCTTACAAAGATTTACCTGTTATACTTCTTCACATTTGTCCTTTTTAGATATAGACCTGTACAAGACAGAAAAGAAAGTTGGGAATCCAGTTACATTACAAAATATCACAAGGCAATCATTTTCCGAAAAGCCTGAACATTGTGGAAGTTTGGAACCCAACCAGCAGGAGTGGAATACAGATTTTTCCATGTATGGTTACCCAATGTTATTGCATCCAGCACAGCCGGACTATCAACTGTCTTCATCTATATCAAGGGTCAGACAAGAATATCCTCAAATGCCTTCATCACATGGAACATTACCTCAAGACTTCCCTGCTTGTACAAAAAACTCTTCATGTTTTAAATCTGAATTACCTTGTTTTCACAACCAGTATTTGGACAAATCTTGTGATTCTAACGACTCGCATAGATCAGAAAGAAAAAGCCAGGCCCCTAATGTTAGGACATGTTTCTCTAGATTTGTTCCCAGGACTACTCAGTTGCAGGACAGGAAGAAAATAAATCAGCAAATGGACATTAATGTATTTGGCAGATTAGATACTGAGAGTACTACAGTAGTAATTGGACCAAAACTGCCAGAAATACCAAAGGTGGACATGGGAGATAATTCCTTAAATGTCTCTGCTACTTTGATCAGAAGTAAACTTACAAAGGTATGCTTTATACAATGTTACATCTATGCTAGAATATTGGGAACAGGGTGGCCAAATGTGCTGAGAACTTCCTCCGTGGGCGCACCCCAGAAGTTAAACTCAAAAATGCGCCTATTCTACCAATGTTATATTGCGCTCAAATTTCCTGCAAATCTCATTAGAATACACCCAAACGTGTAATCGGCGTAAATCAGCATACACAGTTGGAGCCCAAGGAAAGGGCTGCACTCTCATCGTTAATTTCTTAAGTATGAAAATTACATTTTCAGCTCTTTCAACCATCATTCATGTACATTAGGCACAGCGGCCCAGAAATTCGAGTCTCCACGGGTGAGTACGCACGGGGTACTCACCCGTAGGCCTAATGGAAGTGCCGGTTTCCTGCATGCACTGCGCATGCACGGGAAACCGGCACTTCCGTTCCTCTGAACGAAGGGGTTCAGAGGTTGAACGCGTGCGCGGGGGAGGCTGCGCGTGCGCATCAAACTTCGGTCTTTTTTACAGTTTTCCCGGGAACGTAAGCCTGCAGAATTTAGAAATGTAAAAAGCAGGTGTAAGGCTTGCTTTTTACAAGGCAAGTGGTGAATTAATTAAAATTAAAACATTTTTTCCACAGGTTTATTATTTTTAAATACTTTAAAGCAAGGTAAGTTTATTTTTAGTAATAACAACAGAAAATGCTGGAAAAACTCAGCAGGTCAGGCAACATCCGTGGAGAGAAATTTGAGTTGACGTTTCGGGTTTGACCCTGTTAGAAAATAAAATTTAAATTATTGTTTAAAATAGTTATTTCATGTAATTTATAGTTTATTTAAAAAGTGATGTTTTTTAAAAATTTATTTGAAGATTAGTGCTATTTTGGGGCCGTAGTATTTATAAGTCGTGACAGCACTTCCTGTCAGACTTATGAATGGAGCATTCCCTGCTCCGATTGGCTCCCCATTGCCCACGTGATCCCAGGGGACGCATCGAACTAACTGCGCCCCTGGGATACGCAAGCACTGCGCGCCGGCAGCTGGACCAGGCCCCGGATCGGAATTCCACGGGGGCCCACAGCTCAACAGCCGGCGCGCAAGGTAAGTGCAGGTCGGGGGCTTGCACCCGCGGGAAGCCCCCGACCCGAATTTCTGGGGCAGCATGTTTAAGAACCTGCAATTGGGGAAGCTTTTCAATTTTAATATGACTTGTACTGATGCCATAAAATCCATTCAAAGAAACAGAAAATAGATTTGGTTTCAATGAGGATAATTTTTTTAAATCTTCTATCTGTCTGCCTGTCCGTCCTTCGGTCTGTCTGGCTATACACTCTCAAGTTATAGAGCGTATCTACACGTGTGTTACCTTGAAAGAAAGCTTACGATTCCGGAACGGTCATAAGCGTATTTACTTTTTCCTCACACAAAAATTGTTCGCGCATTATTCAAAAAACCTTCAAAATTCCACTCATTACCATTGACTGACGTCAAGGTCGACCAATCCTGTGCCGTGATGTTTCACCAACCCTACAGTTCAGTCACCTGATGGTTGACCAATCGGTGTGTGTGTGGGTGGGCGGGACTAACCATTCTCAGCTCAGGGATCTGGCAGCCATTGCCTCAAGCTAAAAACCCCATTGCCTCAACCTAAAAATATGCTCAACTGTACTATAAGTTCTAAGAACTAAATGAAAATCTTTCTTTATTTTTTGCACAGCAAAGGAGGTTTGAAAACTGGTTTAACTAGTTAGTTTTCCCCTGTGACTAATTCTCCACTTTTTCACAGGAAAACAAGCACCTTTTTCATAGGAAAGCAAGCACCAAGTGTCAAGTAGGGACTTCCATGCAGGGAGAGCTAGAAAGGAGGCTCTTGTTCTGGAGCTGCTGCTCCAAACATCCTAGTGGTTAGTTCATGAGTAGCATAGGCTGAGGCCGAGTAACGAACCACTTACCTGCTTTTTTTAAGCAAGAAACTGTTGTGTGCATGGGAGAACCTGAAAAGAAAATTTAAAAACAATTAAGATATATTGACTCTCTTGGAAGTATTTTGTTTAAAAATAACGTTGAAAAAATTGATAGGTGAGTTTATCATTTAAAAGATCATTTTTCTTGTTGCTTTCACAAGGTGTCCGTCTCTGCAACAGAAGCTGAAGTGCCACAAACAAAACCTCCAAAGCAACGTCGGAGAATCTAAAGATGAACTCCCTGAAGGAAGGAAGACTTGTCTTGCTATAGTGTATTGTCACATCTCAAACACTTCACATACAATGCATTATTTGAACAGATGTAACTCTTGTTATGTAGGCAAATGGAGCAGCCCATTTTGTGCATAAGATGATTCCACAAAGACCAAAGAGGTGAATAATAAGCAGCTAATATTTTTGGGGTTAAGGGAGGAATTTTGCCCACAGACACCGGGAGAACTTCTGCTCTTCAAATAGTGCTATGCGATCTTTAATGTCCACTAGAACAGACAGAAAGGGCTTCAGTTCAATGTTGCATCATAAGTACAGTATCTTCACCAGTACACTACTGAAGGATTGCTGTGTTGGAGTGTCAGCCTAGATTATGTGTTCAAGTCCTGACACAGGACTTCACCCTACCAATTGCAGTCGTGGGGCCAGGCCTAGGAAATTAAAGGGTAAATTTAAGTGGAAAGTTAGAGGTGGATTACAAGAATAAAAGGAGTTTGATATATTCATAATGGTACATAAAATGAAAGGAGAAAATCACACATAGAGACAGAAACAAAGGCACAAAATGCATGATTGAGAGTAAGGGGCATATAGAAGAGAGAGATGGCAGGTAATGACTTTTTTTTAAAGAAAGAGTTGCGCACCAATACAAATAGTGTCCACGGTTCTACAGTGTGTGAAAGAACAACACCCACCCCCCCCCCCCCCCCCCCCCCCGGACAATTAATGAATTAAAAAAGATAAACACCAATTTTATTATTTTGCTGCTTGTGTAATTTCCCATAACCATTATTCTAAAATGGAAATAGAGCAATGAAACAGATCAGTTGCTGAAAAGAGAGAGATGGTTTAATGGTTCAGAAAAAAGGTACAGTATATACATTTATAGTTTGTTCTTGGGATATGGGTGATGCTGGCAAGGCTGCATTTATTGCCCGTCCCTAGTTGCCTTGCAAAAGTGGTGGTCAGGTGAGCCTTCTTAAATGGCTGCAACACTGTGGTGATAGTGATCCCATGATGGTGTTGGGTAGGGAATTGTAGGATATTGATCCAGTACCAATGAAGGAATTATGGTATGTGCCCAAGTCAGGATGGTGGAGAGCTTGGAATTGATGTGTTTCTTGACTTTGCTGCCCTTATTCTTGGTGGTAGAGGTCACAGGGAAGAGAAGTTTTTTTTTAAATGAAATGTTAAAAAACACAATTGCTGTAAATGTACCAGTGGATCTCCCTTGGCTATGCTTATATTAGTCACAGGATACACTCAGTCATACCTGTAAGCATCATCCTCATGTAGCTGACACTGACTGTTGTGATTCTCTGCATTTTTATGTCTTTTGATTTCAATTATGCTCTTTTCTGCCCACCTTTCTGACTTTTTTGTTCTTTAGGGTGGGGAAGACAGTAGCAAACATTCAGGGTAGCACTGGAAAGCAACGTGAAAGGAATGGTGTTGTAGCAGTCTTCCCTTGTGTGTTCCTGCAGTGCTTTTGCCCTTTGTCTTGTACCAATGGAGGTACGGACATGCAAGCCATGTGCTTTTATCCCCATTTTCCCACTTTAGCTAAAGTCATTAGCGTTTACTGCAGAGAGATCATTAGGTGGTACGAGCTAATGTTGCATTGCTAGATGAAATACACTAGAATCTAGACATTGATTTTCTTAGGCATTCAATAGGAAAGGAAATTTCTGTGCTAGCCTGAACTTTACTGAAAGAAACTGACAAACTTAGGGGAATGATGTGATTTAGTACAAATGATTATTAATGTTCTCTCCATTCTGTTGCTTAGTCGGTAGAAAATATCCACAATGCAAATTGCTTTTAGATGAACAATAAAAAATAAACCTGTTTAAATAGAAATTATTTTCGGATGTCAGCGTTTTCCTTTTAGCTATATATTACAACCAGTTCAATAGATCAATTATTTAGCACTACTATTTTCAAATATGGTACTGCAACTCTTTGAAATGTTACATTCACTTCTAATTTGGAAATAGAATTCTTTCAGTGCAGTTTTTAAACTTTTTTTCTAGATTATATAGTTAGTGGCAGAATGAATGATTTTGTATGTTCACCTGAGGTTTTCATGTAGAAACACAAAAAAATAGCAGGAGCAGAGCTTGCTCTGCCATTCAATATGATCATGGCTGATCCTCTATCGATACCATACCCCTTGATGCCTTTTGTGTCTAGAAATTTATCTATCTCCTTCTTAAATATATTCAGTGACTTGGCCTCCACAGTCTTCTGTGGTAGAGAATTCCACAGGTTCACCACCCTCTGAGTGAAGAAATTTCTCCTCCTCTCAGTCTTAAATGTCCTACCCCGTATCCTGAGACTGTGACCCCTCGTTCTAGACCCCCCCCCCCCCCCCCCAACCCAGCCAGGGGAAACATCCTCTCTGCATCCAGTCTGTCTAGCCCTGTCAGAATTTTATACATTTCAATGAGATCCCCTCTCATTCTTCTAAACTCTAGTGAATACAGGCCTAGTTGACCCAATCTCTCCTCATATGACAGTCTTGCCATCCCAGGCATCAGTCTGGTGAACCTTCACTGCACTCCCTCTATGGCAAGTATATCCTTTATTAGGTAAGGAGACCAAAACTGCACACAGTACTCCAGGTGTGGTCTCACCAAGGCCCGGTATAACTGTAGTAAGACCTCCTTGCTCCTGTACTCAAATCCTCTTGCAATGAAGGCCAACATACCATTTGCCTTTCTAACTGCTTGCTGCAGCTGCATGTTTGCTTTCAGTGACTGGTGTACAAGGACACCCAGGTCCCTCTGTAGATCAACATTTCCCAATAAAACTCTGCCTTTCTGTTTTTCCTACCGAAGTGGATAACTTCACATTTATCCACGTTATACTGCATCTTCCATTTTTTTTGCCCACTTGTCTAAATCGCCTTGAAGCCTCTTTGCATCCTCCTCACAACTCTCGATCCCAATTGTGTCGTCAGCAAACTTGGAAATATTACATTTGGTTCCCTCATCCAAATCATTGATATATGTGAATAGCTGGGGCCCAAGCACTGATCCCTGCAGTACCCCACTAGTCACCGCCTGCCACCCCAAAAAAGACATATTTATTCCTACTCTCTGTTTCCTGTCAACCAATTTTCAATCCATGCCAGTATATTACCCCTAATCCCATGTGCTTTAATTTTGCACACTAACTGCATCCACTGGTTCTCCCTTATCTATACCAGTTACATCCTCAAAAAACTCCTACTAGAAACATAGAAACATAGAAGATAGGAGCAGGAGTAGGCCATTCGGCCCTTCGAGCCTGCTCCGCCATTCAACGAGATCATGGCTGATCATCCAAACCCTAGCACCCGGTCCCTACACCGACAGCCATCCCACACAAGCCCTATCCCCGTAACCCCACGTATTTAATCCCCCCTAACACTAAGGGCCAATTTTTTTATCATAGCCAATCAACCTAACCCGCACATCTTTGGACTAGGTTTGACAAACACTACTGTATTTCCCTTTCATAAATCCATGTTGACTTTGTCTAATCCCTTGATATTTTCTAAGTGTCCTGTTATTACATCCTTTATAATAGACTAGCATTTTCCCTATTACTGATGTTAGGCTAACCAGTATGTAGTTCCTGGTTTACTCTCTCCTTTTTTAAATAGTGGGGTTACATTTGCCACCCTCCAATCTGCAGGAACTGTTCCATAATCTATAGAATTTTGGAGATGACAACCAATGCATCCACTATTTCCATGGCTACCTCTTTTAGTACTCTGGGATGCAGATTATCAGGCCCTGGGGATTTATCAGCTTTCAGTCCCATTAATTTCTCTAGCACTTTTTTTACTAATACTAATTTCCTTTAATTCCTCCTTCTCACTAGACCCTTGGTTCCCTAGCATTTCTGGGAAGTTGTGTCCTCTTCAGTGAAGACAGAACCAAAGTGTCTGTTTATTTGCTCTTCCATTTCCTTGTTCCCCATTATAAATTCTCCTGTTTCTGACTAAGGGACCTACATTTGTCTTCACTAATCTTTTTTTTAACATACTTGTAGAAGCTTTTACAATCTGCTTTTATGTTCCTTGCAAGTTTACTCTCTTTTTCCCCGCTTAATCAATCTCTTGTTATTTTTTTGCTGAACTCTAAACTGCTCCCAATCTGCAGGCTTGCTACTTTTTCTGGCAACTTTATATGACTCCTCTTTGGATCTAATACTATCCTTAATTTCTTTTGTTAGCCATGTTTGGGCTGCTTTTCCTTTTGTGTTTTTGCACCAGAAAGGAATGTATAACTGTTGCAATTCATGCATTCGTTCCTTAAATGTTAGCCATTGCCTATCCATTGCCTTTTAATGAACCTCCCCAATCTATCATAGCTAACTCACTCCTCATACCTTCGTAGTTTCCTTTGTTTAGATTTAGGACCCAAGTTTCGCATTGGACTTCTTCACTTTCCATCTTAAAGAATAATTCTATCATGTTATGGTCACTCTTCCCTAAAGGACCCTGCACAAGAAGATTATTAATTAACCCCTTCTCGTTGCACAATACCCAATCTAGGCTAGCCTGTTCCCTAGTTGGCTCCTCAACATACTGGTCTGAAAAACCATCTTGTACACACTCCAGGAGTTCATCCTCCACAGTATCATTGCTAATTTGGTTTGGCCAGTCTATATGTAAAGTCACCCATGATTACTGTAGTACCCTTGTTACATGCATCTCTCATTTCCTGTTTGATGCCATCCCCTACATTACCACTACTGTTTGGAGGCCCATAGACAACTCCCACCAATGTTTTCTGCCCCTTGGCGCTTCTTAGCTCCACCCAGACTGATTCTACATCTTTATTTTCTGAGCCAATATCCTTTCTCACTATTGCACCGCCTCTCCACCTCCTTTTCCGTTTTGCCTGTCCTTCCTAAATATTGAATATCCTTGGATATTCAGCTCCCAGCCTTGGTCATCCTGCAACCATGTCTCGGTAATCGCAATTATATCGTATCCATTTACATCTATTTGCGCTGTTAATTCGTCTACCTTATTACAAATGCTTCATGCATTCAGATACAGTGACTTTAGATTTGCCTTTTTAACATACAATGAATATAAATAACTAAGCTAGAAGCACACCTCCATGAAATGGGACTTTAAACATTCCAAAGAATTACTGCAGGTAAATGTGCATCCAGTTTCAGTTCACATTTTTGAATAGCATTTATATCATCTAAAGCTGATTAAAAATTCCCAAGAAATTAGACACTTAATAGGTTAGGATATTGTAGATCCGGCTTGCCTTTATTAGCTAAAACGAGCAAGTCTACAGTGAACAACATTTTGCAAGAGCTACCACGATGATCCAGTAGACATTCCAGGAAATGAAGATATTCCTTCTCTCTGACGGGCATTAGGCAGGCACAGTGTACCTGGCAGGACCTTGCACTAGGAGGGGAAGCTGTACACCTACAACTCCACTCGTGGCCATCAGCCTTGGGGCTTTGAGTGCCACTGGAGAGGCCCCCAGCACCAGCTCTTTGTGTGCCCCATTAACAGATACATTAGAAAGTGAGGTAGGAGGGCTGAGAATACCACTCCCCACCTCATTTTAATACTAACACTGGGTCTGCACCTATTCGAAGAACAGGCTCAGTCACGCCCAATTGTGGTTCTCCACAAAAATGCCAGGGCTTCATGTTGGGGGCGAAGACTTGACATAAACAGGTCTCCACCCCTTTTGCTTTTTGCCCCTGCGAACTGAGCATTCCTGAAGCACAACAAAGTCAAAAATCTCACCTGAATTTTACAATTATTAGATTAGACATACTTTTCCCTCTATTCCAAGTTCTTCCCTCCTATAATTCCATTTAGAATCTTTGAATAAAAGTTCAACTAAATAATCAATAAACAATTACTGCAATGCTGAAAATCCCAATTCCATGTAATGCAGTCCAGTTTGGAGTGAGAGGTGAAGGGGATGAAATTCGTCTTGGGCGATAGAATCGACAGCACGGTTTATATCTCGCCCCATTTTATTTTCCATTGAAGTCAATTTCACACCCAAAATCTTTTGTGAATACATATACCCTTGTAAACAAAATTAATCAAATTACTAACATTAAAAAATAAGATTGTTCATTCAATGTAATGAGTTTATGCTATCACTTAATTGTACAGACAAGATAGGCAAAAATGGCATTGGTGAAAGTTTACAATGTTGGGGTGTATAGCCCATAATCAAATTTAAATATCTATCTTTATTCATAAAATGTACATTTTGTTTTCTTAAACATATAAAAACAGATATCTTTCTATCCTTTTTAAAATTGTAACACAAATTTTGAAATAATCAAGAATGCCCTGCAAGAATTGTACAAAATGTCTTATCAAAACGTTCTTAAAAAGTGGCCCTTCCCAACGCAGGCTTGCATATTTTACTCCAGCAATTTTTTAAACAAGAAAAATTGAGATAACTGGCAGCACAGATTTATTTTGCAATCTCAAATACTTGTTATTAACTTTAACATGTAGATGTTTTTATAGAAACACAATTTACTGCTGGCGTATGCATTTTCTGTATTGTAGCACTCATTTTCCATGTAATAAATGCAAAGGTGACTTGGTTAAGTTGGTGCAACAGGAAGACTATTATACAGTTGATAAGTGAGAAAAACACTTAACCAATTGCACAATGCTGAATTTATCACATTCCTTAGGGCTTGAGTTATTGGTAATGAATGAAGAAGAGTTTAGTTGACCATTATGAATACAATGGTGATGAAGTCTACAGAAGCATCAACAAGAATTATTCATCCTTGGATTTCTTAAAGGCCTGTTCCTCAAATGCGAGTGCACTCTACAGAAAGAGATAATAAGCATAATTATTGACCCAATAGTTTTGCACTAATTCAAAAAGATACAGTTTTAGCCAGTTATCCAGTGCCACCATTATAGTTGATACTGTATCTTTGAATTTTCCAGTCACATCATTTTTGTTTATTTCAGTTGTAATATTTTATTTATCTGGTAAAAGCTATAGTTTACATTAGGTGGCATTATGTATAGAAGAAATCAGGAGTGGGACAGTATTAACAACCTGTAATGCACTTTGTGCATTTCAATGATTTCATTAAGCACAAAAGTGAAACGCAACCAATTTGTCAGATCATTACAACACAAGTATGTTATGCTGTCATTCAAGCTTTATATACAATTTTCTTATACCAGTCACCAGTATATTAATCTGCCTTTATTCACAAATCCCTAAATTATACTGTAACTTTGGCATTGGTCCAGCATAATCTTTTGTACCACTGCATTTCAAACATGCAGTATAATATTACCAATTTCTAAGAACCTGAAGTTTAGCGTCACAATCTTGAACCACTAGAAATAAAGCTAAATAAAGTCAGTCCACTGAATACTTTTAAGTTTCTTATTATAGAAATAAGCTTGCTATCTTCCTGACAGCTCTTTTCTAACTTTATAAACATCAATAGCAGAGGCCAATGAACCAAACTCCATGCATGCTTTAAGTAAGAATGGGCAAACCTCTATGTTCCCCAATTTGAGAGTGGTGTCAGCTAGTAGTATAACTGCAGCTACCTACATTCTTATAATGCTCCCAATGCTGCACCACTTGGTGGGGAGGCGGTGGCGTAGTGGTTATATCACTAGACTAGTAAGCCAGAGGCTCAGTCAAATGCTCTGAGAATATGGGTTTAAATCCCACCACGGCAGCTGGTGGAATTTAAATTCAATTCAATTTAATTCTGGAATTAAATGTTAGTCTTAGTAATGGCGACCATGATACCATTATCGATTGTTGCAAAAACCCATCTGGTTCACTAATGTCCTTTAGGGAAGGAAATCTGCCGTCCGTCCTTACCTGGTCTGGCCTACATGTGACTCCAGACCCACAGCAATGTGGTTGACTCTTAATGGCCTAGCAAGCCACTCAGTTGTAAACAACCGCTACGAAAAAGAATAAAACCGGATGGACCACCCGGCACCGGAAACGACAACGGCAAACCCTGCAAAGTCCTCCTTACCAACATCTGGGGGCTTGTGCCAAAATTGGGAGAGCTGTCCCACAGACTAGTCAAGCAACAGCCTGACATAGTCATAATTACCGAATCATACCTTACAACCAATGTCCCAGACACCACCATCACCATCCAGCAGGACAGACCCACCAGAGGTGGTGGCACTGTGGTATACAGTCGGGAGGGAATAGCCCTGGGAGTCCTCAACATTGACTCAGGACCCCATGAGGTCTCATGGCATCAAGTCAAACATGGGCAAGGAAACCTCCTGCTGATTACCACCTACCGCCCTCCCTCAGCTGATGAATCAGTACTCCTTCATGTTGAACACCAATTGGAAGAAGCACTGAGAGTAGCAAGGGCACAAAATGTCCTCTGGGTGGGGGACTTCAATGTCCATCACCAAGAGTGGCTCGGTAGCACCACAACTGACCGAGCTGGCCGAGTCCTAAAGGACATAGCTGCCAGACTGGGTCTGCGACAGGTGGTGAGGGAACCAACAAGAGGGAAAAACCTACTTGATCTCGTCCTCACCAATCTACCTGTTGCAGATGCATCTGTCCATGACAGCATTGGTGGAAGTGACCACCGCACAGTCCTTGTGGAGACGAAGTCCCGTCTTCATGTTGAGGATACCCTCCACCATGTGTGGCACCACCACCACCGTGCTAAATGGGACAGATTTCGAACAGATCTGGCAACTCAAAACTGGGCATCCATGAGGCGCTGTGGGCCATCAGCAGCAGCAGAATTGTATTCAACCACAATCTGTAACCTCATGGCCCGGCATATCCCTCACTCTACCATTACCATCAAGCCGGGAGATCAACCCTGGTTTAACGAAGAGTGCAGGAGAGCATGCCGGGAACAGCACCAGGCATACCGAAAAATGAGGTGTCAACCTGGTGAGGCTACAACACAGGACTACTTGCATGCCAAACAACGGAAGCAACATGTGATAGACAGAGCTAAGCGATCTCACAACCATCGGATCAGATCAAAGCTCTGCAGTCCTGCCACATCCAGTCGTGAGTGGTGGTGGACAATGAAACAGTTAACAGGAGGAGGAGGCTCCAAAAATATCCCCATCCTCAATGATGGTGGAGCCCAGCACATGAGTGCAAAAGACAAGGCTGAAGCATTTGCAACTATCTTCAGCCAGAAGTGCCGAGTGGATGATCCATCTCGGCCTCCTCCTGAGGTCCCCAGCATCACAGATGCCAGTCTTCAGCCCATTCAATTCACTCCACGTGATGTCAAGAAACGGCTGAAGACACTGGATACTGCAAAGGCTATGGGCCCTGACAACATTCCGGCAATAGTACTGAAGACTTGTGCTCCAGAACTAGCTGCGCCCCTAGCCAAGCTGTTCTAGTACAGCTACAACACTGGCATCTACCCGGCAATGTGGAAAATTGCCCAAGTATGTCCTGTCTACAAAAAGGACAAATCCGACCCGGCCAATTACTGTCCCATCAGTCTACTCTCAATCATCAGCAAAGTGATGGAAGGTGTCATCGACAGCGCTATCAAGCGGCACTTACTCAGGAATAACCTGCTAACTGACGCCCAGTTTGGGTTCCGCCAGGGCCACTCAGCTCCTGACCTCATTACAGCCTTGGTCCAAACATGGACAAAAGAGCTGAACTCAAGAGGTGAGGTGAGAGTGACTGCCCTTGACATCAAGGCAGCATTTGATCGAGTGTGGCATCAAGGAGCCCTAACAAAACTGAAGTCAATGGGAATCAAGGGGAAAACTCTCCATTGGTTGGAATCATACCAAGCACAAAGGAAGTTGGCTGTGGTTGTTGGAGGTCATTCATCTCAATCACATGACATCACTGCAGGAGTTCCTCAGGGCAGTGTCCTAGGCCCAACTATCTTCAGCTGTTTCATCAATGACCTTCCCTCCATCATAAGGTCAGAAGTGGGGATGTTCGCTGATGATTGCACACTGTTCAGCACCATTCGAGACTCGTCAGATACTGACGCAGTCCGTGTCCATATGCAGCAAGACCTGGACAACATTCAGACTTGGGCTGACAAGTGGCAAGTAACATTCGCACCACACAAGTGCCAGGCAATGACCATCTCCAACAAGCGAGACTCTAACCATCTCCCCTTGACATTCAATGGCATTAACATCGCTGAATCCCCCACTATCAACATCCTGGGGGTTACCATTGATCAGAAACTGAACTGGACCAGCCATATAAATACTGTGGCTACAAGAGCAGGCCAGAGGCTGGGAATTCTGCGGCGAGTGTCTCACCTCCTGACTCCCCAAAGCTTTTCCACCATCTATAAGGCACAAGTCAGGAGTGTGATGGAATACTCTCCACTTGCCTGGGTGAGTGCAGCTCCAACAACACTCAAGAAGCTCGACACCATTCAGGATAAAGCAGCCCGCTTGATTGGCACTCCATCCACCACCTTCAACATTCACTCCCTCCACCACCGGCGCACTGTGGCTGCAGTGTGTACCATCTACAAGATGCACTGCAGCAACTCGCCAAAGCTCCTTCAACAGCACCTTCCAAACCCACGACCTCTACCACTTAGAAGGACAAGGGCAGCAGACGCATGGGAACATCACCACCTACAAGTTCCCCTCCAAGCCACACACCATCCTGACTTGGACCTGTATCGCCGTTCCTTCACTGTCGCTGGGCCAAAATCCTGGAACTCCCTTCCTAACAGCATTGTGGGTGTACCTACACCATATGGACTGCAGCGGTTCAAGGCGGCTCACCACCATCTTCTCAAGGGCAATTAGGGATGGGCACTAAATGCAGGCCTAGCCAGCGACACCCACATTCCATCAATGAATAAAAAAAAAAAATTTTTAATTATAACCAAGGCATAAATTGAGTCTTTATATGAGTTCTGCAACTGGAAAGCAAACTTTACAGAAGTATGACAAAAGTACTTTTGATAACAGGATCACCTGACAAGAGAGGGGAAAGGGTATCTTACTGGGTAGCATTACACTTCCTTAGTAAGTACATCATTTATAGTGGCAAAACAAGGTCAGATTAATCCCAAAATCTGATTTTCATTTGCCATTATGAACAATTATGTATTCTGAAATGCAATGCCAATTCAGATGTGCATTTCACAAAGTTTATACTGGCAAATGGTCGTCAATGCCTGACTTATTTGTGCTTTTCTTTCACACTAGTGACCATCATATTCCATGCCTTGATTATATTGCATTATTTGACTACATTCCAAAACAATGTTGGAGATGGAGTGATAATGAATTATATATAACAATTTAAGCAACAACATTGAAATTGGGCCATCAAACAGCCTACCTTTGCATCTGGTAGGCAGGGTCCAAAAGCTTCCAACAAGAGGTTTTCATCCTTTACTGCCTTCTCAAAGTCTATATATGAGACTTTGTTATCATGATCACAGTCCTAGTAATGAAAAGGACACATTTTGCAACAATATTTCATCATATAGTATAGATTTAGGCTACAAGGAGCAATTGGATGGTATAGGAAATTACCACACTGTCCATTCACCTTTAGCACTTTGGTTTAAATCCAGCCCATTGAGCACCCTCTTCCAACTGTAACGGTCCTACAAAAGATTTATTTAGGCAGTTAAAAGCCAGTTCTTAGTCAGTATAGGCTCACAATTTGGCACAAATTGCCAACCCCACTTAGAGGCCATAAGGATAAGTGTTGTGGGAACTGAAAATTTCAACTGGAGTACTAGGTGGTTGAGGGAGAAGAATGGGTGCTCTACTAGTTATCTGGCTCTGCTATACCTGACCTGGAAGCGCTTGTTGCTGATACTAAGGGGAGAACTTCTGTGGGAGTTCTCCAAAACTTTGGTGGAAGAGTTGCAGAAACCCCGTAAAAACTGTAAACTGTTTTTCTGGGGTTTTCGTGGTTCTTCCGCTGAAGTTACAGTGGAGGCATGGGAGAACCCCCGCGAAAATGAACCCCTTACGTTTCCTACGATGGCAATATCTTTCATTCTTCAACTCTGGCATCCTTCATCTTAATGAACAGCAAACATTTAAAATGGGGGGAAAAAAGTCATGCAGGAAACAGAACAACATATTCCATGCTATGCAAAAAGATAGTTTATTATGACTGCTAAAAGATGAGATTATATTTTGTTTTTACAGAATGAAGGAAAGGAAATATACTGCATCTGAAACTATACTAATAGAAATTAAAAGCAACAAATGAAATTTACACTGCATTTAATATTGCAAATCGTCCCACGGCACTTCATTGTTGCAGGTCAGACCTAAGCAGATTTAGGAAGGGGGTTAGTGGAGGTGCCCGACAGCACCATGAAAGAGACAGATTTTAAGGAGGCTCTTCAAAGTGTGGAGAGCTATAGTAACAAGGAGTTTGGAGGGGGAGTTCCAGAATGTGGAGCAAGACAGCTCTGCCACATATAGCAGAGCAGAAGATGGGGAGAATGTGGAGCAGACCATAAAGTTGGAAAAGTGGAGTGTGTGGCCAGGGACATAGGACTGGAGGTGTCAAAGGTAAGGAGGGCTAAGGGCATGGTAAGATTTGAAGAGGAGGATATGGATTCTGAAATTGATGCACAGAGCTATGGGGAGCCAATGAAGTTCGTCAAGGATCAAGGTAATAGGTGAGGGAGATGTTGTGCATAAAAAGATGTGAGTGGTGGAGCTCCGGATGAGCTGGAGATTATGGAGAGTGGAGCTTGGAAGACCACTGAGGAAGTTTTTGGCAAGGTTGAGTCTAGAGATAACAAAGACATGGAAGAGGGTTTCAGCTGCATTGGCAATGAGATAGTGATAGGGATGGACAATGTTTCAAAGATCGAAGTCAGTCTCAGTGATGAACTGATCTATGGAACAGTATCGCAGCAATAAGTCAATGTCTTCAGGAGAAGAAGGGGACACAAGAAAAATGGCGAAACAAAAGAAACAAAAAAACGTGATATGTATGTTTCTATCTTGCTCAAAAGCTGGAAAATACTATTTGTTCTCAATTTATTTCTCCTAGTTCTAGAAAAAATATAAAGTTGCATATTATTTAGAGAATAGACCCTTTTTGGATTTTAATTTAAAATTTTATTTCAATTAAATCATAAAGGTAAATAAAAGGCAACTCTAGTATAATTAAGAACATAGAATATGAAATGAGAAAAGGCTATCTGGTTTATCAACCCCTTTCTTTCACAGAACATCCCTAATCCGCTGTCATGTACTCTACCCAACCCATTCATCTCTTAAGGAAAGGCTATTCCTTAGGGGAAGGGGAAGGCAAAATTTGTGCCCCCTCAAAAGATAGATCAAGCAAGTCTTCAGAATACCTATCTATCCTTGCATCCTATATCATTACGTTTTGCTCTGTGCTTTCCTTGAACATTACATTTTCAAGGTAAGAAGCCTTTAGAAGTTCCACATTTTTAACCACTGCTACTTGTACATGTTCTTGTAACTCAATTCTATTCAATCCAGCTCTTTTTTAAAAAGGGAACTAATCAACATTGCATTAATATCCACTAATTTCTGGTGGAAAAAAAATCCTTTCAATCTCAAACTTTGCTTGAGATTTGTTAATTCCACACTAATTCTCTAGTTCAGCGTGCTCACATCAAATAACTTGTTTCCAACTAAACTATCAATTCCTCTCAGCTATTGAAAACAATCCTTCAATCGTCGGTTTAGTGAAAATATTTTTTTTTTATCAGTCTCCCTTCAAAGCAGAGTCCTAAATGTCAGAATCATCTTGTTCTTTTTCACTCAATGGTTTCCAATGTAAGGTATGGTTTACACATCTGCAAACAATGTAGCCTTCCCGGTATATTCAATAAAAGGCTAGAGAAAGTTCTTTTGTCTTATAATCAATTGTCCTACAGATGCATTCCAATTTTTGAACAGCTTTTTCGATAACAGATTCACATTGACGGAATGGCTGATAGCAATGGCAAACAAAAAGGAAAGACTTGCATTTATATAGTGCCTTTCACGACCTCAGGATGTCCTAAAGCACTTTACAGCCAATTAAGTACTTTTGAAGTGTGGTCACTGTTGTAATGTAGGAAACGCGGCAGCCAATTTGCTCCTAGCAAGCAATGTGATAATGACCAGATAATCTGTTTTAGTGATGCTGGTTGAGGGATAAATATTGGCCAGGATACCGGGGATAAGCCCCCTGCTCTTCTTCAAAATAGTGCCATAGGACCTTTCACGTCCACCCGAGAGGGCAGATGGGGCCTCGGTTTAACATCTTATCCAAAAGACAGCACCTCTGGTAGTGCAGTACTCCCTCAGTACTGCCCTGGAATGTCAGCCTATATTTTTGTAATCTAGTTGCTGGGGTGGAACATGAACCCATAACCTTCGGACTCTGGGACGACAGTGCTCCCTACTGAGCCATGGCTGACACTGGGCAATGGAAATGTCATTAATTGTGCAAATGCTTTGAGATGTTTTGATGTGTTAAGGCAATAAAAAAAAGTTTTTTAAAAACAAAATTACACTCTGAATCCTCTTCCTTTTCCACTTATGTGTAAAAGCAGAAATATTACCTATCTTGAGGGGGGTCTTCATTTTTCTCAGGAGCATTCCCTACACTTTTCTGGACTGGGTCAGATTTACTGAGAAAAATCACAAAGTAAAGACCATCCTTTAAAATGTTTTGCGACATCGTGATGAGACAACATTGGAGGCTTCCCTGTGTGACCTCTCGCATTTCTGGGTATCGTTCATTTTTGCCCTAAGGCATGAAAAGGGCATATCCATTATTTGGATTCCCTACAAGGCCTGAGGGAACAGCTGGATGAAAGTGTATTGTGTAGAGGTTGTTCCTTAGAAAAAATAAACAAAATCGTAGAAGAGCATGTCTTATTCTTTATGCAGTTTTCTCACCATCTTTTTCAGTGCTATCTCTACCAAGTCTTTTACTCCCTCATCAGGGTCTTCTTCTGTTGGTTGTTTGATTAGGCTGCTTTTGAGCATGTGAAACATCTCCTCTCGTGAAATGAACCCATCTCCATTTAGATCAAAAACCTCAAAACAGACTGGATCAAAATAAATCAAGAAATAACTTTAGTCTTTATTAACTGGCATCCAAACATTCACATACATTTTTATGCCATTCAACAAACGTACAAATAATCCTACATTTTATCTTTTCGTCCAAAGTCCCTCGGAGGAATATTGATAGTCCTTCAATCCATTCCCTCATGCTGACAAAGCTATCATTATCTTTGTCAAATGCACGAAAAACTGAAAAAAATAAAAATCCAAACTCACATTAAGTATTTAAAATTTACTTAAAATTATTGGGTCTATAGTAAAGGCCTGCAATGGACTTTGGGATTCACCATCTAAAAGCAGGCCAGCTAAAGAGTTTAAATTTTGCATGGGTTACAAGCCAGTTATTGTATTCATAAAATATATGAGGATAAACCAATACTGAAATATTTAATCAAGAACAAAGTGGACAGTGGACTCGAAACTACCAGTAAGTGCTGACCTCATCTCCACTAGCAATTCTCATGAGAAAAAAAAAGTAAAACATGGTAGTACATCCTACTGCTAGAACTCTGATACAGAGTTAATACAGTTCTACCAATATTGCTTTTTACCTTAAATATAGGAATAATTTGATGGCAACTTAAATCCTGATTGCGGGTAAAATTCCTGCACTTACAACGAACATTTGAAAAAACAGATTAACTAAACATTCAGCTCATTGCTGTTTGTGGAACATTGTTGTGTGCAAAATTACTATGTCCACTTACATAACAACTGTAACTGCACTTCAAAAAAAATAATTGGAGGTAATTTTGACTTTGGGCAACAGTGTAAAACGGACAATATCGATTCAGCCACCCGTTATATCTCTCTCCCAATTTTCATTGACTTTAATGGAAATGAAAGTCAGGAGAGATGTATAATGAGATAATTTCTAGCAAAAATATATCAACATGAAGGTACTATTCTTTAATTTATGTATTCCCTCAATGTAAAAAGCATGTCATTATTGACATTCCTCTGAAAACATAGATACTCGCCTGGTCAGACATTTAAGAGCACTATGAAAGCATTATTTGGGTTGTAGAAATGCCTCCTCATAATTCATGCCACTTTGACTACCCCATCAACTGAACGATGAAATAGCTGCATAGACTAATATTAACATATGCCACATGATAACGCAAGTTGCTAAATAACTGTATATGCACATAACAGCATCCTGGAGTGCTGCCTTGTGTATTTGAATAGCAGATACAGCTTCTGACTTTGGAGAAGGACACTTAGGGGGAAAAATTCAGTTGTTTGCGCCTCCCGTGTGGGCGCAAAGCAACTAGCGCCTGGGTGCGGCGATTTTTGCGCCGCTCGCGAAATTAACTAGACATTATGCGGCGGCGCTAAACAATACCGCCCGATCTCCTGCGCACGCAGATCTTGACGTCATTCGAGAGTGCAACGCCCTTGTGATGTCCTGGAACGGAAATTGAGTGGCGCCCCCCTCCTTTCCGCCTGGCGCAACCAACGACAGGTAGACTGGAACGCTTCCCAGTCGCTGTGGGGCTGGGGGAGCGCTATTTAAAGGGAGCCTCTTCCTGGCTTTTGTGTGGTAGCCATTTTTGCATCACTTGTTCTGAGAGAGAGAGAGATTTTGAGAGAGGCAAAGAGAGAAAAAGAGAGACTTCTGCATTGAGTCAACGCTGTCTGAAGTAGTTTTGGCTTCTGAGCATAACTTTGCAGGTACTTTGGTTTTTGACCATCATAACTTTGATTGCCTAGATACTATGGGGGCTGCAATGGATGGGGGGCGTCGTCCTGCTCCATCACATTCAGAGGGCACAGAGATGCAGAGTGGCAATCATGGCCAGACAGAGGACGGCCACACAGGAGACCTTACCCTCCCAGGGTATTTCGCCAACAATTAATATGTCTGAGGAGCAGTGTTTGCGAAGGCTGCGCTTCAGCAAGGAGGTGGTCACTGAGCTCTGCCACCTGCTTCAGCCAGATCTGCAGCCTCAACTGAGGAGCAGGACGTCTGTCGGTGGAAGTGAAGATAACAGTGGCTCTGAACTTTTATGCCACCGGCTCATTTCAATCAGCTACTGGGGACATCGCCAATATCTCCCAGTTCCTGGTGCATTGCTGCATCCATCAGGTCACAAATATAGATACATAGATACATAGAAGATAGGAGCAGGAGTAGGCCATTCGGCCCTTCGAGCCTGCTCCGCCATTCAATGATATCATGGCTGATCATCCAAATTCAGTACCGCGGTCCCTGCCTTCTCCCCATATCCCTTGATCCCTTTAGCCTTAAGAAATATATCCAACTCTTTCTTGAATATACTTAATGAACTGGCCTCCACCGCCCTCTGTGGCAGAGAATTCCACAGGTTCACCACTCTCTGGGTGAAGAAATTCCTCCTCATTTCAGTCCTAAATGGCTTACCCCTTATCCTTAGACTATGACCCCTGGTTCTGGACTCCCCGGCCATCAGAAACATCCTTCCTGCATCTAGTCTGTCCAGGCCTGACAGAATTTTATAGGTTTCGATGAGATCCCCTCTCAATCTTCTAAACTCCAGTGAGTATAAGCCCAATCGACACAATCTCTCCTCATACGTCATTCCTGCCATCCCAGGTATCAGCCTGGTGAATCTTCGCTGCACTCCTTCCATGGCAAGAACGTCCTTCCTCAGGTAAGGCGACCAAAACTGCACACAATACTCAAGGTGTGGTCTCACCAAGGCCCTGTACAACTGCAGCAAGACATCCTTGTTCTTGTACTCGAACCCTCTTGCTACGAAGGCCAACATACCATTTGCCTTCTTAACCGCCTGCTGCACCTGCATGCTTACCTTCAGCGACTGGTGTACAAGTACACCCAGGTCTCTTTGCACTTCCCCTTCTCCCAATCTATTACCATTCAAATAATAATCTGCCTTCCTATTTTTGCCACCAAAGTGGATAACCTCACATTTATCCACATTATAGTGCATTTGCCATGTTTCTGCCCAATCACCCAACCTGTCCAAATCGTGCTGGAGTTTCACAACATCCTCCTCACAACATACACTCCCCCCCAGCTTTGTGTCGTCTGCAAATTTGGAGATATTACATCCAATTCCCTCATCCAGATCGTTAATATATATTGTGAACAGCTGGGGTCCTAGGACCGATCCTTGCAGTACCCCACTAGTCACTGCCTGCCACTCGGAAAACGACCCGTTTATTCCAACTCTTTGCTTTCTGTCCGCCAACCAGTTCTCTATCCAAGTCAATACCTTGCCCCCAATCCCATGTGCCTTAATTTTGCACGATAATCTCTTATGCGGGACTTTATCGAAAGCCTTCTGAAAGTCCAAATACACCACATCCACTGGTTCTCCCTTATCTATTTTACCAGTTACATCCTCAAAAAATTCCAGTAGATTAGTCAAGCATGATTTACCTTTTGTAAATCCATGTTGACTTTGTCCGATCCTGTCACTGCTTTCCAAGTGCTCTGCTATTACATCTTTTATAATGGACTCTAGCATTTTCCCTAATTCCCCACCTTTTCTCTACCACCTTTTTTGAATAGTGGGGTAACATTAGCTACCCGCCAATCCATGGGTACTGTTCCAGAGTCTATCGAGTTCTGGAAGATGACCAGCAATGCATCTACTATTTCTAGGGCCACTTCCTTAAGTACCCTGGGATGTAGATTATCAGGCCCTGGGGATTTATCGGCCTTCAGTCCCATCAATTTTCCTAACACCATTTCCCTACAAATACTGATTTCTTTCAGTTCCACCCTTTCATCAGACCCTATGTTCCCCGGCATCTCTGGGAGGTTATTTGTGTCCTCCTTTGTGAAGACAGAACCAAAATATGTATTTAGTTGGTCTGCCATTTCTTTGTTCCCCATTATAAATTCCCCCGATTCTGACTGCAAGGGACCTACGCTTGACTTCACCAATCTTTTTCTCTTCACATATCTATAAAAGCTTTTAGTCAGTTTTTATGTTCTCTGCAAGCTTACTTATTCTATTTTCCCTTTCTTAATTAATCCCTTTGTCCTCCTTTGTTGAATCCTAAACTGCTCCCAATCCTCAGGATTATTGCTTTTTCTGGCCAATTTATATGCCCTCTCCTTGGACCTTATGCTATCCCTAATTTCCCTTGTTAGCCACGGTTGGGTCACCTTTTTTGTTTTATTTTTATGCCAAACTGGGATGAACAAATTCTGTAGTTCATCCATTCGGTCTTTGAATGTTTGCCATTGCCTATCCACCGTCAACCCTTTGAGTGCCATTCCCCAATCAATCCTACCCAACTCGCTCCTCAGACCATCATAGTTTCCTTTATTTAAATTGAGGACCCTAGTCTCTGAGTCAACTACTTCATTCTCCATCTTAATGAAGAATTCGACCATATTATGATCGCTCCGACCCAAGGGGCCTCTTACAACAAGATTGCTAATTAATCCTTTCTCGTTACATAATACTATTCTTTAAAAGGAGACGAGAGTACATCTCTTTCCCCATGACCCCGGACAAGCAGCAAGAATGCGCAATGGGCTTTGCTAGGATAGCGGGCTTCCCCATGGTGCAGGGCGCCATTGACTGCACGCATGTGGCTTTGCGTGCTCCACATGAGAATGTCGGGGATTTCCGCAACCGAAAGGGCTCCTATTCCTTAAATGTTCAGTTGGTCTGTGACCACAGATAGCTGATGCTCTCTGTCAATGTCCACTATCCTGGCAGCAGCCACGATCCCTTCATCCTGCGCCAGACTTCTGTGGCAGACCTTTTCCAGGCACCGCATCACCCAGGTGGTTGGCTTCTCGTGGACAAGGGATATCCTCAGTGCACCTGGCTGATGACACCGCTTCGTACGCCCAACACCCTGCTGAGCTGCACTACAACGAGAGCCATCAAGCTACCAGGAACATCGTTGAGCACACAATCACCGTGCTCAAGCAACGGTTCTGCTGTATGGACCATTCTGGAGGAGCCCTGCAGTACTCGCCTGAGTGAGTCTCCCACTTCGTTGTTGTGTGCTGCATGCTGCATAACCTTGTAATCCTCAGGACCCAGCCAGTGCCACCAGGTATTGGAGCACCACCGGAGGAGGAGGAGGAAGAGGAGGAGGATGATCATCAGCAGCACCAAGGCGGGCGGGAGGCACACAATGTAGAAACTGGAAGAGCCGTCCGTCAAAGGCTCATAGCAAGCCACTTCTAGGCCCCTTCTGAGGAAATGGCTTCTGCCATTGAGAACAACCTGAATGAAACCAACCCGCAACCCCTAAGCCGGTCAAGGCAACAATGATTGCAAAGATCAAACATGTGCATTTTGAATACAAAAAGTTATTTATTTTACAAACTCTGTGTGTCTCATTTCCGCATGACAAACTAAGAAAGAAACACAAAAAAAAAGTCATTAACATAACTGGCTCTCACAACCTGGCGAAATGTCCAAAACAGTAAAAAAAATTTGACCACGACCCTCAGCCTTTATTAAAACAATGAACAACATTTTGTCACACCTCCTACTTTTTGCCCTTCGAGGGTGATCTCCTTCCCTTGCGCATTTCCCCCCTTCAGCTCCTCCGTAATGGGACCCCAGTGGCTGCAGCAAGGCTGGTGGAAGGCTGCTGATTGTCACAACCTGAGACTGCAGATGCCCTTAAAGGACGGTCTCGACCAGCTCTGGGCCTGGAGGGCCCGGCTACAGACTGCACCAACTCTGCATGGGCGGCAGCAGTCTGTCCTACAGGTGGTGGCAAGTGCAGTGGAGAAGTGACAGTGGTGGCAGCAGGAATGCTGTCATCTTGAGAGAGGACAGCAACTCCCTGCTCGACTGACACACTGGCACTCCCACGGGGCAGCACTTCAGCATCCGGAGCAATCTGCTGGAGCACAGATTGCTGGCCTACTGCGGCGCGGTGAAAGCCCCGGGGAAATGTGTCCAAACCAGCGAGGATGGCAGCAGTCAGTGCTCGCGTGGCCTCAATCTGAGTCTGCATGAGAACAGTCAGAGATGGGCTCATAGCTGCCAGTGACTGCATTGCAGCACTGAGCATTTGCGTGGCATCCGCCTGTGCTACAGCGAAGTGCTCCACACTCCTTGCCAGTGATTCAATGCATTCGAGCACCTTCCCACTGCACCCATGAGCTCAGTGTGCCTGTGCACCGCCTGGGCGCTCATTTCAGCGAGGACCCGCTCCTCCTCTGCATCCAGTGCAGTAGGACTCGATGGCATACTCTCCCTCCGGGGAGAAGGCCCCCGAGCTTCCCTACCCCCATCGCATTGCTGCAGCCCGCTGGGTCCTGGAGCTTCACCCTCATCAGACCATTCCCCCCTGCTCCCCTCCAGGGAAGGCGTAGGCATGGGCTTCCTCGGTAGAGGGTGGCGCTTGTGCTCCGGCTTCCTCTTCCTCCTCGTCTTCAGCTTCACTCCCACTGGCAGCTTGAGGGCCCGTCTCCTCAACTGGTGAATCACCATCTGAAAGCAGTGAGGTACAAGAGTGGCTTTAGCGTGAGGACAGGGTGGCAGCAAGGGAGGAATGAGTGCAGCGATTTAGTAAGTTGGATTGAAAGTGTCAAAGGCTGGTGTTGTGAGGACCAAGTGGAAGGAGAGAGGACAAAAAGGTGATGACCTTACCATTGCTGTCCAGAACGGGGTCGGTGTCTCCAGTGGCGACGGGACTGATCACCCGGCTTGCCACAATCCTCTGGACGCGCACCTCAAGATCGCTGAGGGGTTGCAGCTGAGGCCGCCCTCCACCCGTCCGTTGCTGCTGTCTCCTATTATGGGATAGCTTGGCCTGCGAGAAAAAGTACAGCGTCTGAGTAAATATACAGCCATGGTCTTGCCTGATGTGCCTCCCATAGATAAATAGCCCTTACTGTATGCAGCCATGGTCCTGCCTGATGTGCCTCCCATAGTTGAATAGCCCTTACTGTATGCAGCCATGGTCTTGCCTGATGTGCCTTCCATAGTTGAATAGCCCTTACTGTATGCAGCCATGGCCTTGCCTGATGTGCCTCCCATAGTTGAATAGCCCTTACTGTATGCAGCCATGGTCTTGCCTGATGTGCCTCCCATAGTTGAATAGCCCTTACTGTATGCAGCCATGGCCTTGCCTGATGTGCCTCCCATAGTTGAATAGCCCTTACTGTATGCAAAGTGTGGAATGTGCGTGTGAGTTTGATGAAAGGGCCATAGGTGTTGGCTGAGTGTTGGGCATTGGGGCTTTTAAGACCCTCTGGCCATAGAGTGAGGTTGAGATGGAGGGATGTAGAGGTTTTGAAAAAAAGCCACTCACCCGGACGACCCAAGTGAGATCGTGAACTTTTTTCTACATTGGATATGGGTCCTGGGCACCATGCTCCTTGAGGAAATGCTCTGAGCCACCTCCCTCCACTCTCTTCTGTACTCGCGTGGCAAAGGCCTCCTGCCATTCTCTGGGTACAGTATAGATCTTCTGCGCTCCCCCGTGCCAACCAGAGCCTCCAAGGCCCCCTCGCTGAAGCGCTGTGCTCGCTCCCTGGCCCTCTCCATAGTCCTTGGCTGGAAGATTTAGGCACAGGTTTGTCCATAGAAACATAGAAGATAGGAGCAGGAGTAGGCCATTCGGCCCCTCAAGCCTGCTCCGCCATTCAATGAGATCATGGCTGATCATCCAATTTCAGTACCCTGTCCCTGCCTTCTCCCCATATCCCTTGATCCCTTTAGCCTTAAGAAATATATCCAACTCCTTCTTGAATATATTTAATGAATTGGCCTCCACTGCCTTCTATGGTAGAGAATTCCACAGGTTCACCACTTTCTGGGTGAAGAAATTCCTCCTCTTCTCTATCCTAAATGGCTTACCTCTTATCCTTAGACTGTGACCCCTGGTTCTGGACTCCCCGACCATCGGGAACATCCTTCCTGCATCTAGTCTGTCCAGTCCTGCCAGAATTTTATAAATTTCAATCAGATCCCCTCTCATTCTTCTAAACTCTAGCGAGTATAAGGCCAATCAACCCAATCTCTCCTCATATGTCATTCCTGCCATCCCAGGTATCAGTCTGGTGAATCTTCGCTGCACTCCCTCCATGGCAAGAACATCCTTCCTCAGATAAGGCGACCAAAACTGCACACAATACTCAAGGTGTGGTCTCACCAAGGCCCTGTACAACTGCAGCAAGACATCCTTGTTCTTGTACTCAAACCCTCTCGCTATGAAAGCCAACATACCATTTGCCTTCTTAACCGTCTGCTGCACCTGCATGCTTACCTTCAGCGACTGGTGCACAAGGACACCCAGGTCTCGTTGCACTTCCCCTTCTCCCAATCTATTGCCGTTCAGATAATAATCTGCCTTCCTGTTTCTGCCACCAAAGTGGATAACCTCGCATTTATCCACATTATACTGCACCTGTCATGCTTCTGCCCAATCACCCAACCTGTCCAAATCACACTGGAGTTTCTCGGCATCCTCCTCACAGCACACACGCCCACCCAGCTTTGTGTCGTCTGCAAACTTGGAGATATTACATCTAGTTCGCTCGTCTAGATCATTTATATATATTGTGAGTAGCTGGGGTCCTAGGACCGATCCCTGCGGTACCCCACTAGTTACTGCCTGCCACTTGGAAAAAGAGCCGTTTATTCCAGCTCTTTGCTTCCTGTCTGCCAACCAGTTCTTTATCCAAGTCAGTACCTTGCCCCCAATCCCATGTGCCTTAACTTTACATGCTAATCTCTTATGCGGGACCTTATCGAAAGCCTTCTTAAAGTCCAAATACACCACATCCACTGGTTCTCCCTTATCTATTCTACCAGTTACATCCTCAAAAAATTCCAGTAGATTAGTCAAGCATGATTTACCTTTTGTAAATCCATGTTGACTTTGTCCGATCCGGTCACTGTTTTCCAAGTGCTCTGCTATTACATCTTTTATAATGGACTCTAGCATTTTCCCCACTACTGATGTCAGGCTTACCGGTCTATAATTCCCCGTTTTCTCTCTACCACCTTTTTTGAATAGTGGGCTAACATTAGCTACCCTCCAATCCATGGGAACTGTTCGAGTCTATCGAATTTTGGAAGATGACCAGCAATGCATCTACTATTTCTAGGGCCACTTCCTTAAGTACCCTAGGATGTAGATTATCAGGCCCTGGGGATTTATCGGCCTTCAATCCCGTCAATTTCCCTAACACCATTTCCCTACAAATACTGATTTCTTTCAGTTCCACCCTCTCATTAGACCCTATGTTCCCCGACATCTCTGGGAGGTTATTTGTGTCCTCCTTTGTGAAGACAGAACCAAAGTATGTATTTAATTGGTCTGCCATTTCTTTGTTCCCCATTATAAATTCCCCTGATTCTGAATGCAAGGGACCTACCAATCTTTTTCCCTTCACATATCTATAAAAGCTTTTACAGTCAGTTTTTATGTTCCCTGCAAGCTTACTCTCATATTCTATTTTCCCTTTCTTAATTAATCCCTTTGTCCTCCTTTGCTGAATCCTAAATTGCTCCCAATCCTCAGGTTTACTGCTTTTTCTGGCCAATTTATATGTCTTCTCCTTGGATCTTATGCTATCCCTAATTTCCCTTGTTAGCCACGGTTGAGTCACCTTTTTTTTAAAATTTTTATGCCAAACAGGGATGAACAAATTCTGTAGTTCATCCATGCGATCTTTGAATGTTTGCCATTGCCTATCCACCGTCAACCCTTTGAGTAACATTCCCCAATCCATCCTACCCAACTCGCGCCTCATACCATCATAGTTTCCTTTATTTAAATTCAGGACCCTAGTCTCCGAGTCAAATACTTCACTCTCCATCTTAATGAAAAATTCTATCATATTATGATCACTCCGACCCAAGGGGCCTCGCACAAGATTGCTAATTAATCCTTTCTCATTACATAATACCGAGTCTAAGATGGCCTGATCTCTAGTTGGTTCCTCGACATATTGGTCCAGGAAATCATCTCATATACACTCCAGGAATTCCTCCTCCACAGTATTGTTACTAATTTGGTTAGCCCAAGCTATATGTAGATTAAAGTCACCCATGATAACTGCTGTGCCCTTATTGCATGCGTCTCTAATTTCCCGTTTAATGCCATCCCCAACCTCCGCATTACTGTTTGGAGGTCTGTATACCACTCCCACTAACGTTTTCTGCCCCTTGGTATTTCTCAGTTCTACCCATACAGATTCCACGTCATCAGAGCTAATATCCTTCCTTTCAATTGTGTTAATCCCCTCTTTAACCAGCAATGCTACCCCACCTCCTTTTCTTTTTTGCCTCTCTTTCCTGAATATTGAATACCCCTGGATGTTGAGTTCCCAGCCTTGGTCACCCTGGAGCCATGTTTCCGTAATCCCGATCATATCATATTCGTTTACCTCTATTTGCACAGCTAATTCATCCACCTTATTTCGAATGCTCCTCGCATTAAGACACAAGGCCTTCAGGCTTGTTTTTTTTAACACTCTTACACCTTTTAGAATTATTATTTACTGTGGCCATGTTTGATTTAAACCCTTGATTTCTCTGACTGCCACCTTTGTTTTTCTCCTTTCTTTCTTTTGCTTCTATCCTTGTTTCCCTTTCCTCTGTCTCCCTGCTCAGGTTACCAACCCCCTGCCATT
This sequence comes from Somniosus microcephalus, assembly GCF_052327205.1. Classification (NCBI taxonomy): domain Eukaryota; kingdom Metazoa; phylum Chordata; class Chondrichthyes; order Squaliformes; family Somniosidae; genus Somniosus; species Somniosus microcephalus. Next base: position 186,094,088 of record NC_140991.1, read on the forward strand.
TTAGTTGAAACCCTCCCCCAGAGCACTAGCAAACACTCCCCCTAGGACATCGGTCCCGGTCCTGCCCAGGTGCAAACCGTCCATTTTGTACTGGTCCCACCTCCCCCAGAACCGGTTCCAATGTCCCAGAAATTTGAATCCCTCCCCCTTGCACCATTCCTCTAGCCACGTATTCATCTGAAATATCCTTCTATTTCTACTCTGACTAGCATGTGGCACTGGTAGCAATCCTGAGATTACTACCTTTGAGGTCCTATTTTTTAATTTACCTCCTAACTCCCTATATTCAGCTTTTAGGACCTCATCCTGTTTTTTACCTATATCATTGGTACCTATATGCACCACGACAACTGGCTGTTCACCCTCCCCTTCCAAAATGTTCTGCAGCCGTTCTGAGACATCCTTGACCCTTGCACCAGGGAGGCAACATACCATCCTGGAGTCTCGTTTGCGGCCACAGAAATGCCTATCTATTCCCCTTGCAATAGAATCCCCTATTACTATAGCTCTCCCACTCTTTTTCCTCCCGTCCTGTGCAGCAGAACCACCCACAGTGCCAGGAAGTTGGCTGCTGCTGCCTTCCTCTGATAAGCCATCTCCAGGCTGAGATTCAAGGCTCCAATGAGCAGGGTGTGGCTGGAGAGCAAGATCGACCTTCCCCTTTAAGAACTGACTGGCGCCAGTGTGTCTGTGTTGAATCGGTAACTGATAGCACCTGCGCTGCGCCCACGCTCTGAGGTAGCGCCTCGCTCCTCGGCCTTAGCGCCTTAAGAGAGGTGTGTAGCGCCTGATTTAGAGCTACAATCACCTCCAGGGGCGATAAAAACCAAGTTTACCGACAGAGGCAATAATTAGCGCCAGGCACTAAATTTTGCGCACGGCCGAGAACGGCGCCCCAAACAGGGCAATACTGAATTTCTCCCCCTTAGATTTCTTAACACAGCCCGAGTCTGGGTGGGTAGTGTAGTCTAAGCCTCCAATATTTACATTTGGAAAAGCATACAATTAACCAGTGATTTTCAGCATCAAATTGTTTCTCACATCAGTAGTTCCTTAATTAGATGTTTAGATTGTGGACTGTAAACTATTCACACTAGCTTTAGCCACAGGCTTGATCAGTTCTTTTGATGGTTAGAATGAATTTGGCTCATGGCGAGTACCTCTAGGTAACCATGACCAGTTAATAACAAGGAACAATAATTGAAAATGCCCAAAATCTGAAATAAAAGCATAAAATATTGGAAATATACAGCAAATCTCTTAGCGTCTGTAAATAGAAAAGTCAGGTTAACACTTCAGGTGCAGACCCTTTGTCAGAACTGGAACCTGTAAGATAAGTGAACCCCCTTAATTAGGAATAAATAAAGCAAAGGATGGGAGGGCAGAACTACGGCTAAACACAAAAAATCAGGAATGCCAACCTCTGTCACAAAGAAAGATAAATGGGTTAAATGCCAGCAAAAAGGTTTTCATAAAAACTGGAAAGAGTAGCAACTGGGGGGGGGTGGTGGGAATCAGCTCAGTGAGGCAACAAAAAGACAATAAAGTAACAGAACAGTGTGAAAATAACTAAGTAAGGCATGAGAAAGTTGCACAGCAAGATAGCACAAATAAACACGACAAATAAAAGAAAAAAAACAGTAAATGCAGGAAATTGGAGACAAAACCGAAACATACTGGAAACATACATTTTCTCTGAGTGTTGTTGGACCTATTGTGTACTTCCAGCGCTTTTGTCAATCTGTGAATACTTTTGCAGTACCTGACCAACATTAGCTCATTCAATCTTCTTAGGTCTTGACAGCAGGATGTCTGACTTTAATCTTCCTCACTATCAACTTGCTCCATTGCAATAACTTGCCTTTCTACTATAGAACTTAATGGCCTAGAAATTCGGTTGGTTGCGCCAGCGATTAGCGCCTAATGAGCCCGAGATTTGGGGCGCTACCCAATGTTTGGGTGGGCGCAATGAGGATAGCGACAACTCCCATATTGAGTATCCATTTAGCGCCTGCGCTAACTGTTAGCGCGCGCCCGCATGCGCAGGCAGATCATGACGTCATTTCAGTGTGCAACGCCCTTTTGGCGCCCCTGACCGGATATTCGGTGGCGCCCAGAACCTTTCCGCCTGGCGCTATTAGTGACAGTTCGATGGAACATTCCCAGGCCCTTCTTGGAGTCAGGGGGCGCTATTTAAAGAGGACAGCTCTAGTATAAAAGCTGCAGCCACTTGGCCTGTTCACTCTGATCGTTGCTGGAGAGAGTTGGTGAGCTACTGTTGCACAGGATTTATCGGATTTAGCCTTCGAATACTTGGGACCTTCAGCCCTGTCCAGAGCAGTTGGAGCACTAGACATTACAGCGTGTTGCCCGTCTGGCATAGCAATGGGAGCTGCTTTGGAGGGGAACGTCCTCATGGCCGGACACTTTGAAGGGGAACAGAGACGGCGAGAGAGAGGGCCGGGATTGGCCAGAAGGAGGAGGGGCAATGGAGGTCGGCCACTCCGAAGATACGCCGCGAGGGTTTTCAGGCAGCAGGTGTCATACCTTACCATGTCAGAGGAGCAGTGTCTGCGAAGGCTCCAATTTGGTAAGGAGGTTGTGACTGAGCTGTGCCACCTGCTTGCTGAGGATCTGCAGCCGCGTCTACGGTGCAGGACCTCTCTGTCGGTGGCCATCAAAGTGACTGTTGCCCTCAACTTTAACGCCACCGGATCCTTTCAGTCAGGCACTGGGGACATAGCGAATATATCTCAATTTGCAGTGCATTGTTGCATCCGGCAAGTGACAGCTGCCCTCTATAGAAGAAGGAGTCAATTAATCACCTTCCCTCTGACCCTGGAGAAGCAGGCGGAGCGCACGCAGGGCTTCGCTGCTATTGCGGACTTCTCCATGGTGCAGGGGGCCATTGATTGCACACACGTGGCTTTGCGGGTGCCATTACTGAATTCTGAGGAGTTCCGCAACCGCAAGGGGTTCACTCCCTCAATGTCCAGCTAGTCTGTGACCACCGCCAGATGATCATGGCAGTCAACGCGCAATTCCCTGGGAGCAGCCACGATGCGTTCATCCTGCGGCAGACCTCAGTTTCTGACCTTTTTGAGGGGCCGGCTCACCCACGAGGCTGGCTTCTTGGCGACAAGGGCTATCCTCTCTGCCCATGGCTCATGACCCCACTCCATTTGCCCGCCACCCCGGCAGAAGAGCTTTACAATAGCAGCCATCAGGCAACCAGGAACATTGTGGAGCACACTACTGGTGTGCTCAAACAGCGTTTCCACTGTCTAGACCATTCGGGGGGAGCCCTGCAGTACTCGCCGGAGCAAGTGGGTCGCATTGTCGTCGTCTGCTGCATGCTCCACAACTTGGCCATTCGATGAACCCAGCCAATGCCAGCCAACCCTCAAGGTCCAGCAGAGCAGGCGGACGAGGAGGAGGAGGAGGAGGAGGAGGAGGAAGAGCAGGCGGACGAGGAGGAGGAGGAGCATGCGGACGAGGAGGAGGAAGAAGATGGGAGGGCTCCTGAAACTGGAAGGGCCGTCCGTCAGAGGCGCATAAGGACTCGGTTCGAGGACCCTCTGACGGAATGATGGGTCTCATTCGTCCTGCGCACTTCTGATCATACAAAGCCTATGTAGGCCACCATGAGTGTAAATAGTTATGAGTACCATTGTAAATAAAAAATGTTCTTTATTTTCAAAAAAGTGCTTCCTTCCAGCATAACAACGTCATGTCAACAGAAACCATAACTAACAAAATAACAGTTAACTCTCTGGCAAAGCCGCAAAACTAAACAAACCATCACCAACAATCAGAACAGGTGAGGGCGTTCTTGAATTTGGGGAAAGAAACGTCTCAGCACCTCCCTCTACTGCTGGCCCCTTGATGGAGACCGACTTCTCTTTCGCGGTCTGCCCCTTCCCTTCCTGCTGCTCCTCCGTAGTTGAACCCCAGTGGCGGCGTCAAGGATGGGGGACGCCTGGTGACTGTCTGCAAGTGCAGAAGCCCCTGAGGGACAGCCTGGACGACCTCTGGGCTTGGAGGGTGCGGAGGCTGGCTGCTTGATCTGGCCATGGCTGGAAGCAGTGTGCACTGCAGGTGGTGGCAGCTGCACTGCAGACGTCCCAGCGGTGGCATGAGCAATGGTCACCTGCCGAGAGAGGACACCTGCACCATGGTCGGACGAAACACTGGCTCTCGGAGGGGACCGGCTCGGCTCTACCGCCACAAGCGACTGCTCCACTGATTCCTGGCCTCATGTGGTACTGGAAGGGCCCGGGGTGATCCTAGCTGATGCAGATAGGGTGGCAGCAGTGAGAGTTCGCGTTGCCTCAATCTGGGTCTGGACGAGGCCAGCAAGTGACTGCGTGGCAGCAGTGAGGACCTGTGTGGCAGGTGCCAGTGCTTCGGAGAAGCCCTGGACAGTTCTCTCCATTGCTTCGGACAAGGCCGCAGCAGTCCGTTCCACTGCCTCGGACAAGCCCTGGACAGACCTTTCCAGGGATTGTCTGAAGCTCTGAACAGTCCTTTCCATTGCTGCCCCGAAGCCCTGGACAGTCCTCTCCATTGCAGCGCCAAAGTCCAGCACACTCTTTGCCAGTGTTTCTATCGACTGAGGCATCCTCCCCACTGCAGCCATAAGCTCAGTGTGCCTGAGCCGGGCCTGGTTGCTCATTTCAGCCAGGCTACGCACCTCCTCTGCACTCTGTGCAGCAGTCATCACTCCCTGCCTCGCCCTCTGGGGAGCTGGTGCCCGAACTTGCCTACCCCCTCGCGTTGATGCAGGCCGCTTGTTCCGGCAACTAGCTGCTCATCAGAGCCCCCCCCTCCCCTCCAGGGAGCTACTATCCCCAGTCTGCAGATGTGTTGGCTCCCCTGCGGCTGGAACAGATGGTGCGGCTTCCTCCTGATCCTCGCCTCCGGAGGCACTGGCACTGGCAGCTTCAGGGCCCGGATCCCGAGCTGGTGATGCAGCATCTGAAAGCAGGGAGGTGGAAGAGTGGCTTTAGCAAAAGGACAGGTTGGCAGCAAGGCATGCCAGATTGCGGCAAGGCTATGACATGGCTCCACAGTGAGAAAGCATGCTGGCGGGGGGACCAAGTGGAAGGAGACAGCTGAAAAAGGTGAGATCCTTACCATCGCTGTCGACAATGGGGTCGGCAGCTGCAGTGGTAACAGGACCACTCAGACGTCCTCCAAGAATCTGGTGCACTCTCTCCTCGAGATCCGTCAGAGTGACCACTTGTGGAGGTCCTCCACCGGTTCGAAGCTGGTCCTTGCGAATCGTCGCCAGCTTGGACTGCAGGGGAAAGAAGGGGAAGTTCTGTTACATGACGCCCTGAGTGATCATCTCATGCCCCCCATGGTGCAAGAGCCCTTACATGATGCCCTGAGTGATCATCTCATGCCCCCCATGGTGCAAGAGCCCTTACATGACGCCTTGAGTCAAATGTGCATGTGTGTGCCCAGAAAGGGCCATGGGTGCTTGCTGACACATGGCCATTGGGGCATCACGCACCCTGTAGCCATGAAGTCAGGTGCAAATGGAGGGAATCAGAAGTTTGCATAAACACCACTCACCCTCACGACCCGAGTGAGGTCGTTGAATTTCTTCCTGCACTGAACAGGGCTGCTGGTCGCCATGCTGCTGGAGTTGACCCTCTGACAAACATCCCTCCAAGCTCGGCGGTTGTCCTTTTGATTCGGCCTCCTGCCATTGTCAGGATAGAGAACATCTCGACGGCGCTCCACTGCGGCCACCAAGTGCTCCAGAGCCTCAGTGCTGAAGTGCTCTGCTCTCTGTCTCACCTTCTCCATCTTGACCAAGTTTTTTGCGCCAGAGAAGGGCGTGCACCGATTCCGACGCCTACAGGGCGATGAGTGTGGAAGCTGAGGCTGACTGACCCACCCCTTTAAGAGCCGGCCGGCGCCTGGAAGTCTCGTGGTTACCGGTAATTGAGATCACCTGCGCTGCGCCCGTCCGCGCCAATATTGGGTAGCGCCGGAAGTTTTGCGCCTTAGGAGACCCGCGCAATGTCTGAATTCGCGCCTCAATCATCTTTGGGGGCGATGCAACCCAATATCGCGCCAGGCGGCGATAAGTTTTGTCTGGCTATAAACTTTGTGCAGCGCCAGTTCTAACGCCTCAAGCGGGGCTATACCCAATTTCTAGGCCAATGTTTTTTCTGTATCTTTTATGATTTTTCCCCAACTATGCCCACTAGTTTACTTACCAGAAACTCTCCATCAGTATTCTTAGTCTATTATTTCCCCATGAATATCCAGAAGCAGAAAATGGGTGGAAGTCCCACCCCACCTGCACCCCAGTTTTCATCCCGATACATTTTCTAGTAGATGGGGCCAACAGAGGAAGAAAAGCTTGCCTCAAACAGATAGGCGCTTCATTCAAATATTCAGTTGGGGACGTGCCCATCTTGCAATCCATTTCCTGCTAGTGTGGCATGCAAGAAGTCAAATGTGAATTATGCCTATTTGAACGGAGTGTCCAGAGTCATTGGCTGAAATTTTCTGGCGTCCTTGTGGGCAGAATTGGAGGCGGGTCGGGAGGCAAATTTGAAATAACTTGGAGCGGGTCAGGAACCCGACGTCATCCTGCCTCCACGCGCCTTTCCCTTGGGCGGGTTTGCCAGCGCGGCAGCGACCCGAACAGTAGAGGCAGCTGAGCTAATTCAAATGATTATTAGGTACTTGTCAGAACCTTAAACGTCTTTTTAACCCTATCTTTCAAATTTCCCTGGATGACCACGAGAATCACGCAGCTCGGGAACCACATCTGTGAGCCTGAGGCGGAAGTTCAGTGGCTCATTAGTGCACAGCATGGAAAGCACAATAAATACTCCCACTTAATACCTGGTTACTTTCCTAAGGCAGATGCTGTTGCTGAGTGCATTGACAGCACAGATTTAGCTCTCTAGAGGTTGCAAATCTTTTCAGCAAAGTCGGGATCCACTGTCACCTCACTGGTACAACCTATAACACCATTGACAGATTGCTTCTGTCATCTCTACTTGACCTGCCATCTATTCCATAAGCATGGGTGCCGTTTATACTGTCTCACCTTGGTCCTCAGAATCAGACCTCGATGGGCCCCAACACCAGCAGCACCAGGCACACCAGCAGAACCAACACCACCACTCTTCTCCTCAGCAACTTGAAGCTGCACAGGGCAGAGGGCATCAGCATAGGGCTGCACTGCACAGGAGGTGATACCCCCAACACAGGGTATACAGGCAGAGAATGAGCTTCCTCAACATGATTGAGCAGCAGTGCCAAAGGAGGCCCAGGCTATCGCGCCAGGGCATTGCAGACATTTGCACATCGCTGGAGCAAGATCTGCAACCCAGGGGAGTGGCTGTCAAAGTCACCAGCCCCTCAATTTCTTCACCTCAGGCTCTTTCCAGCAGACATTTGCAGCATCTCGCTGTTGGCTGCCCACAGATGCATTACACCGATGCCCTGTTTGACAAGTCAGCCAATTATATCAACTTTGCCACTGATGAAGCCAGTGTTACTGAGCGGGCGTTCGGCTTTGCCGCTCTGGCTGGCTTCCCATGGGTGCAAGGCAACATCAACTGCACACATGTGGCCATCAGGGCACCCTATCATCACCCAGGAGTCTTTGTCAACTGCAAGGGCTTCCACTCCTTCAATGTGCAGCTCGTCTGCAAAAAAGGAAGATCATTTTGCATGTGTACGCCAAATACCCTGGAACCTGCCATGATTCTTTCGTCCTGCGTTAGTCCACCCTTCCTCAGCTTTTCACTCCTCCAAACAGACTTTCCGGCTGGCTGGTTGGAGACTAGGGCTATCTACTGAAGACGTGGCTCATGACACCCTTGAGGAGGCCAAGTACTGAGGTCGAGGAGAGATACAATGAAAGCCACATTGCCACCAGATGCGTCATAGAGCAGACAATAGGCACACTGAAAATGCGCTTCAGATGCCTTGATAGGTCTGGAGGAGCCCTTCAGTACGCACCAGCCAGGGTCTCCAGAATCGTCCTGGTCTGCTGTGTCCTGCACAACATAGTGCAGCAGTGAGGATTAGTGCTGCATGAGGAGCAAGGCACTGAGCGCACAGCCTCTTCAGAGGAGGAGGAGAAGTTCAGCTGGAAGACGAGGAGGAGGAGGAGCAGGAGGAACCTGTGGTCCAGATCCCACCAGCGCCTAAGCACATTGCTGCCCGGGAGACCAGGGATGGCCTCATCACAGCCCGATTTACTTAACTTCAGGCATTACACCCATATGGCTGCCTTATGCTGCGCCAGGCTCCCAACACCCCACAGCAACACCATAAAGCATCCCTACAATGACCAAGCCATTCCTTTCACACTGACCACCATTGCTGGAAGTAACATTATGTCTCACCATTCACTTCAACTCACTAAGCCACTTCCAAATTTGCAGACACAATTGGCCATGACGGAAAGTAGTGAAAATAAGAATTTTTTATCTGTGACATCACATTAACAGAAACGTCACACAAAGTTATTAAAACACCCAAGTGATTACCCTTGTGCATCTACTTGTGTGTCATCTTTCTCTTACGCATGCTTCTACGAGGTGCTACCCCTGCGGCTTCAGCAGAGGTAGAGGCAGGCTGCTCACTTCCCTGCTGCGACTGCATAGACACTTTTGGTCGACGTCCACTGGGTTTTGGAGCCTGTGATGGCCCCGCCAAAGTCTGCTCCTCCTGCGACTGTGCAGGAGCAAACTCGGCCATCGCGATCCCAGGAGGGATGTGGGGCTCTGACTGAGGGCGAGGCAAAAGGGGAGAACTGTGAGTGCTTTGAGAGGAGCCCCCACTTCCATGTCCCCTCTTACTGTCATCCCTCTCATGGGTCACCAGCACTTCCCTGCTAGCAAGGAGCTGGAGAGCACTTTGCTGCACAGCAGTGGGGCCATGAGGACCCAAGTATACATTTACATCCCTCCTAGAGAGGAGGTATATGAGCGTCTGCCATCTATTCTCAATAGATAGCCATCTATTATCCATAGATTCCATGTGCTCTTGTGAGTGGCGCATTGGATGCTCCATGCAGGTGGCCATCCTTTTCATGCAAAAGCCTACAGTCGCCATCGCCTGCGACACGGTGTTGCTCATGTTGGAGGTGGACTCCTCCATTCTCTGCACATTTGAAGACATCGCGGTCACAAAACCTGTCAAAGCCTCCTGCACCTCCAGGATCGCCCTCTTGGCTCAGCGTCTGCATACAGCGGAGCAAAGCTGGCAGCGTCCTACACCCTCCAGCGAGGAGTCTCCACTGTTGTCCCTGTCTCTACCATCTCCTCTTGCTCACTTGTGACTTGCGAGACACCAGGTGGCGAGACACCAGGTGACAACACTACTCTATCTCGTGTGGGACCCACCGAGGTGTACGTATCTCACTGGTGCAGGGTGCACTTATGTCTGGTGACGGTGAGCCCTCAGAGGCTAGAAGCTCCTCTGAGGAGTCGTCTTCCTTTTCCTGGGCCATGTTGGGGGCGGGGGGGACTCTTGATGGATCTGTGGGAGAGTAAATAGATGATTTAGAAATGTCATATCAAGAATGGGTAACAATACCATTATGCACATGCTGAACATTCACTGGCTGCTGACATCAGTCCCCATATGAGTGACTGCTGTATGCTATGTGGCTGTATGAGATGTAATTCTGCCACCAGGTTGCTGAAATGTCCCCCCTCTCCATTTCGCACCTACAGCTGCTCTGTGATTCCGGAGACTTCCAGGGCCACCTCCTCTGCTGCAGCTAAGGTGGCCAATAATGGAGGGCCACCTTCGGTTCTCTCCCTCTCTCTCTAATTGTGGGCTCGCTTCTCCTGCAAGGAGACAATGAAGAGAAGTTTGAGTGAGAGTGATGGAATGAATGTAAGGAATGGATGGGTAACATCTTTAGAGGGGGACTATGAGGGAGTGTCGTGCCAATGCCAAATGGCCTCCTTGTGTGTTGTTAGTTGGTATAATTGCATTAGGATGAGGGTGAGTGTGAGGGGCGGTTAGTCAGATGGGGATGTGATAATGTAGATAGAGAGAGAGGGATGAGTGGACATGCAAGGTATGTTGGTGTAAGGATGTGCAGGAGCAGGCTTGGGAAAGCAGAGTGATGGGATATGATGAGAGGCACAGCAGGATACAGTTGAGTGTGGCTTTGCACTCACCTTTCCTGATCGAATGAGATCATTGAAACATTTGCAGCACTGCACCCCGTTCCTCCTGACAACATCCCTGCTGTTGACCTCCTCTGCTATTTGGAGCCAGGCTCCTCTGGTCTGCTGGAGAGGTCTCTTCTGCCCATCTGAAGGGAAGAGGGCCTCCCTGCATTCTCTCACTCCCTCCACAAACATAGGGAGGGAGTCATCCGAGAACCTGGGTGCAGCCCTCTGTCTCTGTGCAATCATGTGTTTGGAACACTCCAATGCTACAGTACAGTACCTGCACACTCCTAGATGAACCTTCAAATGCAATGTGGTCATGGCTGCTTTAAATATCCTGGCTGAAAACGCATCATTGATGACATCATCAGACCCGCACCATTTAATAGAGCCAGGTAACATGCAGGGCTGCCTTAATGGGCGCCATTAACGGAAAGTCGATCTCAGGAGCGGAATGGAATGAGCAGCGGTGTCGCGACCCGCCATGGCGACCGCCTGCACCCGACCTGCCCAAGTACAGAAAATTCCGGCCATTAAGTAGCATTAAGTACACTGGAGATCATGGAAAGGACATAATAAAATAAAAGTAAGTGTATGTCAACCATTTAACACCTTTTTTCACATTGTTGTTTTTTCCTATGTGCACTTAGATTTTCATAAGCCTGTTTGGCAATTATTGTAAATGATTTATTTTTCCCCCAGCAGTTACTGGCAGTAATGGGTGTCTAAATAGGAATCCCCCACCTGACCTGTTTGAAAAAGGAGGACACATGGAAGCATGCTTAGCAGATCAGGCTTCATGAGAGATGCCATGTCCCCGATATTTACTGGAGTGGGATTTCAAAGCAGGGGGGTGGGGGAGGGGGGGATGATTTCTGGTCACGAAGGTGGGGGGGGGGGGGGCGGTCCAATCGATTTATTTGTATATAGTGCACAAGCTCCTTGTGAAGGGAAAGGAGAAGAAAATTAATAACAATAGACTATTACTGTGTTTTGCTGGCGCAAATTTTCTTTTCCTGCAGCGGCTCTGTTCGGCAGTAGCAAACGTTTTTCACCAACCCCTCCCCTCCTTTCTCTCTGGAAGTGTTTTCTTTGTAATGGCGACAATATTTTCTTTTCAGTTAGGGAACAACCGAAAAACCACTGAAACTACACATGCGCAACTACTTCAACTTCGTTGGCAGCAATCGCGTCCATTTTAATTTTACTCCATTAATAAGGACCATAGCAGTAGGAAGACCTGAAGGGCAATTTCCAAAAAAATTTCACCACAGAGCTCAGTCAGTCTCTTTGCTTGGAAGAAGTGGAGCCGATTTTTAAAAAATTTACAAAATGACACACCCCGTAGGACAGTGCCTAGCCTCTATTTGTCACATCTTCTGTATAACATAATGCAGATTGGGAACTCTATGAACACTCCAGAAATCCATATCTCACTTCTGAGGCACAGCACATGGATTTGCTACGCAGCAAACCTTTTTTCTAGCTATTTGAACAGTGATGGTTGGGCTGTCAATAGAACTGTGAACAACACTAAAGACAAGAGGTGTGAAGCCACCTCCACTGCCAGATTACTGCAGTCTGGAACTAAACTAGGTGTATAAAAATTCCCAGGCAGCCCACTAGACCTGTGTGGAAACCTTGTTAAATTTAACTTTCAATGTTGTAATGTAAGTAAAGAACTGATACAGTTATTGCCTCATTTTGAACATTTAAAAATGTAACCAGCATTTAAAAGCTAGAACACATATACAGCATGTATGCACAGTTCTACAGTGGCTCCAGGCAAGATCCAATGTTGTTTAATCTGCAGCTTTACATTTCATGAAAACTTACCACATCTGCAACATACTATAACTCTCACCTCTGTCCATGATCATGTCATCGGTCATTCCAAATGTGGTGTGCAGAACATTTCTGAACTTGTTTCGATCCAATCCTATTGAAACACGCTGCTCGGGAAAAGTGCCAGCAAGTGTACTGAAGACTTTCATCAAACACTGCACCTCATGTTTGTTGACTGCAACATAGGCACAGAAAAAATGTTTCTTAAACTAAAATTTTAAAAAGTGCATATCTATTATAAAATGTACTATTGATCCTTAGTAGGAAGATTACTGAAATAATTATGCAATCTGATTTGTGGCTAAACAGGCATTAAAAAGGAATAGCTACTTTTTCAGTTACTCATTACCAGGTTTTTTTTGCTTCAAAACTACTGGTGAGGGAAGGCTTAAAACAAATCTTGTTGTGAACTCTCCCTCATATGACATCACAATTTCTGCTCCGGTGACATTACGAATGGGCGAACTACCCACAACCCTCTGACTCCATTCACAGTGTCACTAGACAGAACTTTATATTACATTTGTAGGATTCTCAAAATTCCCACATTTCCCAAGTTATTAATAAGGGACCCGGAAGGACAAGTTATTAATAAGGGTACCCTAAAGGGAATGGCTTTTGGACTTTATGGGAAAACTGCAAGGTTAAAGCAGGACCCTGCAAACAGTATGTCAAGTTCAAAACCTTAAAACCTGACATGCCTGGGCCTGTGGGAGACAGCTTTGATTTGTTATTTTGAAACCAGACAACTGGATGAGACAGAATACGCATTCTTCCCTTTAAAACAAATCAACTCAGGAAAAGACTTGATCTTGCACAAACTTAAAGCCCATCAAACGTCTGCATAAATAATCGTTTACAGTTCGAACCAGCTACCAAGCCAGGAAGACACCGATTAACATTATGTATAACAAACACCCAAGACATTAAAAGTCATTTAGCAATGAGACAGCCGGACAAAGAACTAACCCTGATTTGGCGCGCAGATAACAAACTCCAAAACAGTATAACTGTCGGCCCACCGGTAACCTACAAAGGCTACAGCTCCACACCACCAGGACAAGACGACACCACCCTGCCCACAGGAAGGCTCACGGAACACCACGGCGAGGGGACACGGTGGGGTAGGCTCGACCGAAGACAACTAGGCCGCAACCGCAGCCTCACACGAGGACCGACCACGAGCACCGCGGTAACAAAAGGGCCGGGTAAGCCGTACCTTCAGATCATTACCACTACACAGGTAATGATCTAGGCCACCGCGACCGAGCCGACACTGAAGGCCACCAACCGAACCCCAGCCGCCACAAAGCCTGACAACCAGACCACCACCGGAAGAACAAAACCCGAAGTTTTCCATTCTACAAGCTAAAGTACCCAACAAAGACTTTATTCTCCCTATTTCTGACTAAGAAAAGTGGGTACTTACCAGACAAATCCACAACCGCGCCCATACCGCATCTGCGGACTCCACCCAACTGAAGAACCTTCGCAGATTCTAAGACTGGGACTACGTGGTGACGGCAGGCCCCAAAGGACACAAAGAGCGAACCCCAAAAATGCAACCGGCTTAACTGACAGGATTCGAACTGTCAAGAAACCCCTATTGCTGAGCATAATCCCTGGCCCCTTTTAGCACAATTTAGTTAGATATTGGGGGTGGGACAAGGGTAGGGGGATTGTTAATGTGATTTTTCCCTCGTTGTGCCCCATTCCTAATTAAGTGTACTCTTGAATGCCTGTAACCATTCCAGTAATCTAAGTGTAATTTTTCAATGTTATAATTTCATTGTGACTCTAATAAAACACAGTTTTCTTGCACCAAACCAGTTGTCTACTCCAATTTTGTATTGCAGCCTGTACCTAAGTCCGGAGTCTAGAACCTAAGGGGTGTGGGAGCGATTCGAACCGCTCAAAACAGTTAGAGACAAAGCTGACTCCACACACCACCCCCGACACATTACACAGGGAGAGTTTGTGTCAACTGTTAGGCTGCCTCTAACCAGTAATTCTAAAGCGGGATAACAACTGAGGCTGCCAAATCTCCCTCACTTGTGATCCCCTGCTCTTCCACCTCAACATCACACTCTTATGCCAACATGTGCTGGTAATTCCAGGCATCATACAGCCTATAGTTTTATAACTAAAAGCCACAGGGGGTGAAATTGGATTGGGCTTGAAAACGGGCACAGGGATCATGATGCATCAGCTGCCCAAACCTGATGAAAGTTGTGCAGGCAGTGTTCTGTTCAGTAATAAATAGACATTCTTATTATGAACACAGCTAGCTTCTAGCTAGTCATTTATTCAGTACACGTTCTCTAGGTACAGTATCTGTAGAGATGCAGCATGTGTGCTCCTGTGTGCAGGCTGCCATCTTGACTGTTGCCTTATGGATAATGTAGTCTTAATATATATACAGCTGGGTAGTGTAGTCTTATACATACAGCTATATACAGCTCTACGCAGCTCTACGGCTCCACCTAGTGTCCACTATAGAATGACATGTTATTGATCACTACAGGCAGCACGCAAAATTCATGCTGCCTGCTCATTAGCATGACTGCAGTGCAGAGCCCAGCGCTAAACGCACTGCTGGTTGGCTCAGCACTCAACGGGGGAACCAATATCAGGTGCAGTCTGCTGTCCAATTAAATTTTGTCTGCAGAGTGAAAGGCTCTCTGCACTTCTTAAAGGGGAAGTGCTTTGTTGCAGAAGTACCTCATTGTCACTGTAGCTGCAATAATGGAACAGGGCCGAGAAAGGGCACCTCACTTCTCTGATGCAGCACCAGAGGCCTTGGTCCAGGGGTATATAGGAGACAGGTTCTCTACCCACAGGGGGTCAGGATGCCTTCGAGACACACTGCTAGAAGACAGTGGGAGGAGACTGCGCAAGCCGTCAGTACCACCAGTGTTGCCACCAGGACCTGGATCCAGTGCCACAAGAAGTTTAGTGACCTCACATGAGTGGTCAAGGGGAGTGAATGCATCTTCAAATGCCATATCCCACCAACTGCACCACTAGCCTCACACATTGCTCAATGCACCATACCCACATCACTCATCTACCAACAATCTCTAGCAATCACGACTCATACATCACAATCATAGCTTCACCTTGTCCTCATACACTTACCACTGCTGCAAGCCTTACACCCACATCTCACACCTTGCAGAAAATGCCCACTATTCAGTCCACTATTCAATCATGACAGGCACATCACCCAAACACACTCACTGACACACTTCCCTTTCTCTTGCAGGCCAAGGGGCTCACAACCAGCATGAGCACTAACAAACAGGCTGGGGGGGGGAGAGCGGGCAAGCACATCTGCACAACCTTACTATACTGGAGAAAATTGTGTTGCAGATAATTGGAGTGGCCATGGTGAGCGTCGAGGTTGAAAGCATTGATGATAACGGTATGCTCATAACTGATCCTTGTTCTCATATCCCATTTCCCCTCCATCGCACAGTCTCTTCTAATTTACAAGCTGCTGCTGATTTCCCCCTTCCCCTCATCACAACCTGACCCTTGTGCCTTTCTCCTTTTAGATACCCAAGAACATGCAGCTCAGCCAGTGCATGAAGAACTAGAGGAGGAGAGTGATGGAGAAGAGGCACCGTCACTCGATCTGACACTCCCAGGCACCAGCTCAGAAAGTTGCTCTGCGTAAACTTTAGAGGGTAGTGTAGAGGCAGCATCTGCACGTGGTAAATCACCAGGCATGATTGGGCTACAGCCAGGCCAGGGGGAAAAGGGTAGCGCAGGTGCCAGCTCCCCGGAGGGCAAGTTCACACACAAGTTCTGCTGCACAGGACTCAAATGAGGATTTCGATGGGGTGGCCTTCAGAAGAAGGGTGTTGGGCATGCACATAGAACTGCTTTACGCAATGGCAGGCCTGCCAGAGAGCCTCTTATCACTGTCAAGGAGCATGGAGGAGTCCAGCTCCAAAATTGCACGGGGCACAAAATTGCAGCACAAGCGGAAGCAACCCAACGTCTGAGGGCTGCAGTGGAAGCTCAGACTGCTCTCATGCAGTCTCAGGTTGCTGCCAATGCAAGATCAGACTGCTGCCATCGTGGCTGGGTTTACGAGTGTGGAAAGGGGCTTGCAGGGTCTCACAGCAGTCCTGCAATCTGTCCTCCAACAGATGGCTGGGAATGCTGAGGCACCACCCTGGGTGAGTGGCAGTGGCTCCGTGGAGCTCCAACCTGCTGTCCTCTCTCAGGATGACAGCATTCGTACTCCCACCCCTGCCACTCCGCCAGTGCCATTGCAGTTGCCCGTCAGCCAGCCAGCTGCCGCCCATGGAAAGGTAGAGCAGTCTACAGCCAGGCCTTCTAGGCCCCGAGTTGCTCTAGGCCATCCTGCAAGGCCATCTGCAGTGTCCACCAGCCACGCTGCAGCCACTGGGGTAGCACTGCGTATGAGCACTAGAATAGGCAAAGGAACACAAAAGACAGACACTAAGGGAATGCACAGGGATGATTAGGTGACTTTGTTATGAAAGATTCGAAATAATCATTTATAAATTATGTTTGGAATGTTTGTTTTGTGGTGGCTTTAATTTCAGCTTTGTGCCCAAGAGGATGCTGTGATATTCCATGACAGAGGAAAGGTAAGGCGTGGGAACTGTTGAACAATGGGGATCTGGCATGTCATTCATTGGAACCAGAGACTGATGATGCGCTCATGGACAGCTCATCTGAAATGGGGATTTGCTGCCTGCCTCCTCCCTTCCTTCTCAGCCTCCCCTTCCTGAGGTGGTCATGGAACCCGTGGTGGCAAGGACTGCGCCATCATGATGGTCAAGCTGTGGAGGGTGCAGCAGACCACCATAAAATGGGACACTCGCTCCGGCATGTACGGGAGGGCTCCTCCTGAGCAGTCAAGGCAGCGGAACCGTTGCTTTAGCAGCCTGATGGTCTGCTGAATGATGTTCCTCGTGGTAGCATGTCTCATTATGTGAGTGCTGACCACGAGAGGTGGGGTTGCGGAGAGGAGTCATCAGCCAGGTGTAGAGTGGATAGCCCTTGTCTCCGAGCAGCTACTCTCAGGTTCGACGTGGTGGCTGGAAGATTGCTGGTACACCGGACTGGCGCAGGATGAAGGCATCATGACTGCTGCAAGGATACCGAGCATATCATGATGTGCTGGGTGAGGTCGCACACCAACTGCACATTAATAGAGTCCACGACAAGGCCTTGGACAACGTGGACCACTTTCCATACCTCGGGAGCCTACTGTCAACAAGGGCAGATGTCGACGACGATGTCCAACACCGCCTTCAGTGTGCCAGTGCAGCCTTCGGTCGCCTGAGGAAGAGAGTGTTTGAAGACCAGGACCTCAAACCTGGCACTAAGCTCATGGTCTACAGAGCAGTAGTGATGCCCACCCTACTGTATGCCTCAGAAACATGGACCATGTGCAGCAGGCACCTCAAAGCACTGGAGAGGTACCACCAACGCTGCCTCCGCAAGATCCTGCAAATCCATTGACAGGATAGGCGCACCAACGTCAGTGTTCTTGCTCAGGCCAACATCCCCAGCATCAAAGCTTTGACCACGCTCGATCAGCTCCGATGGATGGGTCACATTGTCCGCATGCCCGATACGAGACTCCCAAAACAAGCGCTCTACTCGGAGCTCCGGCACGGCAAGAGGGCCCCAGGTGGGCAGAGGAAATGCTTCAAGGACACCCTCAAAGCCTCCTTGGAAAAAATGCAGCGCAAGGAGCGCACGTCAACCCAACCACCCCACCCACCCGCCCCTTCAACCACCGTCTGCCCCACCTGTGACAGAGATTGTAGGTCCCGCATTGGACTCATCAGTCACCTGAGAACTCATTTTTAATGTGGAAGCAAGTCATCCTCGGTTCCGAGGGACTGCCTAAGAGAGAGAATAGAGTGGTAACCTTTGCGGTTGCGGTACATCTCAGGATTGATATGAGGCGCCCGCAAAGCCACGTGTGCAATTGATGGCGCCCTGCACCATGGGGAAACCCGATATCCATAGTACCCGTTTTTTGGGAACGATTACCCTTAGAGGTCCAAATTGGCGTCAATGGCACGCGTGCACACTTCTGGTGCAGGTCGCGCCAGACGCAATATTGGAGAGGGCATTAGCGCGCGTGCAGTGCGCATCCGCCGGAAGTATGCAGAGTAGGCAGACCATGACACCAGCGCTGCCATTTTGGAGCTCAACACTCAGCTAACGTCCTCGACCACGGGTTCAGCAGCAGGAAGAACCCTCCACCAACGCTATTTAAAGGGATCATCAACTACTTTCAGCTTAGTCGCTGATTGATTACTACTGGCTAGTCCTACGATTGTACAAGTGTTTGGTGCATTCTAGAGTTCTTTAAAGTTGCTAAAGCCTAGGAGTGGTGTGGCAGCTGCTAAAGGACTTTGTCCTGACTTCAAGGCTTCTGCACAAACCAGTTGCTCCCAGACATAGGTGCAGTAGTAGGCTTCAGTAAGGATGTCCTCATTGAAATCTGCCACGTGCTTCAGCTACAACTCCAACCTCAGAGCAGGGCGAGGACCGCATTGCCAGTGGCTGTGAAGGTGACCGTGGCCATGAATTTTAATGCATCGGGCTCCTTCCAGGCTGGAGCGGGAGATATTTGCAACATCTCGCAGTTTCCCATCCACTGTTGTGTAAAGGAGGTCACTGAGACTTTCTATTCAGGCAGCTGACTGCATTTCCTTCTCTCTTGCCAGAGAGGAGCAGGTAGAGCGAGCACGAGGCTTTGCAAGGATTGCAGGCTTCCCCATGATGCAGGGCGCCATTAACTGCAAGCACATCGCTTCGCGGGCATCACATGTCAACTCTGAGATGTACTGCAACTGAAAGGGCTTCCACTCCCTCAACGTCCAGCTGGTGTGTGACCATAGGCAGAAACTCCAGGATGATTTGGACAGGTTGGGTGATTGGGCAGAAGCATGGCAGATGCAATATAACGTGGATAAATGCGAGGTTATCCACTTTGGTGTCAAAAACAGGAAGGCCGATTATTATCTGAATGGCAATAGATTGGGAGAAGGGGAAGTGCAATGAGACCTGGGTGTCCTTGTGCACCAGTCGCTGAAGGTAAGCATGCAGGTGCAGCAGGCGGTTAAGAAGGCAAATGGTATGTTGGCCTTCGTAGCGAGAGGGTTTGAGTACAGGAACAAGGATGTCTTGCTGCAGTTGTACAGGGCCTTGGTGAGACCACACCTTGAGTATTGTGTGCAGTTTTGGTCACCTTATCTGAGGAAGGATGTTCTTGCCATGGAGGGAGTGCAGCGAAGATTCACCAGGCTGATACCTGGGATGGCAGGAATGACGTATGAGGAGAGATTGGGTCGATTGGGCTTATACTCGCTGGAGTTTAGAAGAATCAGAGGGGATCTCATTGAAACTTATAAAATTCTGACAGGACTAGACAGGCTAGATGCAGGAAGGATGTTCCCGATGGTCAGGGAGTCCAGAACCAGGGGTCACAGTCTAAGGATAAGGGGTGAGCCATTTAGGACAGAAATGAGGAGGAATTTCTTCACCCAGAGAGTGGTGAACCTGTGGAATTCTCTACCACAGAAGGCAGTAGAGGCCAATTCATTAAATATATTCAAGAAGGAGTTGGATATATTTCTTAAGGCTAAAGGGATCAAGGGATATGGGGAGAAAGCAGGGACAGGGTACTGAATTTGGATGATCAGCCATGATCTCATTGAGCAGGCTTGAGGGGCCGAATGGCCTACTCCTGATCCTATCTTCTATGTTTCTATGTTTCCATGTAAATCATGCAGGTCAATGCCCGGTATCCTGGCAGTCATGGTGCCTTCCTTCTGCAGCAGTCCGCTGTGCCATCTGCATTTGATGACAACAAACCAAAGGGTAGCTACTGGGCGACAAGGGCTATCCGCTGATGACATGGCGCATGACTCTGGTGCGCAGCATATGCATAAGTGCACAGCATGCATATAATGACTGCCATGCTGCAACACGAAATGTGATAGAGCAGACCATTGGAGTGCTGAAACAACATTTCCACTGCCTGGACCGCTCTGAAGGAGCTTTGCAGTACTTGGCAGAGCGGGTATCAAGATTCGTGGTGGTCTGCTGTATACTGCACAACCTCGCCATCATTAGGGCACAGCCCTTGCCACCAGCTATATGATGAGGAGCTGAGGACCAGGAGGAGGAGAAGGAGGAAGAGGAAGAGAGGAGACAACCTGGACAGCCCCTTCCTGGCCAGGCTGTCCATGAACAACTCAACTGATTGCGATAACAGTAAACGCAACCACAATTCCCCATTCACCTAGAGTCCCACACATTACGTTCTCTCCATCACTGACCATCACAGCATCCACTTGGTCACTATGCAAAAATAAAAGCCAACACAAAATAAACATTCCAAACCAAATTTATAAATCAAAGCATGCCATATTGCATACAAACGTATACTAATCACCCTTGTGCATTCCCCGAGTGCCTGTCTTCCATCTGCCTTTGCATGTCCTAGTGCTCCTACGCAATGCTACCCTAGCTCTGGACCTAGAACGCCCGGCTTCACACTGTGCCATAGAGTCATAACGGCACAGAAGGAGGCCATTCGGCCCAACAAGTCCATGCCGGCTCTCTGTAGAGCAATCGAATCAGTCCAATTCCCCCACTCTATTCCCGTAGCCCTGCAAGTTTTTTTCCCTCAAGTGCCGATCCAGTCTCCCCTTGAAAACATTGAGTGCGTCCGCTTCCACCACTTCCGTCGGCAGCAAGTTCCAGGTAGTCACCACTCGCTGCGTAAAAACGGTTTTTCCTCACACCCATCTCTTGCCCAAAACCTTAAATCTGTGTCCCCTAGTCCTTATAGCATCAACTAGTGGGAACAACCTTTCCCCGTCTAGCCTATCCAAACCCATCATAATCTTGTACACCTCTATCAAATCACCCCTCAACCTCCTTTGCTCTAATGAAAACAAACCCAGATTCTCCAACCTGTCCTTGTAGCTAAGATCCCTCATCCCCAGAACCATCTCAGCATGGGTGGCAGCAGTCTGGGCTGGCTGGCTGACAGGCAACAGCAAGGGCACTGGTGGAATGGCAGTGGCAGGAGGACAAATGCTGTCATCCTGAGAGAGGACAGCAGGTTTGTGCTCCACAGAGCCACTGCCACTCCCCCGGGGCGGCGCCTCAGCAATCCTAGTAATCTGTTGGAGGATAGATTGCTAGACTGCTGTGACACCCTGCAAGCCCCTTTGAACACTGGTATCCGCAGCCATGATGGTAACAGTCTGAGCTTCCAATGTAGTACCCAGACTTCTGGTGGCTTCTGCTTGTTCTGCCATGCAAGCTGAGACATCGGCCATCAGACGCTGCATAATGGTTGGGTCCACAAATGTGCTAATGGAGTTGACCACCACTTCCACGCTGGAAAGGATGGACTCCAAGCTCTGCGCAAAGCCCTGTGCAAAGTTGGTGCCGGACTCCTCCATGCTCCTTAACATTGCACGCAGGCTTTGTGGCAAACCTGCCAATGCACCAAGCATTTCATTGTGCATATCCATCAACTTTCTTCTGTAGCCCGCCGCATCGAAGTACTCATCGGAGTCCTCTACAGCAAAGGGGAAGGATCCAGTTGTCGTGGTCCACGTAGGAACCAACGACATAGGTAAGACTAAGAAAGAGGTTCTGCTGAGGGAGTATGAGCAGCTCGGGTCTAAATTAAAAAGCAGAACCACAAAGGTAATAATCTCTGGATTACTACCTGAGCCACGAGCAAATTGGTATAGGGTCAATAAGATCAGAGAGTTGAATGCGTGGCTCAAGGACTGGTGTGGGAGAAATGGGTTTTGATTCATGGGGCACTGGCACCAGTACTGGGGAAAGAGGGAGCTGTTCCGTAGGGACGGCCTTCACTTGAACCATGCTGGGACCAGTGTCCTGGCGAATCGAATAACTAGGGCTGTAGATAGGGCTTTAAACTAAATAGTGGGGGGGGGGGGGAAGAGGGTTCAAGAGAGGGGAAATTTAGAAAGTTAAAGAGAAAGGACAGGGCAATAGTGCAGGGTAGCGATATGGGCAATGAAAACCAGAGAGTGTGACAGGAGGGGACAGAGCGTACAAACATAAGAGTGCACCAGCAAATAAGGTCAGAGTAGGGAAAAATGGTAAAAAGACAAAATTAAAGGCTCTTTATCTGAATGCACGCAGCATTCGTAACAAGATAGATGAATTTATTTTTAATTTGTTTTATGGGATGTGGGCATCGCTGGCAAGGCCAGCATTTATTGCCCATCCCCAATTGCCCTCGAGAAGGTGGTGGTGAGCCGCAGTCCGTGTGGTGAAGGTACTCCCACAGTGCTGTTAGGGAGGGAGTTCCAGGATTTTGACCAGCGACGATGAAGGATCGGTAATCTACTTCTAAGTCAGGATGGTGTGTGACTTGGAGGGGAACTTGGAGGTGGTGGTGTTCCCATGCACCTGCTGCCCTTGTCCTTCTAGGTGGAAGAGGTCGCAGGTTTGGGAGGTGCTGCCAAAAAAGCCTTGGCGTGTTGCTGCAGTGCATCTTGTAGATGGTACACACTGCAGCCATGGTATGCCGGTGGTGGAGGGAGTGAATGAATTGATGGCACAAATAGAAATAAATGGGTATGATCCAATAGCCATTACAGAGACGTGGTTGCAATGTGACCAAGGCTGGAAACTGAATATTCAGGGGTATTTGACATTTCGGAAGGATAGACAGAAAGGAAAAGGAGGTGGGGTAGCTCTGTTAATAAAGAGTGAGATCAGTACAACAGTGAGAAGTGATCTTGGCTCGGAAGTTCCAGACGTAGAATCAATTTGGGTGGAGGTAAGAAATAGTAAGGGAAAGAAGGCACTGGTGGGAGTAGTCTATAGGCCCCCTAACAGTAGCTACACTATAGGACAGAGTATGAATCAATAAATAATGGGGGCCTGTAAGAAAGGTACTGCAATAATCGTGGGCGATTTTAATCTTCATATAGATTAGACAAATCAAATTGGCAAAAGCAGCCTTGAGGACGAGTTCATAGAGTGTATTCGGGACAGTTTCTTGGAACGATACGTGTGGAACTGACCAGGAAACAGGCTATTTTAGATCTGGTAATGTGTAATGAAACAGGATTAATTAATGATCTCATAGTAAAGGATCCTCTAGGGAAGAGTGATCATAGTGTGATAGAATTCCACATTCAGTTTGAAGGTGAGAAACTTGGGTCTGAAACTAGAGTATTAAACTTAAATAAAGGCAATTACAAAGGTATGAGGAGAGAGTTGGCTAAAGTAGACTGGGAAAATAGATTAGAAGGTAAGATGGTAGAAAAGCAACGGCAGACATTTAAAAAGATATTTCATGACTCTCAACAAAGATATATTTCAGTGAAAAAGAAATACTCGAAGAGAAGGATGAACCAACCATGGCTAAGCAAGGAAGTTAAGGGTGGTATCAAATTGAAAGAAAAGGCATACAATGTTGCAAACATAGAAGATAGGAGCAAGAGTAGGCCATTCGGCACCTCGAACCTGCTCCGCCATTCAATGCGATCATGGCTGATCATCCAAATTCAGTACCCTGTCCCTGCTTTCTCCCCATACCCCTTGATCCCTTTAACCTTAAGAAATATATCCAACTCCTTCTTGAATATATTTAATGAATTGGCCTCTACTGCCTTCTGTGGTAGAGAATTCCACAGGTTCACCACTCTCTGGGTGAAGAAATTCCTCCTCATTTCTGTCCTAAATGGCTTACCCCTTATCCTTAAGACTGTGACCCCTGGTTCTGGACTCCCCAACCATCGGGAACATCCTTCCTGCATCTAGTCTGTCTAGTCCTGTCAGAATTTTATAAGTTTCAATGAGATCCCCTCTCATTCTTCTAAACTCCAGCGAGTATAAGCCCAATCTCTCCTCATACGTCATTCCTGCCATCCCAGGTATCAGCCTGGTGAATCTTCGCTGAGCTCCTTCCATGGCAAGAACATCCTTCCTCAGATAAGGCGACCAAAACTGCACACAATACTCAAGGTGTGGTCTCACCAAGGCCCTGTACAACTGCAGCAAGACATCCTTGTTCCTGTACTCAAACCCTCTCGCTACGAAGGCCAACATACCATTTGCCTTCCTAACCGCCTGCTGCACCTGCATGCTTACCTTCAGTGACTGGTGCACAAGGACACCCAGGTGTCGTTGCACTTCCCCTTCTCCCAATCTATTGCCATTCAGATAATAATCTGCCTTCCTGTTTTTGACACCAAAGTGGATAACCTCGCATTTATCCACATTATATTGCATCTGCTATGCTTCTGCCCAATCACCCAACCTGTCCAAATCATCCTGGAGTTTCTCGGCATCCTCGTCACAGCACACACGCCCACCCAGCTTTGTGTCGTCTGCAAACTTGGAGATATTACATCTAGTTCCCTTGTCTAGATCATTAATATATATTGTGAATAGCTGGGGTCCAAGGACCGATCCCTGCGGTACCCCACTAGTCACTGCCTGCCACTCGGAAAAAGACCCATTTATTCCAACTCTTTGCTTTCTGTCTGCCAACCAGTTCTCTATCCAAGTCAATACCTTGCCCCCAATCCCATTTGCCTTAACTTTACACGCTAATCTCTTATGTGGGACCTTATCAAAAGCCTTTTGAAAGTCCAAATACACCACATCCACTGGTTCTCCCTTATCTATTTTACCAGTTACATCCTCAAAAAATTCTAGTAGATTAGTCAAGCATGATTTACCTTTTGTAAATCCATGTTGACTTTGTCCGATCCTGTCACTGTTTTCAAGTGCTCTGCTATTACATCTTTTATAATGGACTCTAGCATTTTCCCCACTACCGATGTCAGGCTTACCGGTCTGTAATTCCCCGTTTTCTCTCTACCACCTTTTTTGAATAGTGAGGTAACATTAGCTACCCTCCAATCCATGGGTACTGTTCCAGATTCCATCGAATGTTGGAAGATGATCAGCAATGCATCTACTATTTCTAGGGTCACTTCCTTAAGTATCCTAGGATGTAGATTATCAGGGCATCCTGAAAATTTATCCTGACTCTCTGCTTTCTGTTAGTTAGCCAATCCTCTATCCAATCTAATATATTACCCCCAACATCATGCAGTAACCTTTTATGTGGCACCTTGTCGAATACCTTTTGGAAATCCAAATACACTACATCTACTGGTTCCCCTTTATCCACCCTGCTCGTTACCTCTTCAAAGAACTCTAATAGATTTGTCAAACACGATTTCTCTTTCATAAAACCATGTTGACTCTAACAGAAAGCAGAGAGTCAGGATAAATGAGTCATTTTCAGGATGGCAATCTGTAACTAGTGGGGTGCCACAGGGATCAGTGCTGGGGCCTCAACTATTTTCAATTTATATTAATGACTTGAAGGAAGCGAGTGTATTGTAGCCAAATTTGTGGACGATACAGATAGGTGGGAAAGCAAGCTGTGAGGAGGACATAAAGAGTCTGCAAAGGGATATAGATAGGTTAAGTTAGTGCGCAAAGATTTGGCAGATGGAGTATAATGTGGAAAAATGTGAAGTTATCCACTCTGTTAGGAAGAACAGTAATGAAAAATATTATTTAAATGGAGAAAGACTACAGAATGCGGCGGTACAGAGGGATTTGGGTGTCCTTGTACATGAAACACAAAATGTTAACATGCAGCTGCATCAAGTAATTAGGAAGGCAAATTGAATGTTAGCCTTTATGTTTAGGGGGAGAGTATAAAAGTAGGGAATTCTTACTACAACTGTATAGAGCGCTGGTGAGATTACACCTAGAATACTGCTTACAATTTTGGTCCCCTTATTTAAGGGGGGATATACTTGCATTGGAGGCAGTTCAGAGAAGGTTCACTAGGTTGATTCCTGGGATGGAAGGGTTGCCTTATGAGGAAAGGTTGAGCAGGTTGGGCCTATACTCATTGGCGTTTAGAAGAATGAGAGGTGATCTTATTGAAACATATAAGATTCTGAGTGGGTTGGCCAGGGTAGATACTGAGAGGATGTTTCTCCTCGTCAGGGAATCTAGAATGAGGGGCTCAGAATAAGGGGTTGCCCATTTAAGACGGAATTTCTTCTCTCAGAGGGTCATGAATCTTTGGAATTCTTTACCCCAGAGAGCTGCGGAAGCTGAGTCATTGAATATATTCAAGGCTGAGATAGACAGATTTTTGAGCAACGGGGAGTCAAGGGTTATGGGGAGCGGGCAGGAAAGTGGAGTTGAGGCCAAAATCGGATCAGCCATGATCTCATTAAATGGCGGAGCAGGCTTGAGGGGCCGAATGGCCTGCTCCTGCTCCTATTTCTTATGTTCTTATGTTAACGTGTGCAACTTTGCTCTCCGGCGAGCTAGCACCTGCACAACCCTTGCCCACTGCTCTGGCTGCACTTGTGCAGATCCTATCTCTATGCTATCCTCTAAATTATGCGCAGTGTCAGTATCTGAGCTGGCGGCTGAGAGTGTGAAATCAAGTGACTGTGTTTCTTCATCATCAGTGTCTTGTTGCTCTTCTACCTGTTGCTCTTCCACCACTGCCTGGCCATCTTCTAGGGTTTCAGCCCCGCCATTGGCCACAGACTCAGCAATGGTAAGACTAGAAATTACTTCACCACACAAAGTAAATGAGAAGCTTACACATGGCACAATCAGTTCCCTCCTATTTTGCTAACAGCTGCACAATAAGCCCTTGAAAACAGCTTATTCCAAGCCTCATATGCAGCAAAACACACTGGCCAAGAGTTTCCACTTTGGGTGCAATTGGTGGTCCGAGCGCAAATTACACTCAAATTGTTGCTAGTTTTAAGAAGTGGGTTTTTTTGCTCAAGTTTCTGCTCCAACTCATTTGCATATCACCGAATGTAAAATCTTCCATGAGCCAGCACAATTGGGCAGCGTTTTAGAACGTAATTTTTTTTTTTTAAACATTGTGTGTTAAAAGATATTCCTGGATATATTTAAGAGTGGTAACCTGGTGCAGTTGTATTAATACAGCTGAAAATGAATTTATCACAAAAAATAAGCATTTTTAATCAGCGTCTAGTCCACCTGTGAGTAACCCGATTTTAAATAACTGAAAATGACTTTAAAAAACTATGCAGAACCATTTACTAGTTTAATTGGTGTACAGTAGTCAGTTTCTACATAAATTACATTTTGTTTAATATCTAAAAGCTTTTAAAATGTGCCTTTTAGTGTCCTTATGCCTAAAAAAAGCTTAATTTTTAGAGCCCCCTCGAAAGCCTACAAATGGGCGCAATTAGCGGAAACTCACAAAGATGATTAATTCAATCTGGGGACGTTGCCAGTTTTGTGAGCGGGGCCAAATTCTAGTGCAATGTTTTTTAAACTAACACAAAAGATTGTGGAAACTCAATTTGCGCTGCACCTAATTTGCACTTGAAATTCCTCTACCTTTTGCGCTTGTTTGGCCAATTTTGGGCGAATTGTGCTAAAAAAAAACAGCACAACCTAGCAGAAACTCCAGGCCCTTATATTACTGTCGCTCAAATTGCAACAATTGTGTCACTGCTACATGGATTTTAGCAAGGCTTTTGACAAGGTCCCACATGGCAGACTGGTCAGAAAAGTAAAAGCCCGTGGGATCCAAGGGAAAGTGGCAAGTTGGATCCAAAGCTGGCTCTGTGGCAGGAAGCAAAGGGTAATGGTCGATGGGTGTTTTTGTGACTGGAAAGCTGTTTCCAGTGGGGTTCCGCAGGGCTCAGTACTAGGTCCCTTGCTTTTTGTGGTAAACACCAATGATTTAGGCTTCAAAGTAGGGCGCATGATTAAGAAGTTTACAGATTATACAAAAATTGGCCATGTGGTTGATAGTGAGGAAGAAAGCAGTAGACTGCAGAAAGATATCAATGGACAGGTCAGATGGACAGAAAAGTGGAAAATGGAATTCAATCCGGAAAAGTGTGAGGTAATACATTTGGGGAGGGCTAATAAGGCAAGGGAATACACAATAAATGGTAGGATACTGAGAAGTGTAGAGGAACAGAGGTACCTTGGAGTGCATGTCCACAGATACCTGAAGGTAGCAGGACAGGTAGATAAGGTGGTTAAGAAGACATATGGGATACTTTCCTTTATTAGCCGAGGCATAGAATATAAGAGCAGGAAGGTTATGCTTAAAATGTATGAAACACTAATTAGCCACAGCTAGAGTACTGCGTACAGTTCTGGTCACCACATTACAAGAAAGATGTGATTGCACTAGAGAGGGTACAGAGGAGATTAGAACATAAGAACATAAGAAATAGGAGCAGTAGGCCATTTGGCCCCTTGAGCCTGCTCCGCCATTCAATAAGATCATGGATGATCTTCTACCTAAACTCCACTTTCCTGCACTATCCCCATATCCCTTGATTCCCTTAATATCCAAAAATCTATCGATCTCTGTCTTGAATATACTCAATGGCCGAGTCTCCACAGCCCTCTGGGGTAGAGAATTCCAAAGATTCACCACCGAGTGAAGAAATTTCTCCTCATCTCAGTCCTAAATGGCCGACCCCTTATTCTGAGACTGTGACCCCTGGTTCTGGACTCCCCAGCCAGGGGAAACATCCTCCCTGCATCTACCCTGTCAAGCCCTGTAAGAATTTTGTATGTTTCAATGAGGTCACCTCTCATCCTTCTAAACTCCAGAGAATATAGATCTAGTCTACTCAATCTCTCCTCATAGGACAATCCCCCCATCCCAGGAATCAGTCTGGTGAACCTTCATTGCACTCCCTCTATGGCAAGTATATCTTTCCTTAGTTAAGGAGACCAAAACTGTACACAATACTCCAGGTGTGGTCTCACCAGGGCCCTATATAATTGCAGTAAGATGTCTTTACTCTTATACTTAAATCCTCTTGTAATAAAGGCCAACATACCATTTGCTTTCCTAATTGCTTGCTGTACTTGCATGTTAACTTTCAGTGACTCATGTACAAGGACACCCAGGTTATCCTGAACACCAACATTTCCCAATCTCTCACCATTTAAAAAATGCTCTGCTTTTCTATTTTTCCTACTAAAGTGGATAACTTCACATTTCTCCACATTATATTCCATTTGCCATTTTCTTGCTCACTCACTTAGCCTGTCTATATCCTCTTGAAGCCTCTTTGCATCATCCTCACAACTTACATGCCCACCTAGCTTTGTATCATCAGCAAACTTGGATATATTACATTTGGTCCCCTCATCCAAATCATTGATACAGATTGTGAATAGCTAAGGCCCAAGCACTGATCCTTGCAGTACAGATTTATGAGGATGTTGCCAGGACTGGAGAATTTTAGCTGTGAGGAAAGATTGGATAGGCTGGGGTTGTTTTCTTTGGACCAGAGGAAGCTGAGTGGAGACTTGATTGAGGTGTATAAAATTATGAGGGGCCTAGATAGAGTGGATAGGAAGGACCTATTTCCCCTAGCAGAGAGGTCAATAACCAGGGGGCATAGATTTAAGGTAATTGGTAGAAGGATTAGAGGGGCATTGGGGAGAATTTTTTTCACCCAGAGGGTGGTGGGGATCTGGAACTCACTGCCTGAAAGGGTGGTAGAGGCAGAAACCCTAATCACATTTAAAAAGTACTTGGATATGCACTTGAAGTGCCGTAACCTACAAGGCTACGGACCAAGAGCTGGAAAGTGGGATTAGGCTGACTAGCTCTTTTTCAGCCGGCACAGACACGATGGGTCCAATGGCCTCCTTCTGTGCCGTAAATTTCTATGATTCCATGCTCCTACCAGGGGTCAGCTTGGTTCAGTGTAGCACTCTCACCGCTAAATCAGAATACTGTCGATTCAAATCTCACTCCAGGAGTTGACCACATCATCTAGGTTGAAACTTCAATGTAGTACGGAGCAGCACTGCATTGTCGGTGTTGCAGTTTTTCAGATGATATGCTATATTGTGGCCCCATACGTTCAGTTGGTTAAAAGATCCCATTACACAATTTGCAAAAAAATTCAGGAAAATACTTCTGGTGCTTTGACCAACATTTATCTCTCAACCAATATCACCAAGAACAGATTAGCTGATCATTCATCTCATTGCTCTTTGTGGGACCTCGCTGTGTGAAAAATGTACTTCTGTATATGCCTATGTAAGTGACTACACTTCAAAAGTAATGAATTGGCTGTGAAGTGCTTTGGGATGTCCTGAGTATGTGAAAGGTGCTATATAAATGAAAGGACTTTCTTCTTTCTTACCAATACGCTGACACTCCCACATTGTTCTGAAATGCCAGTACTTTCTTCCCACGCCCAACAAATTCCAGGAATGCCCTCCCACGACTACACTCTCAGACCTATTCCCCCCAAAGTTCACATAAACCCAAATCCTCTCCCCATCACACCACCATCCCCAGTACTTCCACACATCAACCAGCCCCCCATTACTCCCACATCATAAAACCACTTCCTCTATTTTTCAATCCTGCAATAAGTTAGCCAGATCTACCAATTTAGGCTTAACCCGATTTCAAGTAGCATTTTTGGCCTGTTATCAAGTGACTGAAATCTGATTTTCATGTCTTTCCACCAGAAAAACAGGACTACCCAACCAAATTTCAATTTCAAGCCACATCATACCTGCCCCTGACGTTTTGTTTGTTTTCCTTGAGCTTAGCACTCAGGCCAAATGATCTGACAAGTTTCTGGCTTCCGATTGCCATTGCAATTTCCTGATTTCACATTTCACATCCTCATTAGTATGGTGGTCGGTCCTCAAGTCTAGAACTCAAGCCTTGCTAAACCACCACCAAATTGTCAAGCAATAAGTATTCTTTACAAGCACTTAAACATAATGGGGGGAAAATTCGGTATCGCCCCGTTTGGGGCGCTAGTACTGGCGGTGCGCAAAGTTTAGCGCCAGGCACGATTGATCGCCACCTTGAGCGATATTGGGTTGTAGAGCCCCTGATGGTGATTGCGGCGCTAAATCAGGCGCTGCACGGTAGTCTTAACGCGCTAACCCAGCGGTGCAACGCAATTTCCCCGCGGGCGGGCGCAGCACAGGTGCTGTCAATAATCGATTGGACCTAGACACGCTGGCGCCGGTCAGCCCTTAAAGGAGTGGATCGATTCTCATCTGCAGCCACACTCTGCGCCTTGTAGGCCTCAAACTCGACGGCAACCTACCTGTGGCAGCCAAAACTTCAAGGACATGGAGAGGGTCAGGGAGAGAGCGCAGCGCTTCAGCGAGGGGGCATTGGATGCTCTGGTTGGCGCGGTGGAGCGCTGGCGAGGTGTGCTGTACCCGGAGAATGGCAGGAGGCCTAATCAGACCGAATACCGCAGAGCTTGGAGGGAGGTTTCCCAAAGAGTCACCTCCAGCAGCATGGTGCCCAGGACTCCTGTGCAATGCAGGAAGAAGTTCAACGACCTCACTCGGGTCGTTAGGGTGAGTGCCTTTTTCAGAATTATCTTCATCCCTCCATTTGCATCTCACTTTATGGCCAGAGGGTGCGCAGAGCCCCAATGGCCAGCTGTCATCCAGCACCCATGGCCCTTTCTGGAAACACACACGCACATTCGGCTCAGTCCATAATGTAAGGGCTATTCTACCATGGGATGCATGTGATGTCAGCTCAGGGCAGCATAATGTAAGGGCTATTCTACCATGGGAGGCATGTGATGTCAGCTCAGGGCAGCATAATGTAAGGGCTATTCTACCATGGGAGGCATGTGATGTCAGCTCAGGGCAGCATGTTTCATCACACCCCGTCCTTTCTATTGCAGGCCAAGCTGGCGAGTAACCGCAGACAGCAGCTTCGTACCGGAGGAGGCCGGCCTCACCTGCAGACCCTTACTGACCTGGAGGAGCGAGTCCACCAGATCGTTGCAAGCCGAATGAGTGGTCCCGTCGCCTCTGGAGCTGCCGACCCCATTGTGCACAGCGATGGTAAGGTCATCACCTTTGAACTCTCTCCTTCCACTTGCTCCCCCCACCAGCATGCTTTTTCACTCTGGACCCAAGTCAGAGCATTGCAGCACACATGCATCCCTTGCTGCCACCCTGTCCTTTCGCTAAAGCCACTCTTCAACCTCCCTGCTTTCAGATGCTGCATCACCAGCTCGGGAGCTGGGCCCTCAAGCTGCCACTGCGACTGACTCGGGAGGTGACGAGCAGGAGGAAGCCGGACCATCCGAACCACCCTCAGGCGAGCCAGCCCATCTGCAGACCGGGGAGACTACTTCCCTGGAGGGGAGCGGGGGGGGAATGCTCTGAGGAGGATCCAGCTCCAGGAACCAGCGGCCTGCAGCAACGCGAGGGGGGTAGGGAAGCTCGGGGGCCGTCTCCCCGGAGGGCGAGTCGGGCCCCGAGTGCTGCTGCACAGAGCGCAGAAGAGGTGCGTGCCCTCGCAGAAATGAGCGCCCAGGCTGGGCTGAGGCACACTGCAGTGGCAAGGATGCCTGAATCCATCGAGACACTGGCAAGGAGTGTCCAAGACTTCGGCGCAGCACAGGCCAGGAGTGCGCAGGACTTCGGGACAGCACTGGCAAAGAGTGCGCAGGACTTCGGGACAGCACTGGAAAGGATTGTCCAGGGCTTCACCGAAGCACTGGCGCCTGCCACACAAGTGCTGAGTGCTGCCACGCAGTCACTCGCTGGTCTCATGCAGACGCAGATTGAGGCCACGCGAGCACCGATTGCTGCCACCCTCGCTGGATCGGGCAGGATTACCCGAGGCCCTTGCAGCGCCACAGCAGGCCAGCAAACTGTGGACCAGCCGATTGCTGCGCATGCTGCGGTGCTGCCCCGTCAGAGTGCCAGTGTGTCGGCCGACCAGGGAGCTGCTGTCTGCTCTCACGATGACAGCATTCCTGATGCCACCACTGGCACATCTCCACTGCAGCTGCCACCACCTGTAGGACAGACTGCTTCCACCCATGCAGAGTTGGAGCAGTCAGCAGCCGGGCCCTCCAAGCCCAGAGCTCGTCCAGGCCGTCCCTCAGGGGCATCTGCGCTTTTGGACAGTCAGCAGGCCTCCCCCAGCCTTGCTGCAGCCACTGGGGTCCCATTACGGAGGACCTGCAGGGAGGGAAGGGGCCAATCTCGCAAGCGAAGCAGATCACCATCGAGGGGGAGAAAGTACCTGTTATTTTTAGAATTCAAGGCCGAGGATGCTGGTCTGAATGTTAGTGCTGTTTTGGACAGTCTCCCGGGTGTGCGAGCACTTATGTGGCAGTCTGTTTGTTTAGCTTTTTGTTGCCATTGCTTTGTCATGCGGGAAGGAAGCACATTTTGTTAAATAAACAAATTTCTTTATTTACAATGGCCATGTCTGCTCTTTACATACATTTTGCCCTTCACAGGCTTTGGGGTATCAGAACGGTTCCATTCCTGTTCTTGGAATGGCAGCAAGCATTCCCTGAGAGTGGCCTAGAAGCGACTTCTGATAAGCCTCTGACGGACGGCCCTTCCAGTTTCTGCCTCCCTCCCATCTTGGTCCTCCTCCTCCTCCTCTGCTGGTGCTTCAATGTCTGGTGGCATTGGCTGGGTCCTCAGAATGGCGAGGTTGTGTAGCATGCAACACACAACCACGAAGTGGGAGACTCGCTCAGGTGAGTACTGAAGCGCACCTCCGGAATGGTCCAGACAACGGAACCGTTGCTTCAGCATGCCGATTGTGTGCTCAATAATGTTCCTGGTCGTTTGATGGCTCGCATTGTAGCGTTCTTCAGCAGGGGTGCTGGGCGAACGGAGCGGGGTCATCAGCCACGGGCACAGAGCATAGCCCTTGTCCCAGAGAAGCCAGCCTCCTGGGTGAGCCGGGGCCTCGAAAAGGTCTGCCACAGAGGTCTGGCGCAAGATGAAGGCATCGTGGCTGCTGCCTGGAAACTGGGCATTCACAGCAAGGATCAGCTGTCGGTGGTCACAGACCAGCTGTACATTCAATGAATGGAACCCCTTGCGGTTGCGGAACTCCTCCACATTCTCTACAGGCGCCCGCAAAGCCACATGCGTGCAGTCAATGGTGCCCTGCACCATGGGGAAGTCCGCTATTCTTGCGAAGCCCTCTGCGCGCTCCCTCTGCTTGTCCGGGGTCATTGGGAAGGAGATGTATTGCCGCCTCCTTTTAAAGAGGGCATCAGTCACTTGACGGATGCAGCAATGCACCGAGAACTGCGAGATGTTGGCTATGTCCCCAGTTGCGGCCTGAAAGGAGCCGCTTGCATAGAAGTTAAGGGCAACAGTGATCTTCACAGCCACCGACAGAGATGTCCTGCACCTTAGCTGAGGCTGCAGATCTGGCTGAAGCAGGTGGCACAGCTCAGTCACCACCTCCCAACTAAAGCGCAGCCTTTGGAAACACTGCTCCTCCGACATGTTCAAATATGGAAATTGCTGTCAGAAAACCCTGGCAGCGTAAGGTCTCGTGTGGCAACGTCTGTTGGCCCTCCTCCGTCTGGCCATCCCTGCCCCTCTATCCCTGCGTCTCTGTGCCCTGTCAAGATGGTTCAGAAGCAGGACGTTCCCATCCAATGCAGCCCCCATATTAAGTGCGCACAGAAGTTTTGCCGTTTCAGATGCTCACCAACAGCAAGGTAATGGTCAGAAGGCTGAGGTTCTTCTGCCTGCACTGGCTCAATGTTGAAATGGCTCTCCGTCTGCAGCTGAGCAACTCTCTGTATCTCTCTAAGAAGTTGTGGTCCAAAAATGGCTGCCGCTTTTAAACCACACCAGTCCCCTTTAAAGAACGTCCCCCCCAGCCCGACAGCGACTGGGAAACGTTCCAGGTAAGCGGTCCTTATTAGCGCCAGGCGGAACGGAGGGGGGCGCCACTGAATTTGCGGTCCGGGGTGCCCCAAAGGCGTTGCACACTGAAATGACGTCATGATCTGCGTGCGCAGGCGAGCGGGCGCTACGGTTTAGCGCCGGCGCAAAATGTCCACTCAATATGGGGAGAGGCGCAGGATTCGCTGCGCCCGGGTGCTAGTTGGTTAGCGCCCCACTTGTCGGCCTCTTTAGGCACTAACGGGTGGCGCAAACAACCAAATTTTTCCCCCAATATATATTATGCACATACGCATACTATATATAAATATATAGTAACAGGAATATACTGAATATTTGGCTAAAATTCAGCATTTACAAATACCCAATTCAACAAAAATGTACCCTGAATCAGTAATAATATTTTTAAATGTTAAAGGAGAATATTGACTGTGAAACAATGGTAAATGAATACAATGGTTATCATTTGTTATGCAGCAATTTAAAAACACAAATTTGAAAAACTGTACCTTTTTGGTTCGCTAAAAACTAATATACTTGATCAGTTCTAACTTTTTACATCCCCTAACTTCCCATCCCCAGCAACACAAAATGTTTTTGTCTTTATTTCATTCAGTGTTAAAAGGGAATGTGGCAGTGTGGATACAACATTGGTTAAAGAACAGAAAACAGTGATTAATTTTTAGACTGGAAGGATGTAACAGTAGTTCCCCCATGATTCAGTGTTGGGACCATTGCTCTTCTCATGTGGACTTGGGCATAGAAGGCACAATAGCAAAATTTGCAGACAACAGAAAAATAGGAAGCAATGGTAATTGTAAAGAGGACTGTAAACAACTTTACAAGGACATAGAAACATAGAAGATAGGAGGAGTAGGCCATTCGGCCGCCCCTCGAGCCTGCTCCGCCATTCAATGAAATCATGGCTGATCATCCAAATTCAGTACCCTGTCCCTGCCTTCTCCCCATATCCCTTGATCCCTTTAGCCTTAAGAAATATATCCAACTCCTTCTTGAATATATTTAATGAACTGGCCTCCACCGCCCTCTGTGGCAGAGAATTCCACAGGAGCAGATAGATGTTAGATGAAATTTAATATGAAAGAAATTGCATTTATATAGCACCTTTCACAGCCTCAGGACGTCTAATGAAGTACTTTTTGAAACATTGTCACTGTTGTAATGTAGGGAACACATATCAGCCAATTTGCACACAGCAAGGTTCCACAAACAGCAATGAGATAAATGATCAGCTAATTTGTTTTTGGGGGTGCTGTTGAGGGATTAATGATGGCCAGGACACTGGGAGGACGACCCTGCTCTTCGAATGTCATGGTGTAGGAATGTCTAGTTCCTATCCAAAGACCGAGGTCCACTCAGGCGATCAAACAAAACGAAGTTTAATGGAAACTAACAGGTTTAAACAAGTAACTACAGGAGAACATCGAGTGTAGGTCTGCTCAGTTCAGAGGCTCCACGAGCACTGCTCGGGCAGTCCCGTGGTTGACGTCATGACGTTCTTCCCGCCAGTGGGGGATCACGTGATGAACGGCGTGACGTCATCGCGTTTACCCGCGCTGTTAAAGTAATCACGCTCTGTACAAGTAAACAATATAAAAAAAGATACAGACTCAGGCTGTAGCTAACATGTTGTTAAAGGGAATTATATACAAACGATCTGAGTCCTTTAGTGGCTCCGCCACATGCGCCCCCCCAGAATTGTCTTTAACAGCAAAAGTGAGACGGCGAGGAGGCCTGACAAGCCTGTCTGAGCGACTTCTGTAACCCTGAAGTGGAAGCTGATGGGCGGTGGTCGAGCTGGCAGGCGGTTGTGGTGGATCTGGCACGGCGACTGTGGGCGGTCGGCCACGTTTTGGCGGTTGAGCGATCTGGTCTAAGTGTGCCGGCTTCAACCCGTCAACCAAAATGTGATCTGGTTTACCTCCGATATCGACCAAAACGGTTTTGTCTCCCGGCTCTATGACACGGAAGGGACCAGTGTAAGGGGGCTTGAGCGGATCCCGATGGGCGTCGTGGCGGATAAACACGTACTCGGCGCTCTTCAGCTCAGCTGGAACATGGGAGCTCTGTAAGCCGTGATGCGACGTAGGCACTGGAGCAAAACATCTGGCTGCCTCCTGGTGGCTGACGAGTTGCTGGGATGCGGACCATGGCTCTGTTGGAGACGGGATGAAATCCCCTGGTACTCGGAGTGGCTGGCCATATACGAGTTCCGCCGAGGACGATTGCAAATCTTCTTTGGGCGCCGTACGAAGACCTAAAAGGACCCATGGAAGTCTGTCCACCCATCCCGCGCCTTGAAGACTGGCCCGCAGAGCGGCTTTGAGCAACCTGTGGAATCGTTCGCACAGGCCATTCGCCTGTGGATGATAGGCGGTGGTGCGATGTAGTTTGGTGCCGGGCCCGAACCACAGCGTTCCAGAGCTCGGAGGAAAACTGCAGTCCACGATCGGAAGAGATGTCCGCCGGTACCCCGAAACGAGCAACCCAAGAGGAGATGAAAGCTCTGGTTACGTCTGCCGAAGTGGTGGAAACCAAAGGAACTGCCTCTGGCCATCTAGTGGTGCGGTCTACCATTGTGAGGATGTGTGTAAAACCTTGAGAAGGTGGAAGTGGCCCCACGAGGTCCACATTCACGTGGTCGAACCGACGCTCCAGAACAATGAAAGTGGCCAATGGAGCTTTTACATGACGCTGTACCTTGGCCTTTTGGCAGACCACGCAGGTGTTGGCCCAGTCGCGGACATCCATGTGCATACCCCTCCAGACGAATTTTGACGACATCAGCCTTTGCGAGGCCTTCATGCCAGGGTGTGACAACCCGTGTATGGCGTCGAACACTTTTCGGCGCCAAGCGACTGGTACGATAGGGCGGGGAGTTCCCATGGAGACGTCGCAAAGTAGCATGGTGCCTGCGGCATGGAATTTGACGTCGGTCGCTTGGAAGCTAAAGGGGCTGGTTCTGTATGATTGGACCTCTGGGTCCGAGGCTTGATCCGCAGCCATTAGGGCATAGTCGATTCCGAGTTGGACTGCGTGAACAGTCGCGCGGGAGAGGCAATCCGCCACCAGGTTGTCCTTACCGGACAAATGCTGAATGTCCGTGGTGAATTCTGAAATGAACGTCAGGTGACGTTGTTGCCGAGCTGACCACGGTTCGGCGGTCTTGGCCATAGCGAACGTAAGTGGCTTGTGGTCTACAAAAGCCGTGAACGGACGTCCCTCTAGTAAGAACCGGAAATGGCGGATGGCTAGAAAAAGGGCCAGCAACTCCCGGTCGAAAGTGCTGTACTTTCTTTCATTTCACCGTAGTTGATGGCTGAAAAACGCCAGTGGTTGCCACGTCCCATTCACCCACAGTTCCTGCACTGCGCCGATTGCGTAGTCCAATGCGTCGGTGGTAAGGGCGATGGTGGCACCTGGAAGCGGGTGCACCAGAATGGTTGCGTTGGCCAAGGTGCCTTTGGTGTCGACGAACGCCCAGTCCATCTCGGCCGTCCAGCTGATCGGATCCTTACCGGACTTGGCCTTGAGGGTCTCGTACAAGGGCTGCATAAGCAGGGCCGCCTTAGGGACGAACCGGTGATAAAAATTGACCATCCCGAGGAACTCTTGTAGGGCCTTGACAGTGTGCGGGCGCGGGAAAGATGTAACTGCCTCGACCGTCATCTGTAAGGGAATTGCGCCGTCTGATGTGATGCGGTGGCCCAAGAAATCAATCCGCTGCAGGCCGAACTGGCAATTGACCGCGTTGATAATCAAACCGTGTTGACTGAGGCGTGTAAAGAGGGTGCGCAAATGGCAGAACTGCTCCTCTTTGCTAGGGCTGGTGATGAGGATGTTGTCGAGGTAGATGAAGAGGAATTTTAGGTCCCGCAGCACGGAGTCCATCAAGCGCTGGAAAGCCTGTGCAGCGTTCTTCAAGCCAAACGGCATCCGCAGAAATTCAAACAGGCCGAATGCGGCGATGACTGCGGTCTTCGGGACGTCTTGCGGGTGCACGGGGACCTAGTGGTAACCACGGACGAGGTCGACTTTTGGAAAAAAAAGTATTTCCCGCCAAATGGGCCGAGAAATCTTGAATATGCGGGATCAGGTACCGATCAGGAGTAGTGGCGTCGTTCAGGCGTCGGTAGTCGCCGCATGGCCGCCAGCCGCCGCCGGGTTTCGGAACAATGTGGAGAGGTGAAGACCAGGGACTATTCGACCGGCGAATAATCCCAAGCTGCTCCATCGTGTCGAACTCCGCTTTTGCAGCCGCGAGCTTGCCGGGTTCGAGTCGTCGGGCCCTTGCGTAAACCGGGGGGCCAGTAGTGGTGATGTGATGTTCTACACCATGTTTCATGGCCAAGGAGGAGAAATTGGACCTAGTCAGATCTGGGAACTCTCCGAGGAGGCGAGTGAAGTCATCTGGAGGTGGGAACGCACAGGAGACAGTGCGCGGCACGGCATTACCACGGTGGCACAGGATGGAGTGGAACGTGGCTGCATTGATCAACCGGCGGCGCCTGACATCGACCAGGAGGCCGTTGGCGCAAAAAAATCCGCCCCGAGGATGGCCTGAGAGACTTTGGCCGTGATGAATTCCCAGTGGAAGCGCTGGCCGCCGAAACACACCTGAACCCGCTGCCTTCCGAAGGTCCGAATTTCCGCGCCATTAGCCGCCACGAGGGAGGGGCCGTGGCCCCCAGCTTGTATATCGAGATTTGACGCAGGTAGGATGCTACACTGTGCCCCGGTGTCGCAAAGGAAACATCGACCAGATAGGGAGTCGGTGATGAAGAGAAGCTTTCCCGAATCCCCGATGGCCATCGCAGCCGCGGGGCGCTCATTAGACCCGGTCCTCTTTCGCCAGGGTTGCTGTAGATGGTTTTTTTTCGTGAGTGAAAAGCTGCAGGGAGGGCGGCAGCATCTTGCTTTCGCGCCAAAACGGGCATGGTAGAAGCACAACCCCGCTGATTGAGGAGTTGGAGCAGCATCTGTGGGGCATGGGCGCCTTGTGGCAGCGCAGTGCTGCTGTGTCACCGCGAAAATCTTGTCTGCTTCAGCAGCAAGCTCCGCGCAGTCTGTGACTTCGAACCTGGCTAGGGCAGCCTGAACTTGTTCTGGTAGTTGGCTGAGGAATAGCTCCCTGAAGAGGAAACATTCCGGTTCGGAACCGAGGAGCGTGAGCATTTGGCTCATGAGCTCGGACGGCTTGGAGTCCCCGAGGCCAAGCATAGCAAGCAGCCGGCGGGCGCGCTCCGACTTCGTGAGCCCGAAGACCTGTAGCAACCGCGCCTTTAACGTGTCATACTTGCGATCAGTAGGCGGACTACCAAGTAGGCTGACGATCCGCGAGGCTGTGGCGCTGTCGAGGGCGGAGACCACGTAATAATAACGGGTCTGATCCGCAACGATGTCCCTGATGGCGAACTGGGCTTCAGCCTGGATGAACCACGCGGCTGGTTGTTGCTCCCAGAACTGTGGTAGCTTCAAGGTAACGGCGTTCGTTTCCATGTTGAGTCTCTTCTGCAAAAACCATTCGCAAAAGTCGGGGTCACCAATGTAGGAATGTTTAGTTCCTATCTGTAGTGTATGTAACTGTTCTACCTTTAAGAGAACTATTGTATGTAACCGTCCACCTTTAAGAGAACTATTTTAGGTGTGGCACTACTTTATCTTGGCTGCTGTATACTGTAATACCGACAGTGACCACACCGGTATATAAGTGCTGTGTCAGGATTTATTGGGCGGATTCGCCCTGACCTTCGAATAGTAAAGTCCTGTTAAAGTTACTCTTGTAGTCTGTGTATTAATTCGCCATAATACCTACAGACTTTACAGTGGCGACGAGTTCGATCTTACCCTGCGGCAACAATACTTCCGAAGCAGTTAACGAGCGTCGAGAAGAGGCACCCGCCCTCGTCGTTCTGCTGAGAGAAAACTCGAGTCTGCAGAGCAAGGAAGAAGGAAGAATTCAGACACGAAGCCTTCCATCAGCAACAGGCACTGATTGTCCCTTCTGCCATGGTGGTGAGTGAGCCGATCAGCACGAGAAGCAAGTCGGCCACGGTGACTGTGAGTAAAGGGAAAATAAAAAAAATAAACGGAGGATAAGGGCGGTGAACTCGACCACGGTCGGGGGAAAGGAGCCGGACAGAAGTCGGGCCCAGAGGCGCTGAGACTGGGGCAGCGTGGAGCACGGAAGCCGCGGTACAAGCGGGCTGGGAGACGCAACGGCGTTGTGAGACAGCTAGACCGCGACCGGCGAAAAAGGCCGGGCAGCTACCGAGGCCACGAGGCGCTGCGACCGGGATCGTAAGGCGCGGGAAGATATAAAAATAAATAAACCGCAGTGAACTCAGCCACAGCCGGGGAGGAAAGCACCGGACTGCGAGAGGGCTGGGAGGCGCGATTGGAGTGAAAAAGGCCGGGCAGCGACCGAGGCCACGAAGCGCTGCAACTGGGATCGTAAGGCGCGGGAAGATATAAAAATAAATAAATCGCGGAGAACTCAGCCGCAGCCGGGGAGGAAAGCACCGGACTGCGAGAGGGCTGGGAGGCGCGATTGGAAGCCGCTGAGGGAGAGACAGAGCCCGAGCGAGCGGGAGAGACAGAGCCCGAGCGAGGGAGACTGAGCGAGATCCAGCCCAGCGGCTGAAACTGTTCGCCGTCAACGGGTTGTACCCAGCGCCGGTTGCCCTGCCGAGAAAAGGGAACAAGGAACGCACTGAAGCCGACGCGCAGGCTGCGAACCCCGAAAGCCAGCGGTCGTCGCCCGAGGGAAAAGCTTACCCCTCCCGCCAGGGGAAGAAACGCGGGAAGCCGCCAGTAGGCGGGGAAGAAGACAGAAGCGGGAAACCGCCATTTTGGAAGTGGGCGGGGAAAGAAGACAAGCGCGGGAAACCGCCATTTTGAAAAAAAAAGTTAAAGAAATATTTCGTTGTTGTTTCTCAGGAAGAGTGTGAAGATGCCTAAGCGTAGTAACATCAACGGTTTCGATTCCGATGTGGAAGATTGGGCCACGTATGTAGAACGCATCGAGATATATTGTAAGGTCAATAAGATAGCAAATTATGACAAAGCTCTAACCTTACTAAACTCAATGGGTGCGAAGACATACGGGTTATTGAAGCATCTTCTATCACCAGCTAAACCGGCGGATCAGTCTTTCGCTAATATTGTTGCTGTCCTGAAGGATCATTTTAACCCCGCACCGCTGATGTTAGCGGAACGATCAAAATTTTACGTGAGAACGCAACGAAAAGAGGAGAGCAACGCGGAGTACCTGGTTGAACTGCGTAGGCTAGCAAAATACTGTCAGTTTGGGGTAAATCTGACAGAGGCACTGAGAGATAAGTTCGTGTGCGGGATGTCGAAGGAAGGAACACAAAAACGACTGCTCGAAGAGAACGATTTTACACTTGATAAGGCTGTCCTTACTGCAGCATCGCACAAAGCCGCAGCGAGAGGCACGGCGGAAATGCAGCGGAAGACAGCGGTACTCAGTGTGGATCAAATGACTTCGGGTACAACGAAATGTTATCGTTGTGGGAAGACAACACACGACCAGAACCAATGCTGGTTTAAAAACCAGGAATGTAGAAAATGTGGCAAGCTTGGTCACATAGCTAAGGTATGCCGGTCAGGAAAGAAGACCAGCAATAATAAGTCACCGCAGAAGAAGTACAGAAAGGTACATAAGGTGACTGGGAAGAGTCCAGATGAACAGAATTCGGACTCAGACTCCAACAGCAAGGAACTGGGTAGTCTGAGGATTCACAATGTGAGTAAAGAAGCTGACCGACAAACTATCTGGGTCACACTACAGATTGCAAAAGTCCAAGTGAAGATGGAAGTGGACACCGGATCGGCGTTGACGGTCATGAATAAGCAAGATTACAAAAAGTTATTCAAACATATTCCCCTACGGGATACGGAGATAGTATTGCAGACATACACGGGGCACAAAGTATACCCCATCGGAAAGATAAAAGTCAAGGTGAGATACAAGGACAAAGATCACCAAGGGATGGACATGTATGTGCTGCCCAAGGGAGGTCCACCACTTCTGGGACGGGAGTGGATCAGGAAAATAAAGATAGACTGGCAGTCACTAAACACAATGACGGTAGATTCCGGAAAGGAAGATGTCAAACCTGAACGGTTGTCCAGAATATTGGACGAAGCTAAAGAGGTATTCCAGCAAGGACTGGGAACACTGAGAGGAATTAAAGCAAAAATCAAGATTGCAGAACATGCAAGCCCAAAATTTTTCAAAGCTAGATCGGTACCTTACGCGATACGACCTGCTGTGGAGGCAGAACTGGAAGAGCTTGAACGTTCAGGGGTACTGTCTAAGGTGGACTGGAGTGAGTGGGCCACGCCCATTGTTCCCGTCATGAAGTCTTCATCAAGTAACAAGCCAGGGGGACCGGGAAAGGTCCGCATCTGCGGAGACTTCAAGATCACAGTTAATCCGGTGCTTCACACGGTACAATACCCGCTCCCGTGGATTGAGGATATCTTTGCTTCATTGTCTGGCGGGAAACACTTCACCAAGATAGACCTGGCACAAGCATACTTACAAATGGAAGTCGAGGAAGAGTCGCGCCAGTATCTCACAATCAACACGCACAGAGGCTTGTATCGTTATAATAGACTGGTTTTTGGAGTAGCTTCGGCTCCAGCAATTAGGCAGAGGGCCATGGAACAGGTCTTACAGGGTATTCCAAGCACGCAGTGTTACTTGGACGATATCCTGATTACGGGAGAAGACGAGGAGGAACACCTCACAAATTTGAAACTGGTGCTCACCAGGTTGAAGGAATATGGCCTTCGAGTTAATCGCCAGAAATGTGAGTTCTTCCAGAAACGGATCTCGTACTGCGGTCATGTCATTGACCAAGAGGGGCTGCACAAGTCACCTGACAAGATAGAAGCTGTCGTGAAGGCCCCCGCTCCGGAAAATGTATCACAGTTGAGATCGTTTCTGGGGTTGATTAATTATTACCACAAGTTTCTGCCAAATCTATCCACGGTGCTGCATCCGCTGAATGCTCTGTTGCGGAAAGAAGTACCATGGAAGTGGAGTGAGGACTGTAAGAAGGCCTTTCGCAGAAGCAAGGCGTTGATTACCTCTGAGGAAGTGTTGGCTCATTTCAACCCAATGTTACCTCTTCGTCTAGCTTGTGATGCTTCCCCTTATGGAATTGGAGCAGTACTTTCACACAAGTTACCAAATGGCTCGGAAAGGCCAGTCGCATTTGCGTCCCGATCATTGACCTCCGCTGAGCGAAATTATGCTCAGATAGA
This sequence comes from Somniosus microcephalus, assembly GCF_052327205.1. NCBI lineage: Eukaryota > Metazoa > Chordata > Chondrichthyes > Squaliformes > Somniosidae > Somniosus > Somniosus microcephalus. Next base: position 186,138,190 of record NC_140991.1, read on the forward strand.
TAGGGAGGCCCTCAGCCTTGTGTGGGGAGTAAAGAAATTCAATCATTACCTGCAGGGCAAGAAGTTCACATTACTGACAGACCACCAGCCGTTGGTGTCCATATTCAACCCTAACAAGGCCGTTTCCACTATGACAGCGCAAAGGCTACAGAGGTGGTCCGTGTTACTTGGGGCACACCAATATGACATCGAATACAAAAGGTCCAAACAGCATGGAAATGCTGATGGGTTATCGCGCCTACCGTTGCCAGTAGTAGAAGAGGCGGCTACAGTGGACCCGGTAGAGATGTTCCACTCATCCATAGTGGAATGTCGACCAGTAACAAATTCGATGATCGAAAATGAAACAAGAAATGACCCGACTCTCTCACGAGTCTACGATTTAACAGTGGAGGGATGGCCAGCACATGGCGAACCAACGCTGCCCGCATTTTCGCAAAGAAAAGAACAGCTGTCAGTGTGCCGAGGAACCTTGATGTGTGGATCTAGAGTGGTGATTCCACCCAAACTTCAGCATAAGGTACTAAAGGAGCTTCACGAGGGGCATCTGGGTGGAGTGAAAATGAAGAACCTAGCAAGAGCGTTTGTGTGGTGGCCAGGTATTGATGGAGACATCGAAGAAATAACCAAGAGCTGTCTAGGATGCCAGAAGGTCCAAAACGCGCCACCACAAGCTCCTCTGCATCCATGGGAGTGGCCCTCATCTCCTTGGCAAAAGGTACACGTCGACTTTGCTGGTCCATTTATGGACTCAATGTTTCTAATCGCGGTGGATGCACACTCCAAGTGGCCGGAGGTAATAAAGATGTCCTCCACCACCACGGAAAAAACCATCACAGTATTAAGGACCATATTTGCCAGGAATGGGCTGCCGGAACAGATCTGTTCTGATAATGGACCGCAATTTGTGTCCGAAGAATTCAGGAAGTTCTTAAAAAGGAATGGGGTCAAGCACTACACGTCAGCCCCATACCATCCCGCCACCAATGGATTAGCTGAAAGGTTTGTCCAGACCTTCAAGAAGGCCATAAAGGCCATGGGTAATGAAGACATCAACCTACAACATAAGGTAGATAACTTCTTGTTGGCGTACAGGAATGCAACACATGCGGTCACAAACCAAACTCCCGCCATGATGTTTTTCAATAGAAGACTAAGATGCCGGCTGGATTTGATTAAGCCAAACGTCAGAAGGGACGTAGAGAACCGGCAATTTCAGGGCATGAATGAAAGGCCAACTAGATCCTTTCAGATAGGTCAACAAGTTTTGGCCCGGGGCTACCGTACCGAGAAATGGCAGCCTGGAACTATTGGGAAAAGGCTAGGGCCGCTGATGTATACCGTGGACATTGGTGACAGCATAATAAGGCGCCATGTTGACCAGATCATAGGGTCATCCACAAAGGACCAACCTACTCCACAACCTTACACGGCTAATGTTGAAGCAGAGATACCCAGAGCACCTACCTCCGATCTGGTAACACTGGAATCAGATGAACCTGACACTGTCCTTCAAGCCGAATCGACCTTGCCAGAAGAACCTACTACCCCGCCGAAAACTACTACACCACCGAGGCGTTATCCGGACAGAGTCAGGAAGCCTCCAGAGAGACTGAATCTGTGAACTGTTTTGCATAAGTTGTATATATGTTATGATGTTATGTTAATGGGGAATAAGTATGTTGTAAGCTAAAAAGGGAGGATTGTAGTGTATGTAACTGTTCTACCTTTAAGAGAACTATTGTATGTAACCGTCCACCTTTAAGAGAACTATTTTAGGTGTGGCACTACTTTATCTTGGCTGCTGTATACTGTAATACCGACGGTGACCACACCGGTATATAAGTGCTGTGTCAGGATTTATTGGGCGGATTCGCCCGGACCTTCGAATAGTAAAGACCTGTGTGCTTTTCTGGCTGTCTCAAGCAGCAAGAGGAGAAGGAGCTGCCAAAGCAAGAGAGTGGAGAGTGGTGGTCTCCTGACCAGGAAGAGGAGTAGCAGAAAGATAGATCACCACCTCCACCTCCTCCAACATCTTCAAACAACTGAGGTGCCTGGAGAGATTGGGCAGAGGAGGAGAAGGAGAAAGGAGGCCTATATCAACATCAACCGGGGAGAGGCCTTTTCTATCACTGCCTCCCCAAATTGGCCTCCACTTCAGGAGAGAGGGGAGAGAAACATCGGGAAAAAAACCACCAACTGTTTGGAAGGAGGGAAGATTCATCTCGTTTGAAACATCTACAGGTGGGTGTTATTTGGGGCACTCTCCCAAGACTTTGTATTTTAGGTGGGGGGAGAAAAGAAGAAGCAAGGCCGGACCATCAAGGGGTGTAGTGTGTGTGTGTGTGTGGCTCTTGTTAAAAGCTAGGCCACACACACCACTAATTAGCACCCCTACTATTGCCTGCCCTGGGAGAGCTGGCGCTGACCAGGTGAAGTCTCTAATTTCATTAATTACATCGTTAAGACCTGTTGCAGGACTGAGCCTGGGCTTCTCCAGCTTTTCCAGGTGAAGACATCTTCTCCCCCTGCCAGAAGACCATCACCAAAGACTTTTAAACTACATCAGAGAGTGCCCCCCTGCCAACACCCACCCACCATCCTGAATGGCAACACTGCCCTTGTGGTCTCCCTCCTTCCTACCCCCCTCTCTCTCTCTCTCTATCTCTCTCTGCCTGTCTTTCTAAGGCACCTCAGTCCCATCACCTTTTATTAATTGCCTATTGAGCAGAGGGGAGAGGGCCCCTCCCCCAATTTCATTCAGTAAGGGGAGAGGTGTGTCCTCATTTTAATCAGCTCCCTCTGCTCAATAGAGGACAAAAAAATATATATATTACCTGAGGCCATTAACACCTTCAGGCCTGTGGCTTGGGGTGAGTGTAGCCCTTAAAGCACCCCAGAATGGCGACTACATCATCGCCGGTGGCGGGGCAAGCCAAGACTTATGCGGGAGCGGCAGCCACAGCCACAGCTGCTCCCGCTGCTTCTGCTGCCCCGTCACCATTTAAACTGATAACGAAAAAGCTTGGGGTGAAGAGCTACACTCACCCCACTATGACCATCGAGGCCTGCGTCAAAGCCATGGCTGGGGTTGTCGGCCCCTCAGCCATCGTCGCGGCCTCGAAAATGTACGGGAAGGCTGTGTTCTTCCTGGGGTCGGAGCGGGCGGTGTCCCTGGCCGTCACCAAGGGGCTCACCGTGGGCGGGACCTTACTGCCGGTGGATCCTCTCGAGGCCACCGCGCAGAGGATTGTCATCTCTAACGTCCCGCCCTATGTTCCCGGTGAGCTCCTCCTTCCCCATTTGCGTCAGCTTGGGGAGGTGAGGTCGGGGATCACGCCTATCCCGCTCGGCTTCCGGGAGGCCAGCCTTCGCCACGTCTTCTCCTTCCGGCGCCAGCTGTTTATCCAGCTGGCGCGGGAGGAGGACACTGACGGAGCGTTCGTCGTCCTCCACGAGGGGACCGCCTATCGCGTCTTTTGGAAGTCGGACGGTGTGCGGTGCCACGCCTGCAAGGAGGTGGGGCATATCAGGCGGAACTGCCCTGCCTCCAAGGCCGCCGGATCATCTCGTGCGGCCGAGGTGGGCGCCGCCGCTGCTCCTCCCCCCGGGTCTGCCCGCGCGTCAAGTACATCTGATGCGCGGTTGACGTCGGGGGCCGATGCCACCAAGGCCTCCGGCGGGGGGGAGGGAGCGTGTCTGGTCGGAAAAAAGGCGCGGGGAAAGAAAAAACACCTTAGGGCGGGTCCCCCCGTGGATGGCGAGCCCTTGCCCCTTGAGCCCCTTACACCCGCGCTCCTCGCAGAGTTGACCGGGGCAGATGCGAGCGGGAGGGGCCTCGTGCCCGAGCCTGTGGCCGCAACCGCCGCAGCGGTATTGCCATTACCTGCGGCTGGGCTCGGGCCCGAGGAACCCGACAAACCTGCTCCGCCGGAGGGAGTTGAGGAGGAGGCCTTTGCAGACATGGAGGTCTCCCTCGCTCCCTCCGCGCTAAAAAGAAGGCGCGACACCCTGGATGAGGAGGAGGACCGGGAGGAGGAGGGTCCCTCCGAACAGGGGGAGTCGTCGCCCGCCGCGGGTGCTGCGCCCCCCCCCACCGCTGCCACCATCACCGGCGATCGGCAGGGGTCGCCTGTCCCTCGGGAGGCTGAGGCAGATGTGTCTGTGCAGCACGTGCCTCCCGGGGATGAGGACGAGACCCTGCCCGTGGGGGGGGTCGCGGATCAACCCACGGCTGAAATAGACTATTTATCGGTGCCGTTACCCCTCGACGGGTCGGGCAGCCTGGGGTCTGGGTCGGGCGAGTTCGAAGAAAGTGAGCTCGCCCAAAGCGGCCCGGTCATTTCCCAGGGGCTGCTCGACCTGGTCGAGGATTTAGCCAAAGACGCCCCATCTGCCGGGTCAGAGGCCGGTGGTGTGGAAGAGGAAGGCCCTCTGGCTGTGTCTCGGGCGCCGGACGTCCTGGGGGAGTTCGGATTTGTGTTCTCCCCGATTTCTCCGTTCGATCTGGCGTCTGGGGCGGAGGGGGGCTCCGAACCGCCGCCGCCGTCTTCTGGCCCGGCGCCCCCGGAGGAGCCCAGGGAGAATTCCTCCGCCACCGATCCTGGGGGTGGGATCCGGGCGGAGGCGGGGCCGGCTGTTGCGGCCGAGCCGTCCGCTGCGCACTGCGCGGTGGGCGGGTCGGCCGCTGGTGACGACCCCCTGGAGGAGGATGGGGACTCGGTGATGGGCACGGAGGACGAGTCGGACTCCGGCGCCGACGAGGCGGTGGACGACCTCGTGCCCCTTGCCAAGTCTCCCCTCATTCCCGCAAGGGAACTCCGGGATTTTATGGCCACGTGCCTGGGTCGGCGCGGGAAGGTCCGGCTGGCCCTCGACAGGTGGTCGGAGCTGGCGCTGCTCATTGATTCCGTCCGCGCCGCCGTTAAGACCATGGACGCGGACGAGGGTGTGAACCCACTTGAGCTGCGTCGGCTCAGAGCACTTCTCACTGGGCTGCTGAGGAGGTGGCGGCTGACTAGCGGCCGCGCTTCCTCCCCCCGTTAGTTGTAGGTAGAGGTTGCACTATGCTTCTGACATGAAGATAACCATAGCCAACCTCAACATCAACGGCAGCGGGGAGGCGCGCCGCAGATTCAATAACTTCTCGGTCCTTCGGGACGGGAAGTATGCGGTATGCTTCCTGCAAGAAACCCACACCGTTCCGGGAGACGAAGCCACGTGGCTCCTGGAGTGGCAAGGAGGGGTCAGCATGAGTCACCTCTCCAATAATTCCAGCGGGGTGGCTATCTTGCTGGCCCCGCATTTTCAGCTGGAGATCTTGGGGGTCAAGGAGCACGTGCCGGGCCACTTGCTCCAGGTCACTGTTCGCCTGGGGGGCGTGCCGCTCCATCTAGTGAACGTGTATGCCCCTCAGGCCGGTGCGCAGCAAGTGCACTTCTTTGAAGAAGTGTCCGCTCTTCTGGGCTCCATCGACGTGGGCGAGTGCGTCATCCTCGGGGGGGATTTTAACTGTACCCTCGAGGCGAGGGACCGTACGGGTCCCCCGCGATGCCCGCCGGCGATGGAGAAGTTGAGGGACCTGGTCGGGTCCTTCGACTTGGTGGATGTCTGGCGAAATCTTCATCCCGACTCCAGCGCCTTCACTTACGTGAGGTCTGGAGGAGGAGGGTCCAGAATCAACCGCCTCTACATTTCCCGGGCGTACGTATCCTGCGTTCCGGCGGCTTCCATGCGGCCGGTGCCGTGCACGGACCACCACCTGGTGTGGGCGGAGCTCGTCCCGCTGCGCGCTCGGGGAGGGTCCGCGTACTGGCACTTTAACAACCTGCTGCTGGAGGACGCGCGGTTCCGGGATTCGTTTCGTCAGTTCTGGGCCGACTGGAGAAGGAAGCAGGGGGGCTTCCCCTCCTTGAGGCTGTGGTGGGACGTGGGCAAGGCTCACGTGCGTCTCTTCTGTCAGGAGTATGCGAAGGGGTCGACCAAGAGGCGGGAGGCCCGGGTCGGGCGGTTGGAGAAGGAGGTGCTCGACCTGGAGTCCCGTCTCGGTCAAGTCGTCGGGGACTCGGCCCTGCGGAAGGTGTACGAAGAGAAGAAGGGCGCGCTGAAGGACCTGCAGCTCGTCGGGTCCCGAGGCGCGTACGTGAGGTCGCGGATCCAGCTCCTGCGGGACCTGGACCGCGGCTCCCCCTTCTTCTACTCGCTGGAAAAAAGACGAGGGGTCCGTAAGCAGCTCTTGGGGCTGCTGGCCGACGACGGATCTCTGGTCTCGGATCCGGAGGGAATCAGCGCGGAGACCCGCGCCTACTACGGGGCTCTGTTCTCTGCGGATCCGTCCAGCGAGGATGCGCGCAGAGTTTTGTGGGAGGACCTGCCGAAGGTCAGTCCGGAGGGCGCCGAAAAATTGGACGCTCCGCTAAGCCTGGCGGAGCTGACCGGCGCCCTCCGCCAGCTCTCTAGGGGAAAGTCCCCGGGGCTGGACGGGCTGACCGTGGAGTTCCACAGGGCGTTCTGGGACGTCTTGGGGGGCGACTACGCGCGGGTCCTGGGGGAAAGTTTGGCGACCGGGGAGATGCCCCTCTCTTGGCGCAGGGCGGTCATTGTCCTGCTGCCTAAGAGGGGCGATCTCTGCCTCCTCAAGAACTGGCGTCCAGTCTCCCTCCTTAGCACGGACTATAAAATCTTTGCCAGGGCTATGTCTGCTCGCCTTGGCACCGTGCTGGCCCACATGATCCACCCCGACCAGTCCTACACGGTCCCGGGCCGGACCATCCACGACAACATCCATCTGGTCCGGGACCTGGTCCACCACTCCCAGAGGGCTGGTCTGTCGGTCGCCTTCCTCTCCCTGGATCAGGAGAAGGCGTTCGACAGGGTGGATCACGAGTATCTTTTCGGGACTCTGCGCGCATTCGGGTTCGAGACGCATTTCGTCGCCCGGATCCGACTTCTGTACGCCGCCGCAGAGTGTCTGATTAAAGTTAACGGGTCCTTGACGGCGCCCCTTCGCTTCGGGAGGGGGGTGCGTCAGGGATGCCCCATGTCCGGTCAGTTATACGCCATTTGCGTGGAGCCATTCCTGCGCCTCTTGCGGAAGAGGTTGACGGGACTGGCTCTGCAAGGGCCGGGCGTGGAGGTGGTCCTCTCGGCTTACGCCGATGACGTGCTCCTCACGGTCACGGATCCCGCTGACTTGCGGAGGATGCGGGAATGCCAGCAGATTTACTCGGACGCATCCTCCGCCAAGATCAACTGGGAGAAATGTTCCGGACTCCTGGTGGGTCAGTGGCGGGTGGACTCCCTGCCGGAGGAGTTCAGGCCTTTCGCCTGGAGCACCACGCACCTCCTCTATTTGGGAGTCTACCTTAGCCCTGCCGAGGACGCCTGGCCGGCGAACTGGCAGGAGCTGGAGGCCAAAGTCACCGCTCGCCTAGGACGCTGGACAGGACTGCTCCGAGTGTTGTCCTACAGGGGTCGAGCGCTGGTCATAAACCAGCTGGTGGCTGCCATGTTGTGGGACCGGTTGGTCACTTTGATCCCTCCCCCTGCGTTTGTCGCCAAGATACAGAAGAAGCTCATCGACTTCTTCTGGGACAAAAGGAAGCACTGGGTCTCTGCTGCGGTTCTGTGTCTCCCGCTTAGGGAGGGCGGTCAGGCGCTGGTGTGCCTTCGCACCCAGGCTGCGACTTTCCGTCTTCAGACGCTGCAGAGATACCTGTACGTAGAGAATCCTCCGAGATGGTGTGCGCTGGCGACGTTTTTCTTCCGTCAGCTGCACGGCCTCAATTACGACACGCAGCTCCTGTTTGTGAAAGTGGGCTGCAGGCGTGCCGGCCTGCAGGAGCTGCCTGTCTTCTACCAGGAACTACTATGGGTTTGGAACTATGTCGCTTCCAGGCGGAGCTCTCCCCCATCAGGAGCGGCGGCTCTCCTTCGGGAGCCGCTGCTCAGGAATCCGCACCTCCGTGAATGTGGGTTCGGGCGGCTGGCGGAGGGTGGGGCTGTGGCTGGCATTGTGACCAGAGTCGGGGACCTGCTCGATGTCGGAGGAGCGGGCTGGATGGCGCCGGAGGAGCTGGCGTGGCGCCTGTCCTGGGCCAACGTCCAGCTCACGGCCGAAGCCATCGAGTCGGTGAAAGTGGCACTGGGCCCCGATTCCACTAGGTGTATCGAGGCGGCTCAAGCACGTGGGGCGATCCCGTCCGAGCTTACCCCCGTCCGGACGGAATTCCTTATTGGCGCCCGGCCCCGAAACTCCCCTCGGGAGCCGGCGCCTCACAACTTGAGCCGTCTCGAGGAAATACCCTCCGTGCCTTTTCATTCCGCGCGGAGGGGTTTCCTGTACGGGCTGCTCCTGCACACTCTCCACTTTGCCATCTTCGTCTGCCGTCCAGACACGCCTTGGCGTGGCGTCTTGCCGACTGGCGGTGGCGGAGGTCCCCAATGGAGGGCTCTCTATGCAGGAGTCCTCCCTTGTTCCATCGGGGACTTGGCCTGGAGGGTGTTGCACGGAGCGGTCCCGTGCAATAAGGTTTTAAGTAGGTTCACGGACTCCCAGGCCGCCTGTGTTTTTTGCGGCCTGGAGGAGTCCGTTTTCCACGTTTATATGGAGTGTGAGAGGTTGCAGCCCCTCTTTCACTACTTAAAGGGGCTGCTCCTCGATTTTTGGTTGCACTTCAGTCCCACGCTCTTGATCTACGGTCACCCTGTGCGGAGGGGAGCGGATAGGCTGGAGGACCTCCTTGTGGGCCTGCTCCTGGGCCTGGCTAAAAGAGGAATCAATTGGTCCAGGCAGCGGGCGATCGAGGGGGTCGTCCAGCCGGATTGCCTGCCTCTCTTCCGCGGCCATGTTCGCGCCCGGGTGGCCCTGGAGATGGAGCACGCGGTGTCCGCTGGTACGCTTGAGTATTTCCGCGACCGTTGGGCGCCGCGGGGGCTGGAGTGCATCGTCAATTTGGAACACCAAATTTTAATTTGATTTATTAAGGTTTAGCTGAACTTTTGTTTATTTACAGTTGATTCGGTTTAAATTTTAAATTTTGGTTCAAATAAAAAGAGGACCTTCGAATAGTAAAGTCCTGTTAAAGTTACTCTTGTAGTCTGTGTATTAATTCGCCATAATACCTACAGACTTTACACTATCCAAAGACTGAGGTCCACTCAGGCGATCAAAAAAAATTAAGTTTAATGGAAACTAACAGGTTTAAACAAGTAACTACAGGAGAACATCGAGTGTAGGTCTGCTCAGTTCAGAGGCTCCACGAGCACTGCTCGGGCGGTCCCGTGGTTGACGTCATGACGTTCTTCCCGCCAGTGGGGGATCACGTGATGAACGACATGACGTCATCGCGTTTACCCTCGCTGTTAAAGTAATCACGCTCTGTACAAGTAAACAGTATAAATAAAGATACAGACTCAGGCTGTAGCTAACATGTTGTTAAAGGGAATTATATACAAACGATCTGAGTCCTTTAGTGGCTCCGCCACAATGGGATCTTTTATATCCACTAAGAGGGAAGACGAGCCCTCAGTTTAACGTCTGATCTGAAACACGGCACCTCTGATCGTGTAATACACGTCCCTCAATCCAGCACTTAAGTTTCACCCTAGATCTGTAGGAAGTAAATATATTTAATAATTTATTTCTCAGATAGCCCTGACTTTAAATTCAGAGCAGCTGCACGGTATCTAGTCTTAACTCTTTAAATAGACCAATTTTATATTTGCCCCCTTAAAATATTTACTGATGCACTATGCTATCGGAGAGGAATTAAATGTATTGATCAATATGAATTCCAAAATAAACACATATTTCGATCGATCCTCCATGTTAAAATTAGCGATTGACACTATTAAAGGGACCAGGGATAAGTGAATCGATACAAACAATAAACAGGACGACCCGCTGGGAAATTCGACCATCCCTCAATAGCGAATTGACTTGAAGTTTCTCGCCCTTTTGCTTCCCGGATTAACAATTTGGGACAACTCAAAGCCGCCGAGCCTCGGCCATCCCGCAATGGCTGCATCGGGCTGACGGATGTGGAAAGTAAAGGTGCGGCTGTCTGTGTCTGAAGGGGGGTTACAATCCTGCCCAGGTCACATGTGCCGCGCTAACGGTCCCAGCGCCCCTCCAGTTACCGGGCTGCATCGTGAGCCAGCGGGCGGGCGGTCCTTCGGCTCGGCCCTACTCACTTACATCGCTTGGTGAGTTTGCAGAGGGTGTCGGCCAGTTGCTGGTACTGCTTTCTGCTCATGTCCAAGGGCCGTATCCTCGACATTGCTGCTGCGATTCGGCCGCCCGTCCCTCAACACCGCCGCCACTACCTCTCTGTCTCTGTCTGTGACCAATGCCAACCGTAACCCTGGCAACGCCAGGCCACGCCGGCCACTGGGAAGACGCAATGTTGCCTCCTCGCGGGAGGAGCCGGGACACAGTGGTGACGTCAGCGGAGGAATGTCTAACCTCAGATTGAAATATGCAGTCAATCAGTTGTGGATTGAATTTACTTTGCATAGAAATGCAGCGTTATTTTACAGTTCGAAAAATCGACAGCAAAAAAATCCGTAAAAATCAGTAATTTAAATGCGAAAATTTACCCTTCACGTTTCATGAAGCAAAAGAGTTTGAGAAGTCCTGAAATGAGCAAAAAGGTATTTTTTCTACAGGGCGCATCCTCCACACACCCCTGCAGTGTCCCAGCACCAGCACTGCTCTTTGGGGTGAATCACAAAGCGGGACAACAACAACTTGAGTGTATAAAGTATCTTTCAGGCAGGAAAAATATAGAAGGGGAGGGAAAGGGTGTCAAACTGCGGTAGGAGAGATTAGTAGATGTAACCAAACAAGTCAAATAGATCAATTTTAAGAAAAGTATTAAATCAAGAAAGGAGAGAGGTGAAGATTTAAATGGAAATGAAAATCCGAAGAGATGTAAAACAGGCTGCCGATTTGCTATCACCAAGTTTTACACTATCATCCAGTCAAAATTACCCTCGTTGTCCTTTCCCTTCTGTCTTAACGATTACTCAATAATCTAGGAATTAGCTGACATACATAAACCTGTACAATTTCAGTTTTGTTTCTGAGAAGGTGGTTTTAACAGTGCAATTATAGGAGTATGTTGATTCACTTGAGCAGTAAAATATTCTTCGGAGACTGAGGCCTAGAAATTTGGCCCCGCAGTGCCCAATTTTTGCACACGCACATTCCTGATGCGGGCCGCACCGAGCGCCATTCGGTGAGGTCGTTTGCACGGCACAGGGAGCATGCACAAATTATGATGTCAGTCAGCGTGCACTGCTGATTTGATGCCAGCGCTGCCATTTTCAACTTCAACACTCCAGCTAACGCCATCTCAACCTCCCACAGCTGAACATGCATTCAGCAGCAGGAGGGAGCGCTGACCAATGCTATTTAAAGGGATCATTAACTGCTTTCAGGTTAGTTACTGATTGATTTCTACTGGCTCTTGATGAGTTTGTAGAGGGGTTTCTTGATTTGGTGTCTTATTTGTAGTTGCTGAAGTGTCCAGGGAGTGGTGTGGTAGGTTACTTCAAGGCTTCTGCTCAGACCAGTTGCTTCCATAGACTGGTGCTGTAGTTTGTATCCCCCATTGGCCTGCAGCATGATGGCATGAATGAGCAGAGTTGACACAGAGGAGGATAAGCAGGAGGCCATATCCACCCAGGGTCTTCAGGGAGAAATCCTCCTACATCAGCCTCAGCGAGGAACAGAGCATGTGACGTCTCCGCTTCACTAAGGAGGTGCTTACTGAAATTTGCCACCTGTTGTAACCGTTTTTTGCGGTGGCCAATTTCCTATGGCCCCTGCCGCAATCGCCAATTATTGTAAGTGGTTTTGCCCCGCCCGTAGCGAGTACGCAAACCCCCTTACTACAAGTTCTGGATGATAGGGATTACTGAGGACAGATTTGAACATGGACAGTGATTTCGGGCTCACCCATACAGTGTTTATTAAGGTTGACAAAAACCACTCCACTCACATACAGTATGAGCAGTGTGAACACAACAGTACAGTTTAAAACAGTACAACACTGACTTGTCCAACAAGCCCCTGCCATGCTGACTTACCATGGCCTAAAAACACCCTCCCGTGAACTAAACTATCACAGGACCCTTCCAACGCTAAACCCCCTCTGGTTTGGTAGGAACATACAGGCACCCCCTCACACAGCTAAGTGATCTTGTGGGTGTGTAGGCTTGGCAATGCTCACCTAGATTGCCCTTTTTGATCTTGCTTGCAGCTTCCTCCCGTACGTCTCGGCTACCTGGTTCCGTACCGGCCTTGCAGCATGCGAGTCCCAGCCTTAGTTGAAGTCCGTCTCGGTTGGAAGAGCAAGGCTCTGCTCCTCTTGACGTTCCATTGTGTGGAGGGCAGGAGAGAGAGAGAGAGAGAGCTATCCAAACTACTCTCTAATATACCCCTCCAATACACAGACCGCTGTTTGTGGTTTTAATGGACTCATGGCCTCAGGGAATGGTTTTCAAGCTTCCTTCGAGAATTGAATGGTTTTTGATCTCATTTCGATCTTCTAGCTGATTAACTTAATGAGTTCATCTTGACCAGAACAATGAGTCGTCAGCCTTGTTAATCAAGACTTGGGAGTGGGCCTCTCGAGCCATTGTTCCCAGAACAGTTTGTTTCCATATGAATGAGTCATCTCCAGCTTGAGTGGTTTTTCACTGCTTCCCCCCCTCGCAAGCAGCCAGTCCAGTTTTTAATAAGGGTTCATAATCTAAAAATCCATGGAGTCTGCGCCGACTGCGACAGTGGTTTTTCCCAAACAGAAATATCATCAAAAGTTCTGTTATCTTCCGCTGCGGGAGGCGCACTGTATATCCCAACCAAACCGTACATCAAATTTTACCCCAGGGTCCTGTATACAGCTTTACACAGCAAATCACATCACAGTTACAGGTATATATACAATCAGACAGTCAACTCCGGGCTATTCTTTAATCAAAGCTTGCCACCGGTTTCGGAGTGTTTTACTTTGCTTTCTGTATGTTAACCGGAGAAGGTAAAACACTAACACACATTGAACTACTACAATCACATGAGAAATCACACAAATCCATGGGGGAATCTCGATATTCAGACCAATGTCCCACCATGGCGGTGAAACCAGTTCTTTTATCTCATTCCCCGTTTCCCTGTTCCGTTGCTCAAGGGTATAGAAATGCTTTTGGGAGAGTTCAACTTCCTTTATTAATTTTGTGAGGTGTTCGGGCAGAGGAGGTATTTCATACCCGAACCATGTTACGTATTGCTGCAGGTCCTGTACCGTGTCGTTCACCGTGAGGTGTACCGTGGTGGGCTCTGGAATGGGAATGATGCGCTCTTGAGCCACCTGAACTTCCGTGCGGGGTTTGAAGCAGCAAGTCTTATCGATGACTGGGCACCAAGTGTCGGTGTGTACCCGGTACTGGTCCACACTTGTCGTGACGCAGTACGTCCCTCTGCCCGCATATGCTACCTGGGGTGGAACGTGGCTTTGGGCCATCACCTCCATGGTGCAATTAATGGGCTCTGCACCCTCTGATTCAAACCCGCACACCGGCCGGCCGATTAAACGCATTCAAATGCTGGGGACACCACGTGCGCGCCCCTGCTTTGGCATCCATTGAGGTCAGTGCCGGTCATGTCGTTCTCCCACTTTACAACAAACGGCGGGGCATCATGATGTCACACATGCACCCCGTCCCTTAGGACGCCAATATTCTCTACTCGGTATACCGGTGCCGGCCGCGGTGACCTGCCAATTACTGGCATCCGGAGTACAATCCCCATTACAGTGTGGTTGGACTGGCCACAGTCAACTGGGACCGGGTATGCCTCTGAGGCCAGTCGGAGTTGGCACGGGCTCATTAAATTTTCATACGGGCTGAGCGCAGCGAGGTGCCAGTTGCTGACCCATGAAGGGACGCGACCTTGCTGTAGGTCCTCCAAATTACTGCGCCCTTCATTCAGCAGCCACGCACGGTACAACACACACGCATCGTTTTTCGCTGCCTGCGCCGAGGCGTTCTGATCCTCCCTGATCAATCTATTGATCGTCTGAGCGTGTGCCTCCAGCTCGGCTATGACTTCCTTTAAATGTATCATCATAGCCTAGTCCTCCCGTAACTCCGACCCCGCTACCTCGTTACCCTCCCCCAGTATCTTTCGCAGCTGGTCCCTTAAGGTGTTGACCTGCATTTGTAACTGTGCATCGTCCATACTGTTGATAATGGACGTGCCTGTGCTGAAGGCTGTAGCCACATCATTAAATACCCCCCTGTCTATATCTCCCCAAACCAACGCGATGGTTTACCGTTAAGTCATACAGATTTTCCCAATTCACGTCCCCGTAACTTAATTCATAAAATTGTCGGAACATTTCCTTCAACAGGGCCTCATATAATTTTTCCGTTTCTACCGGACACCACCGGGGCAGCTGTACCCGGGTTAAATTTAGGATGACTGAAGCGACTTTGTAGGGAACATCTTGGTACAAGATCTTGCCAGCTGGGACTAACACTAACCCATTCCTCGGTCCCGGTGTGGTGGCGGGGCAACTAATCTGTGTTTCCTGTACCGGTGGGGCTGTGGGCAGAGGCTTCCTCTCGTGTGCTACCAGTTCTGTGGAATTTACTGTGTTGGGAGGGTCTGGGATCACGCAGGAGTCCCCACTCTGATCCCATCTGATCCCGGCCCCGGAATCCTGCCACCGCCGCAAGAAGGCGATCGACACACCTGCTGGGCAGACCCGTTCCGACCCCCACATACACACGTAAATTCACGGTTCCTCTTTCCACCATTTATTCCAGCACATTTCTACTCGCCCCCGTAATCTGTCGGTACGTATCGTCCCCCAGTTTCTCCCAGTCCGTGGATCTGTTACCCTTGGCCTGGCCCAACTACCTTATCCACCACCACCGTCCCAAGAGAATGTGTCCCTCATATCTTAGACAGACGCATTTCCCCTCGGTCACCCTAACCCATATGGCTGTGACCTGCAGTTTGGGACACGGTATGGAAGCTTCTCCATACGTGAAACCCTCGCTGCTGGAGTACCGAGTCGAGTTCGATCCCAGCCACCCAGGCCACCTTCCCTCGTGGAAGTGAGTGGCCATTCCGTCCGTGTCCCCTGTCCTACCCTCCTGTGTCACGGTGGGCCCGTTCCCTCCTGTGAAGCTGTAGAGGAAGGACACCTCTGTGTCTCCTCTTTCCATGCTGCCAGTCCCGATCATCATTAGGAATAGAAGTACGATATATTTGTTAGCCATATCCCCTTGTTCCTCCTGTTACGTTCATTAATAACTCGACATTCCTATTATGAACAGCTAGCTTCCAGCTAGTCATTTATTCAGTACACGTTCTCTA
This sequence comes from Somniosus microcephalus, assembly GCF_052327205.1. Classification (NCBI taxonomy): domain Eukaryota; kingdom Metazoa; phylum Chordata; class Chondrichthyes; order Squaliformes; family Somniosidae; genus Somniosus; species Somniosus microcephalus. The sequence goes on from NC_140991.1 coordinate 186,153,578, forward strand.
GGTACAGCATCTGTAGAGATTCAGTATGTGTACTTCTGTGTGCAGGCAGCCATCTTGACTACTGCCTTGTGGGTAGCTTAGTGCATCCTGGGTAGTGTAGTCTTAAACACATACAACTAAATATACAGCTCTACAGCTCTATAGCTCTATAGCTCCACCTAGTGTACTATTCTAGAATGACATGTTATTGATCATTACATCCCCTTTCTTTGAGGTTAAACAAAATCAACATCAATCAATATCAATCAACTTTCAAGAAAAACAATAAAGATGATATCAGTAACACTTTTGCTAGTGCTCTATAAACATAAACATTTTCAAAGCTTTACTTTATACTCGAAGATTAAGTCTATCAGGCGTTTTTACTTCACGTGTGGATCTTCTATCATTGGTTCCTTTGTTTGTTTTGGTGTTTCTGACATGTCTCACATTCGCCTATCATGTTCTCAATGTCCTTATTTATGCCAGGCCAATAAACAGTGTCTCTTGCTCTCCTTTTGCATTTTTCAATTCCGAGGTGTCCCTCATGAATCCTTTTGAGCATGTCTTGACATACAGCCTGTGGAATGACTATTCTGTTCTGTTTTAGTAATAGTCCACTTGCGACACTCAACTCTGACCTGATGTGATAGTACTTTGGACAGGAACCTTTTGGCCAACCATGATGAATGTTCTCTATTACTGTTTGTAACACTGTATCTTTTACTGTTTCTTCTGCTATTTGCTTTGATTTTGTGTCTGACACGGGCAGCGCAGCAGTGACCATACTCACATGAACATCCACGTCTTCTTCAGTAGAGCTCACTTGACTCATTGTGGGTGCTTGGGATAGTGCATCTGCTAACACTATGTATTTGCCTGGTGTGTAGATCAGTTCAAAGTCATATCTTTGCAGCTTCATCATGAGTCGTTGAATCCTTGGAGACATCTCATTCAGATTTTTTTTTATGATGGCAACCAGTGGGCTGTGGTCTGTCTCAACTGTGAAGGTGGGAAGTCCATATATGTAGCCATGGAACTTTTCTAATCCAACTACCAAGCCTAGACATTCCTTTTCAATCTGGGCATATCGACACTCAGTGTCAGTCATAGACCTGGAGGCATAGGCAACAGGCTTCCAATCTTCACCCTCTGCTTGTAGCAAGACCGCGCCTAGGCCATCTTTTGATGCATCCATTGACACTTTGATTCTCTTTGTTGGGTCAAAGAAAGTGAGTACAGGTGTGGTTGTCAGCACTGTTTTGAGGCTCATCCACTCTTGTTCATGTCTTTCTGTCCATGCGAACTCATTTGTTTTATGTAGCAGGTCTCGCAGACAGGTTGTCTTGGCTGACAAGTTAGGAATGAACTTTCCAATGAAGTTTATCATCCCCATGATGCGTAGTACTCCTTTTTTGTCAGTGGGTTGGGGCATTTTGAGTATGGCGTTTACTTTTTCCATATCTGGCTCTATTCCTTTACCAGATAGAATATCTCCTAGGAAAGTGACTTCCTGGACACCAAACTGACACTTGGCTTTGTTGAGCTTCAGTCCATTCCGGCGTATGCTCTGTAGCACTTTAGTCAGTCGCTCATTGTGTTCTTTCAGTGTGGAGCCCTAGATGATGATGTCATCAACATAGACCCGGACTCCTTCCAGACCTTCAATTATGTGTTTCATCGCTCTATGAAAGATTTCAGATGCAGATATTATCCCGAAAGACATTCTGAGGAAACAATACCTACCAAGTGGTGTGTTGAAGGTACAGTATTTGGTGCTCTCTTCATCCAGTTTTAGTTGCCCAAATCCTTGTGAGGCATCGAGCTTTGTAAAGTATCTGGCACCTGACATTTCACTGGTGATTTCTTCTCGCTTGGGAATCTGGTAGTGTTCACGTTTTATGTTTGCATTTAAGTCCTTTGGATCCATGCATATTCTTAGATCATTGTTCTTTTTCTTTACACATACCATGGAGTTAACCCAGTCTGTTGGCTCTTCGACTTTCCTGATGACTCCTAGTGTGGTCATTCTGTCCAGTTCTTTCTTGAGCCAGCCATGCAGGGGTGCTGGAACTCTTCGTGGAGCATGTACCACTGGCTGAGCATCCTCCTTTAGCTGGATCTTGTAAGTGAATGGTAGAACTCCAAATCCTTTGAACACATCCTGGAAATTACTCACTACAGAATCCACTGAGTCATCTGGTCTGCTTAATGGCACAGTTTATACGGTAGACTCTCTTGACCAGTTCTAAGTCTTCACAAGCTTTGTCACCTAGTAGGCGGGACCTGTGGGAGGCTCGGCGGCGGCGAGGTACAAAAGCGGCAGCGAGGCCAGGAGAGGCCTCAGAGCAGCGGCGGCAGGCAGCGAGAGGCGGGACCTGTGGGAGACTCGGCGGCGGCGAGGTACAAAAGCGGCAGCGAGGCCAGGAGAGGCCTCAGAGCAGCGGCGGCAGGCAGCGAGAGGCGGGACCTGTGGGAGACTCGGCGGCGGCGAGGTACAAAAGCGGCAGCGAGGCCAGGAGAGGCCTCAGAGCAGCGGTGGCAGGCAGCGAGAGGCGGGACCTGTGGGAGACTCGGCGGCGGCGAGGTACAAAAGCGGCAGCGAGGCCAGGAGAGGCATACCAAACTCCAGTCTGCGAGCTCGGAAGTTGCAGAGAGGTAAAAAGTAATCGGGGTGTGACGTCACCAGGGAGCAGGTAAGTGATTGGTTGGTGAGTATTTCTCTCTTTTCATTACAAGCTTGAATTCTGTGGTGTTAAATTTCTAGGGGCTCTGTGTTGTAGTGAGGACAGTTGGTAAATAAAGCACCCTAGAGTATACCTGTAACTGGGGTATTGAATAAATTTTTAGATTAATTAAAGGAGTAAGTCATGGCAGGAGAGCTCAGACCCGTGTTCTGCTCCTCTTGCTCTATGCGGGAAGTCAGGGACGCTGCCAGTGTCCCTGGCAACCATGTGTGCGGGAAATGCATCCAGCTGCAGCTACTTGTAGACCGCATTGTGGCGCTCGAGCTGCGGGTGGATGAGTTTTGGAGCATGCGCGATGCTGAGAGGCTCGTGGATAGCACGTTTAGCAAGTTGTTCACGCCTCAGGGTAGGGCTGCACAGGGGGTGACCATCAGGTGGAGCAACAGAGGCAGGCAGGAAGTGCAGGGGCACCCTGCGGACATCCCCCTTTCAAACAAGTATACCAAGTTGGATACTGTTGAGGGGGATGACTCACCAGGGGAAGGCAGCAGCAGCCAGCTTCCTGGCACCAGGGACGCTTCTGCTGCTCAGAAAGGGAGGAAAAAGAGTGGGAGAGCAATAGTGGTAGGGGATTCTATCGTAAGGGGAACAGATAGGCGTTTCTGTGGCCGCAAACGTGACTCCAGGATGGTTTGTTGCCTCCCTGGGGCCAGGGTCATGGATGTCACTGAGCGGCTACAGGGCATTCTTAAGGGGGAGGGTGAGCAGGCAGAGGTCGTGGTCCACATTGGAACCAACGACATAGGTAGGAAGGGGGATGAGGTCCTGCATCAAGAATTTAGGGAGCTAGGTAACAGATTAAAGAGCAGGACCTCAAAGGTTGTAATCTCTGGATTACTCCCAGTGCCACGTGCTAGTGAGTATAGGAATAGGAGGATAGAGCAGATGAATGCGTGGCTAATGAGTTGGTGTAGGGGGGAGGGTTTTACTTTCCTGGATCACTGGGCCTGCTTCTGGGGAAGGTGGGACTTGTACAAGTCGGACGGGTTGCACCTGAACCAGAGCGGGACAAATATCCTTGCGGGGAGGTTTGCTAGCACTGTTGGGGGGGGTTTAAACTAACTTGGCAGGGGGATGGGATACAGAGGGGAGCTGAAAGAGGGGGTGATGTGCTGCCAATTATAGAGAAAAAAACAAGTCAGCTTGGTAGACAGGGCAAATATACAAGGGCAAGGCTGGATGGCATCTATTTTAATGCAAGGAGTCTTGCAAATAAGGTGGATGAACTGACGGTGTTGATAAACACATGGGAGTATGATATTGTTGCCATCATGGAGACATGGTTGAGGGAGGGGCAAGACTGGCGAGACAGAGGAGGGGGGGGTATAAGAGGAGGGGGTGTAGCAATATTAATTAAGGAGTCAATTACTGCAGTAAGGAGGGATGACATATTTGCAGGTTCCTCTAATGAGGCCATATGGGTGGAGCTTAAAAACAAGAAGGGGGCAAGCACTTTGCTGGGAGTGTACTATAGGCCTCCAAACAGTCAGGGGGAGATAGAGGAACAGATATGTAGGCAAATCTCAGAGAAATGTGCAAATAATAGGGTAATAATAATGGGGGATTTCAACTTCCCCAATATTAACTGGGATAGTCAGAGTGTGAAAGGCACAGAGGGTGTAGAATTCTTAAAGTGCATCCAGGAGAGATTTTTGAGCCAGCATGTAGAAGGTCCTACAAGAGAGGGGGCGGTACTGGACCTAATTCTAGGGAATGTGGCCGGCCAAGTGGAAGAAGTGCTAGTAGGTGAGCACTTTGGTGACAGTGACCATAATATGGTGAGATTTAAGGTGGTCATGGAAAAGGACAGGGATGGGCCGGAAATAAAGGTTCTAAATTGGGGGAAGGCCGATTTTAATAGGATAAGGCAGGATCTGGCCAAAATGGACTGGGTTCAGCTACTTGTAGGAAAATCCGCATCGGAGCAATGGGAGGCTTTCAGAAGGGAGATTAAGATCATACAATGGCAACATGTTCCCGTAAAGGTCAAGGGTGGTTCCAAAAACCACAGGGAACCGTGGATGTCAGGGGATATACGAGAATGGATTAGAAAAAAAAGGAGGGCTTTTGGCAGATACAAAAGGCTAAAGACGGAGGAAGCCCTAGAGGAGTACAAAAAGTGCAGGGGGATACTTAAAAAAGAAATTAGGAGATCAAGGAGGGGCCATGAAATAACACTGGCGAGCAAAATAAAGGAAAATCCTAAGATGTTTTATAAGTATATTAAGGGTAAGAGGATAACTAGGGAAAAAATAGGGCCCATTAGGGACAAAAGTGGCAATCTGTGTGTGGAGCCGGAAGATGTAGGAGGGGTTCTAAATGAATTTTTTGCATCTGTTTTCACTATGGAGAGGGACGATGTAGACATAGAAATAGGGCGGGGGGACTGTGATATGTTCGAACACATTAACATCGAGAGGGAGGAGGTATTGGCGGTTTTAGCAGGCCTAAAAATGGATAAATCCCCAGGCCCGGACGAAATGTATCCCAGGCTGCTGTGTAAGGCAAAGGAAGAGATTGCAGGGGCTCTAACACACATATTCAGAACCTCTCTGGCCACAGGGGATGTGCCAGAGGACTGGAGAACCGCTAATGTAGTTCCATTATTCAAGAAGGGGAGTAGGGAAAAACCGGGGAACTACAGGCCAGTGAGCCTAACATCAGTGGTGGGAAAATTATTGGAAAAAATTCTGAGGGACAAAAATCAGTCTCCACTTGGAGAGGCAAGGATTAATCAGGGATAGTCAACATGGCTTTGTCAAGGGAAGATAATGTCTGACCAATTTGATTGAATTTTTTGAGGGGGTGACTAGGTGTGTGGATGAGGGTAACGCAGTGGATGTGGTATACATGGATTTCAGTAAGGCCTTCGATAAAGTCCCGCACAGGAGACTGGTCAAGAAGGTAAGAGCCCATGGAATCCAGGGTGCCTTGGCACGTTGGATACAAAACTGGCTTAGTGGCAGAAGGCAGAGGGTGATGGTCGAAGGTTGTTTTTGTGACTGGAAGCCTGTGGCCAGTGGGGTACCACAGGGATCGGTGCTGGGTCCCTTGCTGTTTGTGGTCTATATTAATGACTTGGATATGAATGTAAAAGGTATGATCAGTAAGTTCGCGGATGATACAAAAATTGGTAGGGTGGTAAATAGCGAGGAGGGTAGTCTCAGTCTGCAGGACGATATCGATGGGTTGGTCAGATGGGCGGAACAGTGGCAAATGGAATTTAACCCGGAAAAGTGCGAGGTGATGCACTTTGGGGGGACTAACAAGGCAAGGGAATACACAATGAATGGTAAGACCCTAGGAAAGACGGAGGGTCAGAGGGATCTGGGTGTGCAAGTACACAGATCCCTGAAGGCGGCGGAACAGGTGGATAAGGTGGTAAAAAAGGCATATGGGATACTTGCCTTCATTAGCCGAGGCATAGAATATAAGAGCAAGGAGGTTATGATGGAGCTGTATAAAACACTGGTTAGGCCACAGCTGGAATACTGTGTGCAGTTCTGGTCGCCACACTACAGGAAGGATGTGATAGCTTTGGAGAGGGTGCAGAGGAGATTCACCAGGATGCTACCAGGGCTGGAACGCTTCAGCTATGAAGAGAGACTGGGCAGATTGGGTTTGTTTTCCTTGGAGCAGAGGAGGCTGAGGGGGGACATGATTGAGGTGTACAAAATTATGAGGGGCATAGATAGGATGGATACTAAGGAGCTTTTTCCCTTAGTAGAAGGGTCAATAACTAGGGGGCACAGATTCAAGGTAAAGGGCGGGAGGTTTAGAGGGGATTTGAGAAAGAACTTTTTCACCCAGAGGGTGGTTGGAGTCTGGAACTCACTGCCCGGAAGGGTTGTGGAGGCTGGAACCCTCACAACATTCAAGACGCATTTGGATGAGCACTTGAAATGCCATAGCATACAAGGCTACGGACCAAATGCTGGAATATGGGATTAGATTAGACAGGGCGTGATGGCCGGCACGGACACGATGGGCCGAAGGGCCTCTATCCGTGCTGTATTACTCTATGACTCTATGAGTAGTGAATCAAGTCCTTCAGCCACAACAGAAAACATGAGATGATGCACTTTGTCTTTGACTGTCACTTTAAGTCTGCATACACCTAAGCTATCTATTTTCTGTCCATTATAGCTCTTCAGTAGTACTGACTTTTTCTGTATTTTGGGCTTTTCTTTCATGTTTTTAATGTCACTCATACTGATTAAGTTTGTTTTTGCCCCAGTGTCTAGTTTCAATGTAACTAATGATCCATTTACCTGCAGTGGGATCATCCATTTGTCCTCTTTTACTGCATTGACGTTATGTTCAGCATTGTCCATATCTGAGGGCTGCACATTTTCTGTATCATTTTTGACATTGTCACATGACACCATTCGTACAAAAAATGTCTCACTTAAATCAGTGTCCTCAATCATATTGACTTGTTGCCCTTTCTTTGTTGTTACTTTTGAAAAGCATTGTTTGGCAAAGTGATTCTTTCCATGACATTTTGTGCACATTTTTCCAAACGCTGGGCATTGTTTTAACTGGTGTTTGTAACCACAGCGTTTACAATTAAAAATTTCATCCTCCGATTGCTTTTCATTTCTGTTCTGCCCACGTTTCTTTCCTTTGTAGGACACAGCACCGACAGCAGCACTGACTACAATCGCATCATTATTGATTTCACTGAAAGTCTTCGCGTGCTGTCGAGCTAGCTTACTGGCTTGGCATATTTTCACAGCATTTTCCAATGTCAGTTCGGTTTCTCTCAACAGATGTTCCCTGACCTTTTTATCCTGAATACCAAACACAATCTCGCCACGAATCATGGATGCTTTCAGCTCAGAGAAATTACATGTCTGTGCTTTCAGTTTCAGATCAGTCAAAAAGCTATCAAAAGTCTCATTTTGCTGCTGTGTCCGAGAACAGAACACGTACCTCTCATAGGTTTCATTTGTTTTGGGAGAACAATGTGTATCAAACTTCTTTAGCACATCGTCTAATTTTTCTCTGTTCTTCTCTGTATTAAATACAAATGTATTAAATACCTCTATCGCCTGTGGGCCTGCAACCGTGAGCAGCAACACTATTTTCCTTGCGTCTGGCTTTGTACCAAACCCGATAGCAGCAATGTAGAGTTCAAATTGTTGTTTGAAAGTCGGCCAATTGTAGTCGACATTTCCCGTGAGATTCAAAAACTCTGGTGGCTTCAAATTCTCCATGTCGCGTTTCACAATTTTGAGCAGATCTTCACCACTCCTGGTACCATGTTATGTTCATTAATAACTAGACATTCTTATTATGAACAGCTAGCTTCTAGCTAGTCATTTATTCAGTACACATTCTCTAGGTACAGCATCTGTAGAGATTCAGCATGTGTACTCCTGTGTGCAGGCAGCCATCTTGACTACTGCCTTGTGGTTAGCCTAGTGCATCCTGGGTAGTGTAGTCTTAAACACATACAACTAAATATACAGCTCTATAGCTCTATAGCTCCACCTAGTGTACTATTTTAGAATGACATGTTATTGATCATTACACCTCCGATCTCCTTTTGTTCCCTAGAAGATCGGTGACAGCTGCGACTGTGGGCGCGCAAGCTGGGATGTTCTTATTGAGGACCCGATAGTCCATGGTGGCTCTCCACGACTGGTCGGGTTTCTTCACCGGCCAGAGTGGTGAGTTCACGTGGGTGGCTATTAGTCTCACCACCCCCTGTTTTACCAGGGATCCCAGTGCCATCTCCAAGTCGGCTTCTGCCTCCCATGGGAAACAATACTGCTTTTGTGGCCGTGACATGGGGTCCCCTTGCACCCAGACCTCTACCCCGGTCACCCTACCACAATCGTGTTTATGGATGGCGAATGCAGCGAGATTGTCCTGCACATTCGCCTGGTACTGGGCTGGGGCGCTACTAACCAACTGTTCCAGGTCGTAACTCCCTTTGGGTTTCATGGTGCAGACACTACCCGCTCCTCCCTTATCTCTGGGGATCACTATCACCGCCTCTGTCTTGTCCGAGACCACTGCCCCCCACAGGCAGTGATTCCTCAGGTCTACAATGACTCGGTTGGCTAACATGAAATCAGCCCCGAGGACTCCCCACCCTGGTTGCTCCCATTTCATTAGCATGCACTTTCACGTGGTGCAGAGGGACCCTAGCTCTATTCTCAGGGGTTTGGACATCGCCCCCACCTGCTTGTTCCCTGTGAATCCCATTAGGCTAAATGAGACCTTGTTAGACCAGGGTGAATTGGTCGGGTCTTCCAAATGGAGCAATGTGCTGGAAGCTCCGGTGTCCACCAAATATCTCCCCTGCACCGTCTCCACCCCCATCTTAACACAGGGCCTGTCCCACTCATCATAAGTGAGTGGACACAGGTACTCAGGCTGGGCGCGTTCTAGTCAGGAGAAAGGCGAACATGCGGGTGCGGTCGGCGTTATGCTGCTCACGGCAGTGTCTAGCCTTCCTTTGTCCTTCCCCAGCACCGTGCGAAGGGCGGTCACCAGAACATCAAATGGTTCATTGGTCGCCTCCTTCGCCTCGGTGACCTGGGGTTTTCACACAGGAGGACCCCCTTGGCCTGACCCCCCCTTTTGGGCCGGGCAATCCCACCTCCACCTCCAGTGTCCCGTCTTCCCACACTTGAAACAAGTCCTAGTAATAGGATAAGGCAGGATCTGGCCAAAATGGACTGGGTTCAGCTACTTGTAGGAAAATCCGCATCGGAGCAATGGGAGGCTTTCAGAAGGGAGATTAAGATCATACAATGGCAACATGTTCCCGTAAAGGTCAAGGGTGGTTCCAAAAACCACAGGGAACCGTGGATGTCAGGGGATATACGAGAATGGATTAGAAAAAAAAGGAGGGCTTTTGGCAGATACAAAAGGCTAAAGACGGAGGAAGCCCTAGAGGAGTACAAAAAGTGCAGGGGGATACTTAAAAAAGAAATTAGGAGATCAAGGAGGGGCCATGAAATAACACTGGCGAGCAAAATAAAGGAAAATCCTAAGATGTTTTATAAGTATATTAAGGGTAAGAGGATAACTAGGGAAAAAATAGGGCCCATTAGGGACAAAAGTGGCAATCTGTGTGTGGAGCCGGAAGATGTAGGAGGGGTTCTAAATGAATTTTTTGCATCTGTTTTCACTATGGAGAGGGACGATGTAGACATAGAAATAGGGCGGGGGGACTGTGATATGTTCGAACACATTAACATCGAGAGGGAGGAGGTATTGGCGGTTTTAGCAGGCCTAAAAATGGATAAATCCCCAGGCCCGGACGAAATGTATCCCAGGCTGCTGTGTAAGGCAAAGGAAGAGATTGCAGGGGCTCTAACACACATATTCAGAACCTCTCTGGCCACAGGGGATGTGCCAGAGGACTGGAGAACCGCTAATGTAGTTCCATTATTCAAGAAGGGGAGTAGGGAAAAACCGGGGAACTACAGGCCAGTGAGCCTAACATCAGTGGTGGGAAAATTATTGGAAAAAATTCTGAGGGACAAAAATCAGTCTCCACTTGGAGAGGCAAGGATTAATCAGGGATAGTCAACATGGCTTTGTCAAGGGAAGATAATGTCTGACCAATTTGATTGAATTTTTTGAGGGGGTGACTAGGTGTGTGGATGAGGGTAACGCAGTGGATGTGGTATACATGGATTTCAGTAAGGCCTTCGATAAAGTCCCGCACAGGAGACTGGTCAAGAAGGTAAGAGCCCATGGAATCCAGGGTGCCTTGGCACGTTGGATACAAAACTGGCTTAGTGGCAGAAGGCAGAGGGTGATGGTCGAAGGTTGTTTTTGTGACTGGAAGCCTGTGGCCAGTGGGGTACCACAGGGATCGGTGCTGGGTCCCTTGCTGTTTGTGGTCTATATTAATGACTTGGATATGAATGTAAAAGGTATGATCAGTAAGTTCGCGGATGATACAAAAATTGGTAGGGTGGTAAATAGCGAGGAGGGTAGTCTCAGTCTGCAGGACGATATCGATGGGTTGGTCAGATGGGCGGAACAGTGGCAAATGGAATTTAACCCGGAAAAGTGCGAGGTGATGCACTTTGGGGGGACTAACAAGGCAAGGGAATACACAATGAATGGTAAGACCCTAGGAAAGACGGAGGGTCAGAGGGATCTGGGTGTGCAAGTACACAGATCCCTGAAGGCGGCGGAACAGGTGGATAAGGTGGTAAAAAAGGCATATGGGATACTTGCCTTCATTAGCCGAGGCATAGAATATAAGAGCAAGGAGGTTATGATGGAGCTGTATAAAACACTGGTTAGGCCACAGCTGGAATACTGTGTGCAGTTCTGGTCGCCACACTACAGGAAGGATGTGATAGCTTTGGAGAGGGTGCAGAGGAGATTCACCAGGATGCTACCAGGGCTGGAACGCTTCAGCTATGAAGAGAGACTGGGCAGATTGGGTTTGTTTTCCTTGGAGCAGAGGAGGCTGAGGGGGGACATGATTGAGGTGTACAAAATTATGAGGGGCATAGATAGGATGGATACTAAGGAGCTTTTTCCCTTAGTAGAAGGGTCAATAACTAGGGGGCACAGATTCAAGGTAAAGGGCGGGAGGTTTAGAGGGGATTTGAGAAAGAACTTTTTCACCCAGAGGGTGGTTGGAGTCTGGAACTCACTGCCCGGAAGGGTTGTGGAGGCTGGAACCCTCACAACATTCAAGACGCATTTGGATGAGCACTTGAAATGCCATAGCATACAAGGCTACGGACCAAATGCTGGAATATGGGATTAGATTAGACAGGGCGTGATGGCCGGCACGGACACGATGGGCCGAAGGGCCTCTATCCGTGCTGTATTACTCTATGACTCTATGAGTAGTGAATCAAGTCCTTCAGCCACAACAGAAAACATGAGATGATGCACTTTGTCTTTGACTGTCACTTTAAGTCTGCATACACCTAAGCTATCTATTTTCTGTCCATTATAGCTCTTCAGTAGTACTGACTTTTTCTGTATTTTGGGCTTTTCTTTCATGTTTTTAATGTCACTCATACTGATTAAGTTTGTTTTTGCCCCAGTGTCTAGTTTCAATGTAACTAATGATCCATTTACCTGCAGTGGGATCATCCATTTGTCCTCTTTTACTGCATTGACGTTATGTTCAGCATTGTCCATATCTGAGGGCTGCACATTTTCTGTATCATTTTTGACATTGTCACATGACACCATTCGTACAAAAAATGTCTCACTTAAATCAGTGTCCTCAATCATATTGACTTGTTGCCCTTTCTTTGTTGTTACTTTTGAAAAGCATTGTTTGGCAAAGTGATTCTTTCCATGACATTTTGTGCACATTTTTCCAAACGCTGGGCATTGTTTTAACTGGTGTTTGTAACCACAGCGTTTACAATTAAAAATTTCATCCTCCGATTGCTTTTCATTTCTGTTCTGCCCACGTTTCTTTCCTTTGTAGGACACAGCACCGACAGCAGCACTGACTACAATCGCATCATTATTGATTTCACTGAAAGTCTTCGCGTGCTGTCGAGCTAGCTTACTGGCTTGGCATATTTTCACAGCATTTTCCAATGTCAGTTCGGTTTCTCTCAACAGATGTTCCCTGACCTTTTTATCCTGAATACCAAACACAATCTCGCCACGAATCATGGATGCTTTCAGCTCAGAGAAATTACATGTCTGTGCTTTCAGTTTCAGATCAGTCAAAAAGCTATCAAAAGTCTCATTTTGCTGCTGTGTCCGAGAACAGAACACGTACCTCTCATAGGTTTCATTTGTTTTGGGAGAACAATGTGTATCAAACTTCTTTAGCACATCGTCTAATTTTTCTCTGTTCTTCTCTGTATTAAATACAAATGTATTAAATACCTCTATCGCCTGTGGGCCTGCAACCGTGAGCAGCAACACTATTTTCCTTGCGTCTGGCTTTGTACCAAACCCGATAGCAGCAATGTAGAGTTCAAATTGTTGTTTGAAAGTCGGCCAATTGTAGTCGACATTTCCCGTGAGATTCAAAAACTCTGGTGGCTTCAAATTCTCCATGTCGCGTTTCACAATTTTGAGCAGATCTTCACCACTCCTGGTACCATGTTATGTTCATTAATAACTAGACATTCTTATTATGAACAGCTAGCTTCTAGCTAGTCATTTATTCAGTACACATTCTCTAGGTACAGCATCTGTAGAGATTCAGCATGTGTACTCCTGTGTGCAGGCAGCCATCTTGACTACTGCCTTGTGGTTAGCCTAGTGCATCCTGGGTAGTGTAGTCTTAAACACATACAACTAAATATACAGCTCTATAGCTCTATAGCTCCACCTAGTGTACTATTTTAGAATGACATGTTATTGATCATTACACCTCCGATCTCCTTTTGTTCCCTAGAAGATCGGTGACAGCTGCGACTGTGGGCGCGCAAGCTGGGATGTTCTTATTGAGGACCCGATAGTCCATGGTGGCTCTCCACGACTGGTCGGGTTTCTTCACCGGCCAGAGTGGTGAGTTCACGTGGGTGGCTATTAGTCTCACCACCCCCTGTTTTACCAGGGATCCCAGTGCCATCTCCAAGTCGGCTTCTGCCTCCCATGGGAAACAATACTGCTTTTGTGGCCGTGACATGGGGTCCCCTTGCACCCAGACCTCTACCCCGGTCACCCTACCACAATCGTGTTTATGGATGGCGAATGCAGCGAGATTGTCCTGCACATTCGCCTGGTACTGGGCTGGGGCGCTACTAACCAACTGTTCCAGGTCGTAACTCCCTTTGGGTTTCATGGTGCAGACACTACCCGCTCCTCCCTTATCTCTGGGGATCACTATCACCGCCTCTGTCTTGTCCGAGACCACTGCCCCCCACAGGCAGTGATTCCTCAGGTCTACAATGACTCGGTTGGCTAACATGAAATCAGCCCCGAGGACTCCCCACCCTGGTTGCTCCCATTTCATTAGCATGCACTTTCACGTGGTGCAGAGGGACCCTAGCTCTATTCTCAGGGGTTTGGACATCGCCCCCACCTGCTTGTTCCCTGTGAATCCCATTAGGCTAAATGAGACCTTGTTAGACCAGGGTGAATTGGTCGGGTCTTCCAAATGGAGCAATGTGCTGGAAGCTCCGGTGTCCACCAAATATCTCCCCTGCACCGTCTCCACCCCCATCTTAACACAGGGCCTGTCCCACTCATCATAAGTGAGTGGACACAGGTACTCAGGCTGGGCGCGTTCTAGTCAGGAGAAAGGCGAACATGCGGGTGCGGTCGGCGTTATGCTGCTCACGGCAGTGTCTAGCCTTCCTTTGTCCTTCCCCAGCACCGTGCGAAGGGCGGTCACCAGAACATCAAATGGTTCATTGGTCGCCTCCTTCGCCTCGGTGACCTGGGGTTTTCACACAGGAGGACCCCCTTGGCCTGACCCCCCCTTTTGGGCCGGGCAATCCCACCTCCAGTGTCCCGTCTTCCCACACTTGAAACAAGTCTTAGACTCGTCGATGTTACCCCCTTCCTGACGCCATTCCTTCCTATCCCCCTTACTGGTCTTCATTTCATGTACCCTCCCCTTGTGTTTGACCTCCTCCCCGGAACCAGCCCTAAAAACTAAGCCCAATTTCCAGAGCACGCCTGCCTCCGTGTTCGCAAGGTCCTTGGAGTCAAACCATGCTCCTGCCTTGGCTTTAATCCGTGGCAGGCTGTTTGCTACCAGGGTCCTGAGCCAGTGATTTCTGGGGACCCCTATCAGTTGCGCGCGGTCTGGCGTACCTCCAGTTGCCTTTGCGTACACCGGCCATAGCCTGTCCGCAAATGCAGCCGGTGCCTCACCAGCCAACTGTAGAATCAGTTCCACTTGTGAGAACGGGCTACCCTGGGTATGCCCCATGGCTCTCAGGATCTCCTCTTTCAACCCCTCTGCGGTGCCTCGCCCTGTTTTTGTGGCTGCGGACAGGCTCTGATACAGTTTCCCATCAAGGCAGAGCAGCATCAGCCTGTGGATCTCGCCCTCGCTACACCCGTTGATTCCCCCTACCTGCTCGACCTCCATAAAGTGAACTGAAGGGTCCCTGTCCTGTTTTAGTTTGGGCAACTCTGCTACCATGGCTTGCAACTGCGGGGTGGTGAATGGGACCACGTAATCGCTCTGCAGTGGGCCCTGGTCACCGTTTGGTGTGGGTGGACCGTACTTTTGCTGCCGCAGAGGATACATTGGTCTCGGTGGTGCTTCCGGCGCCAGTGGGACCTTCCTGTCCTGAACCTTGTCCTCTGCTTCCTGACCCTCATCCCACTCCACCCGGGTTTCCCCTGGTGCCATTAAACAGACCATGCCTCTGGCCACAGACAAGGCTTGGGTCAATTTTTTAATCCTTTCTTCGCAGGGACCGTGATCAGAGTCTTCATAACCCCTACTTCTAGCTACCTTATGAGCTGTTTTAATGTCCCTTAGCTGACCCTCCAAACTGTCAGCTCTTGTTGTTAATCTTGCGTTCTTCTCCCGTAAGGCCTGCTCATTTAACCTGGCCTCTGTAACCTGGCACCGCAGGTATTCCCCGCTATTACGGGAGGTCTCTTCCCATGCGCATCTTTCCTGTCTTTCCTCGCGCACCTCCTCCAGTAATCTAGTCCCGACTATCCCCCTCGCTTCTGACTTGTCTTCAGACTCCTTCAGCTCGTTTTTGAGATTTTCAACCTGCTCCCGGAGCAGTTGAACTTGCTTTTGGTAGCACAGGAGCCAAATTGCCTTCTCTTTGGACGTCCTGTGCTCCTTGCTCTCTGTCCACTCTGCGGCCCTATCCTGGGGACTCTCAGAGCGCAACATTTCCAGCACCCATTGCTGGGATATGTTAACCTTTTTAAACACGTAGGAGGAAATTCTGTCCTCCATTCCGGATCTCTTGCCCTCCAAACTGTCCATTTCTAATCCACAACCTATCGTCCTGCCAGCGGTCACCAAATCTGTAACCGTTTTTTGCGGTGGCCAATTTCCTATGGCCCCTGCCGCAATCGCCAATTATTGTAAGTGGTTTCGCCCCGCCCATAGCGAGCACGCAAACCCCCTTACTACAAGTTCTGGATGATAGGGATTACTGAGGACAGATGTGAACATGGACAGCATTTTCGGGCTCACCCGTACAGTGTTTATTAAGGTTGACAAAAACCACTCCACTCGCATCAGTATGAGCAGTGTGAACACAACAGTACAGTTTAAAACAGTACAACCCTGACGTCCAACAAGCCCCTGCCGTAATGACTTACCATGGCCTAAAAACACCCTCCCGTGAACTAAACTATCACAGGACCCTTCCAATGCTAAACCCCCTCTGGTTTGGTAGGAACATACAGGCACCCCCTCACACAGCTAAGTGATCTTGTGGGTGTGTAGGCTTGGCAATGCTCACCTAGATTGCCCTTTTTGATCTTGCTTGCAGCTTCCTCCCATACATCTTGGCTACCTGGTTCCGTACCGGCCTTGCAGCATGCGAGTCCCAGCCTTAGTCGAAGTCCGTCTCGGTTGGAAGAGCAAGGCTCTGCACCTCTTGACGTTCCGTTGTGTGGAGGGCAGGAGAGAGAGAGAGAGAAAGCTATCCAAACTACTCTCTAATATACCCCTCCAATACACAGACCGCTGTTTGTGGTTTTAATGGACTCATGGCCTCAGGGAATGGTTTTCAAGCTTCCTTCGAGATTTGAATGGTTTTTGATCTAATTTTGATCTTCCAGCTGATTAACTTAACGAGTTCATCTTGACCAGAACAATGAGTCGTCAGCCTTGTTAATCAAGACTTGTGAGTGGGCCTCTCAGGCCATTGTTCCCAAGGACAGTTCGTTTCCATACAAATGAGTCATCTCCAGCTTGAGTGGTTTTTCACTGCTTCCCCCCCTCGCAAGCAGCCTGTCCAGTTTTTAATAAGGGTTCATAATCTAAAAATCCATGGAGTCTCCGCCGACTGCTACACTGTTGCAGGCAGACCTGCAGCCTCAAAGCAAGGCAAGGACGGCATTGTGAGTGGCTGTGAAGGTGAGCGTGGCCATGAATTTTTATGCGTCAGCTCCTTCCAGGCTGGAGCAGGCGACACTTGCAACATCTGACAGTTTGCCATTGCCTATGGGAGGTCACTGAGGCTCTGTATGTAAAGAGAGGTGAGTACATTCCATTCTCTCTTGCCAGAGAGAAGCAGGAGGAGCAAGCACATGGCTTCGCCATGGTGCACGGTGCCATTGACTGCACATGCTTTACTTTGTGGACGCCGCAGGTGAACTCAGAAATGTACCACTGTAAAGGAATGGCCATATTTCAGAAAGATACACCATCCTATGAATGGAATTTTTGTCTTTATTAAAACATGAAAACTTGGTTTAAAAATCTAAAAGCCTAAAAGACACAGGCTATAAGCTGAATACAGGCTTCTGAGATAAGATGAAGGGTTGTTGACACAAAGCTGTAAACATCATACAAGCTTTTGAAATGGGCATCGGTTGTTAATACTAAGACAATAGCCCTGTTGAAACAGCAGGTTGGAGGTTCCTCTATGTCTGAACATTGGAAGAAACACAATAGCAATGCCCAAGTTAAGTGTTATAAACCAACACTTCAGAAAGCATCACATAAATTAAAAAAAACATGTGCCTTTGAAAAAATGACACCAAGTAAAAGAAATACATGCCGTAAAATAGTTTTATGTTAAACTTAGAACAAGCAGACACGATGGGCTGGATTTTGCTACGGGGGCGGGTTGGGGTCATGTTCCCCACATTTCGTGTTTCCCACACGAATCCTGAACGATGTGGGAAATTGATGCAATTTTGATTTTATAGCCCAATTGATTCCCCACGTGTGGGAACCCCTAGCCAGTGAGCTTTTCAGGTGGGAAGCTCGCCTCCGATGACATCATCACTGCTGCTTCATTTAAGGGCTTCCACAAGCCTTGCTCACTTCAGCAGACTGCCAAGCTTCTGGCCCTGGCAGCTGCTGCTACCATCATCACTCATGGCGACACATCGGAGTAAGGCATCCCCCAGATTTGACGAGGCAGCCCTCCAGGCATTGGTGGAGGGAGCGACAGAGAGCAGGGAGGTGCTCTTCCCCTCCTCGGGGAGGAAGAAGCCACCCCAGCAAACCAAGGCTGTGTGGCTGAGGGTGGCAGAGCAGGTGAACGCCAGCTCAAATACCAGCAGAACATGGATCCAGTGTCGGAAACGCTTCCATGACCTTCTGCGCACTGGAAAAGTGAGTATGATGTTCCCATCACTCTTAATCTGATCCCCATTGCCTTTCCTCACCAGCTCTCAGCTTTACCAATCTCTTCCTCCACATCCCACTTGACACTGACATCCATGCACCCTTTCCCACTCCCTCTCTCTCTATGGTCACATTCACCTAACTAATGGACTATGCAGCCCTCACACTCCCTATCACTGTCATGCTATGAAAACAACTGACATCACATAGGGAGGGCCCTTGGTCTTGCCATCTCACTCCATCTTTCTCTCCTTCTAAGCATCTATGCCATCGATTCTCTACACTCACTCATTCATTCTCGCTCAAACACCACTTGTCTCCCCATTGCAGGAAAAGAGAGCTCACAACCGAAGAGAGCGAGCCAGGACAGGTGGAGGGGCAGCCTCCTTAGCCCAGCTGACCCCACGGGAGGAGGCGATCCTGGAGATCGTCGGCATCCAGGACGACACACAAGTGGGGGACGGAGAGACCGGTGCAGCAGAGCAAGCTGGTGACAGAAGAGTTTTCCAACTCTCTCAATTGCATTGCATGACTCGCTGATAATGACTTGGAAGCTCTAGCAGATGGACCTCTGATCATCTGCAATAAGCACTGTGCAGGTAACCCTGGCCTCTCATCTCTGACACTCCTTTACTCCCCCACAGGACCATCGCAAGCTCCCGTCTCCAGGACGCAGGAGGAGGTTCAGCCTCAGCATCCAGACTCCTCAGAGGAAGCTGCAACCTCTGAGGGCGCAGCGTCAGCAGAAGGCAACGCACCCAGCACCAGCGCAGACACTCACACCTCGGTGGGACCTTCGGGACATAGAGTAGTGTTGTCACCTGGTGTATCACAGCTCACAAGTGAGCCTCAGCAGATGGTGGAGACAGGGACAGCAGTGGAGAGTCCTAGTCGGAGGGCGCAGCACTCTCCCAGCTCGGCTCAGCTGCATGTCGACCCTCTGCCTCTGGGTCCATCCACAGTATCAGCGGTGATGGCACGCCAGGAAAATATGCAGGAGTCTCTGGCAGGTTTTGTCTCCAGGGTTGCTGCGAGTGTGGAGCGAATGGAGGAGTCCGTCGCTGGCACTGCTGCTCAGACATGTTGAGGTAGCTGACCCTGCGTCTGTAGACCCTGTTTGGGGGGTATCTCCTGCGCCGACGGCCTTCCATGCACTGGCCCCTTCTGGCCTGTGCATCCTCAGGTGGGGCAGCAGCAGCTTGGCGCAACTGTTGTTGCTGCTGCTGTTGGGCGGCCTCATGTAATATCCAGAAGGGCAGGACAAAAATGGCTCCCATGCTTCTGGTAGATGCCTCAGTTGAGGAAGCGCTCAGTGAAGGTGGCGAGAGGGGTTTCCCAGGAGGTCACACTGGAGATGGTTGTCAGGCTGCAAACTTCCAGAGCTGTGGGTATGCCTTCTGAAAGATCCCCCAGACCTGAGAGAGCAAAGTTATGCCACCTGCAATTAAAGCCTGTTCAAATCTGCCATTTAATGGTTGAGCTGCAGCTGCTATTCCGCAAGCCAGTTGTGCTCCTGCCAGGTTTCAGATGTGTGTTTCCCACCAGGCGTGTTTCACGTGGGAAAACGAGTAAACTTGCAAGTGGTTAGGAAAATGGGATTATAGAGCCAATTGAGGGCTTGTTAAGGGCCTTAAGGGCCTAACCTGCCTCCTGGAGGCGGGACGGAGTCGGGACCAGCAGACCCGAATTTAGGAAAATTGCGTGGAGGCGGGATGGAGGCGGGTTTGGGCCCGCACGCCAGTTTTGCGATTTTTATCCCCCACACGCCTCCAATCCCGCCTCCCCGGCCCTAGCAAAATCCAGCCCGATGTCTCTGATATAACCATTGAAGTAGCTAAGAAATGCATAGAACATCCTAGTTGAAGTGTTTTTTATTTACATATTGTAAAAGGTACAAACAGAAGACTTTGTAAATATTACATCAATAGATGCACCAAGCAATCACAATGGCCCAGAAATTCGTGTCGGGGGCTTCCCGCGGGTGCAAGCCCCCGACCTATTACCTAGCACGCCAGCAGTTGAGGCCTGGGCCTGTGTGGATTTCCTCTCTGTGGCCCGGTCCAGCTCCCGGCGCGCTGTGCTTGCGTGATCCAGCGCTGTAGTTAGTGCGATGCGTCCGCTGGGATCACGTGAGCCATGGGCAACCAATCGGAGGAGGGAAAAGCCCATTCATGAGATTGACAGAAAGAACTCCGGCCCCCAAAACAGTACTTAACCTTCAAATAATTTTTTTTTAAATCACACTTTTTAAATAAACTATAAATAACATTAAATAACTATTTTAAACAATAATTTAAATTTTTGAAAAAAATAATTTTATAAAAAAACAGGGCTAAAAATACACTTACCTTACTTTAAAGTATTTAAAAATACTAAACCTGTGGAAAAAATGTTCTAATTTTAATTAATTGACCACTTACCTTTTAAAATGAAGTCCTTACGCCTGGTTTTTAAATGTGTAAAATGTAGCGGCCTTCACGCACGGAAAAACCTGTAAAAAAAAAGGAAGTTCAACGCGCACGCGCAGACTCCCGCGCGCACGCGTTCGACCTCTGAACCCCTTCGTTCAGAGGATCGGAAATGCCGGTTTCCCGCGCATGCGTAGTGTATGCAAGAAACCGGCACTTCCATCGGGTCCACACGTGAGTACTCCGTGCGTACTCACGCGTTGGGACCCGAATTTCTGGGCCATTGTGTTTGTGTTGAAAATGGAACAGTTAGGAGACACGGCGTCTGCTTATAAACAGCTAAGGTGATTTAAAATTTGAATGGAAGTCCTTCGTAAGAATGGCACCAAATAGATACATCAGTCATAACCATTTTTTATGATAAAATTTGAACACCTAAAGGTAGAGACAGGATTCTGCAAGTTAACAGCTGAACTGACAGTAAGATTAGAAAGAAGTCAACAGAAAGAATGACTAGAGATAATTAGCTTACATCAGCAGAAAACTTCAAAGGATATACCACCACAAAAAGGGTATAAAATATAGAACTTTTAGATAGAAAGTCAGAAGTCGCTGGAAGGGGCAAGTGATTCTCAACTTCAGAGGCAGGCTCTGTATGTTTTTAACTCTTTGAGTCT
The DNA here is from genome assembly GCF_052327205.1 of Somniosus microcephalus. Classification (NCBI taxonomy): domain Eukaryota; kingdom Metazoa; phylum Chordata; class Chondrichthyes; order Squaliformes; family Somniosidae; genus Somniosus; species Somniosus microcephalus. The sequence continues at coordinate 186,174,594 of NC_140991.1, forward strand.
CGGGGATCAAAAAGGTGCTTTTATTTGATTTTGGTGGATGTCCTGGATTAAAAATAAGTAGAAATGTAAAAATGTAAGGAAGTTAAGATTTGAGAATAAGGATCTCTCAGAATAAGAAATGTAAGCTATTTGTTTTTGAACTGTTAAAGTTGCGATTGAATCACCAGCTGTTAACTACATGTCGGTTCTTTAATAAATCTATATATTTTTAGAATTGTCTCACATAGTATTTCTGTATCAAGCTCGCGACCTCAATCTCTGTACACTCTTTGGTGAGGAGTTGCAGAGTTCTGAGGGGGGGGGGGTGGTTCTGGACTCTCATAATATCTGGAAGGTTACAGTCTAGTTAAACTTATTAAAAGTGCTATCTAGAGGATGGTAACATCTTCAAGTCATTCCTTTCCTTTAGAGAGAGATAGCCTGGACCTTTAGACCCAATTAAGCATCTTATAGAATTCGGCTATCTCTAACTTTAGTTGAAGGTGAACGCCTGGGGAATACGCCTGATGTGGGGTAGCCCGAAAAGAGCTAAGACTAGTAATTATCCCTTCAGTTGGTGCCCAATGTGTGTGTTAACGAGTTGATACAGAACTTATACTTATATTTATATCTATATTATATTGTAGATTGTTAAGTATAGAAGGAGTGTTTTACTGACAGTGGTACTAAGACCCAGATTTAAGTTTCTGGAGATGACAAGACTCTGATCAGGCCTTGTAGAACTTAAATCAGAGCTCCCTCAATATACCATTGATGGCTAGAAATTTCTTATGAAGTTCATATTAAACCCTAACCGAGGTTAGGTCTTGACGAAATGGCAAACCCTGTCGGAATTGGCCAAGTCTTTTTATTAGGAAATTCAAATGATTGCTTTATTAGGGGAAATAATCCTATCCCTGTTACTCCACAAACCCAAGTGATAATTTTTGAAATAGAAGGCTTTGATGCCGACGGAGCCGTTAGAACTCATGGCACGATTGATGTTGATCCCCAGAACCAGGGGATACAGAATATCCTGTGGGATAATCAAAGAAATACTCCAAATCCACTAAATTCCTTAATGATAAGGTGCACACCTGCACAATTGGGAGGCCTAATGAATGGTGCCCAACAAGGTGGTGGCAACCATGGCCGAATAGCAGGACCCAGAGCAGCCTATGCTCCTGGGGGCCATGGATTCCGGTTAAGGTGGCAAGCTCATGATGAAATAAATGACCAGAATCTTTGAGAAAACTATAGACAGCTTAGAATCCATTATAATCAATGCCGACAGGCACTAGCTCAATCTTATTTAAATACTGGAGGGGCAATGATTACTGGTCCAGTAAACCAACCCCAGCAACCACAAATTGTGCCCCTAGGTCAAGTAAACCTGAGCTTTATCTACACAATGTGTGGTAGACCGGGAAACACCAGCCAGGAAAAAACCTGCTGGATTCTAACTAACCTTGATAAATTGGAAACCTGTTGCCAAGATTGGAATGCCCAACACCTGAGGCAACTACTGCAAATGATACTAAGTTCAGACTTAATTCCCCCATTAAACCAGTGTAACAACTGGGTTCAAATATACGCTTATGTTCTCACGGCAATTCAGGGAGGGCATGTAATGGGTTCCATCAAGGAAATACTCACTAACACAGCCACAACTAAAGGGCTGGTAGCTGCCTACAGATTAGGCAAAGTACTTACACAGGATAACTGGGACATTGTCCACGGTTGCCTGGCCAATCAATACCAAAATACAGCCCTCAAACTTGCCTGTGAGGGTGCTCTAAACGATTATCGAGATAACCAACAAAGATGGGATAATGTTAATCGCATTATCCAATTAAATCATGACCTCTTAGGTCTACCCCAAACTAAACCTATAATGAGATTAGAAACTAGGGATAAAAAAACCAGAGAAGGTACCTTTGGTACTCAAAAGCAAGGACTGTATAGACCCAAGTCTCAAGTCCACCCCGCCCAGACACAAACTCGTGGCTCGGGACCCCCAAGAGGGTATTCCAAAAGGTTTACACCCCCAACTCACCCACAATACGAGAAAGATTTCTCCCCAGAAAGATGGGATAGACGAGGGGCTAGACCTCAAAAGGAAAGTGAAGGACAGTGGACTCCTTATGGGGACAGCTTTTACACTGGCCAGAACTATCAGAGAGCCATGGGAGGGTACCGAGAAAACCAAAATTGGGATCAAAAAGATTCCTGACAGAACCAATGTCCACCTCAACATGAGGATCATCAAGAAAGTAAACGGTCTGACAAACCCCCTCAGGGATCTGGAAGACATGAAACCCCCAAGAGGAAGGAACAAAAATCAGTTAAAATAATTAAAGACAATGCAGCAAATCAAACTCAGGATCCTGAGGATGAACAATCCCAGGATTGGAGACCTGGCACCCAGCCAGGGCCCCTTGAATTCCCCTATGCCTTGGCAACCTTGCCCACAAACACACAAGTGAAGGCCCTGTTTGATATGGGAGCTGATTACACTGTAATAGATCCTGCAATTATAAAAACTAAGTGGACAGGTTTGGGAAGCCCAATTTGTAAAAAATCATTAGGGGGATTCACACAAGACAAAACCAAAATAGTTAATATTTATAAAATACCTATTACTATATATGGAATCACGGTGACCCTAGATGTAGGACTGGTACCACAATTGGCCTGTTCCCTATGGGACAACCAGACATGAAACATTACCTTAAAATTTCAACCAGACCTGTAGAAACATCCACAGATCAGGATGACAAGGAAAAACATGTTCGAACACAGCTTGATCGAACTTGCCTAGAGGGGGGGAGGCAAAGACCTCCTTGAGAAACTCATTAATAGATACTACTCTTATCTACAATGCCATCTAAATCAATGTGGATAGATAGACATCAAACCCCACCCATTTGATGCTAGCTGGCACAAACCTAAAAAACAGTGGCCTGTTCAAGACCACAAAGGAAAAATAGATCTCCTAACAACGCTCAAAGAACTAACAGAACAAGGTGTCTTAATCAAAATGGCATCTAGAACTAATTCACCATTGTTTGGTGTTGCTAAACCAGATGGGAGGTGGAGATTAGTGGTCGATTATACAGCCTTAAATAAGGTAACAGCCCCACATACTGCACAACAGCAAAATTCCACAGCCCTTATCTCTGGAATCACGAGGGAAAAATATAAATCTTGTATTGATCTAGCAAATGGCTTCTGGTCACATCCAATTGAAAAAGCTGATTGGCCAAAAACAGCGATGACTGGACCCAATGGTCATCAGTATTGCTGGACCAGATTGCCCCAGGGATTTCAAAACAGCCCTGTTCTTTTTTCAGCCCACATCATTGACCTTTTAAAAGACCTACCTAACGTCAATTCTTATGTTGACGATATATATCTGTTACATGACAATCTCCAAGAGCACTTGAAAGCCATTGATAGTGTTTTATCCAGATTTACAACTGCTGGGTACTTAATCAACATAAAAAAGAGTCAACTAGTTAGGGAAGAGGTAGATTTTCTGGGCCTGTGCATACTGGAAATGGTAGAGGATTAACTCAATCCTATAAAGAAAAATTAGTCACCGTTCAATATCCTAAAACTCTGAAAAATCTGCAAGCCAGTTTAGGACTCCTGAATTTTGCTCGATCCTTTACGCCAACCTTTGCCGAGCTCTCAGCACCCCTGTATGCTAGTGTGGGCAAGGCAGCAAAAGGACCATTCATATTTTCATCAAACGATAACTCAAAATTGCAACAATTATGCCGAGAGGTTCAAAAAGCCATTGACCTGGAACAGAGAGACTTACAAGTTCCCCTCAATATTCATCTCAGGTCATCACCTAAAGAGCCAGTAGCAGTTTGCTATAATGAAAAGAGCATTGTGCCCATCTAGTTCCTTTCTTATAACTTTTCCAATTTCAAAAGGAGGTACATTAAAAAAGAAAAGGTCATGACTATGGTAGTCCAATGCCTCATCAAGGCACGAACCCTTCAAGGGAAATACCCCATTACCATCTATACTGATATTCCCGATTTAAGACCAGTATTGAGGATGGCTTCTGATGAAAAAAGAGCCACCCAGATCTGATATGATAAATGGGCATCATTCTTGAATGATCCTACACTCATTTTTAAATTCCTCTCCCCGGAAATGGACTTAGAGCATCTCCCTGTCATGGAGGATGATGATATGGAGGAGGGAATCAGACAAATACCTATAAGACCGTTACAGAATACCATCAGGTTATTTACTGTGATGGACCTTCAATGACAATTAAAAAAGGGACATCCCAACAATCCTCAGCTGGGATGGGGCTCGTAGTAGGGACTTTTTGAGATTCCTATTCTTTTTATCCAGAAGAATTACTGTCTATACCCCTTGGCCATAAGACAGCGCATTATGCTGAAGCCGCAGCACTACGGCATGCTTTAGAAAAGGCAGAGCCTATTAAACCCACACTAATCTGTATGGATAGTGACTACTGTTACAAGATCTAGTTTTCTGGGAACAAACAAATTTTACCAATCATAAGGGTAAACCCATAAAACATAAGTCATTGTGGGAAGATATTCTCCGTTCGCGAATGGAGAAAAAGAATTGTCAGGTGATTCATGTAAACGGGCATACCACTGGGACAGTACACTCAAAAGGAAACAGCCTTGCAGACGAACGTGCGAAACGTTCGGTCTGCATGACACACCCTCGAGAGGGGCCTGCCAATGTTAGTGTAATCACTAGGGCAGAACGTGTAGCTAATCAGGATGAGGAACTGATTCAGCTATTAGACCCAACAAAAGAGAATCCACCAGGATATCCACCAAAGTACTTTTACTCGGAAACCCCTACGGGTATTGTACTAGTTAAGTTGCCCAAGAGAAACCGAGAAGTACCCCCGAGACACAAACGAGAACAGCTTGTAAAAGAAGCTCACAAGGGCATAAGTCAAGCACATTGTAGTGCCAGAACAACATTCTGTAAATTGACCCCCTTATATTGGTGGCCAGGCATGCTTAAAGCCTTTAAAACATATGTGGCAAATTGTGAGCCATGCTGTTTAACCAATAAGTCATCACTAATTAAGCCACCACCATTGGCTCCTATGAAAGCTGATGAGCCAATGGGAAAATTCTTTATTGGTTTTATTGGACCACTTCCCCCGTCTTTGGGATATAGACATGTTCTCGTTTGTGTAGATGGTTGCACTTCCTTCTGCTGGCTGGTCCCCACAAAAACTGTTTCGGAAAACGCACTTGCCAAGGCTATTTCTGATATAATTACTGTAGCTGGTACACTCAAAATTTTACAATCCGATCAAGGCAGAGCCTTTGTATCTAAGGTCTTCAAAGACTACTGTGAACAAAGGGGGATTGGGTTAGAGCACAGCACGCCACATCATCCGCAATGGGGCTGGTGAAACGTAAAAACCAGGAAGTGAAAAGGCTATTGGTCAAACTGTTGAGAATCTGGGGGAATAAGTGGACCACCATCATTCCGGAAGTACAGCTATCACTCAATAATGTGCCCACATCTGCATCAGGGACAGTGTCCCCTAAAACTCCATATTATCTGATGTATGGGGTTGAGATGAATACACCGCTTACCCCTAGTTCTTTTATTGCCTCTACACACTCTGGCCTAGAAATTCAGTATAGCCACGTTTGGGGCGCTACAGCATGGCGTTCGCTAACTTTTGCGCCCGGCGCAACTTAGCGCCACCTTCGCCGATATTCAGTTGCATTGCCCCAAGAGGTTGCTGCTGCACTAAAGCAGGCGATGCACGACTATCATTAGGCGCTAAGCCGGCGATCCGGGGCGCAAACACCGAAGGCGGGCGCAGCGCAGGTGCGGCGAGTTGCTCATTGAGGGCAGACAGTCAGGCGCCGGTCAGCACTTAAAGGGGGAGGGTGGAATTGCTTGGCTGCCATGCCCTGCACACTGCAGCCCTAAGGCAAGGCCTGAACACTGCTTCTGGAACAGCTCCACGCCCAGGAGAATGGAGACGGCCAGGGAGAGAGCGCAGCGCTACGGCGAGGGTGACCTGAGGCTGCTGGTTGGCGCAGTGGACCGCAGGTGCCATATCCTCTTCCCTGAGGGTGGCAGGAGGCCGCTGCCCGCCGAATATCGGAAAGCATGGAGGGATGTGGCAAACAGGGACACGTCCAACAGCGTGGTTGGCAGGACACCAACCCAGTGCCGGAAAAAATTCAACGACCTCACTCGGGTTGTCAGGGTGAGTACCCTTTCCAGTATCCTCCTCATCCCTGCATGTGCACCTCACTTTATGGCCAAACGGGTCTGAAAGCCCTAATGGCCAGCCCTCATCCAGCAGTTATGGGACTGTCATGAAAAGCACTTGCGCATTCAGGACTTTAGACACTGTCAGGGCTATTCGACCATGGGAGGCAGTGCGGGCAAGATCAGGGCTTGACACTGTACTTAGAGGCTGTCCTTTCTCTTGCAGGCCAAGCTGGCGCATAACAGAAGACAGCAGCGACAGACCAGGGAGGCCGTCCTGACCTGAAACAGCTGAGCGACCTCGAGCAGCGAGTGGAGCGGATCATGGCAGGCCGGCTGAGTGGCCCCGTCGCCACTGGAGATGCTGATCCTGTTCTGGGCACCAGTGGTAAGGTCATCACCTTTTTGACCTCTCCCTTTCCACTTGCGCCTCACACCAGCATCCTTTGCCACTATCGAACCAATGCACTGCACAGCAGCACTCATGCCTCCCTCGCTGCCGCCCTGTCCTCACTCTAAAGCAACTCTTGTGCTTCCCTGCTTTCAGATGGTGACTCGCCAGGTGAGGAGGCGGCCCCTCAAGCTGGCACTGTGTCCGAGTCAGACATGGAGGAGGAGGAAGAGGAAGCCAGCCCATCAGGGACACCCTCAGCCGAGGCAGCCCATGGCCATGATGGTGACACGTCTTCCCTGGAGGGGAGCAGGGGGGAAGGGTCGGAGGATAGTGAAGGTCCGGGGACCAGCGGGCTGCAGCAACGCGGGAGGGGTGGGGAAGCTCGGCGGCTTTCTCCCCGGAGGGTGAGTGCGGCCTCCAGTCCTGCTACAGTGAGCGCCGAGGAGGTGCGGCTCCTAGCGGAAATGGGCGCCCAGGCTGAGCGCAGGCACACTGAGCTCATGGCTGCAGTGGCAAGGATGCCTGACTCCATAGAGTCACTGGCAAGGATTGTGCAGGAATTCGGGGCAGCACAGGCCAGGAGTCTGCAGGACGTCGCGGCAGCACAGGCCAGGAGTCTGCAACAATTCAGTGCAGCACAGGCCAGGAGTCTGCAACAATTCAGTGCAGCACAGGCCAGGAGTCTGCAGGATGTCGCGGCAGCACAGGCTAGGAGTCAGCAGGACTTCGTTGCTTCACAGGCGGCTTCTAGCCAAGTGCTCAGTCGTGCCGTGCATTCACTGGCTGCTGTCATGCAGACACAGACCAGGGCCACACGGGCACTAATTGCTGCCACACTCGCTGGATCAGCCAGGCATCGCCGGGGCACTCGCCGTGCCGCAGCAGCCCAGCAGTCTGTGCCTCAGCAGATTGCTGCGCATGCTGCAGTGCTGGCCCGTGCACGTGCCAATGTATCAGCCGACCAGGGAGTGCCTGTGATCTGTCAGGTTGGCAGCATTCCTGCAGCTAACACTGTCACTCCTCCATTGCAGCTGCCACCAGCTGTTGGACAGACTGCTGCCGCCCAAGCAGAGTTGGAGCAGTCAGCAGCCGGCCCCTCCAGGCCCAGAGCTGGTCCAGGCCGACCCCCAAGGGCATCTGCCGTCTCACCATCTGACCCTCAGCAGCCTTCCCCCAGCCTTGCTGCAGCCACTGGGGTCCCATTGAGGAGGAGCTACAGGGCGGGTAGGGGCCAGTCACGGAAGCGAAACGGATCACCCTCGCAGGGAAAAAAGTAGAAGGTGTGGCCAAATGTTTTGTTTTATATATAAAGGCCGAGACTGGTGTATTTGTTTCATATTTAAAGGCTGAGACTGGTGTATTTGTTTCATATTTAAAGGCCGAGACTGCTGTATTTGTCTCATATTTAAAGGCCGATGTTGAATCCGTGATTCTTAAAGTATGATGTTTTCCAATAACTACACGGAGGCTGTAACTTAACAATCAACAGGTGTTTACTGGAGGAGGGTAGTCTAAAGACTGACAGTACAGAGGCATGCTCAAGGCTTATATACAGGTGTGGTCACTGTTGTGTATGTACCTTTAAGGGAAGAACTGGTTTTAGACTGCAGTACCGGCAGTGACCACCCCTGTATAAAAGGCCCTAGCAGGCTTCTGTATTTCAGTCTGACGTTGCCCTCCTGTTCAATAAAGTACCTGTTAAACTGTTCTCCCGAAGTCCGTGTATTATTGAGGCGCGGACTTTACAGTGGCGACGAGTAAGTTCGAATTCACCTGCAGTGTGGCATCATCTCACGGGGATCTCGCCCTAAGAGGAGGTTTCTTGGAGGTCGTAGTCTGAGCAACGGGCGTCGACCGCGGGCAACCGCCCAAAGAATTCATCAGTGTTCGGAGGATTGTGGGAGAGACTGTGGATAGCTGTGCTTAGCTCCCCAGTTAAAGTGTTCCAGTAAATCGTGCTGGTGGCAGGTAGTGCGCTGACCCTTCCGGACTGCGGCGGGCTCAAACTCGATCGAGCGGCTCTACAAAACGAGCCGCGCAGCATCGCCGGGAAAAGAAAACAAGAGAGAGAGGGTGGAGCGCACAGGGCACGGCCGGTGCTCAAGAACCAGGCAGCGGAGTGAAAATAAACGGGGGGGAAGGAAAGCGAGATGCGCCGAAGCCGCGAGTCGCTGCCATTACCCCGTAGATCGCTAGGAGCAGCACGGCAGCAAGGGGAAGAAGGAAAAGCGCGGGAGGCGCCATTTTATCCCGTTGGGGAAGAAGGAAAAGCGCGGGAGGCGCCATTTTATTCCATTGGGGAAGAAGAAAAAGCGCGGGAGGCGCCATTTTAAATCACCCAAGATGCCGGAAAGTGGCAGTATCACTGCTTTCGACAACGAGGTAGAAGACTGGACCACATATGTGGAAAGAATTGAAGTGTACTGCAAGGCAAATGAGGTGGCCGATGGGAAGAGGGCGTCGGTATTATTGAATTTGATGGGCGCGAGTACGTACGGCCTATTGCGAAATTTAATTACCCCAGCTAAACCAATGGAGAAAAGTTTTGAGGAAATTGTTAATATATTACAGGAACACCTAAACCCTACGCCGCTGCTGATAGCAGAAAGATTCAAGTTCCATAAAAGAAATCAGCACAAAGATGAGAGTAATGCTGACTACCTTACGGAATTACGCAAGTTATCGAAGCACTGCCAGTTCGGAGCAGGACTGGCAGACACCTTACGGGATAAGTTTGTCTGCGGGCTCCAGAGTGAAGGAACCCAGAAACGACTACTTACAAAAAAGGACCTGACGCTAGAACAGGCTTTCAGCGTGGCAGTATCCTACGAAGCAGCAGCACGGGGAGCTGTGGAAATACAACAGAAACCACAAGAATACAGCGCTAACGAAATGGCGTATGGAGCAGAAAAGTGCTATCGCTGTGGCAGAACAACCCATGAGCAGAAGGACTGCTGGTTTAAGGACAAAGTATGGAGGCAATGCGGAAAAATGGGACATATAGCAAGAGTCTGCAGGTCGGGAAAGAAAACCAACATGACAAGAACTACTAAGGAACAGTACAGGAAAGTAAAGAAACTGACAGACAGTAGTTCGGAAGATCAGGAGAGTGATAAGGACTCCGGGAGCAGGGGACTAAGTTGTCTAAAGTTACACAACATGATCGCAAAGGAAGATCACCGAACCATTTGGGTCACCCTCATGATAGCAGGGTCCCCAGTAAAGATGGAATTGGACACAGGATCAGCCCTAACTGTCATGAATCGACAAGACTATGAGCGGCTATTCTCACACATACCCTTAAAGGACACGTCCTTTGTATTGAAGACATACACGGGGCAAAAGGTCTACCCCAGAGGAAAAATAAGGGTGCCAGTTAAATATAACGGCAAGGAAACACAGAAACTATATATGTATATACTACGAGATGTAGGACCACCATTATTGGGATGTGAATGGATCCGAAAGATACAATTGGATTGGCATTCCATTCTGGCGCTAACTGTGACTGGGAAAAAGGATGATGACGTCGCACCTGGACGTCTGTCACAAATTCTATCTGACTCGGAAGAGGTGTTCCAGCAAGGACTTGGGACTCTAAAAGGAGTAAAGGCAACCATAAAGGTTGAGGATAACGCAAACCCAACATTTTTCAAGGCCAGACCGGTGCCATACGTGATCCGCCCAGCCGTTGAAGCTGAACTTGAGAGTCTGGAGCGTTCGGGTGTGCTGTCCAAGGTGGACTGGAGCGAGTGGGCCACACCCATTATTCCTGTAATGAAGAAAGTATTGAGCAGCACGCCTGGGGAGCCAAAGAAGGTTCGCATCTGTGGGGACTTCAAGGTGACTGTGAATCCAGTCCTGCACACAGTACAGTATCCACTTCCGCGGATAGAAGATATTTTCGCCTCACTATCTGGAGGGAAACGTTTTACAAAGATTGATCTGGCCCAAGCGTATCTACAAATGGAGGTGGAAGAAGCATCTAGAAAATACCTCACGATAAACACTCACAAAGGCCTTTACCAGTACAATCGACTGGTATTCGGGGTAGCATCGGCCCCAGCTATTTGGCAGAGGGCAATGGAACAAGTCCTGCAAGGGATCCCGGGGACCCAGTGTTATTTGGACGACATCCTGGTTACGGGCGAAAATGACAGTGAACACCTTGCCAACCTGGAGCAGGTGCTCACGAGATTACAGGAATACGGGCTACGAGCCAACCGCCCCAAATGCAAGTTCTTCAGGAGACAAATCTCGTATTGTGGCCACATGATTGATGAGGAAGGGTTGCATAAGTTGCTGGACAAGATTGAGGCTGTAGTCAAGGCTCCAGCACCGGAAAATGTGTTGCAACTGAGGTCGTTCCTCGGGTTGGTGAACTACTACCATAAGTTCTTGCTGAATTTATCTACAATTCTGCACCCACTGAACGCCCTGTTGCAAACTGGAGTGACATGGAAATGGAGTGATGAGTGTAAGCGTGCCTTTCAGGAATGTAAATGCCTCATCACTTCAAAAGAAGTATTGGCCCACTACAACCCAACACTACTGATTCGGTTGGCATGTGATGCATCACCCTACGGCATTGGAGCGGTACTGTCACACAAATTCCGTGACGGTTCAGAGAGGCCAATAGCCTTTGCGTTGCGCTCTCTAACCTCAGCCGAGCGTAACTATGCCCAGATTGACAGGGAGGCCCTCAGCCTGGTGTGGGGGGTGAAGAAGTTCAATCACTATCTGCACGGGCAGAAATTCACTCTACTGACTGATCATCAGCCCCTGGTCTCCATTTTTAGCCCAAAGAAGGGCGTTCCAGTGATGACGGCGCAACGGCTGCAAAGATGGTCACTTTTTCTAGGGGCACATCAGTACGACATCGAGTACAAAGGTACAAAACAACATGGAAACGCTGATGGGCTGTCGCGCCTACCGTTGTCTACGGTAGAAGAAACTCCTGCAGTGGACCCTGTTGAGATATTCCATGCGACCATAGTTGAATGTTTGCCTGTTACAAACTCGAGTATAGAGAAGGAAACCCGAAATGACCCAACACTCTCTCGGGTCTACGATTTGACGGTGAAGGGATGACCAGCATATGGCGACTCACTGTTGCCAGCATTCTCGCCAAGGAGAGAGCAGCTGTCAGTGTGCCGGGGAACCTTGATGTGTGGATCCCGAGTGGTAATTCCACCCAAGTTGAGAGATAGAGTGCTCAATGAGCTTCATGAGGGTCATCTGGGAGGGGTAAAAATGAAGAGCCTAGCCAGGGCATTTGTGTGGTGGCTGGGAATCGATAAAGAAATCGAGGATATGACCAAGAGATGCACAGGATGCCAGAAGGTCCAAAACGCTCTACCACAGGCCCCGCTACATCCATGGGAGTGGCCCTCATCTCCATGGCAATGGGTACACATTGATTTTGCTGGTCCATTTATGGACTCAATGTTTCTAATCGCTGTGGACGCCCATTCGAAATGGCCAGAGGTCATTAAAATGGCCTCCACCGCCACGGAGAAAACTATTGCAGTCCTACGGACCATCTTCGCCAGGAATGGATTGCCAGAACAGATTTGCTCCGACAATGGGCCACAGTTTGTGTCTGAGGATTTACGGAGGTTTCTGAAGAATAATGGGGTGAAACATTACACATCTGCCCCATATCATCCAACCACAAATGGATTGGCTGAGAGGTTTGTTCAGACCTTTAAAAAGGCCATAAAGGCAATGTATAATGACGACATACCACTACAACACAAGGTGGATAGTTTCTTGTTTGCCTACCGGAATGCGACACATGCAGTAACCAACCAAGCTCCAGCCGTACTGTTCTTCAACTGAAGGCTAAGATGTTGCCTGGATTTGCTCAAAACAAACATAAGACGAGATGTTGAGGATAAGCAATTCCAGCACATAAATGAGAAGCCAACCCGGAGCTTCAAGGTAGGGCAACCAGTCTTGGCCCGCGACTACCGAACAGAAAAATGGCAGTCAGGAACGATATGCACACAGCAGGGACCACTAATGTACACAGTGGACGTTGGAGAGAGCATTGTGAGGCGCCATGCTGACCAGATTCTAAAGTCACAGGAACAAGCCAAACCTGTGCCACGAGAAGGTGCACCTGGTAATCAACCTGAAGCACAGATTGCGTCTACCTCAGAAGCAGTGGTATTGGAAGCTGATGAACCAACCAGTGACCATGAACCAGAATCAGCTTCGCCGCAAGAACAGGATACTCGAGAAAGGCGTTATCCAGTCAGGATCAGGAAGCCTCCTCAAAGACTGAACTTATAAATGATTATTTCAGTTGATGTATATAATATCCAGAAAGTTGTAATTAGTTATTATTTAGTTGTTAAATGAATGTTATGTACTGTTTATCTAAAAGGGGAGGAATTGTTGTGTATGTACCTTTAAGGGAAGAACTGGTTTTAGACTGCAGTACCGGCAGTGACCACCCCTGTATAAAAGGCCCTAGCATGCTTCTGTATTTCAGTCTGACGTTGCCCTCCTGTTCAGTAAAGTACCTGTTAAACTGTTCTCCCGAAGTCCGTGTACTATTGAGGCGCGGACTTTACAGTCACTGCCGGTACTACAGTATACAGGAGCTGTAAAAGTAGTTCTCTCTTAAAGGTACATACACTACAATTCCTCCCCTTTTAGATTAGCAGTACCCATAATGTTCAAATAACAATTAACACTTTAACATGCACATTAAACTGAAATAGTCCATTTATAGATTCAGTCTTTGGGGCGGCTTCCTGATCCTTTCTGGATAGCGCCTTTCCTGAGGTTCTTGTTCTTGGTGCGGAGGCGATTCTGGCCCCTTTTCGTCAGTTATTTCATCAGTTTCCACTGCTACTGTTTCTGAGGTAGATGCTACCGGTATGTCGGGTTCATCCCCAGGGACGCGAGACATGGGGTTGACTCGTTCCTGTGACGCTAAGATCTGGTCGACGTGGCGTCTCACAATGTTCTCCCCGACATCCACTGTGTACATTAATGGCCCCTGCCGTGTGCATATCGTTCCGGGTTGCCATTTCTCTGTTCGGTAGTCACGGGCCAAGACGGGTTGTCCTACATTGAAGCTCCTTGTCGGCTTCTCATTGATGTGCTGGAATTGTTTATCCTCAACATTCCTTCGTACATTTGGTCTGAGCAAATCCAGACGAGATCTCAACCTTTGGTTAAAGAACATCATGGCCGGGGTCTGGTTGGTAACTGCATGTGTCGCATTTCTGTAGGCTAACAGGAAATTGCCCACCTTATGCTGTAGTGGAATTTCATCATCGCACATGGCCTTTATCGCCTTTTTAAAGGTTTGTACGAACCTCTCAGCCAATCCATTTGTGGCTGGATGATACGGGGCGCATGTGTAATGCCTTACCCCATTCCTTCTCATAAATTTCCAAAACTCTTCGGACACAAACTGTGGTCCATTATCAGAGCAAGTCTGCTCTGGCAAGCCATTCCTGGCAAATATGGTCCGTAGGACTGCAATCGTTTTCTCTGCAGTGGTTGAGGACATTTTTATCACCTCAGGCCATTTCGAGTGAGCATCCTCTGCTATTAAGAACATTGAGTCCATGAATGGACCAGCAAAATCAATATGCACCCATTGCCATGGAGAGGAGGGCCACTCCCATGGGTGTAGAGGGGCATGTGGTGGTGCATTTTGGACCTTCTGGCATCCTGAGCAGCTCTTGCTTAGGTCCTCGATTTGTTGATCGATCCCCGGCCACCACACATAAGCCCTAGCAAGGCTTTTCATTTTCACCCCTCCCAGATGACCTTCGTGAAGCTCATTGAGCACTCTCTCCCTTAACTTGGGTGGAATTACCACTCGGGATCCACACATCACTGTCCCCTGGTATACTGACAGCTGTTCTCTTCTGGATGAGAATGCTGGCAACAGTGAGTCGCCATGTGTTGGCCATCCCCTCACCGTCAAATCATATACCCGAGACAGTGTCGGATCATTGCGGGTCTCCTTCTCTCTATCCGCGTTAGTTACTGGCAATCGTTCAATTATTGATGAATAAAATATCTCGATAGGGTCCACTGCTGGTGCTTCCTCCACAGTAGGCAGTGGCAGGCGTGATAGCCCATCAGCGTTTCCATGCTGTTTTGTACCTTTATATTCTATTTCATATTGGTTCGCCCCTAGAAAAAGGGACCATCTTTGTAAGCATTGTGCAATCATCACAGGAACGCCCTTCTTTGGATTGAAGATGGAGACAAGTGGTTGGTGGTCAGTCAGCAAGGTGAACTTCTGCCCATGCAGATAGTGGTTGAATTTTTTTACTCCCCATACTAGGCTGAGGGCCTCCCTGTCAATCTGGGCGTAGTTGCGCTCAGCTGAGGTTAGTGACCGAGACGCAAAGGCTACTGGCCTCTCCAACCCGTCTGGGAATTTGTGCGACAGCACCGCTCCAATACCATAGGGTGATGCATCACATGCCAACCGAATTGGTAGTGCTGGGTTGAAATGGGCCAACACCTCTTTTGATGTGATCAATTCTTTGCACTTCTGGAAAGCTCGTTTACATTCGTCATTCCACTTCCATGGTACCCCCGTTTGCAGTAGGGTGTTCAGTGGGTGTAATACTGTAGACAAATTTGGTAAGAACTTATGGTAGTGGTTTAGCAGCCCGAGGAACGACCTCAGTTGTGACACATTTTCCGGTGCTGGAGCCTTGACTACTGCCTCAATCTTTTCAGGGGACTTATGTAACCCCTCTTCATCAATAACGTGGCCACAATACGAGATCTGCTTCTGGAAAAACTCGCACTTGTGGCGATTAGCTCGTAGCCCATATTCCTTTAATCTAGTGAGCACCTTCTCCAGGTTGGCGAGGTGATCACTGTCATTTTCGCCCGTGACCAGGATGTCGTCCAAATAACACTGGGTCCCTGGAATCCCTTGCAGGACTTGATCCATTGCCCTTTGCCAAATAGCCGCAGCCGATGCTACCCCGAACACCAGCCGGTTGTATTGGTAGAGACCTTTATGAGTGTTGATCGTGAGGTATTTTTTCGAGGCTTCTTCTACCTCCATTTGCAAGTACGCCTGGGCCAGATTAATTTTGGTGAAGCGTTTACCTCCAGATAGCGAGGCGAAAATATCCTCAATCCGTGGAAGCGGATATTGTACCGTGTGAAGGACTGGGTTCACTGTCACCTTAAAATCCCCACAGATGCGGACCTTCTTTGGTTCCGCAGGCGTATTACTCAACGACCTCTTCATTACAGGAACGATGGGTGTAGCCCACTCGCTCCAGTCTACTTTGGACAGTACTCCTGAGCGTTCCAACCTTTCCAGCTCTGCTTCGACGGCTGGTCGGATCGCATAAGGCACCGGTCTGGCCTTAAAAAACTTTGGGCTTGCATTTTCCTTTTTTTAATCGTTGCTGTTATGCCTTTTAGTGTTCCGAGTCCCTCCTGGAACACTTCTTGTGCGTCAGTTAGCATTTTTGACAGTTGACCAGGTGTGTCGTCGTCATCCTTTTTGGCCTCAACCTTCAGTGCCTGTATGGAATGCCAATCTAATTGTATCTTCCGGATCCATTCACGTCCTAGTAGTGGTGGTCCTCCATCTGGCAATACATATAGGTCCATTTTAGGTATTTCCTGGCCTTTGTATATCACTTTCACCCTTATTTTTCCTTTGGGGTAGACTTTTTTGCCCCGTGTACGTCTTCAAGACAATCTCTGTAGCTTTCAAGGGTATATGTGAAAATAGCTGCTTGTAGTCCCTTTGGTTTATGACTGCTAGGGCTGATCCTGTGTCCAATTCCATTTTCACTTGGACTCCGTCTATCTTGAGTGTGACCCAGATAGTCTGGTGATCCTCCGTTTTGGTTACCTTATGTAGTTTCAGACAACCCAGCTCCTTGCTTCCGGAGTCTGTATCACTTTTCTGTTCGTCTGAACTACTCTCCGTCACCTTATGTACCTTTTTGTACTTCTCCTGTGGAGATTTCTTGCTGTTGGTTTTCTTCCCTGACCTGCAGACTCTTGCTATGTGTCCTGCTTTTCCACACTGTCTGCACACTTGGTCCTTGAACCAACAATCCTTCTGGTCGTGTGTTGTTCTGCCGCAGCGATAACACTTCCCTGCTCCATATGACATTTCATTGGTGCCATATTCTTGCGGTCTCCGTTGTATCTCTGCAGCGCCACGTGTGGCTGCTTCGTGTGATACTGCCATGCTGAAAGCCTTGTACAGCGTAAGATCCTTTTCTGATAGAAGCCTTTTCTGGGTTCCTTCACTTTGAAGCCCACACACAAACTTGTCCCTTAACGTATCTGCTAGTCCCACTCCAAACTGGCAGTGTTTCGATAGCTTGCGCAGTTCCGTTAAGTACTCAGCATTACTTTCGTCTTTATGCTGGTTCCTTTTGTGGAACTTAAATCTTTCTGCTATCAGCAGCAGTGTGGGGTTTAAGTGATCCTGTAGGATTTCTGCTATGCTTTCGAAATTCTTATCCACGGGCTTCTCTGGGGTTATTAGGTTTCGCAGTAAGCCATAAGTTTTTGCACCCATGGAATTTAACAAAACCAGTGCGCTCCTAGCATCTGACACTTCATTTGCCCTGCAGTGCACCTCAATGCATTCCACATATGTCGCCCAATCTTCGACTTCATTGTTGAACGCAGTGATACTGCCACTCTTGGGCATCCCTGGGTGTGTTTTAACTGTCTAAAATGGCGTCTCCCACGCTCTCCCTTCTTCTCCGCTGGCACAAAATGGCGTCTCCCGTGCTTTCCTTTCTTCCCGCGCTCGCCCTTCTTCACCGCTGCGGCTTCTAAAATGGCGTCTCCCGTGCTCTCCCTTTTTCTCCGTGGCTCAATGGCATCTCCCGCGCTCTCCCTTCTTCTCCCCATGGATGCAGTTCAGCCCTTGAGCCCTGGCTGTGCTCTGCGCGTTCTCCTGTGCGCCTTTCCCGTTGCCGTCGCTTGGTCCTGAACCCGGCTGCTGCTTTACCCTCTCTCTCTCTCTGTTTGTTTTTCCTCGATGCCGCTCGGTTTTCAACCCCCGGTTGCGCCCTGTGCGCTTCACCCTCTCTCTTACCCGCTATCCGGGAAGGGTCTGCGCAGTACCTGTTGCCAGCCCGTTTCGCTGGACCACCGTGACTGGAAAGCCAAGCCTGGTTCTCGACAGCCTCCCCTGCGATGCTCAAATCTCCGCTGGATGACTGGGGGGTTTCCCGTGGTCGACGCCCATGCTTCTACATAAGAACATAAGAACATAAGAAATAGGAGCAGGAGTAGGCCAATCGGCCCCTCGAGCCTGCTCCGCCATTTAACAAGATCATGGCTGATCTGATCCTAACCGCCAATCTACTATCACAGAACCATCTCCTGAATCTAACAGAATTAGACACATGAAATAGAAGCAGGATCAGGCTACACGGCCCCTGGGCCCGCTCCGCTACCCACAGGGCCATGTCCGATCCGAACCTAGACTCATGTCCAAATTCCTGCCTGCTCCCCGTAACCCTTAATACCCTTTACTTCTAGGAAACTGTCTATTTCTGTTTTAAATTTATGTAATGATGTAACTTCTACAGCTTTTTGGGGCAGCATATTCCATGGACCTACCACCCTCTGAGTGAAGTAGTTCCTCCTCATCTCAGTTTTGAAAGAGCAGCCCCTTATTCTAAGACTATGCCCCCTAGTTGTAGTTTCACCCATCATCGGGAACATCTTCCCTGCATCCACCCGATCCAACCCCTTCACAATCTTATATGTTTCAATGAGATCGCCTCTCATTCTTCTGAACTCCAATGAGTAGAGTCCCAATCTACTCAACCTCTCCTCATATGTCCATCCCCTCATCCCCGGGATTAACCGAGTGAACCTTCTTTGTACTGACTCGAGAGCAAGTATGTCTTTTCTTAAGTATGGACACCAAAACTGTATGCAGTATTCCAGGTGCGGTCTCACCAATACCTTGTACAACTGAAGCAATACCTCCCTATTTTTATATTCTATCCCCCTAGCAATGAAAGCCAACATTCCATTGGCCTTCTTAATCACTTGCTGCACCTGCATACTAACCTTTTGAGTTTCGTGCACCAGGACCCCCAGATCCCTTTGTACTTCAGTACTTTCCAGTTTCTTGCCATTAAGATAATAACTTGCTCTACGATTTTTCCTGCCAAAGTGCATAACCTCACACTTTCCAGTATTGTATTCCATCTGCCAAATCTCTGCCCACTTACTTAGCCTGTCTATGTCCCCTTGCAGGTTTTTTATGTCCTCCTCACTCACTACTTTCCCTCCCATCTTATTATCATCTGCAAACTTTGATATGTTACACTCGGTCCCCTCCTCCAAATCGTTAATATAGATTGTAAAGAGTTGGGGACCCAGCACTGACCCCTGCGGAACACCACTAGTTACTGATTGCCAGTCTGAGAATGAACCATTTATCCCAACTCTCTGCCTTCTGTTAGATAGCCAATCCTCTATCCATGCCTGAATATTACACCCAATCCCGTGATTTTTTATCTTAAGCAATAATCTTTTGTGTGGCACCTTGTCAAATGCCTTTTGGAAGTCTAAATACACTACGTCCACTGGTTCCCCTTTATCCACCCTATATGTTACTTCCTCAAAGATCTCCAGCAAATTTGTCAAACATGACTTCCCCTTCATAAAACCATGCTGACTTTATCCTATTAAATTATGATTATCCAAATGTCCTGTTACTGTCTCCTTAATAATGGACTCCAAAATTTTACCTACCACAGATGTTAGGCTAACCGGTCTATAGTTTCCAGCCTTCTGTCTGCTGCTCTTTTTAAATAAGGGTGTTACATTAGCAGTTTTCCAGTCTGCTGGGACCTTTGCTGAGTCCAGGGAGTTTTGGAAAATTATTACTAATGCATCCACAATCCCTACCACCACTTCCCTCAAGACCCTAGGATGTAAGCCATCAGGTCCAGGTGATTTATCCGCCTTGAGTCCCATTATTTTACCGAGTACCACTTCCTTAGTGATTTTGATCGTGTTTAGCTCCTCTCCCCCTATAGCCCCCTGTTTGTCCAGTGTTGGGATATTCTTAGTGTCCTCTACTGTAAAGACTGATACAAAATATTCATTCAGTGTTTTTGCCATCTCCATATTTCGCACCATTAATTTCCCGGTCTCATCCTCTAAGGGACCAACATTTACTTTAGCCACCCTTTTTCTTTTTATATAACTATAAAAACTCTTACTATCTGTTTTTATATTTTTTGCTAATTTACTTTCATAATCTATCTTCCCTTTCTTAATCAATCTTTTTGTTATTTTTTGCTGTCTTTTAAAGTTTTCCCAATCCTCTATCCATCCACTAGATTTGGCTACCTTATATGCCCTTGTTTTTAGTCGAATACTATCCTTAATTTCTTTACTTAGCCACGGATGGCTGCCTTTTCTTTTACACCCTTTTCTTCTCAGTGGAATATATATTTTTTGGAAGTTGTAAAATAACTCCTTAAATGTACACCACTGATCATGTATCGTTTTACCCTTTAATCTATTTTCCCAATCCACTCAACTCAATTCCGCTCTCATACCTTCATAGTCTCCTTTATTCAAGCTTAGCACGCTTGTTTGAGATCCAACCTTCTCACCCTCTAATTGAATATGGAATTCAACCATGTTATGGTCACTCATTCCAAGGGGATCCTTTACTAGGACATTTTCAATTAACCCTGTCTCGTTACTGTCCTGTCCTAGTGCGAGCAAGCCCTGAGTGTGAGTCATGAGAGAGTGCTGTGAGTTTGGGTAAGTGTGAGAGTTCTTTCATTGTTATTTCTCTTTAAATCATCCTTGATAAGATTACTTAAGCAGTTTAAGTAAAGGGGAAAAGTTAAATATTTGGGATTCTGTTGGTTTAAGAAGAGTAAAACAAGGTTACACTGCAGTCGGAGTAAATTGGCACAGCAGGCAGTGGAAACCAGTTGTCTAACCAATCAGCAGGAGTGACTCATTTGGCTGTAAACAAACAAACAGTATAAAAAGACCAGTCCTAGTGCGAGCAAGCACTGAGTGTGAGTCATCAGAGAGTGCTGTGAGTTTGGGTAAGTGTGAGAGTTCTTTAATTGTTATTTCTCTTTAAATCATTCTTGATAAGATTACTTAAGCAGTTTAAGTAAAGGGGAAAAGTTAAATATTTGGGATTCTGTTGGTTTAAGAAGAGTAAAACAAGGTTACACTGCAGTAGGAGTAAATTGGCACAGCAGGCAGTGGAAACCAGTTTTCTAACCAATCAGCAGGGGTGACTCATTTGGCTGTAAACAAACAAACAGTATAAAAAGACCAGTCCTAGTGCGAGCAAGCACTGAGTGCGAGTCATCAGAGAGTGCTGTGAGTTTGGTTAAGTTAGAGTTAGGGTAAGTGGGATGTTAGGTGCTCTTTTCAAACTTTAACTCTGTGGGTTGTAGTTAATAAGGCCTTTCTGGTGCAGAGTGACTGTTGGTAAACCATTTAACTGGTGTAATTAGAGGGATTGATTTAATTTAAATCCAATTAATTAAAGGGGATACTAGCATCTAAAATTGGGCAGAGGGTGTCCAGAACTAACAATAAAAAATTTAATTAATTACATAGAATGGAGCAGGTGATGTGTTACTGTTGCGAGATGTGGGAGCCGGTGAACCCCATTGAGGCTCACGGTGATTACGTCTGTGACAAGTGTCTGCTGCTATAGGAACTCCAGCTCCGTGTTGATGAGCTGGAGTCTGAGCTTCAGACACTGCGACACATCAGGGAGGGGGAGAAGTACCTGCACTCTGTGTATCAGGAGGTGGTCGCACCTCTGAAGTTAATTAATTCAGATGTAGCCCATGGTCAGGGACAGGACGGTGTGACTACGAGTGAGGCAGGTACGGGGACCCAGGAGGTAGAGCTGGAGGAGCCGCAGCCCTTGCTCTTGTCCAACAGGTTCGAGGTTCTTACTCCCTGTGGGGACAGGAGCAGGGACTGCAGGGAGGATGAGCAACCTGGCCACAGCACCGTGGAACGGGGGGCCATTCAAGAGGGGGGAGTAAATAGAAATGTTGTAGTGGTAGGGGATAGTATTATTAGGGGGATAGATAGAGTTCTCTGCAGCCGAGAGCGAGAGTCCCGAAGGCTGTGTTGCCTACCCGGTGCCAGGGTTAAGGACATCTCCTCTGGGCTGGAAAGAAACTTGCAGTGGGAGGGGGTGGATCCAGTTGTCATGGTCCATGTTGGTACAAACGATGTAGATAGGACTAGGAAGCCGGTTCTGTTAAAGGAGTATGAGCAGCTAGGGGTCAAATTAAAAAACAGAACCTCAAAGGTAATAATTGAGCCACGAGCGAATTTGGCTACGACACATAAAATTAGAGAGTTAAATGCGTGGCTCAAAGACTGGTGTGGGAGAAATGGGTTTTGCTTCCTGGGACACTGGCACCAGTACTGGGGCAGGAGGGAGCTGTTCCATTGGGACGGGCTTCATTTGGCCAGTGCTGGGACTAGAGTCCTGGCGGATCATATAACTAGGGCTGTAGAGAGGGCTTTAAACTAACTAGTGGGGGGGAGATTCCTAGAGAGAAAATAATAAAAATGACAACAGAGAAGGTCATAGACTTAGGTAGCAGTGGGGAAATTAAAAACCAGAGCGTGTCAGGAAGGGGCAGAAGGTATGGAGTAAAAGGTAAAGTAATAAAAAGGGCAAAAGCAGGAACTAAGTGTCACAAAACATATTTGAAAGTTCCCTGAAATAACAACAGTAAATGCTGGAAAAACTCAGCAGGTCAGGCAACATCCGTGGACAGAAATTTGAGTTGACGTTTCGGGTCGAACCCTTCTTCAAAACTGGAAAGAAAAGATAGATCGGAGGCAGGGCTGCGATCGGACAAAAGAATAAAAGAAACAAAAGAAGTAAGAAAGAGACAATAAAAGGTGTTAGAAGCTAGACGAGATGGTAATAGGCTGAGATTGGGTGTAAAGTGTACTGGCAGGGCACGTGATAGCTGCCAGGTGTGAGAGCGAAACAAAAGGAAAGGGGGGTGGGGAAAGGAGTGGAAAAATTACAAGAAAAAATGAAATAGGGGCCGAGGTTATGATCTGAAACTGTTGAACTCAATATTGAGTCCAGAAGGCTGCAGAGTGCCTAATCGGAAGATGAGGTGCTGTTCCTCGAGTTTACGTTGAGCTTCCGTGGAACAATACAAGAGGCCAAGGACAGTGAGGTCCGAGTGGGAATGGAGCGTTGAATTAAAATGACAGGCGACCGGAAGCTCGGGGTCACCCTTACGGACTGAACGGAGGTGTTCCACAAAGTGGTCACCCAATCTGCGTTTGATCTCCCCAATGTAGAGGAGACCGCATCGTGAGCAGCGAATACAGTATACTAGATTGCGAGAAGTACAAGTAAATCGCTGTTTCACCTGGAAGGGGTGTTTGGGGCCCTGGACAGTGGGAAGGGGGGAGGTATAGGGGCAGGTGTTACATCTCCTCCGCTTGCACGGGAAGGTGCCAGGCGAAGGGGAAGGGCTGTTTGGGGTGATAGAGGAGTGGACTAGGGTGTCTCGGAGGGAGCGGTCCCTGCGGAATGCTGAAAGGGGAGGGGAGGGGAAGATACGTTTGGTGGTGGGATCACTTTGGAGGTAGCGGAAATGCCGGAGGATGATCCGTTGAATGTGGAGGCTGGTGGGGTGAAAGGTGATCTGAACGCACGTAGCATTCGTAACAAAATAGACGGGTTAATGGCACAAATAACTACATATGGGTATGATCTTGTGGCCATTACAGAAACATGGTTGCAGGGTGACAATGCCTGGGAATTAAACATACCAGGTTATTTAATGATCAGGAAGGACAGGCAGGAAGGAAGGGGAGGTGGGGTGGCTATGTTAATAAAGGAAGGAATCACTGTAATACAGAGAAATGATATTGGGGTCAAAAGATCAGGATAATGAAACAGCTTGGGTGAAGGTAAGGAATAATAAGGGGAAAAAAACACTCGTGGGCGTAGTCTATAGGCCTCCGAACAGTTGCAACTCTGTTGGACGGAGTATCAATCAGGAAATAGTTGAGGCTTGTAATAAGGGAACATCTATAATTATGGGGGATTTTAACTATCATACTAATTGGACAAATCAAATTGGGCAGGGCTGCCTTGAGGATGAGTTCATTGAGTGTATTAGGGGTGGGTTTCTTGAGCAGTATGTAACTGAACCGACCAGGGGGCAAGCAACCTTAGATCTGGACTCGGCCTTCTTCCACTGTTCTCCAGGAGCGAATCCCTGGGAGGTGATGCAGAGTTGCAGGTAGGTTTGAATCTGCTCGTCGCCAATGTTAGATCCGTGTATCTTGTTGTTGTGTCCTTCAATAATCAGGCAAGAGACTGCAGGGAACGATCAACAGGTGTTTACTGAATGAGGGTTACTCTAGAACTAAGTGTACAGATCATTACTCAGGGTTTATATACAGGTGTGGTCACTGCCGGTACTACAGTATACAGGAGCTGCAAAAAGTAGTTCTCTCCCTTAAAGGTACATACATTACAGTCCCCAGTAGCGGATTGGAAGGAGCCGGTGGCATAGAAGTTGAGAGCCACCGTCACCTTCACTGCCACCTACAGAGACGTCCTGCTCCTCAGCTGTGGCTGCAGATCTCCGCGAAGCAGGTGGCAGATCTCAGTGACCACCGCCCTTCTGAATCACAGCCTCCGAACACACTGCTCCTCAGACATGTTCAGATATGAGAACTGCTGGCGGTATACCCTGGGTGGGTAAGGCCTCCTTTGCCGACGCCTGTTGGCCCTTCTCCGTCTGGCCATGACTGGCACTCTCTCACGGCGTCTCTGAGCCCTTTGAATGCAATGGAGAAGCCCAACGTTTCCACCCATTGCAGCCCCCATTATATGTTTCCAATCAATGCTATGAAACTGAAGCTAAAAACAAGTGCAAAGCTGTGGCCTGAAGCCACAAGTACCTGTGCGAGTGTTGAGCCAAACCAGAAAGCTCTCTACCTTTGTCTCTCTCCAAAGATCCGTCTCTCACAAAGAAGGAGTGGTGCAAAATGGCTGTCAATTATACTGCAGGAGGAGTCCCCTTTAATTAGCGCGCCCCACAGCGACTGGGAACCGTTCCCCTCTACCAGTCGCTAGGGACGCCAGGCACACAATAGGCCGGCGCCACCGAATTTCCGGTTCGGGGCGCACAAAGGGCGTTGCACCATGAAATGACGTCAGGATCTGCGCGCGCAGCTGAGCACGTGCAAAGGTTTTGCGCCGCCGCTAAATCTTAACTGAAGTTCGCGAGAGGCGCAGATCGTGCCACGCCCGGGCGCTAGCCGCTTAGCGCCCCACTTCTCCTCCTCCTAAGGCGCTAGCGGCTGGCGCAAACAACTGAATTTCTAGGCCTCTGAGTCTTGACCCGACAGTGACAGTTAGATTTTAAAAAAGTAACAGAGGAGATTCATCGAATTGATCAGAGGATAAGGGAAGCAAATAGGCAGAAAAAATTGACAAATAAAGCATGGCAACCCATAGTAGGAGAATGGGTACAGGAAAAGAAGTTCGAGCAAAAACCTGGTTTAAGACCGAAGTGGAAAAAACCTGTTCAAATACATTCTGTTATTAACGAAAGAACAGTTCAAATACATATTAACCAGCCGAATGGCAAGCACATTCTTAAAACTGTCTCCATAGACAATCTCAAAAGATGTCCTGCGGGATACTGAAAAGGAGGAACAATACAAGGTGCAGTCGTACACTGTCTTTCAAGACCCAGCTTGGAGCACGACACAGGAAATGGATGCGATCGAATTACTGACGACGGTCAGTCAGAAGGTGTCGCCGGCTCTTCCACACGTTGCTTGGCAACGCATCAGGAATTGGATTTGCGAAAAGCAACAACCAAAGCAAGGAAAGATCAATGAGTTACTTCAACGAAGGAGGAAGACACAGCAGATGAAGAAGGAATCAACTGAGTGCCTGGCAAGGCCTTTACGAAAACACGCATCTGTACACATGCCAGATCAAAGGAACAGCGTGTCAAGCTTCAACTAGTTTCAACTGACGTCTCCTTGACTCGTATGAATAACTCACCTCTAAGGAACGTACATCTGCTGATTGGACATTCTAAGTACATGTTGTTTCGCTAATTGCATGACTATGTACTTATCATCCTTTTAAATTGTGTTCAATTTAAAATAAGGCAAAACATTGTCCTAGGATGACTTAAAAGGAATTTTCATGTAGCACATGGTTGCGCATCTCATGAAATTAACATGCTATTGTAACCTTATGAGGAATATTGACCAAACTCTGTCTAGATGTTCCAGCTCATTTTTTGGTCAAGAGGGTGGTGTAAAGGAATAGCCATATTTCAGAAAGATACTCCATCCTATGAATGGAATTTTTGACTTTATTAAAACATGAAAACTTGGTTTAAAAATCTAAAAGCCTAAAAGACACAGGCTATAAGCTGAATACAGGCTTCTGAGATAAGATGAAGGGTTGTTGACACAAAGCTGTAAACATCATACAAGCTTTTGAAATGAGCATCGGTTGTTAATACTAAGACAATAGCCCTGTTGAAACAGCAGGCTGGAGGTTCCTCTATGTCTGAACATGGGAAGAAACACAATAGCAATGCCCAAGTTAAGTGTTATAAACCAACACTTCAGAAAGCATCACATAAATTTAAAAAACATGTGCCTTTGAAAAAATGACATCAAGTAAAAGTAATACATCAAGTAAAAGTAAAATAACATAGTTTTATGTTAAACTTAGAACAAGCAGACACGATGTCTGTGATATAACCATTGAAGTAGGTAAGAAATGTATAGAACACCCTAGTTGAAGTGTTTTTGATTTACATATTGTAAAAGGTACAAACAGAAGACTTTGTAAATATTACATCAATAGATGCACCAAGCAATCACATTGTGTTTGTGTTGAAAATGGAACAGTTAGGAGACATGACGTCTGCTTATAAACAGCTAAGGTGATTTAAAAATTGAATGGCAGTCCTTCGCAAGAATGGCATCAAATAGATACTTCAGTCATAACCATTTTTTATGATAAAATTTGAACACCTAAAGGTAGAGACAGGATTCTGCAAGTTAACAGCTGAACTGACAGTAAGATTAGAAAGAAGTCAACAGAAAGAATGACTAGAGATAATTAGCTTACATCAGCAGAAAACATCAAAGGATATACCACCGCAAAAAGGGTATAAAATATGGAACTTTCAGATAGAAAGTCAGAAGTCGCTGGAAGGGGCAAGCGATTCTCAACTTCAGAGGCAGGCTCTGTAAGTATTTAACTCTTTGAGTCTCGGGGATCAAAAAGGTGCTTTTATTTGATTTTGGTGGATATCCTGGATTAAAAATAAGTAGAAATGTAAAAATGTAAGGAAGTTAAGATTTGAGAATAAGGATCTCTGAGAATAAGAAATGTAAGCTATTTGTTTTTGAACTGTTAAAGTTGCGATTGAATCACCAGCTGTTAACTACATGTTGGTTCTTTAATAAATCTATATATTTTTAGAATTGTCTCATATAGTATTTCTGTATCAAACTCGCGAACTCAATCTCTGTACATTCTTTGGTGAGGAGTTGCAGAGTTCTGGGGGGGTTTTCCGGACCCTCATAACATCCGGAAGGTTACAATCTAGTTAAACTTATTAAAAGTGCTATATGGAGGATGGTAACATCTTCAAGTCGTTCTTTTCCTTTCCTGGACCTTTAGACCCATTTAAGCGTCTTATAGAATTCGGCTATCTCTAACTCTAGTTGAAGGTGAACATTTGGGGAATATGCCTGATGTGGGGTAGCCCAAAAAGTGCTAGGACTGGTAATTATCCCTTCACAACAACCGGAAGGGATCCCACTCCCTCAATGTCCAGCTGTTGTGCGACCATACTCAACACATCATGCAGGTCAATGCCCGTTATCCTGGCAGCAGTCATGATGCCTTCATTCTGTGACTGTTCACTGTACCATGTGCATTTGATCTACCATGACAAACCAGAGGGTGGGTACTGGGTGATGAGGGCTATCCACTGACCACCTAGCTCATGAATCCAGTGCACAACCTAAGCACACATGGGCAACATGCATATAACGAGAGCCATGCTGCCACACAGAATGTGATCAAGCAGACCATTGGGGCCCTTAAACAATGCTTCCGCTGCCTGGACCGCTTTAGATGAGCCCTGCAGAAATCACCAGAGCGCGTGCCAAGACTCGTGGTGGTCTTCTGCATTCTGCACAACCTCACCATCATGGGGGCACAGCCCTTGCCACCAGGTGTATGGCGAATTGCTGAGGATGAGGAGGAAGAGGAGGAGGAGGAGAAGGAAGAAGAGGAGGAGGAAGGGAAGAGGCAACCAAGGCAGCCCTTTCTGGCTGGGCTGCCCATGATTAACTGATTCGGCTGTGGTACCAATGAACAAAACTCCAATTCCCCATTAACCCACAGTCCCACACCTTACCTTCCCTCTGTTATGGGCCATCACAGCGTCTTCTTGGCCCACAATGCTACAATAAAAGTCAGTACAAAACAAAAATTCCAAACCAATTTTATACATCAATCCATCCAATATTACATAACAAAGTCAACTAATCACCCTTGTGCATTCCCTTAGTGCTTGTCTTCTGTGTGCCTTTGCCTGTTTTAGTGCTCCTACGCAGTGCTACCCCAGTGGCTGCAGCTTGGCTGGTGGAAAGCTGCTGAATTTCAGTGGGCAAGACTGCAGATGGCCTTGGAGGATAACCTGGAGCAGCTCTGGGCCCAGAAGGCCCAGCTTTAGACTGCTTCGGACTGCACCATGGGCGACAGCAGTCTGGGCTGGTTTGCTGACAGGCAACAGCAAGAGCACTGGCAGTAGTGGGAGGTCAAATGCTGTAATGCTGAGAGAGGACAGCAGGTCTGTGCTTCACGGAGCCACTGCCACTCCCCTGGGGTGGTGCCTTGGCAATCCTAGTAATCTGTTGGAGGACAGATTGCTGGACTGCTGTGACACCCTACAAGTCCCTTTCAACACTGGTAATCACAGCCATGATGGCAGCAGTCTGTGTTTGTGTAGCAACAAGCTGAACTTGCATGACTTCAGTCTGAGCTTCCACCATAGCATGTTGGGTGGCTTCTGCTTATGCTGCAATGGAAGCTGAGTCATCGACCATCAGACGCTGCATCATGGTTGGGTCCACAAGTGCGCTAATGGGTCTGCCCACCACTTCCACGCTGGAAAGGATGGGTTCCAAGCTCTGCATAAATCCTTGTGCAAGGTTGGTGCTGGACTCCTCCATGCTCCTTGACATTGCATTCAGGCTTTTTGGCAGGCCTGCCAATGCACCAAGCATTTCATTGTGCATACCCATAAGCCTTCTCCCATAGGCCACCCCATCTAGGTCCTCATCTGAGCCCTGTGTGGCAGAACACATATGCAACATCGTCCTCTGAGGAGCTGGCATCTACGCTATCCTTTCCCCCTGCCCTGGCTGCAGCCCACTCATGCCTGGTGACTCACCACATGCAGATCCTGCCTCTATGCTACCCTCTAAAGTAGGCACACTGCCAGCATCTGAGCTGGTGACTGCAAGTGTGAGATTGAGTGATGGTGTTTCTTCTTCATCACTGTCTTCTTCCCCTTCCACCACTGCCTTCACAGGTTGGAGTTCTTGAGTGCCTGAAAGGAGAAAGGCACAAGGGTAGGGTTGGGGTGAAGGGTGTGGGGGAGGGGAAAGCAAGTGGTGCATGCTTACACCATGTGCAGCTTGTAAATCAGAAGAGATTGTGGGATGAGTGGGAAGTGGGATGTGAGCTAGAGGATTAGGTATGAGCATACCGTCATCTTCACTGGTTTCAGCCCCGCCGCTGGCCACAGGCTCAGTCACAACCACTCCAATAATGCCAAACACCATCTCCTCCATCGGGGTTAGGATATGCAGGCACACCTGTCCCTCTCCAGTCTGCTGCTGCTGCCTGCGGTTGTGTACCACCTTCTCCTGCAAGAGAGAAGGAAGTGTGTCAGTGAGCATGGTGCAATGTATTTGGTTGATGTGGCTGTCATGGTTGAATAGCTGGCAGTGTGTGCAAGCTCTGAGATGTAGGTGTGAGGCTTGCAGCAATGGTAAATGTGTGAGGGTGAGGTGAAGCTATGAATGTGAGTTATGAGTTGTGAGATTGTTGGTAGGTGAGTGATGGGGTTGTGGTGCACGAGCAGTGTGTGAGGTTAGTGGTGGAGTTGGCGGGATATGGCATTTTAGATGCATTCACTGACCTTGACCACTCGTGATATAATTGAAGTTCTTTCGGCACAGCATCCAGGTCTTTAGGGCAACACTGCTGAGATTTACCTCCATGGCTATCTGCTCTGACTTCCTTCGCATGGTCTGTCTGGAGGGCCTCCTGACCTCTCTCCTCCTGTCCACCTCCTGCACTAAGGCCTCCAGTGCTGTGTCAGAGCACCTTGGAGCCCTGTTTCTGGCATGTTGCGCCATTCCTGTTTCTTTGCCACTTCTGGAATGACTTCCAGCACCTGCTCTCATCAAATTGCACCTCCTTTTTAAGAGGTGTAGACTGGCTTTAAGAAGTTTTTTTCTGATTCGCTTATGAGATGTGGTCGTCGCAAGGCCAGCATTTATTGCCCATCCTGAAGGTGGTGGTGAACTGCCTTCTTGAACCGCTGCAGTCTGTGTGGTGAAGGTACTCCCACAGTGCTGTTAGGTAGGGAGTTCCAGAATTTTGACCCAGCGGCGATGAAGAATCGGCGATGTACTTCTAAGTCAGGATGGTGTGTGACTTGGAGGGTAACTTGGAGAAGGTGGTGTTCCCATGCGCCTGCTGCCCTTGTCCTTCTAGGTGGAAGAGGTCGCGGTTTTGGGAGGTGATGCCGAAGAAGCCTTGGCGAGTTGCTGCAATACATCTTGTAGATGGTACACACTGCAGCCACAGTAGGCTGGTGGTGGAGGGAGTGAATGTTTAAGGTGGTGGATGGGGTGCCAATCAAATGGGCTGCTTTGTCCTGGATGGTGTCGAGCTCCTTGAGTGTTGTTGGAGCTGCACTCATCCAGGCAAGTGGAGAGTATTCCATCACACTCCTTACTTGTGCCTTGTAGATGGTGGAAAGGCTTTGGGGAGTCAGGAGGTGAGACACTCGCCGCAGAATACCTAGCCTCTGACCTGATTTGTTGCCACAGAATTTATGTGGCTGGTCCAGTTAAGTTTCTGGTCAATGGTGACCCCCAAGATGTTGATGGTAGGGGATTCGGCAATGGTAATGCCGTTGAATGTCAAGAGGAGGTGGTTAGACTCTCACTTGTTGGAGATAGTCATTGCCTGGCACTGGAGTGGCGCGAATGTTACCTGCTACTTATCAGCCCAAGCCTGAACGTCATCCAGGTCTTGTTGCATGCGGGCATGGACTGCTTCATTATCTGAAGAGTTGTGAATGGCGCTGAACACTGTGCAGTCATCAGCAAACATCCCCATTTCTGACCTTATGTTGGAGGGAAGGTCATTGATGAAACAGCTGAAGATGGTTGGGTCTAGGACACTGCCCTGAGGAACTCCTGCAGCGATGTCCTGGTGCTGTGATGATTGACCTTCAACCACCACAACCATCTTCCTTTGTGTTAGGTATGACTCCAGCCAGTGGAGAGTTTTCCCCCTGATTCCCATTGACTTCAGTTTTACTAGGGCTCCTTGATGCCACACTCGGTCAAATGCTGCCTTGATGTCAAGGGCAGTCACTCTCACCTCACCTCTGGAATTCAGCTCCTTTGTCCATGTTTGGACCAAGGCTGTAAGGAGGTCGGGAGCCTAGTGGTCTTGGCGGAACCCAAACTGGGCATCAATGAGCTGGCTGTTGGTGAGTACATTGCATTGCAGCAACTCGCCAAGGCGTCTTCAACAGCACCTCCCAAACCCAGAACCTCTACCACCTAGAAGGACAAGGGCATCAGACGCATGGGAACACCATCACCTCCAAGTTCCCCTCCATTTACACACCATCCTGACTTGGAAGTATATTGCCGTTCCTTCATCGTCACTGGGTCAAAATCCTTGAACTCTCTCCCTAACTACTGTGGGAGTACCTTCACCACAAGGACTGCAGCAGTTCAAGAAGGTGACTCACCAAATCTGTCCTTAGTCTGTCCCATTCAGCAGAGTTGTAGTACTTGAAGGAGCAGGCACTGTCACTGTAATTATTTTATTGGTGAAAATGGGGAGAGAGAAACTAGGTAAGTACAGGCCTGTCAGTTTAATGTCAGACGTGGGGCTGTTACTAGGGTCTATCATCAAGGATAGAGTGACTGAGTATTTGAGCAAATATGAGCTGATCAGAGAGAACCAGCATGGTTTTGTTATATGCAATCATGTCTGATTAATCTAGTTGAATTTGAAGAGGTCACTAATAAGGTAGATAAAGCAGTGTCTATGGATGTTATCTATATGTACTTCCAGAAGACATTTGATAAGGTTCTGTGCAAAAGATTATTGTCAAAAATGAGAGCGCGCAGAATTGGAGGTAATCTTTTGACTTGGGTTGGAAATTGGTTGGGTGAAAGACAAGAGGGTTTGGATAAAGGGTATGTACTCAGATTGATAGGATATGATAAGTGGTGTTCCCCAGGGATCTGTTCTGGGGCCTCAACTTTTCCCCATATTTATTAATGACTTAGATGAAGGAACACAGAGCTGTGTATCCAAGTTTGCAGATGATACTAAGTAAGGAGGTTAGTAAGCAGTGCAGATGGGAGCAGAAAGTTGCAAAGGGACATAGACAGATTAAGTGAGTGGGAAAAACTATGGCAGATGGAGTTTAATGTGAGGAAGTGTGAGTTCATCTATGTTGGATCTAAGAAAGATCAATTAAGTATTATCTAAATGGTGCGAAACTAGGAATTGTAGAGGAACAACAGAAATTTTCGATTCCAAGTACACAAATCATTTAAAGCTAGTAGACAGATTGAATTAGCAATCAAAAAGGCCAATGGAATGACGTCCTTCATCTCAAGTGGCGGGATTACAAAGGGGAGGAAGTGATGCTTCAGTTGTATAGAATCTTGGTCAGATCCTATCTGGAATACTGCATTCAGTTTTGGGTACTGCACCTCAGGAAGGATATATTGGCCTTGGATAGGGTGCCATGCAGAATCATTAGAATGATACTGGGCTTAGAGGGTTAAATTATGAGGACAGTTTGCATAAATGAGGTTTGTATTCCCTCAAGTA
Source organism: Somniosus microcephalus (assembly GCF_052327205.1). Lineage (NCBI taxonomy): Eukaryota > Metazoa > Chordata > Chondrichthyes > Squaliformes > Somniosidae > Somniosus > Somniosus microcephalus. The sequence continues at coordinate 186,207,440 of NC_140991.1, forward strand.
TAGAAGACTGAAGGATGATCTGATCAAGATGTTTAAAATGTTTTAAAGGATACGATAGATACAGGAACTATTTCCTCTGATAGAGGAATCAAGAACAAGGGAACATGATCTTAATATTACAGCTAAGCCATTCAGGAGTGAAATCAGGAAGCACTTTTTCCACACAAAGGGTAGTAGAAATCTGGAATTCTGTGCCCCAAAAAGCTGTGGATGATGGGACAATTGGAGCTTCAAGACTGATATCAATAGATTTTTGTTAGGTAAGGATATCAAGGGATATGGATCAAAGGTGGGTTAATGGATTTGAGGTATAGATCAGCCATGATATAATTGAGTGGTGGAACAGGCTCGAGGGGCTGAATGGCCTACTCCTGTTCCTATGTTAGTATTAAATGTTGCTTGTGGAAGGAATATTTCATCAGTGCTCAGAATGCCCTATTTCTCTGATGGAGTCCTAAAAATTCTGCTGGAGAAAGTGAGGCATAGGAAAGGGTGATCGTGGGGATGGGGAACCTGAGTACTTCAAAGTGAGACGAAAAATGGGAAATAACAGGAGTGCAGAAACAGGATGAATGACATGACCAATATTGCTGGAGGGAATGTAGGAACACTTACCAGGTCAGTGAAGATGGGAGATCCAGTAATGATATGTACTAAGCACCTATGGTATTTGAATTACCTGCTTTCACTCAGTTTGAAGTACTTTCACTGCTTGCCATCACTGTCCATTATGCACAGAGTACACTTAGTACAAATAGCCTTGCCTTCCCATGGAAAGGTTCCATAACTTACATCATTGCATGCATTCAGGCCAAAGCAATCATCCCATCTAATATAGCTACATGATTGATATACATGTTACCGCATCAACTGGGCTGTATGTTGACACTTGGGTGTTACTGTATATCACCATGGCAATATCAACCTCAGAATTCTTCTACTCTGTGTCATTGGCAGGTTAGTGGCAGAGTGGGACTACTCTTCACTCATGTAAATTTACAGCTAAATGCTTGCAGCGAGTTAAAGGATGACAACTGTTTTTCAGCAGCAGAGATTGCAAGATGTCACAAGTGTTGCTGGTTGAAATCAGGGCCAGAAGGGATCAACTGTTAGGTAATAAGGACAAGAAGCCCCATTGAGGGTGGTTCAATCTGTATGGAGGGAGGTGACAAAAGCTGTCAGTGCAATCTTCACCATCCCAAGAATCGTCACACAGTGCAAGAAGAGGTTAGCCATGGTAAGTCAAGGCACATTGTCTTCTCCTCCTCCTATTCTAGTGATTACTGATTTGTTTTCTAAATGGGTGGAGGCTTTCCTAATGAAAAATAATACCACACCTAACACTGCTTCAATCCTGATAGATCAGGTTTTCATCAGGTGGGGTCGCCCTTCATCCATTCAGTCAAATCAAGGACATATTTCACCGGTCAGATAATAAAATCTTTTGGGGATCAAACAGAAATTCCATGGCCTTGATATTAACCGGCCTCCACAACAGGCAGGAGAGGGTTGGGGAGGGGGTTAGAAATTAAAGAAGGGGAAACGCGTCCCAACCTGCCGCATACGTGTCCGTTGTTGTTTTCGTGGTGGCAGATTTCGTGGCGTGCGAGTATCCCACTGTCGAGGGGTGGGGCACTTCATTGACATATTTAAATCAGGCTCCCATAGTTCATTTGAGAGCATGATTTAAATTTAACAGTTGTCGTGAGGGTTTCCCAGAGCTCGGGAAACCCGGCAGTAAAAGGGAGGCAGGAGCCTTTTACAGCACTCCTTGAGAGGAACATTAAAGGTTATGGTGAGCAAGCCTGAGATTAGGTGGGCCATGTGAAGAAAAACACTGGTGTAAATTTGGTGGCTTGTAATATTCATGATTCTATGTCATCTCTTTGAATGGGTTTAATCTCACTTTGGTGACTTTATAATATAATCATTTATGGATAGTATGAACAACAAAAGAGACAGAATAGATCCTCAGTATCCATTTCCAAATAAAGAAATTAACATTTTTCAATCAACTTGCAGGAGGAATGGAGTCGGAGACCGGAGATAAAGGCAGCGCGGAGCAACGGCCTGGGAGTCTGGGTGAGCGGACCTGCGGGAGGAATGGAGTCGAATACCAGGGATAAAGGCAGCGCAGAGCAGAGGCCTGGGAGTCTGAGTGAGCAGACTACCTGCGAGGGAGACAGTTGGCAAGCGACACAACGAAGGAATGACGTCAGAATTCAAAGGTGTCGCTGGCACTAGGGAGCTGAGAGGTGACTATCGGGTGAGTATAGGGCGAGTATTTGTGGTAAGTTTTTTTTGTTCTCTTTTGAGTATATTTCTGCTAAGTAGTTCATAGCCTATCTAATAGAGGGAAGTGCTGATTGGTGGGTAGCTGTTGAGTGTTTCTTGTTAAGTTTTAAGTTTATTTCTGCTAAATTACCTCCATAGTCTGGTAAATAGAGGCATGGCAGGGCAGCTCAGTCCCGTGATTTGCACATCCTGTGCCATGTGGGAAATCTGGTCGCTTTTTGTGCCCTGGATGACTGTGATGAAATATATGCCTTCATCAGCCCCTGTGTTTTACCTGCTTTGTATTGTGTGTGTACCGCCCCCTTTTCCTATTGTGTGTATTGGCTACGCCCCTGTCTTTTGCCATATAAAGGTCTCAAGAGCTGTATGAGTCATTCTATCAGACGAACCCGATGTGTAAAGACCTGCAATGTTCTTAGTGATTAAAAGCCTTTAGTTGAATCCTTTAAACTCCTTGGCCTAGAAATTCAGTTGCGTTTGCGCCCAATTAGGGGCGAAAGAGTGGGTTGCGCCGGAAGTTGCGTCGCGCCCGAAATTAGGTGGGCCCTAACATCGGCGTTAGCCGGTAGCGCTGCACCAGCACCGATGACGTCATCGGTGTGCGCAGTGCCCCGGTACCGCCCGAAACCACGCCGATCCCCATCTTCAGTAGCGGCCGCCTCTTCCGTGGCGGGCGCTAACAACATCAGGAGACCGGGTCCTTACTGCAGCCTTAGCGGCGCAAGTTAAGGTGGAGGTGCGGGGCGGCCGCTTTTTCGGCGGCCGCCTGCCCGCACCTCCTTCCCCGGCCTCCTCCACCCCCCCCCCGCGGCATTGCCGGCTGGTTTCCGTGGAGCCCGGCACTTCTCCGTTGTGCCGGGCTCTTTTGCCGGCACTTGCAATCGGGGCTCCGGCTGTTGCAGGCACCTCCCCCTTAAGAGAAGGGGGCGGCCTGCAGTACAGCAGCCTGCCGCACCGCATCGGGTGGCGCAGCGGGACCGGGAGCGCTGAAATTCACTTTCAGCGCCCCAAGCGGGGCGGACACACCCTGTACCAGTGCCCGGTTCCGCTTTGGGGCGCTGAAAGTGAATATGGGGCGGGCACAACTGGCTCCGCGGCGGGTGCAAAATTTTCGGCGCAAACGTGCTGGCGGGGCTATACCCAATTTCTAGGCCCTTGTCTTTGAGTTATCGATGGCACATCAATTTTAATCACTAAAACAACAAGATGGATCGACTCCTGAAACCAGAGCACTTGGATCTGGACCCCCATGCCTCAGATGCAGCCACACAGTTCGGACACTGGTTCCAATGCTTCGAATTTTTCATTGCAAACTCATCCACCGCCATAGCAGCCGCCACCGGAGACGTGAAACTGGGAATCCTGCGAAACTGGGTGAGCCATCGGGTCTCCCCTCTCACCCAAGACGCCACCAGCTACGGGGATGCCTGCACCATTCTGAAGGCCCACTACGTGCGGCCAATAAACGAGGTGTACGCCAGGCATCTTCTGACTACTCGCACGCAGCGGCATGGTGAGTCACTAGAAGACTTTATGCTAAGCCTAAAAGTACTGGGCAGAGACTGTAACTGTAAGGCCGTGTCTGCCATCGTGTACACGGAGGAGCTGATCCGAGACTCCTTTATTGCGGGCCTCAGCTCAAATTACATTCGGCAGAAACTGTTTGAAAAGGAGGGACTGGACTTAAAACAGGCTATGGGTATAGCGCGATTGCTGGATATGGCCCAGAGGAACTCTGAATCCTGTTCCTCAGGCCATGCGGCCCACTCCGCCTTGTGCGCGCTGTGGGGGCCGCCATCTTGGAAGCCATCTTCACCTCCCAGGTCTCAGGCCAGCCCAGCACCATCGGAGCCCCAGCCCCCACCCAGGAGCCCCACTACTGCCGCGATGCATTGGGGCCCGAAATGCTACTTCTGCGGCCAGGACAAACACTCCAGGCATCTGTGCCCAGCGAAGGGCACCACCTGTTTTAAATGCGGGAAGAAAGGACATTTCAGCAAAGTCTGCAGAGGGAACCCCGCCTCCAACTCCACCACCGCCGCGTGCGCGCCGTGGGAGCGGCCATCTTGGAAGCCATCTTGTCCACCCTCATGGAATCCACCATCTTGCCCCGACTACACGGACCTCCAGAACCCACTGGTGGCCTCGATCACAGTGGATCAATCCAGGCCGCATCCGTTGTCTAAATCGATGATGGACATAGAGGTAAATGGGAACAAGGTTAAATGCTTGATTGACTGCAGGAGCACCGAAAGCTTTATTCATCCTAGCCTGGTAAAACGACTTTCACTAATGATAGTCCCCACACAGGGCAAAATCGCCATGGCTGATAAGACTCATACCTCAAAAATTACAGGTTTCTGCGCAGTTATGTTGTCGGTAAAAGGCACTGATTACAGAGATTTTAAACTATTGATAATGCCAGATCTCTGTGTGAGCGTGATCTTGGGTCTGGACTTCCAGTGCCACCACCAAAGTATCACGCTTACCTACGGTGGGTCCCAGCCGCCCCTCACAGTGTGCGGTCTGGCTACCCTGAAGGTCAAGCCCCCCTCTCTGTTCGCCAACCTCGCATCCAACTGTCGACCCATAGCGACCAAGAGTAGGCGGTACAGCTGGGAGGATAGACGGTTCATTGCGTCGGAAGTAGAAAGACTCAAGCGGGAGGGTATCATCGAATGCAGTACCAGCCCGTGGCGCACCCAGGTAGTAGTAGTTAAGGGTAGCGAAAAGAAGCGGATGGTGATAGATTATAGCCAGACGGTTAATCTATACACCCAGCTAGACGCCTACCCTCTGCCCCGCATAGCGGATATGGTTAACCAAATCGCGCAATACCGGGTGTTTTCCACCATCGACCTAAAATCGGCATACCACCAGCTCCCCATTAGGCCGGAGGACCGTCCATACACCGCCTTCGAGGCGAACGGACGCCTCTATCACTTCCTCAGAGTCCCCTTTGGGGTGACGAACGGGGTCTTGGTCTTCCAGCGGGAGATGGACCGCATGGTCGATGAGAACCAGCTAACAGCCACCTACCCATACCTAGACAACGTCACCATCTGCGGCCACGACCAGCAAGACCACGACTCGAACCTCGCGAGATTTCTGAAAACCGCCCTCAGACTCAATCTCACCTACAACGAGGATAAGTGTGTCTTTAGCACCACGCGCCTCTGTATCCTGGGCTGCGTGGTGGAAAATGGGGAAATCGGTCCGGACCCCGACCGATTGCGCCCCCTACGGGAGCTACCCCTACCAAACACTCCCAAGGCCCTGAAAAGGTGCCTGGGGTTCTTCTCCTATTACGCCCAATGGGTCCCCAATTATTCCGACAAGGCCCGTCCCCTCCTGAAATCAACGTCCTTCCCGCTCACGGCCGAGGCCCACGCCACCTTCAACAGCATTAAACACGACATTGAGAAGGCCGCGCTGCGGGAAGTGGACGAAAACATCCCTTTCCAGGTCGAAAGCGATGCGTCCGACTTCGCCTTAGCAGCCACCCTCAACCAGGATGGGCGGCCCGTAGCCTTTTTCTCAAGAACCCTCCAAGGGCCTGAGATCAGGCACTCCTCGGTAGAGAAGGAGGCCCAGGCCATAGTGGAGGCAGTGCAGCACTGGAGGCACTACCTAGCCGGCAAACGCTTCACCCTGCTTACCGACCAGCAGTCGGTAGCCTTCATGTTTAACACCAAACAGAGGGGGAAGATCAAGAACGACAAAATTCTCAGGTGGCGGATCGAACTCTCCACATTTGAGTACGACATAATATATAGGCCGGGGGCCCTCAACGAATCCCCCGACGCCCTATCACGAGGGATGTGTGCCACCATCCAGGGGGACAGGCTACAGGGCCTCCACAATGGCTTCTGCCACCCGTAACCTGCCCTATTCTATCGAGGAGGTCCGGTCTATGACCAGGGACTGCCGCACCTGTGCGGAATGCAAGCCCCGTTTTTTTCAGGCGCGACCGAGCCCACCTGATCAAAGCTACACGGCCATTCGAGCGCCTGAGCTTAGATTTCAAGGGACCACTCCCCTCCACCGACCGCAATGTGTACTTTCTCAACATTGTGGACGAGTACTCCCACTTCCCATTCACCTACCCCTGCCCAGACATGACCAGTGCCACGGTCATCAAGTGCCTCGGCAACCTGTTTTGCACGTTCGGCATGCCCAACTACACCCACACTGACAGGGGGGCGTCGTTCATGAGCGACGAACTGCGCCAATGCCTGCTGTCGAAGGGGATAGCCACGAGTCGGACCACTAGTTATAACCCCCGGGGTAATGGGTAAGTGGAGAGGGAGAACGCGACAGTGTGGAAGGCGGTCACCTTAGCACTAAGGTCTAAAGGCCTCCCCACCTCCCGCTGGCAAGAGGTCCTCCCAGATGTACTCCACTCGATAAGGTCGCTACTGTGTACTGCTCCTAACGCCACTCCTCACGAAAAGATGTTTGTTTTTCCCCGCAAATCAACCTCAGGAGTGTCCCTACCCTCGTGGCTCTCCACCCCAGGGACAGTCCTATTACGAAAGCATGTGAGGGGCCACAAAACGGATCCACTCGTGGAGGCAGTACACCTACTCCACGCAAACCCACAGTACGAGTACGTCAAGCACGCCGACGGGCGTGAGGACACCGTGTCCATAAAGGACCTCGCCTCGGCAGGAAGCGACGATGACGACGACCCATCACCACCACCCCCAGAAGAACCCCCACCACCCCCAGGCTTACCACCCCCAGAAGTACCTGCAACACCCCCAACACATGGGTATGCCAAGGAGGGCACCACGGACTCCCGGTCGGAACCCGAGGTACTGTTGCGACGTTCAGGAAGGACTATCACACCCCCGGACAGACTAAATCTGTAGAAGGGGTGAATGTGTTGAAATATATGCCTTCATCACCCCCTGTGTTTTACCTGCTTTGTATTGTGTGTGTACCGCCCCCTTTTCCTAGTGATTAAAAGCCTTTAGTTGAATCCTTTAAACTCCTTGGCCTAGAAATTCAGTTGCGTTTGCGCCCACTTATTGGCTATAAAGTGGTTTGCGCCTGAAGTTTTTTATCGCCCGAAATTCAGATGGACCCTAACATCGGCGTTAGCCGGTAGCGCCGCGCCGGCACCGATGACGTCATCGGTGTGCGCAGCGCCCCGGTTGCAATGCTATTCCGGCCCGATGGCCAAATTCAGTTGCGGCCGCCTCGCCCGTGGCAGCTGCAAACAGCGTTTGTGAAACGGGGTCTTGCAGCTCCGAAAGGCCGGCGCATAAAGGTGGAGCGGCGGCCGGCCGCTTTCCCGGCGGCCGCCTGCCCGCACCTCCCTCCCCGGACTCCTGCACCACCCCCCCGCGGCATTGATGTCTGAGTCCCGCGAGCCCGGCACTTCTCCGTGGTGCCGGGCTCATTTGCTGGGGGAATCCACCGGCGATCTGATGGCTGCAGGCAGCTCCTCCTTAAGAGAAGGAGGAGGCCTGCAGTACCCCAGCCTGCCGCACCGCATCGGGTGCCGCAGCGGCAGCTGGACGCCTGAAAGTGACATTCATCGCCCCTAGCGAGGCGGCCAAACCCTGCAATAGTGCCCGCCGCCGTCTTGGCTCATCGCAACTGAATTTTAGGCGGGCGCTACGGGAATCCTGGCGAGCGCAAAATTTCGGGCGCAAAAGACCTGGCGGGGCCATACCGAATTTCTAGGCCCTTGTCTTTGAGTTATCGATGGCACATCAATGACCACGTGTGCAGGAAGTGTTGCCAACTGCAGCAACTCGAGCACCAGGTTTCGGAGCTTGAGCAGAAGCTGGAGTCACTACAGTGCATCCGCAAGGCTGAGAAATACTTGGAAAGCACATTTCTAGAAGTGGGCAACCCGCAGCCTCAGAATGTGTAGCTAGAGAGGGAATGGGTGACCATCAGACAGAGAAGGAGGACCAGGCAGGTAGGGCAGGAATCCCCAGAGTGCTTCTCGCTCGCTAACCGGTTCACAATTCTGGAAACTAGTGGGGGTGATGGCTCTTCTGGGGAGAGCAGCCAGAGCCAAGGCCACGGCACCACGGGTGGCTCAGCTGCACAGCGGGGGAGGAAGAAGAGTGGAAGAGCAATAGTGATAGGGGATTCATTAGTTAGGGGCACAGATAGGCGCCTCTGTGGACGCAGGTGTGACTCCAGGATGGTATGTTGCCTCCCTGGTGCCAGGGTCAAGGATGTCGCTGAGCAGCTGCAGGACACTCTGAGGAGGGAGGGTGAACAGCCAGAGGGCATTGTCCATATTGGTACCAACGACATGCGCAGAAAGAGGGATGAGGTCCTGCAAGCAGACTATAGGAAGCTAGGAAAGGGATTAAAAAGCAGGACCTCAAATGTAGTAACCTCCGGATTACTTCCGGTGCCACGTGTTAGTGAGTACAGGAATAGGAGGATAAAACAGATGAATGTGTGTCTGGAGAGATGGTGCAACAGTGAGGGCTTTAGATTCCTGAAGCATTGGGACCATTTCTGGGGAAGGTGGGACTTGTACAGGCCGGACAGGTTACACCGCAACAGAGCCGGGACCAATAGGTTTGCTAGGGCTGTTGGAGAGGGTTTAAACTAGCTTGGCAGAGGGATGGGCACCAGCATATAGGAGTAGAAAAGAGGAATAAGGTGCATAAAAGAGTGAGTGTGTTGGATAGTACTAGAGAAGGTAGTACTAGAGGCGGTAGTAGCACCATAATAGATAGGAGCAGACTAAGAAAGACTATGAAAAATTCAAAAATGGGTTTAGAATGCATGTACGTAAATGCACAAAGTGCGGTGAATAAGGTTGGTGAGCTACAAGCACAATTAGTCATGTGGCAATCTGATGTTGTGGCAATAACGGAAACGTGGCTTAAAAACAGTGAGGACTGGGCACTTAATATTCAAAGGTACAAGGTGTTCAGAAAAGATAGGGAAGGAAAAAAAGAAGGTGGGGTGGCAGTGCTGTTTAAGGAAGACATTGTAGTGTTGGAAAGGGAGGATGTTCTTGTGGGGCAAAGACAGAATCCATTTGGTTAGAGCTGAGGAGCAAAAAGGGTATGATCACACTATTGGGGGTATTCTACAGGCCCCCAAATAGTGAGAGGGAGGTAGAGGAGCAAATCTGCAGGGAAATCACAGAGATATGCAAGAGCTATAGAGTGGTGATATTGGGGGACGTTAATTACCCAAATATCGATTGAGATAATGCTAGGGTAAAGGGAAAGGAGGGGGAAGAATTTCTGAAATGTGTTCAAGAGAATTTCCTTGACCGGTATGTTCTTTGCCCAACTAGGAAGGGGGCATTGCTGGATCTGGTGCTGGGGAATGAGGTGGGCCAGGTCGACCAAGTGTCTGTGGGAGAACACCAAGGCCTAGAAATTCGGTGGGCTGCGCCACCAGTTAGCGCCTAAAGAGGGCACTCAGTGGCTTTAGCATCACTGGCCACGCCTCCCGTGATATTTAGCGGGGCGCTAATGGCGGCGTTATCCTGTAGCGCTGCACCGCCACCGATGACGACATCGGTGTGCGCAGCGCCCCGCTGCCGCCCCGAGCGCAATATTGGGTCGCGCCCCCCCCCCCGTAGTGCCGGTCGCAAATCGCGACCGGTTCATGGGGCCTACCTGTGGCGGTAGTGGCGCAAATTAAGGTGGAGGTGCGGGGCGGCCATTTTTTCCGGTGGCCGCCTGCCAGCACCTCCTCGCGCCGCCCCCCCCAGGCAGTGCCGGCTGTGTCCCGAGAGCCCGGCACTTCTCCTCGGTGCCGGGCTCTTTTGCCGACACTCACGATCGGTGATCGTGCTGGTGCAGGCCCCTCCCCCTTAAGAAGGGGAGGAAGGCCTGCAGTACTGCAGCGCGCCGTGCCGCAGCATGTGGCGCTGCGGCACGTAGCGCTGCGATATTCAGTTTGAGCGCCCCAAGCGGGACGCGGGGAGCCTCGAGCAGCGCCCCGAGCAGCGCCCCGAGTCCCTCTTGGGGCGCTCCAACTGAATATCGGGAGGGCGCAAGCGGCTCCGCCCGGAGCGCAAATTCCGGCGCCCAGGCGAGCTTGGCGCCCCAAACACGGCGCCACCGAATTTTTAGCCCCAAGTGTCTGGAGGACTGCTAATGTGGTACTCTTGTTTAAAAAGGGAGAAAAGGTTAGACCGAGTAATTACAGGCTTGGGCTTCATAATTATTGGAAAGAATTCTGAAGGACAGGATAAATCTTCATTTAGAAAGACACGGATTAATCAAGGATAGTTAGCATGGATTTGTTAAGGGAAGGTCCTGTCTGACAAACTTGATTGAATTTTTTGAGGAGGTAACAAGGAGGGCAGATGAGGGTAGTGCATTTGATGTAGTATATGTGGACTTTAGCAAGGCTTTTGATAAGGTTCCACATGGCAGATTGGTCACGAAGTTAAAAGCCCATGGGATCCAGGGCAAAGTGTCAAGTTGGATTCAAAACTGGCTCAGAGACAGGAAGCAGAGGGTAATGATTGGTGGGTGTTTTTGTGACTGGAAGGTTGTTTCCAGTGGAGTTCCGCAGGGCTCAGTACTAGGTCCCTTGCTTTTAGTGGTATATATCAATGATCTAGACTTGAATATAGGGGATATGATTAAGAAGTTTGCAGATGATACTAAAATCGGCTGTGTGGTTGATACTGAAGAAGGAAGGTGTAGACTGCAGGAAGATATCAATACATTGGTCAGGTGGGCAGAACCGTGGCAAATGGAATTCAATCCGGAGAAGTGTGAGGTAATGCATTTGGGGAGGGCTAACAAGGAAAGGGAATACACATTAAATGGTAGGACACTGAGTAGCGTGGAGGAATAAAGGGACCTTGGAGTGCAGGTCCACAGATCCCTGAAGGTAGCAGGCCAGGTAGATAAGGTGGTTAAGAAAGCATACGGAATGCTTGCCTTTATTAGCCGTGGCATAGAATACAAGAGCAGGGGGGTTATGCTTCAACTGTATAAAACACTAGTTAGGCCTCAGCTAGAGTACTGTGTGCAGTTCTAGTCACCACATTACAGGAAAGATGTGATTGCACTAGAGAGGGTACAGAGGAGGTTTACAAGGATGTTGCCGGGAGTAGAGAATCTTGGCTATGAGGAAAGACTGGATAGGCTCGGTTTGTTTTCCTTGGAACAGAGGAGGCTGAGGGGAGACCTTATTCAGGTGTATAAAATTATGAGGGGCCTAGATAAAGTGGATAGAAAGGACCTATTTCCCTTAGCAGAGGTGTCAAAAACCAGGGGGCATAGATATAAAGTAATTGGTGGAAGGTTTAGAGGGGATTTGAGGGGAAATTTCTTCACCCAGAGGGTTGTAGGGATCTGGAACTCACTGCCTGAAAGGGTGGTAGAGGCAGAAACCCTAACCACATTTAAAAAGTACTTGGATGTGCACTTGGGATGCTGTAACCTGCAGGGCTACGGACCAAGAGCTGGGAAGTGGGATTAGGCTGGATAGCTCTTTGTTGGCTGGCGTGGACATGATGGGCCAAAATGGCCTCCTTCCGTGCTGTAACTTTCTATGATTCTATGATTCTATGACTTGGGTACGAGTGATCATTGTATCATAAGATTTAGATTAGCAATGGAGAGGATCAAGGAATAATCTAGAGTGGAACTTCTAAACTGGAATAGGGCTAACTTCAATGGGATGTGAAAGGATCTAGCCAGGGTAAAATGGAACCAAAGACTGACAATTAAAACTGTAATGGAACAATGGGTGATCTTTAAGGAGGAGATGTTCCAAGTACAGGCTAGGTACTTTCCAACAAGAGGGAAGGGTAAGGGAACCAAAGCATGGGCTCCTTGGATGACGAGGGAGATAGAGAAGATGATGAAACAAAAAAAGAGGGTGTATGATGCATGTCAGGTGAATTCTTCAAGGGAGAACCAGACCAAATACAATAAGTTGAGAGGGGAATTGAAGATGAAAATAAGAATGGCAAAGAGCGAATATGAGAGTAGAATGGCGGTTAACATAAATCTTCTACCAGCATGTAAACAGTAAGCGGGTAGTAAGAGGCGGGGTGGGACCTATTAGGGACAAAGAAGGTGATATATGCTTAGAGGCACAGAGCTAGAATACTCAATGAGTACTTTGTATCGGTGTTTACTAAGGAGGTGGATGCTGACAAAATATCGATAGAAGTGGAAAAGGTAAAAGCAATGGAAGGGGTGAAAATTGATAGACAGGATGTACTAGAAAGGCTGGGTATGCTTAGCGTGGATAAGTCACCTGGTCCAGATGGCTTGCATCCCAGGTTGCTACGGGAATTGGAGGAGGAGATAGTGGAAGGGCTTGCCATAATTTTCAAAACTTCCCTAGATGCGGGGTAGGTGCCTGAGGATTGGAAAGTGGCAAATGTGACACCATTGTTCAAGAAAGGGTGTAAGGACAACCCTAGTAACTACAGGCTGGTCAGTTTAACATCAGTGATGAGTAAAGTTTTAGAAACAATAATCAAGGAAAAAAATTAACGGCCACTTGGAGAGGTTTAAGCTAATTAAGGAGAGCCAACACGGATTTGTAAAAGGCAGATTGTGTTTGACTAATCTAATTGAATTTTTTGATGAAGTAACGGGGAGGATTGATGAAGGGAATGCAATGGATGTTGTCTACATTGATTTTAGGAAGGCGTTTGATGAAGTACCACATAGAAGGCTGGTTAACAAAATTGAGGCTCATGGAATAGTTGGGTCAGTGGCAGCTTGGATAAGGAATTGGCTTAAGGATAGAAAACAGCGAGTTGTGGTAAATGGCTGTTTTTCAGACTTGAGGATGGTAGACAGTGGTGTTCCCCAAGAGTCAGTGCTGGAGCCACTGCTTTTTTTGATATATATATAAATGACCTGGCTATTGGTATACAGAGTAGAATTTCTAAATTTGCCAATGACACCAAACTTGGGGGTGTGGCAAACAGCGAGGATGATACCAATCGACTGCAACAGGACATAGAAAGGCTAGCAGAATGGGCAGACAAGTGGAAGATGGAATTTAATACAGAGAAGTGTGAGGTGATGCATTTTGGCAGAAGGAACAGGGAGAGGCAATATACACTTAATGGCGCAGTTTTAAAGAGTGTGCAGTGACAGAGGGACCTGGGAGTTAATGTGCATAGGTCCCCGAAGGTGGCAGGACATATTGAGAGAATGGTTAGCAAAGCATATGGGATCTTGGGCTTCATAAATAGAGGTATTGAGTACAAAAGTAGAGAAGTTATGCTGAACCTTTATAAAGCGCTGGTTAGGCCACAACTGGTGTATCGCATCCAGTTCTGGTCACCACACTTTAGGAAGGATGTGAAGGTCCTTCAGGGGGTGCAGAGGAGATTTACCAGATTGGTTCTGGGGATGGGGGATCTTAGCTACAAGGACAGGTTGGAGAAGCTGGATTTGTTTTCATTAGAGCAAAGGAGTTTGAGGGGTGATTTGATAGAGGTGTACAAGATTATGACGGGTTTGGATAGGCTAGACGGGGAAAGGCCGTTCCCACTAGTTGATGGTACAAGGACTAGGGGACACAGATTTAAGGTTTTGGGCAAGAGATACAGGGGGATGTGAGGAAAAAAATTTTTACGCAGTGAGTGGTGAGGACCTGGAACTCGCTGCCGACGGAAGTGGTGGAAGCAGAGACACTCAATGTTTTCAAGGGGAGACTGGATAGGCACTTGAGGGAAATAAACTTGCAGGGCTACGGGGATAGAGCGGGGGAATGGGACTGACAGGATTGCTCTACAGAGAGCCGGCACGGACTCTGTTATGAATCTTATGATCCATGAAGAAAGACTCACGAAATAACACTGGATGGCCAGCTGGTGGCGCCGTCCAAGGAGTATAAATACTCGGGCGTGGGCCTAGCTTCCCCAGGACATTTTGTAAACAGGAACTAGTGAAAGATAACTAGACCTCCATGTTTTGAAATAAGTTGATTACAGCCTTGCTTTATGCTCGAACCAAGTGCGTAGTGAGTTTTATTACGTCAGACTCGATGGGCTGAATGGCTTCCTTCTGTGCCGTTATGGCTCTATGACTCTATGGGGGAAAAATTCAGTTGGTTTGCGCCTCCCGTTAGCGCCTTAAGAGGGCGCTAATGGGGCCCAAAGCAACTAGCACCCGGGCGTGGCGATGTTTGCGCCGCTCATGAAATTAACTAGACATTTTGCGGCAGCGCTAAACACTACCGCCACGATCTTCTGCGCCGGCAGATCGTGACGTCAGTCGAGTCCGCAACGCCCCATTAGCGCCCCGGACTGGATATTGAGTGGCGCCCCCTGCCTTTCCGCCTGCCGCTAGCAACGACAGGTTGAGGGGAGCGTTTTGCAGTCGGGAAGGGACTGGGGGAGCACTATTTAAAGGTGACCGCTTCCTGCCTTTTTTTGTTGGTGATATTTTGGAACCACGCATTCTGAGAGAGAGAGAGAGAGACTTCTGGAGAGATTCAATGCTGTGTGAAGGAGTTTTGGGTACTGAGCAGCACTTTGCAGGTACATTTTGATTTGCCCTTCCTTGTATCTATTTAGAAGAGACTGTGGGGGCTGCACTCTGAGCTCTTTCCCTGGGTCTCTCCATTGTTCTTTCCAGCAGATTGGATGTACAGGTCTCTCCAGGCTTCGATTCAAGGCTGCAATGAGCAGGATGTGGATGGAGAGCAAGATCAACCCTCCCCTTTAAGAACTGGCAAGCGCCATTGTGTCTGTGTTCCATTGCTGACTGACATCACATGAGCTTCGCCAGCGCTCTGAGGTAGCGCCTCGCTCCTCGGCCTTTGCGCCTTAAGACAGGTGTGAAACGCCTGATTTAGCGCTCCACCTCCAGGGGCGATTAAAGCCAAGTTTGCCGTCGGAGGCGATAATTAGCACCAGGCGCTAAACTTTGGGCACGGCCAATAATGGCGCCCCAAGCGGGGCGATACTGAATTTTTCCCCCATGAACTTAATTAAATCACCATGCCATAATTTCGATGCTTGTTTAATAGTGATTAATAAGATACATGTGTTTGCTGCTAAAATGCTATGAATTTTACCTTAAAACAAAAAATTGTCATAAATTTGACAATCTGATTATATTCCCCAAGACAAATGCTAGTAAAGGAATAAGAATGGCAATTTTTAAAAAATATCCAAGTAAAAGATAAATGTTTTAAAATCTGATTACTGAAAATATCCGACAAAAAGAAACAAATTGCAAGATAACTAAATCTGTGCTGATTCTAACAACCAACACATTTATAGCTGCAAAATAGAGATAATAAAAGCATGGCTTCTTTGTGCACTTAAACACAGCAGCATTAAATGGTCAGATTGGCTTTAAAAATTTTCAGATTCTTCAGCATTTTTGACTGATGAGAGCTGGCTCCAGTTGTATGAAGCAAATATCCCTATGCAACGTTGCCATTTTATAAGACAGATGTGGTGTCTGGGACAGCAGTGACGTCCATCCCAGCAACAGTGAGCCTGAGGAGAAAATACAGGAAATATTAATGGGACAATATAATGGTTGAGTGATTAAGCTAAAGAAAGTTTATAAATATGGATGCTCTGATCAGGCATGTTACATTTACAATAAATGGACTCCAATTAAGCAGTGTGTATTTTTGGTAAAACAATTTTACACTTGTGAATGTAAAAGTATGAAAGTTGGTCGGCAGCACTACCAAATCATTGAAAACATTTTGAATTCATCTTAGACTCTTAGTATTAAATGTTCAATGATCAGTTAGACCAATGTAAATGATAATAGCTTCATAACAAGTTAGAATTGTAGAGGTCTATTTTATATTGCAATAATATTTTTCTGTTAAACTGTTTTATGATGTAGACATTGAATGCATCTTCAGATTCAAATGACTGAGATAAATGAGTAGTGTTTTAACAAGTGCACAGTCTGTGTCATCAATAGTGACTTACATCAGGAAATGGGCAACATCCCCATTCTTTGTTGTACATTTTGCAGCACGTACTTCCAGCTTTGCAAACATGTGTGTCATCACAACGAACCACTGAGCCATCACTGCTGAGACTGTTCTCCAGAGCTTCTGACACTATCAGTGCAGGTTTCTTGCTGAGCCATGGGATGCTGACCCTATCCGTTGCACACATAGACCTTTGAGTGTCACATTTGGTGCCCTGAGGGCAGCAGTGAACATCATCTTTACAACAAACGGCCTAATTGGGAATAGAGAATAAAAAAAGTTATTTTATTAGTAAGGCAGGTAATTTTCACTTTTACTAGATAACTTTTTGGAAAATCATTATGGAAAGGTAAGTCAATGAACTTTAGGATGTGGATAACAACCCCATGCTGCTCTAGATAACCTGCACCAATTGTTTCCGTCAGGAGAGTAGTGTCTAATCACCATAGTATACGTGAGAGGTCAGTGCTGAGAGTTACACTTAGAATCATAGAGTCATAGAAATTTACAGCACAGAAGGAGGCCATTTGGCCCATCGTGTCTGTGCCAGCCAAAAAAGAGCTATCCAGTCTAATCCCACTTTCCGGTTCTTGGTCCGTAGGCTTATAGGTTACCCAAATACTTTTTCTGTGTGAGGGTTTCTGCCTCTACCATCCTTTCAGGCAGAAAGTGCTGTCATCTTTACCACTACTAGTTTTACTTTGATGTGGGTTATTGGAATTAATTTTGGATTGTTCTAGCAAAGATGTGATGAACTGTAAACATCTATGATTCTATGGGAAACTCAAGCCTGATTTTTGACGTTGCCCAGTAGAGTTACAGATGGAACCATTTGGATAGCAGTGCAGACCAGTTGAGCAGTAAACAGCCTACAGAAGAAAAATCTAAAGGAAAATACCTCTCTCTGTAACTTGTAAGAATTTTATGTGAATTGAGCTTAGGCTGTCTCAATCTGATTTCTCATTGGTGTGGAACAACATAGAACCTCTCATAAATGGATGGCTGGTGAAGTGGGAAGATTCACATTGATGCAAGAGATTCATTGCTGAGATTGGAATTAAGGCATATTGGTGGAACATAGTGGAGGGAGTCTTAGTCCTCAAATGACTATTCTTGGCCTGAGCGAAATTGCTCAATGTTGACAGTCGGTGACAACAGTGGAAAAAGTGCTCATCACTTCCCACCACACACATCCTTCACCTTAATGAGCACTAAGAACAGCACCACATTGGCAAGAAAGCGCTTTGGGACGTCCGATGGTCGTGAAAGGTGCTATAAATGCAAGTCTTTCTTCTTTCACATGTCCCTCCAAAGCAAGGGATATTTATAAGTATTAAAGCTCCTGAACAAACAGCAGGAAATCATTGAATTGTACCAGATACAGTAAAGTAGTGCTTATAATACTGGACAAGCAACCCAGAGGTTGTGAGGTCAAATCCAAGTTATGAAATTGAATTTAATAAATCTGGTAATGTGTGGGCTGACATCAGAATAAATTACCACAATAATCTGTCATCATAAAAGCCTAACTGATTCACTAATGTACTTCAGGGAAGGGAACCTGCCACCCCTACCTGGTCTGGTCTACACATGACTCCAAGCCCACATTATGTGGTTGTCTCAATCATACTAAAGATCCGAGAGACCTATTGACAACAATCCAGGCACCTAATCATCAGCAGGGGGGCTGCAAAATTCTCTTTACTAACATATGGAAACTGACGGGCTAAGGGATCCCACAATCAGCGGATCAGATCAAAACTCTGCAGTCCTGCCACATCCAGGCGTGAATGGTGGTGGACCATTAAATAACTAACGGGAGGAGGATGCTCTATGAATATCCACATTGTCAATGAGGGCAGAGCCCAGCACGTTAGTGCAAAAGACAAGGTTGAAGCGTTTGCAACCATCTTCAGCCAGAAGTGCCGAGTGGATGATCAATATCGGCCTCCTCCTAAGGTCCCCAACATCACAGAAGCCAGTCTTCAGCCAATTCAATTTACTTCACGTGATATCAAAAAACGGCTGAGTGCACTGGATACAACAAAGGCTCTGGGCCCCGACAACATCCCAGCTGTTGTGCTGAAGACTTGTGCTCCAGAACTAGCCACACTTCCAGCCAAGCTGTTCCAGTACAGATACAACACTGGCATCTATCCGACAATGTGGAAAACTGCCCAGGTAAGTCCTGTCCACAAAAAGCAGGACAAATCCAATCCGGCCAATTACTGCCCCATCAGTCTACTCTCAATCAGCAGCAAAGTGAAGGAAGGTGTCATCGACAGTGCTATCAAGCGGTACCTAAACACCAATAACCTGCTCACTGATGCCCAGTTTGGGTTCCGCCAAGACCACTCGCTCCCGACCTCATTACAGCCTTGGTTCAAACATCGAAAAAGGAGCTGAATTGCAGAGATGAGGTGAGAGTGACTGTCCTTGACATCAAGGCAGCATTTGACCGAGTGTGGCATCAAGGAGCCCCAGTAAAACTAAAGTCAATGGGAATCGGGGGAATACTCTCCACTGGCTGGAGTCATACCTAGCACAAAGGAAGATGGTTGTGGTGGTTGGAGGTCAATCATCACAGCCCCAGGACATCGCAGCAGGAGTTCCTCAGGGCAGTGTCCTAGTTCCAACCATCTTCAGCTGCTTCATGAATGACCTTCCGTCCAACATAACGTCAGAAATGGGGATGTTCGCAGATAACTGCACAGTGTTCAGTGCCTTTCACAACTCCTCAGAAAATGAAGCAGTCCATGTCCACATGCAACAAGACCTGGACGATGTTCAGGCTTGGGCTGATAAGTGGCAGGTAACATTTCTGCCACACAAGTGCCAGGCAATGACTATCTCCAATAAGCGAGAATCTAACCACCGCCCCTTAACATTCAACGGCATTACCATTGCCGAGTCCCCCACCATCAACATCCTGGGGGTCACCATTGACCAGAATCTTAACTAGACCAGCCACATAAATACTGTGGCAACAAGAGCAGGTCAAAGGCTATGTATTCTGTGATGAGTGTCTCACCTCCTGACTCCCCAAAGCCTTTCCACCATCTACAAGGCACAAGTCAGGAGTGTGATGGAATACTCTCCACTTGCCTGGATGAGTGCAGCTCCAACAAAACTCAAGAAGCTCGACACCATCCAGGACAAAGCAGCCCGCTTGAATGGCACCCCATCCACCACCTTAAACATTCACTCCCTCCACCACCAGCGTACCGTGGCTGCAGTGTGTACCATCTACAAGATGCACTGCAGCAACTCGCCAAGGCTTCTTCGGCAGCACATCCCAAACCTGAGACCTCTACCACCTAGAAGGACAAGAGCAGCAGCCGCATGGGAACACCACCACCTCCAAGTTCCCCTCCAAGTCACACACCATCCTGACTTGGAAGTATATCGCTGTTCCTTCATCGCCGCTGGGTGGAATTCTTGGAACTCCCTCCCTAACAGCACTGTGGGAATACCTTCACCACACAGACTGCAGTGGTTCAAGAAGGTGGCTCACCAGCACCTTCTCAAGGGCAATTATGGATGGGCAATAATGCCAGCGACGCCCACATCCCATGAACGAATTTTTTAAAATGCCCAACTTGGGACAGCTGTTCTACAGACTAGTGAAGCAACAGCCTGACATAGTCGCACTCACAGAATCATATCTATTAGCCAACATCCCTGACTTCTCCACCAACAACCCTGGGTATGTCCTGTCCCACCAGTGGGATAAAGCCACCACAGCTGGGGCACTTTGGTTTACAGTCAGGTGGGAGTGGCCTGGGAGTCGACAATATTGATGTTGGATCCCATGAAGTCTTCAGGTCAAGAAAACCTGCTGATCACTCATTATGCCCCCTCCCCCTGCTGTCCTCCCCTACCCCCTCAGCTGATGAATTATACTCTTTCATGTTGACCACTACTTGGAGGAAGTGCTGAGGTTAGCAAGGGAAGAACATGTACCCTGGGTAGGGGTTTCAATATCCAATACCAGGAGTGGCTCAGTTACCGCCACTAAGCTGGCAGAGTCCTGAAATTCATATCATGCAGAATGGACCTGCATCAGGTGGTGAGGAACCAACAGGAAGAAGTAACTACTGGACCTCGTCCCCATCAACCTACTTGTCACAGACACGTCTGTTCATAATATCATTTGTCAGAATGATCACTGCACAATCACATGAACATCCCCATCCTCAACACTGGTCGATCTCAGCATGTGAGTGCAAGGGACAAGGCTGAATGTTTCAAGTATTTTTAGGCAAAGTGGTTAATCCTATACAGCCTCCTTCCAAGGCCTCCAACATCATAGATGCTAGTGTTCAGCTAATTCAGTTCACTCAAGATGATATTAAAAAGAGACTGAGTGCAGCAGACACAGAAAAGGCTACGAGCCCTGACAAAATCCTAGTTGTAATGCAGAAGATCTGCACAGCATCACTAGCCATCCCACTCCCCAGTCAACCACTTCTCAAGCAGCTAGAGAACTCTACTTAATAACCACACTATCAGCCTCCTTCCAATCATCAGAAAAATGATGGAAAAAGTCATCAACATGGAAACATAGAAGATAGGAGCAGGAGTAGGCCATTTGGCCCCTTGAGCCTGCTCCGCCATTTAATGAGATCATGGCTGATCATCCAAATTCAGTACCCTATCCCTGCTTTCTCCCCATATCCCTTGATCCCTTTAGCATTAAGAAATATATCTAACTCCTTCTTGAATATATTAAATGAATTGGCCTCAACTGCCTTTTGCGGTAGAGAATTCCACAGGTTCACCACTCTCTGGGTGAAGAAATTCCTCCTCATCTTTGTCCTAAATGGCTTACCCCTTATCCTTAGACTGTGACCCCTGGTTCTGGACTCCCTTGCCATTTGGAACATCCTTCCTGCATCTAGTCTGTCTAGTCCTGTTAGAATTTTATAAGTTTCAATGAGATCCCCTCTCATTCTTCTAAACTCCAGCGAATATAAGCACAATCGACCCAAACTCTCCTCGTACGTCATTCCTGCCATCCCAGGTATCAGTCTGCTGAATCTTCGCAGCACTCCCTCCATGGCAAGAACATCCTTCCTCAGATAAGGTGACCAAAACTGCACACAATACTCAAGGTGTGGTCTCACCAAGGCCCTGTACAACTGCAACAAGACATCCTTGCTCCTGTACTCAAATCCTCTTGCTATGAAGGTCAACATACCATTTGACTTCTTGACCGCCTGCTGCACCTGCATGCTTACCTTCAGCGACTGGTGCACAAGGACACCCAGCTCTCGTTGCACTTCCCCTTCTCCCAATCTATTGCCGTTCAGATAATAATCTGCCTTCCAGTTTTTGCCACCAAATTGAATAACCTCGCATTTATCCACATTATACTGCATCTGCCATGCATCTGCCCAATCACCCAAACTGTCCAAATCATACTGGAGTTTCTCGGCATCCTCCTCACAGCACACATGTCCACCCAGCTTTGTGTCGTCTGCAAACTTGGAGATATTACATCTAGTTCCCTCATCTAGATCATTAATATATATTGTGAATAGCTGGGGTCCTAGCACCGATCACTGCGGTACCCCACTAGTCACTGCCTGCCACTCGGAAAAAGACCCGTTTATTCCAACTCTTTGCTTCCTGTCTGCCAACCAGTTCTTTATCCAAGTCAGTACCTTACCCCGAATCCCATGTGCTTTAACTTTACACGCTAATCTCTTATGCGGGACCTTATCGAAAGCCTTCTGAAAGTCCAAATATACCACATCCAAGTGCTCTGCTACTACATCTTTTATAATGGACTCTAGCATTTTCCCCACTACCGATGTCAGGATTACCGGTCTATAATTCCCCATTTTCTCACTACCACCTTTTTTTAATAGTGGGGTTATATTAGCTACCCTCCAATCCATGGGAACTGTTCCAGAGTCTATAGAATTTTGGAAGATGACCAGCAATGCATCTACTATTTCTAGGGACACTTCCTTAAGTACCCTAGGATGTAGATTATCAGCTCCTGGGGATTTATTGGCCTTCAATCCCATCAATTTCCCTAACACCATTTCCCTACAAATACTGATTTCATTCAGTTCCTCCCTCTCATTAGACCGTATGTTCCCCAACATCTCTGGGAGGTTATTTGTGTTCTCCTTTGTGAAGACAGAACAAAAGTATGTATTTAATTGGTCTGCCATTTCTTTGTTCCCCATTATAAATACTCCTGATTCTGACTGCAAGGGACCTATGCTTGACTTCACCAATCTTTTTCTCTTCACATATCTATAGAAGCTTTTACAGTTAGTTTTTATGTTCCCTGCAAGCTTACTCTCATACTCTATTTCCCCCTCTTAATTAATTCCTTTGTCCTCCTTTGCTGAATCCTAAACTGCTCCCAATCCTCAGGTTTGCTGCTTTTTCTGGCCAATTTATATGTCCTCTCCTTGGATCTTATGCTATCCCTAATTTCCCTTGTTAGCCACGTTTGAGTCACCTTTTTTGTTTTATTTTTATGCCAAACAGGGATAAACAAATTCTATAGTTCATCCATGCAATCTTTAAATGTTTGCCATTGCCTATCCATCGTCAACCCTTTAAGTAACGTTCCCCAATCCATCCTACTAAACTCGCACCTCATACCATCGTAGTTTCCTTTATTTAAATTCAGGACCCTAGTCTCTGAGTCAAATACTTCACTCTCCATCTTAATGAAGAATTCTACCATATTATGATCGCTCCGCCCCAAGGGGCCTCGCACAATAAGATTGCTAATTAATCCTTTCTCATTACATAATACCCAGTCTAAGATGGCCTGATCTCTAGTTGGTTCCTTGACATATTGGTCCAGGATACCATCCCGTATACACTCCAGGAATTCCTCCTCCACAGTATTGTTACTAATTTGCTTAGCCCAATCTATATGTAGATTAATGTCACCCATGATAACTGCTGTGCCCTTATTGCACGCATCTCTAATTTCCCATTTAATGCCATCCCCAACCTCAGCATTACTGTTTGGGGGTCTGTATACAACTCCCACTAACTTTTTCTGCCCCTTGGTATTTCTCAGCTCTACCCATACAGATTCCACATCATCAGAGCTAATATCCTTCCTTACTATTGTGTTAATCTCCTCTTTAACTAGCAATGCTACCCACCTCCTTTTCCTTTTTGCCTGTCTTTCCTGAATATTGAATACCCCTTGATGTTGAATTCCCAGCCTTGGTCACCCTGGAGCCATCTCCGTAATCCCAATTATATCCTATCAATAGTGCTATCGAGTGACACCAATAACCTGCTCACTCAAGCTCAGTTCAGGTCCTGGCAGAACCACTCTGCCCCTTTAACCAGACATAGACATAGAGCTGAACAAGAGGTGAATGTAGCTGCCTTCAACCATGGAGCCCTCGCAAAACTGTGGTCAATGGGGGTTAAAGGAAAAACCCTCCAGTGATTGGATTTTTATATGACACAAAGGAAGATAGTTGTGGTTGTTAGAAGCCAATCATCATAACACCAGGATATTTTTGTAAGGGTTTATCAAGGCAGTGTCCTTTCCCAACCATCTTCAGCTGCCTCATCAATGACCTTCCCTCCGTCATAAGGTCAGTAAGCGGTGGGGGTGGGGCAGGAGGGGGGCTCACCATTGGCCAGAAGCATAAATGGACCAACCATTATCAACACCATCGCTAAAACACAAGGCAGAAAGAAAGAAAGACTTGCATTTATATACCGCCTTTCATGACCACCGGACATCTCAAAGCACTTTGCAGCCAATGAAGTACTTTTGAATGGAGTCACTGTTGTAATGTGGGAAAAACTGGGTTCTCTGCAACAAGTGGCTCACCTGACCCCTCAAAGCCTCTCCACCATTTACAAGGCTCAAGTCAGGGAATGCTCACCTGAATGTGTACAGCAGCACCAACATTCAAGAAGCTCAACACCATCCAGAGCAATCTAATTAATCACCACCACTGTCATTAGACTCAATATTTACCCTCTCCACTACCAGCACACTGTGGTTGTAGGATGAATGATCTACAGGATGCACTTCTGCAACTCACCAAGGTTACTTCAACATCACTTTCCTCCCTTACAACCTCTACCATCGAGAAGGATAAGAGCAGCAATATCGCGGGAACACGATCTAAGTCACATGCCATCATGATTTGGTCATATATTGTCATTCCTTCATCCTTGCTGAATCAATATCCTGGATCAAGGGATTCCAGCTGTCACCTGACCCTCAATTTCTGGCTCCACTTCGGGAAAACCCCACTACCTCCCAACCCCATTCACAAAGTTGACACAAATGCCTGGCCCAGCCTTGTGTTTCAGCCCTGGTAGCTGGCAGCACTTAAAAAATTATTTGGCCCTGCTTCCTGGTCCAGCCCAGCCTGGCCATGTTGCTGAAATCTTGCCTACTCCTCAGGCCCTCCTCCTGGATACAATTTTTTAATATTTCCGCTCTTACTCACAGAAGCAGCATAAAAAGGTTGGGGAGAATGTGGATGATGCTTCAATCAAGCGATATGAGGAGGGAGAAGAGGGTAGTTGACACTGCAGGGGATCGGGGTTAGTTGACAGGATGGCAAAAGTGCGGGTGAGATGATTGGTGTGTCCAGGTGGTGGAGATTAAAGAAAGTGGTTGAGAGAATGGCTGATGGTGAGGGGACTCAACAGGAGAGCAAGGTGAGTGGACAATACAAGGGATCAGGAGATTATAGAAGCAGTTCAATTTTCAAAATTCCATAACCTTATATTATACGTGCTAATTGCGCTTTGAATTATCCGCTTAGTGATAAAGATAACTGGTGAGACTTATGGAATCATAGGATCATGAGACGTGCCAGGCAAGCGTTGGCAGGCCAAGGGTGTCAGATAACAGGCAGCTGGGCCCATGGTAGGTGCATGGGAATTACTACATGGAGGAGGTGGCAAAGGGGGATTATGCGTGAAACAGGCAGGAGTAACTATAACTCTCTTTGGCGGTAGTAATACTGCTCTTGTGAAATTAGTTACATTAGCTGTGACCATCTTGATTCCTCGGTCACAGTGAGTAATACCTCCCCATGGGCCTGCCGGTAACAACACTAAGGTGTTGGCCCTCCCCATGGGCCCGCCGGTAACAACACTAAGGTGTTGGCCCTCCCCATGGGCCCGCCGGTAACAACACTAAGGTGTTGGCTAAATGACTGCTCAGAGAGATCAAAGATGGTTAAGGTGACCTGCAGAGATCAAGTTCCCTGCAGGCTGAATTTCTAGAAAAAAAGAACAGATAACCTCCTGAGGTTTATCTAATCCGGTTGGGACAAGGCCCAGGAACATAACGGGCTGGATTTTCCCTGTGGAGGCGGGAGAGCTGGTTGGCGGTTTCCGGTCCCGCTCCCGTCTGCAGCCGCTCTCTGAAAACGATTTTCCATGGATTGGCCTTGTTAAGCCCGCCCTGCGGGGTTCCTGGCCAATTAACAGGAAGCAGGACTGATGACATCATTTGATGATGCGTCATCAGCCGGTTTCCTTAAAGGGAGCACGTCCACATTGATTTTGACAGCTATGCTGTCAGTGTTCTACAATATTGAGGTGCTGCAAACACTGACAAGCACTGCACAAAGGTCCATGTCTGCACGCAGGATGACGCATGACTCCCTCCATATGCTTATGGAGGGAGTCACAGCATGCAGGGAGATTCTCATGGGCCTCCCCAGGAGATCAACACAGCCTGGTTGCACATTGCACAGGAGGGATGTCGTCAGGCATCCCTGACTGCAGAGGCGCCAACCTTTCAATAATCTCAGTAGATCACGAAATGTTACTGCAAAGCCACACTCAAACTCACCCTGCTGTGCCACTCATCACATCCCCATCACTCTGCCTTCCCTACCCTACTCCTGCACATCCTTACTCACACGAACTTACCTTCTCCATCTCACTAGCCACCCCTCACACTCACCCTCACCCTACTGCAAGCATACCAACTAACAACATACAAGGTAGGCAGTTGAGAGGTTTAACCAATGTCCATGTGAAGTTTCTGGTAATGTGTTGTCATACATTATTTTCAACACTTCACCTTATTGGACAGATCTGTGCGCACCTTGAGAAGTGTCTTAGTGAGTTCCAGTGAATGTTGAGACATAACTGCCCCCCCCCCCAAGCTATTGTGATGAGTGTAAAAGGAATGGCTTGGACATTATAGGGATGCTTTATGGTGCTGGTGTGGGATAGTGTCAACCTGGTGGATGATGTGGTAGCCAGGGTGTACAGCGTCAAGTGAAGTAAATCTGGCCATGGTGATGCCATCGCTGGCCTCCCGGGCAGCAATGTTGTCAGGTGCTGATGCCCTGTGTCTGTGCAGCATCAGGTGATGGTGGAGAAGGTTGGTGTTGTTGTTGGTGAAGTTGTTGGTCATGCTGTTGGTGATGCTGGTGTGCCTGGTGATGTTGGTGTTGGGGCTGTTTGTGGAAGGATTCAGAGGACCAAGGTGCGATTTTTTCCAAGGGCACCAATGTTGCTGGAATAGACGGCAGCTGCAGTTGAGATGACAGAAGCAATCTGTCAATGGTGAGAAAGGTTGTGCCAATGAGGTGGCACTGAATATACAGTTGGCTCTAAACACTTGCAAGCTAAATAAATCTCTATATGTCTTACAAATGCAGTAACCAACAGTTTCTGAGCTCTGAAACGGAACAGCTGCAACATGGTATCCTTTATACCACTTCTGCAGCTCTCAGGTTATCAGATAAATCAAAACAGACTCAACTCACGCCAGGATGAGCTGGCGTGTTCCCCGAGCAGCGGGTAACCCGTGGGGGAGCAGGTAAAATTACAAGGAAGGCTCAAAATAGCATTAAATTGGCTGTTAACAAGCCATTTAATTATATAAATTGTCTCCCCCGCCGCTTGGTGTCGGGTCAGTTCTGCGCAGACAGTTTGAAAAGTTTGAAAAGTTAGTGGCAGGCGCTAATGATTTTAAACTCCATGGGGAAAAATTCGGTATCGCCCTGTTTGGGGTGCAATTATCGGCCAGGCGCAAAGTTTAGCGCCTGGCGGTAATTATCGTCTCCGACTGCAAACTTGGCTTCTATCGCCTCTGGAGGTGATTGGAGCGCTAAATCAGGCGCTACACACCACTCTTAAGGCGCTAACGCCGAGGAGCGAGGCACTATCTCAGAGCGCTGGCGAAGCTCATGTGATGTCAGTCAGCAATGGAACACAGACACACTAGCGCTGGCCAGTTCTTAAAGGGGAGGCTTGATCTTGCTCTCCATCCACACCTTGCTCATTGCAGCCTTGAATCTCGGCCTGGAGAGACCTGTACATCAAATCTGCTGGAAAGAACAATGGAGTGGCCCAGGGAAATATGTCAGAGTGCAGCCCCCATAGTCTCTTCTAAATTGATGCAAGGAAGATCAAATCAAAATGAACCTGCAAAGTGCTGCTCAGTACCCAAAACTCCTTAACAGAGTGTTGAATATCTCCAGAAGTCTCTCTCTCTCACTTAGAATGCGTGGTGCAAAAATGTCGCCGAAAAAAAGGCAGGAAGCGGTCGCCTTTAAATAGCACTCCCGCAGTCCCTTCTCGACTGCAAAATGCTCCCCTCAACCTGTCGTTGCTAGCGGCAGGTGGTAAGGCAGGGGTCGCCACTCAATATCCGGTCCGGGGCGCTACCGGGCGTTGCACGCTCGACTGACGTCACAATCTGCGGGTGCAAGAGATTGTGGCGGTAGTATTTAGCGCCGCCGCAAAATATCTGGTCAATTTCGCAAGCGGCGCAAACATTGCCGCACTCGGGCGCTAGTTGCTTTGTGCCCCATTAGCGCCCTCTTAAGGCGCTAACAGGAGGTGCAAACCAACCGAAATATCCCCCCATATTTTTTCCACTATTTGGAAAAATTTGCTGTTTGTGCTCCAAGAGGGAATTGGAGCGCTAAATTAAGAGCTCCACTTCCTTCTTGCAACAGGCGGAGCGGAGACTTCAGCAGTGCTGCACAGTGGGGCCGCGTTCAAAGGCTCCTTCCCTCCCTTAAAGGGAAGGGCCATCGCTGCAGACTCTGCAATTTAAAAAGTACCTACCTGGACCACCAAGGCAGCCACGATCCCACACGATCAGCCCGGCACTTAAGCAGAGTGCTGGGCTGATCGATCGCAGGCAGGATCACACGAAAAAAAGTAGAACAAGAAAGGTAAGTTTTTTTTACTTACCTCGGCCACCTCGCCTTTAATCATCGCCCCCGAAGCGGTCGGCATCCCGATGCATGCCTCCTGCAGCTGTCGGTGTTTTCGACCGGTGCTGCTGCAGGGGGCAGAAGTCAATTTCGGGTCTGGGGCGATGCGCACGGCGATGATGCAACGCTGTAGCGCCACCTCAAAACTCCCACCGAATATGGCGGGAGTCAATGTCAGTTCTGCGCCCGGTCGCAAAGCCATTTGCGCCCCATCGGCAGCCCCCAGGAGCGCTAACAGGAGACGCAAAGGCACCCAATTTTGCCCCCTTAGTTTCTTTTTGGATGTTATAAGTTAGAAATAATTGTAAACTATATTATTAATTTAAATAAATAAATTGCAAACATCAAATGATGGCATGGGTATATGGGAAACACTGCCTAATACAACCTACACGTGGCCTCCCTGTGTGTGCTAGTTCACCGAGAATTTGCCAGCTAATGTCATCAAGAAGATGACCGAACACCCAAAAGTGGCATCCTGGTCTGAAAAGTGTGAAAGCATCGAACATGTTGACCAAAGGTCCCTTTGAGGACCAATCAACCAAGATAATTGGCCCAATAGTCCGCATTTATCACCACAATGATGAAGGCCTATCCAGAGCGCAGTGTGAGTTCTTGTCAAGGGAATTTAGAATGTATATGATCGATGTTCTTGCCCTCCAAGAAACCCATCTACCTGAACCCAACCCATACCGGATTCAGATCCATGGATTCCACATGATAGTGGTGCCGAAACCACGCAAAATACGGTATGTCCACAGACGTCCAGGCTGACCTAATTACCGAAGCTGAGATAGCTCACCATCAGTTCTCCATCATAATCAGAGAGGACAAGCTGACCGTCGTGAACATCTCCAAGCTGCTGACAGAGACATGGACAGCCATTGTCCTACCAACCGCTAACCATCTACATCGGCGATTTCAACAGCTACCACTACATGTGGGCTCCAAAAAACAGATCGAGCAGGTGAATAACTAGAAGACTGGGCGTTGGCCTCTGATATCCATCTTCTCTTCAATGCCAAACAGCCAAGCACCTTTTTCTTTGCCCGCAGGTGGAAGGAATACTCACCAGACCCCTGTTTCATGACCGGTGACAGCAAAGGACAGTAGCTCACATGCTCCTGGACGATTCTAAAGAACTTTTCCCGCTCACAACACCAAGCCAGCATCGTACATGTAGGAATCGAGGTGCCGATAGTCACCTCAGTCCTGAAGCCAAGATGGAACTTCTGTAAGGCTTCAAGGCCCACCTTCACAAGCATTGTCAAGGAAACAATCCAGAGAATACCACCGTCCCCAAACAACTACGACTGTTTTGCTCGACTGCTGAAAGTGGGGGTCACCAGCAGCATCCCACACAGCTACAGAAAAGAATACGTGCCATCCTGGTCCCAGGAGAGTGAGAGATTGCTGGCAGAGTTCAATGTCACTAAAGAACTGGATACAGCAACAACATTCATGAATTCCCTAGACAAGGGCAGATTGGCTTGATGGCGAGAAACCACCGAAAATCTGGATTTCTCATACTCCAGCAGGAAACCCTAGAGCCTGCTCTACCGGCATGGCACTACCTCACTGCCCCCACTTGAGGCACCAAAAGTTAGTGCAGGTGCCATTGCGGGCTGCCTCCTAACCAACTCAAAGGCAATGACTACCATCGAAAATAAGTGCAGGGTGCAAAAGCTGCTTAAACTTTCTCTGCAAAAAGCTGCTCCGCACACCTCCTTTTGGGTGGACTTCACCACTGAAGAAGTGGATACAGCGCTGACAGCCACCAAGTCTATGAAGGCCACCAGGATCAACCCAGAATTCCTCAAGAACCATGGCCCAAATGGACGGATTTGGCTTGCCAAACTCACCTTCAACATCTTTGACACTGGGATAATCCTAGAAATCTGGTGCCATTCCAAAGTCATTGCCATTCTAAAGCCAGGAAAATCAGCCAACGATCCCAAAAGCTACCGCTCCATCGCCCTTCTGTCTATGGTCTACAAAGTAGTTGCAAATGGCTCGTTCTTAACTGGATAAAACCGGCTTTAGAAACCGCCCTCCCAAACGAGCAGGTGGGCTTCAGAGAAGGAAGAGGCTGCTCTGACCAGGTCCTTGCACTCACTACCAACATTGAGGCAGCATTCCAGAAGCAGCTGAAGACTGGAGCTGCCTTCATAGACTTGTCATTGGCAAACGACACTGTCTGGCGTGAAGGTCTGCTACTGAAGCTTTCAATAATCATCCAATACCGCAAGACTGTCAGGCTTATTGACACCCTAATGAGCAATTGTGAGTTCCACGTCTATCTTGGTGACAAGACCAGCCTAACAAAGACGCCCAACAATAGTCTGCCACAGGAGTCGGTGCTTGCACCAGCCTTTTTCAACATCTACACGGTGGACATGCCCTACACCAAATCACGGAAGCTCGCCTATGCCGATGACATTGCACTGTTGACGCAGGCATCAACACTAGAGGAAGCAAGTAAGACACTCATAAGTGACCTGGACCTACTGGAATGCTACTTCTGAACCTGGTGCCTCCACCCCAATCCAGAGAAGACAGTTGTGTCAGCATTCCATCTGAAGAACAACACTGCCAGGAAAGAACTCAATGTTTCCTTCTGCAGAAGACAACATATACATGAACCCCACCCAAAATACCCAGGTGTCACCCTGCACAGGATTCTCCCCTATCGGCTTCATCTCACCAACACCAGCCAAAAAGTAAAAACCAGGGTGAACCTGGTCCGGGAACTTGCTGGAACATTATGGGGGAGCACAGCCAGAACTCTTCGCACCTCAACTGTGGCCCTAGTCTACTCTGCTGCAGAATACTGCTCTGCCTCATGGTCCTGCAGCCGCCACACAAAGATCGTGGACATGCAACTAAACGCCGCCATGAGGACAGTATCAGGGACACTCATGTCCACTTTAACTGAGTGGCTCCCGGTGCTGTCCCACATTGGCCCTGCCTGCCATTCACCGTAACACCACCGTGCTCCATGATTTGGAAAAAATCATGAGCAACATCGACCTTCGCATTCACGAAGACTTGAAAAAACCCACTATGAAAGCGCTTAAAATCGCGCCAGCCATTCTGGGAAACAGCAGCCAAAATTCATGCAGCTGGTATCGACCCACTATCCAGATGGACGGAATTGTGGGACGCATGCAACATAAAGAACCAACACCTCATCACTGACCCAACAGCAGAGCTCCCTGGCTTCGACCTCCCTCAAAGACAGTGGACAGCACCCAACCAAATCCGCACAGGGCATGGGCGATGCGGCCAGCTGCTCCACAAGTGGAAGATGAGGGATGGCCTGAAGTGTAACTCTGGCCATGGGTCCCAGACCATGGAACACATCACATCAACCTGTTCACTAAGATCTTTTGCGGGAAGCACCTCATTTCACCACCCGGTATCTCAGGAGGCCATCGAATGGGTAGCCAAACTAGACATCCCATAATAAGCTCTTCCCGTCATACAAAAGTAGTAGTAGTAGTAGTACTGCCTAATAATTGTACGATTTATAGACCTGGCTTTATCTCTGTATGTGAATGAATTCCAGCACTTAACGAAACTTAAAGGCCCCAATATACAGTTTTTGACACACCAAAGTCATAGCCCCCCCGCCCAATATTTTCCTAGAACCCAGTTACCCCTTCCCCACCCCCCGGCTGCGACAATTCGCCAGATTTGACCTCAAGGATGAGCCACGTAAATACTTGGAAAGAGCACTCATTCTGGAGTGTATTATATATAGGGGTGAAATAGGAAAGAAAGGATAATTGTGGGCTTAGTAGAGCATGAGGGAGGTGGGTAAGAGGAACTGGGCCAAATGGGGGCAGGAGATTTACGGAAGTGTGAGAAGAACTGCGAATTGAAGGTGCCATCAGGCTTAAATGGAAGCAGGTGGTAAAGTACGGTGAGGGCATAATGGTGAGTGGACGCAACAGGAGAGTAGCATATAGGTGTAAGACATTGATGTGGAAAGAACACTAAAGGTGAAGGAGTAGAGTATAGGAGGTGAAGTCAGAAGGTAAGTGCAATTGGAGGCTTTGGAAGGATGAGGGAGACGTGGAAGGGGAATTGGTGTAAGCAGGCAGAGTAAGGGGCATTGGGAGTGTGTAAGAGAGTAAAGGAAATAGAGGGATGAAGTACAAAGGGAATGGATGCAAATAGCAGGCAAGTGAAATTGAGGGCAAATGCAAAAGCAGGGGATTTGGGAATGAGGGGAAGAACACAGATTGGGAATCATAAAGAAATACATCAGGCCACAACAGGAGCAGATGAGGAAGTGTAGGGAGAGTATGAGGAATGATGGTGAGGGACAGATCATGCAAAGCAGAAGAAAAATGGGGATAGAGGGCAATCTGGAAAGATGAACAGGTAAGGACCAAGGCTATGCTTGTAAATGTTGTTGATTAAAAGGGATGTGTAGTTGCAGCAGCAGACTTTGAGAAATCTGGAGATTTGTGCATTGTATTAAGTCAATATTTACACTGTATTAATATATTGTAGCCATGCTTAGTGGGCTGCAATAAAAATCCATTTAGACTCTATGCAGCTGGAAGCTACTCATACCAATGGCCTGGATGAGACAGCCTGCTCCATATCAGAGTACACTCTGCCAGGCCGTGAGAAAATCAATTATTATGCACTTTCCTCTATCTGCATTCTGCTATTATGTTATATATCCAGGGGAAAAAAGCAAAACTTGCGTAATATAATAAAAGTGAGGATGTAATGTCAAGTTAGTTCCCTTCCACAGTGGGGTTTTGTACAACATAAGATAATGTGAATATAAAAGCATCATTTATGCCTCAGTGGTATAGATTGTAACCTACCCCAGGATGTGGGCAGCAGCTCCAACCTCCACTCTGTAATCTACAGCACGTATACCCATCTGGACAGTAATGTACATTATCGCAGTAAATTACTGAGCTGTCACTGCTGACACTGTTGCCCAGACCTTCTGTCGCCATTGTAAGTGTCTTGCTTTCCGGTGGAATTCTGAGATATTCCAGTGCCGCGGATGATGGAGAGAGATCACTTGTGTAGCCTTTAGGACAGCAGCGTGTTCCACCATAACAACAGACAGTCTAAATATAAATCCAGGGAAATATTATTATTAAAACTTCATAAATTCAATTCAGGCCGCGGGTTATACATCAGAACTAGCTTAAGGATGCAATCCAAGCCTAGAAATTACCCTGTGTGATATTGCCACATAAGCACTATTATAGCGGAGATATTAGTCGCCTTATTTGGATGATGTTACTTCTGGTGTCCCCCAAAGATCTATCCTTGGCTCCCTCCTATTTCTCATCTACATGTTGCCCCTTGGCGACATCATCCGAAAACACAGCATCAGTTTCCACATGTACGCGGACGACACCCAGCTGTACCTCACTACCACTTCTCTCGACCCCTCCATGGTCTCCAAATTGTCAGAATGCTTGTCCGACATACAGTTCTGGATAAGCAAAAATTTTCTCCAATTAGATATTGGGAAGACCAAAGCCATTCTTTTTGGCCCCCACCACAAACTCCGTTCCCTAGCCACTGACTCCATCCCTCTCCCTAACATCTGTCTGAGGCCGAAGCACACTGTTCACAACCTTGGTGTCATATTTGACCCTGAAATAAGCTTCCAACCACATATCTGCAGCATAACTAAGACCGCCTATTTCCACCTCCCTAACATCGCCCTTGCCTCAGCTCATCCGCTGCTGAAATCCTCATCCATGCCTTTGTTACCTCTAGACTTGACTATTCCAACACACTTCTGGCTGGTCTCCCACATTCCACCCTACGTAAACATGAGGTGCTCCAAAACTCGGCTGCCCATGTCCTAACTCACACCAAGTCCTGTTCACCCATCACCCCCGTGCACGCTGACCTACATTGGCTCCCGGTTAAGCAACGCCTCTATTTCGAAATTTTCGGCCTTGATTTCAAATCCCTCCATGGCCTCACCCCTTCCTATCTCTGTAATCTCCTCCAGCCCCACAACCACCCGAGATATCTGCACTCCACTAATTCTGCCCTCTTGAGCATCCCTGATTATAATTGTTCAACCATTGGTGGCCGTGCCTTCTGTTGCCTAGGCCCTAAGCTTTGGAATTGCTGCCTAAATCTCTCCGCCTTGCTACCTCTCTTTCCTCATTTATGACGCTCCTTAAAACCTACCTCTTTGACCAAGCTGTTGGTCACCTAACCTAATTTCTCCTTAAGTGGCTCAGTGTCATTTTTTTTCTCTTATAATACTCCTGTGAAGTGCCTTGGGATGTTTAACTAGGTTAAAGGCACTATATAAATACAAGTTGTTGTTGTTGTTATTGATGCCTCTGTTAAAACTCTCCCAGGCCTGTCCCCTTCATCAGAAAATAGTTCTCTGTGAAATATTGAAATATGGGAGGGAATTCAGGCAGAACAGTCTAAATAAAAATCCAGGGAACTATTATTATTAAAACATTGTAAAGTCAATTCAGGCCACTGGTTATACATCAGAGCCAGGAGCTAGAGCTTAAGATTGTGATCCAAGCCTTGAAATTACCCAGTGTGATATGCCACACAAGCACTATTGTAGTGGAGATGTTAGTTGCCATATTTTGAACTGGGTGATTGATGTGCCCAATAACTGTCTGAATCCATGAAGTTAAAGCTTGAAACTAAAGGCTTTTATTAAGTATGAACATGGCATCGAGTTAACACAGTTCATCACTGACCCAGCCCTTGGTAGAACCTTCCAGAAGAGGGGCGGGGCTAGGGAGGAGCATTAGTGATTACACCGGTGGAACATTCCAGACATTAGCAAGTACAACAACAACAACAACAACAATACAAATGCCAGAACACAGAGTTATTTCATCACATTCACCCCCTGCTATAGATTCAGTCTGTCAGGAGGTCTGATAATCCTCTGGGAATGACGTAACTCTTGCTGAGGCTCCTCCCGGAGTAATAACTCCGGTTCATTCGACTTCCCAGAATCATCAGTATTTTCCATACTGAGGGTTTGTGTCTCTGAAGGTCCAATACCACGATTGAAAACTCTACTCTCAGAGTCGAACTCTTTTCGAGCTCCAGCAGGTGCAAGATCTTTAACAGAGACCGTATCCTCTCGCCCATCCGGATATTGAATATACGCATGCTGGGGATTAGCATGGAGGAGTTGTACTTCCTCCACCAGTGGATCAGTCTTGTGGCCTCTCACATGTCTGCGCAACAACACAGGGCCCGTGGTCGTCAACCATGTGGGTAACATTACTCCATTAGTAGCTTTTCTTGGAAAACTAAACATCCTTTCATGAGGGGTGGCATTCGTCACTGTACACAAAAGAGACCTTATGGAATGCAGCACGTCTGGCAGGACATCCTGCCAGCGAGAGGTCGGCAGGCCTCGCGACTTCAGAGACAGTACGATAGCCTTCCACACTGTCGCATTTTCTTTCTCGACCTGCCCATTACCATGAGGGTTGTAGCTGGTAGTTCTACTCGTTGCAATCCCCTTCGATAGCAAAAACTGTCGCAATTCTTCGCTCATAAAGGAAGAACCCCTATCACTATGTATATAGTTAGGCATGCCAAACAAGGAAAACAGTTGGCAGAGGCATTTAATTACAACAGCACTAGTCACATCCAGACAGGGGATAACAAAAGGGAACTGAGAGTACTCGTCTATAATATTAAGAAAATAGACATTACGGTCGCTCGATGGAAGGGGACCTTTAAAATCGAGACTCAAACACTCAAATGGTCGAGTTGCTTTAATAAGATGAGCTGGCTCGGACGGCTTATAGAAGCGGGGTTTGCATTCAGCACAAACACGACAGGTTCTGGTCATTGTCCGGACCTCCTCAATAGAGTAGGGTAGATTGTGGGACTTAATGAAGTGGTTCATTCTGGTAACCCCAGGGTGGCAGAGTGCGTCGTGGAGACTTTGAAGCTTATCTATACCTAGACTAGCACATACTCCTTGTGACAATGCATCCGATGGCTCATTAAATACTCCAGGCCTGTACTGAATATCATAGTCATATGTTGACAGTTCTATTCGCCATCTTAAAATCTTATCATTTTTGATCTTGCCTCTCTGCTTAGTGTTGAACATAAAGGCCACGGATCGCTGGTCAGTAATGAGCGTAAAACGTTGGCCAGCGAGATAATGTCTCCAATACCTGACTGCTTCGATAATCGCCTGTGCCTCCTTTTCCACTGAAGAATGTCGAACTTCTGGTCCTTGCAATGTACGAGAGAAGAAAGCTACTGGTCTACCAGCTTGGTTAAGAGTTGCTGCCAACGCAAAATCTGATGCATCACTTTCCACTTGAAAAGGGATCTTCTCATCCACGGCACATACCACTGCCTTCTCAATGTCCCGTTTGATATTAAGGAAAGCCTCCTGAGCTTCCGCCGATAGCGGGAAAGACGTCAACTTAATAAGAGGTCGGACTTTATCTGAGTAGTTAGCCACCCACTGGGCATAGTACGAGAAGAATCCCAGACACATTCTTAAAGCTTTTACAGTGTGAGGTAAAGGTAATTCCTTAAGTGGGCGTAATCTTTCAGGATCTGGCCCGATTATCCCATTCTCCACAATGCAACCGAGAATACACAAAAGTGTAGTATTGAAGGTACACTTGTTTTCATTGTAGGTCAGGTTTAACCTCTTTGCAGTCTCTAGGAACTTTGCGAGATTTTGATCATGCTCCCGTTGGTCGCGCCCACAGATAGTAACATTGTCCAGGTACGGGAATGTTGTTTCCAACGCGTATTCATCCACCATTTGATCCATCTCCTGTTGGAAGACGGATACCCCATTTGTCACTCCAAAGGGCACCCTAAGGAATTGGTACAGGTGCCCATTAGCTTCGAAGGCCGTATAAGGTCGGTCTTCTATTTTAATGGGGAGTTGATGGTAGGCAGACTTTAAATCAATGGTGGAGAACACACGGTACTGAGCTATCTGGTTCACCATCTCAGAAATACGAGGCAAAGGATAGGCGTCTAATTGGGTATACAAGTTTATAGTCTGGTTATAATCGACCACAAGTCTTTTCTTCTCATTAGTTTTAACCACCACCACCTGGGCACGCATGGGCTATTACTGTGTTCGATGATTCCCTCCCGTTGAAGCCTTTCCACTTCCTCTTTTATAAATGTTTTATCTTCTGAACTATACCGTTGACTCTTAGCCGCTCTGGTCTACAATTAGGAGCAAGGTTCGCGAACAAAGAAGGCGGACTTACTTTTAAAGTAGAAAGGCCGCAGACTGTGAGTGGAGGCTGAGATCCACCATACTTAAGGGTAACGCTCTCATGCTGACACTGGAAGTCCAAGCCTAATATTAAGTTCACACACAACTGAGGTAATATGAGGAGTTTAAAGTCCTTATACTCTGTATCCTTAATGGTCAATGTGACTTTACAATATCCAGTTACCTCCGAAGTAAGGGACTTGGACGCCATCACAATTTCACTTCGCGTAGGATACACCTTCAATGAACAGGAGTTAACAAGGTTGGGGTGTATAAAACTTTCAGTACTGCCACAGTCTATGAAACACCCAGTAGGACGACCATTAATCTTGATGTCCATCATAGATTTCGACAAGGAACACGGTATGGTCTGGTCAACCGTAGCCGAGGCTAGAGTAAAACGATAGGCGGCAGCAGAGAAGACATCGGGTACAGGATTACCCTTACACACTTTACTAAAATGTCCCCGTTTCTTACATTTAAAACAGGTAGCCTCTCTGGCTGGGCATCTTTGCCTGGGGTGTTTAGATTGGCCACAAAAATAACACTTAGACCCATGGGGTACAGCCGCAACAATAGGATTAAGTGGAGGCTCCGTTGGTGTTATGGATGCCTCCATACTCGGAACACACGAGGCTGAGAGAGACGCATGGGCTGATGCATACACTTCTGAATTCCTCTGGGCTACATCTAACGATCGAGCAGTAGCAACGACCGTTTTTAAAACTAACGAGTCGTTCTTGAGGAGTCTCTGTCTAATATAATTAGATCGGAGGTCAGATATGAAAGAATCACGGATGGCTTCTTCCTGATACACTATGGCAGAGACAGTCTTGTAGTTGCAATCCTTAGCCAAAGCGTTAAGGTCCTGCAGGAAATCGTCCAGAGATTCCTCGGGTAATTGCCTGCGAGTGGACAAGAGATACCTGGCGTATACTTCATTAACTGACTTAAGGTACTGGGCCTTAAGGGCTGCGAGGGCCTCTTCATATGTAGTGATATCTTCAATTATAGAGTAAGTTTGATGACTTACCAAGTTGGTTAGAAGACCCAACTTGTTGACCGTCGAATCGACCGATGCGATGAAGTGTTCAAAACATCGAAGCCAATGCGTAAATTTCTTCGACGCGTCTGCCGAATGGGGATCGATATCCAGACGCACTGGTTTCAAAAATCGATCCATCTTCCAAAAGTTGTTACTTAATAAAATTGATGTGCCCAATAACGGTCTGAATCCATGAAGTTAAAGCTTGAAACTAAAGGCTTTTATTAAGTAAGAACATGGCATCGAGTTAACACAGTTCATCACTGACCCAGCCCTTGGTAGAACCTTCCAGAAGAGGGGCGGGGCTAGGGAGGAGCATTAGTGATTACACTGGTGGAACATTCCAGACATTAGCAAGTACAACAACAACAACAATACAAATGCCAGAACACAGAGTTATTTCATCACAGTGATCCCTCTGTTAAAACAGCAGACAAGTAATTTTCTTACACAGGCATTAAGTGTTGCTAAAGTAGTATTGCACTGCCAAATTGCTCCTCCGACACCAGTGCAACCCGACTCAGTTTCCTGGGTCAGGGGGCATTTCACGTGCACAATGGGCTCCCAACAGAACACTTGCCAGCAAGAAAGAGCTTCCCAGTGCAACAGAGGAAAAGCCCAGTGTTGGTGCACCAAGAGTGCGACTGCAGCACCCAAAGAGGCGGCAAGGGACCTTAAAAGGGCAGGTGCATCGTGAAGATAAAATTGCCAAAGCAATTTGAGGAATCAGCTAACTCTCTGTAATTTTAGTGCTGTGTACTAGAGTGAAAGGATCCAAAAGATAGCCCACCATAGACAAAAATGCTGATTTT
Source organism: Somniosus microcephalus (assembly GCF_052327205.1). Lineage (NCBI taxonomy): Eukaryota > Metazoa > Chordata > Chondrichthyes > Squaliformes > Somniosidae > Somniosus > Somniosus microcephalus. The sequence continues at coordinate 186,246,971 of NC_140991.1, forward strand.
TTGTCACAGTATCATTAACCAAAAGATGGGTAAAATCGATGTGGCAGGCTTTCAACTTGCCACTTGGGGCTAAAACTGACATTGCGGATCAGGCGCCCCGGGCAGAAAGTTGAAAATCTTTCCCAATGAGTAGGAGAAAAGAGATTGTATACAATACTTCAGAATGTTGTATCTTAACCAGCAACTATGCATTTACAATCTCACATAATCCTGATTTGAAATAAAGATATGCTGCAGCTTTAGTCAAAAAATCCATAAATTATAAGAAACTGAGGAAGATGAGGCAATGAAAATGGACAGGCAGTGTTTCTCCTGCAGGCCCCTATCATCAGCTCTTGTCATTTTCAGATGATTTCCAAATGCATTCAGAAGCATGGAAGACTTTGGGGATCATACAAAGTGTGCAATATCAGCCCAAAGCCCACTATCCTCTTTTTGAGCTGGAAGACGTGATATGCCATATATTTGTGTAAAAAAAGATTCTTTTCAAAATCAAATTTAGCGAAACATCACTGAAATGCAGTGGCAAGTAAAACTGATGCATCAAAGTGGAGCATTCCAGAACGGTAAGTTAACATCAGTCAGGTAAAAAGTTAAGTAACTAATTCAAAGCTTCATCTTTTATAAGCTACTGCCCTTAAGGCATAGCAGTTCGGGTTATCTGGCACCTTTCTACAAATGAAACAGAGATATCTAACTGAAACAAAATCTGATACTTGGATAGGCAGGCAAGGTGGACTGATAGTCTTTTCCTGACTGCCATAAGCTACTATGTTACCAACTGTAATGATCAATAACATGTCATTCTATAGTGGACACTAGGTGGAGCCGTAGAGCTGTGTAGAGCTGTATATAGCTGTATGTATAAGACTACACTACCCAGCTGTATGTATATTAAGACTACATTACCCATGAGGCACTAGGCTACCCACAAGGCAGCAGTCAAGATGGATGCCTCTACAGATACTGTACCTAGTCCACATGTGCTCAATAAAAGTTTCTAGCAAAAGCTAGCTGTGTTCATAATAGGAATGTCCATTTATTAATGAACATAAGATGGTACCAGGATGGTGAAGATCTGCTGAAAATTGTGAAAAGCGACATGGAGAATTTGAAGCCACCAGAGCGTTTGAAACTCACAGGAAATATCGACTACAATTGGCAGAATCTTAAACAACAATTCGAACTCTACATTGCAGCCATTGGATTTGGTACGAAGCCAGACACAAGGAAGATAGCGTTGCTGCTTACGGTTGCAGGCCCACAGGCGATAGAGGTATTTAATACATTTGTATTTAATCCAGAGGAGAACAGAGAAAAATTAGAAGATGTGCTAAAAAAATTTGATGCACATTGCTCTCCCAAAAAGAATGAGATGTATGAAAGATACATCTTCCGTTCTCGGACACAGCAACAAAATGAGACTTTTGATAGCTTTATAACTGATCTGAAACTGAAAGTACAGACATGTAATTTCTCTGAGCTGAAATCATCCATGATTCGTGACCAGATTGTGTTTGGTATTCATGATAAAAAAGTCAGGGAACGTCTGTTGAGAGAAACCAAACTAAATTTGGAAAATGTAGTGAAAATATGCCAAGCCAGCGAGCTAGCTCGAAAGCACGCGAAGACTTTCAGTGAAATCAATAATGATGCGATTGTAATGTAGTCTTAATATACATGCAGCTGGGTAGTGTAGTCTTATACATACAGCTATATACAGCTCTACACAGCTCTACGGCTCCACCTAGTGTCCATTATAGAATGACATGTTATTGATCATAACATAATAAGAATGTCTATTTATTAATGAAAATAAACCAACCTGAACTAATTGTCGCCCCTGCCTTCATCTACTTTATCTAGTGACAGCTTGTGTTAATCCACTGTATTGGACATTAGTGAAACATGTTAGGAGTAAGGTTACAAGTCTGCATTGCCAGTGGGGAGCCGTGCCCACAGCAGTACATGTCAGAAATTTGGGCACGCTCTATCCATGATGTTCTGACCATATTGATTGGAACATGGTGGGTAACGTGCCTAAATTATCAGCATGTGCTGCTGGCGGTCAAGGTTCCCAACAGGCAGTAAATGCTTGTGAAATTATCCTTGTTGTCTACACACAAGAGTCAAAGAAGGGACCAATGACCAGTAGACCTGTACCTCCACTGGAATTGTACTAAACCATATGGAAACAACAATGAATGAGTAGTGAATTAGCATAATAGTTACAAGATTCCCAGTTGCCAATTTGGGTTGTTCTTAATCTCACGTTCCAAAAAGGAGTGCTTCTTTTGATTGTCAGCTCTGAACAGTAACTCTTGACTATTCAGATGTTGCCTTTCCACTGGATACATGTGCAAAGCTCTCTTCAATTACAAACATTCTGCTTCTTTGCTTCGTAATCTCATCTAAGGTATGGAACCTTTCAAGAGGCCTCAACAGGATTCATTACAGCTCTCACTGGTGGGAGTTTCACCCAGGCCTATATGGGTGCTCAGGATGGAATTTCTGAAGTAGCCCAGGAACTCTCCCAGGCCTGTCCCGTTCATCACAAAAGATTTCTCTGTGAAATATTGAAATATGGGAGGGAATTCAGGCAGAACTGGATTCCGCCCATTTTGTGGCCCCTGATCTGGAGATCCACTGGAATTCTTCTTTTGCCCCAATGGGAGTTTTGGGGCCCCCAGTGTTTAACCCAGGTACATTAAAGCTCCTGTTTGATTTCAATATTATATATCAGTCCAAAAAAGGAGAATGTCGTTCCATTGATCAAGCTTCCCACACAAATTCTACCTGTGGAAATTTCCTGGACAGTGTTGTAAGCTACAACTCTGCCGGACCAGGCAGAAATTAAAATACTGAAGCAGCGTTGTTGGGGTGTGTATTAAGCTATGGGAAACCTCCAACATGATCTTTGGCAATCTCTATAAAATTTCTCTCATGCCCTTTCTATTCTCCCAGCAAGGAATTTGCATGAAATCTTAACTAGCCTCCATCTACATCCTATGGTTACCTACAGAGAATGATATTGAATTTTTATAAATATATGAGTGTGATAACAAGGTAGTTCCCTTGTACTGTGGAGTTATTATACACCATATAATAATTGGAATTGTAAATGCATCCTTTATGTCTCAGTGGTATAGATTGTAACTTACCCCAGGATGTGGGCAGCAGCTCCAACCTCCACTGTTTAATCTACAGCACGTATACCCATCTGGACAATGATATACATTATCACACTGAATTATTGAGCTGTCACTGCTGACACTGTTGCTCAGACCTTCTGTCTCCATTGTAAGTGTCTTGCTTTCCAGTGGAATTCTGAGATATTCCAGTGCCGCGGATGATGGAGAGAGATCACTTGTGTAGTCTTTAGGACAGCAGCGTGTTCCACCATAACAACAGACAGTCTAAATATAAATCCAGGGAAATATTATTATTAAAACATTGTAAAGTCAATTCAGGCCGCTGGTTATACATCAGAGCCAGGAGCTAGAGCTTAAGAATGCGATCCAAGCCTAGAAATTACCCTGTGTGATATTGCCACACAAGCACTATTGTACTGGAGATGTTAGTTGTCTTATTTTGAACTGGGTGATCCCTCTGTTAAAACAGCAGACAAGTAATTTTCTCACTCAGGCATTAAGTGTTGCTAATGTAGTATTGCACCGCCGAATTGCTCCCCCGACACCACTACAACCCGACTCAGTTTCCTGGGTCAGGGGCATTTCACGTGCACGATGCGCTCCCAACAGAACACTTGCCAGTAAGAGGGAGCCTCCCAGTGCAACAGAGGAAAAGCCCAGTGTTGGTGCAGCAAGAGTGCGACTGCAGCACCCAAAGAGGCGGCAAGGGACCTTAAAAGGGCAGATGCATCATGAAGATAAAATCGCCAAAGCAATTTGAGGAATGAGCTAACTCTCTGTATATTAATGCTGTGTACTAGAGCGAAAGGATCCAATAAATAGCCCACCATAGACAAAAATGGTGTTAATTTGTCACAGTATCATTAACCAATAGATGGATAAAATCGATGTGGCAGGCGTTCAACTTGCCCCTTGGGGGTAAAACTGACATTGCGGAACGAGCGCCCCGGGCAGAAAGTTGAAAATCTTTCCCAATGAGTCAGAGGAAAGAGATTGTATACAATATTTCAGAATGTCATACCTTAACCAGCAACTATGCATTTACAATTGCACATAATCCTGATTTGAAATAAAGATATGCTGTAGCTTTAGTCAAAAAATCCAAAAATTATGAGAAACTGAGGAAGATGAGGCAATGAAAATGGACAGGCAGTGTTTCTCCTGTAGGCCCCTATCATCAGCTCTTGTCATTTTCAGATGATTTCCAAATGCATTCAGAAGCATGGAAGACTTTGGGGATCATACAAAGTGTGCAATATCAGCCCAAAGCCCACTATCCTCTTTTTGAGCTGGAAGACGTGATATGCCATATATTTGTGTAAAAAAAGATTCTTTTCAAAATCAAATTTAGCGAAACATCACTGAAATGCAGTGGCAAGTAAAACTGATGCATCAAAGTGGAGCATTCCAGAACGGTAAGTTAACATCAGTCAGGTAAAAAGTTAAGTAACTAATTCAAAGCTTCATCTTTTATAAGCTACTGCCCTTAAGGCATAGCAGTTCGGGTTATCTGGCACCTTTCTACAAATGAAACAGAGATATCTAACTGAAACAAAATCTGATACTTGGATAGGCAGGCAAGGTGGACTGATAGTCTTTTCCTGACTGCCATAAGCTACTATGTTACCAACTGTAATGATCAATAACATGTCATTCTATAGTGGACACTAGGTGGAGCCGTAGAGCTGTGTAGAGCTGTATATAGCTGTATGTATAAGACTACACTACCCAGCTGTATGTATATTAAGACTACATTACCCATGAGGCACTAGGCTACCCACAAGGCAGCAGTCAAGATGGATGCCTCTACAGATACTGTACCTAGTCCACATGTGCTCAATAAAAGTTTCTAGCAAAAGCTAGCTGTGTTCATAATAGGAATGTCCATTTATTAATGAACATAAGATGGTACCAGGATGGTGAAGATCTGCTGAAAATTGTGAAAAGCGACATGGAGAATTTGAAGCCACCAGAGCGTTTGAAACTCACAGGAAATATCGACTACAATTGGCAGAATCTTAAACAACAATTCGAACTCTACATTGCAGCCATTGGATTTGGTACGAAGCCAGACACAAGGAAGATAGCGTTGCTGCTTACGGTTGCAGGCCCACAGGCGATAGAGGTATTTAATACATTTGTATTTAATCCAGAGGAGAACAGAGAAAAATTAGAAGATGTGCTAAAAAAATTTGATGCACATTGCTCTCCCAAAAAGAATGAGATGTATGAAAGATACATCTTCCGTTCTCGGACACAGCAACAAAATGAGACTTTTGATAGCTTTATAACTGATCTGAAACTGAAAGTACAGACATGTAATTTCTCTGAGCTGAAATCATCCATGATTCGTGACCAGATTGTGTTTGGTATTCATGATAAAAAAGTCAGGGAACGTCTGTTGAGAGAAACCAAACTAAATTTGGAAAATGCAGTGAAAATATGCCAAGCCAGCGAGCTAGCTCGAAAGCACGCGAAGACTTTCAGTGAAATCAATAATGATGCGATTGTAATGTAGTCTTAATATACATGCAGCTGGGTAGTGTAGTCTTATACATACAGCTATATACAGCTCTACACAGCTCTACGGCTCCACCTAGTGTCCATTATAGAATGACATGTTATTGATCATAACATAATAAGAATGTCTATTTATTAATGAAAATAAACCAACCTGAACTAATTGTCGCCCCTGCCTTCATCTACTTTATCTAGTGACAGCTTGTGTTAATCCACTGTATTGGACATTAGTGAAACATGTTAGGAGTAAGGTTACAAGTCTGCATTGCCAGTGGGGAGCCGTGCCCACAGCAGTACATGTCAGAAATTTGGGCACGCTCTATCCATGATGTTCTGACCATATTGATTGGAACATGGTGGGTAACGTGCCTAAATTATCAGCATGTGCTGCTGGCGGTCAAGGTTCCCAACAGGCAGTAAATGCTTGTGAAATTATCCTTGTTGTCTACACACAAGAGTCAAAGAAGGGACCAATGACCAGTAGACCTGTACCTCCACTGGAATTGTACTAAACCATATGGAAACAACAATGAATGAGTAGTGAATTAGCATAATAGTTACAAGATTCCCAGTTGCCAATTTGGGTTGTTCTTAATCTCACGTTCCAAAAAGGAGTGCTTCTTTTGATTGTCAGCTCTGAACAGTAACTCTTGACTATTCAGATGTTGCCTTTCCACTGGATACATGTGCAAAGCTCTCTTCAATTACAAACATTCTGCTTCTTTGCTTCGTAATCTCATCTAAGGTATGGAACCTTTCAAGAGGCCTCAACAGGATTCATTACAGCTCTCACTGGTGGGAGTTTCACCCAGGCCTATATGGGTGCTCAGGATGGAATTTCTGAAGTAGCCCAGGAACTCTCCCAGGCCTGTCCCGTTCATCACAAAAGATTTCTCTGTGAAATATTGAAATATGGGAGGGAATTCAGGCAGAACTGGATTCCGCCCATTTTGTGGCCCCTGATCTGGAGATCCACTGGAATTCTTCTTTTGCCCCAATGGGAGTTTTGGGGCCCCCAGTGTTTAACCCAGGTACATTAAAGCTCCTGTTTGATTTCAATATTATATATCAGTCCAAAAAAGGAGAATGTCGTTCCATTGATCAAGCTTCCCACACAAATTCTACCTGTGGAAATTTCCTGGACAGTGTTGTAAGCTACAACTCTGCCGGACCAGGCAGAAATTAAAATACTGAAGCAGCGTTGTTGGGGTGTGTATTAAGCTATGGGAAACCTCCAACATGATCTTTGGCAATCTCTATAAAATTTCTCTCATGCCCTTTCTATTCTCCCAGCAAGGAATTTGCATGAAATCTTAACTAGCCTCCATCTACATCCTATGGTTACCTACAGAGAATGATATTGAATTTTTATAAATATATGAGTGTGATAACAAGGTAGTTCCCTTGTACTGTGGAGTTATTATACACCATATAATAATTGGAATTGTAAATGCATCCTTTATGTCTCAGTGGTATAGATTGTAACTTACCCCAGGATGTGGGCAGCAGCTCCAACCTCCACTGTTTAATCTACAGCACGTATACCCATCTGGACAATGATATACATTATCACACTGAATTATTGAGCTGTCACTGCTGACACTGTTGCTCAGACCTTCTGTCTCCATTGTAAGTGTCTTGCTTTCCAGTGGAATTCTGAGATATTCCAGTGCCGCGGATGATGGAGAGAGATCACTTGTGTAGTCTTTAGGACAGCAGCGTGTTCCACCATAACAACAGACAGTCTAAATATAAATCCAGGGAAATATTATTATTAAAACATTGTAAAGTCAATTCAGGCCGCTGGTTATACATCAGAGCCAGGAGCTAGAGCTTAAGAATGCGATCCAAGCCTAGAAATTACCCTGTGTGATATTGCCACACAAGCACTATTGTACTGGAGATGTTAGTTGTCTTATTTTGAACTGGGTGATCCCTCTGTTAAAACAGCAGACAAGTAATTTTCTCACTCAGGCATTAAGTGTTGCTAATGTAGTATTGCACCGCCGAATTGCTCCCCCGACACCACTACAACCCGACTCAGTTTCCTGGGTCAGGGGCATTTCACGTGCACGATGCGCTCCCAACAGAACACTTGCCAGTAAGAGGGAGCCTCCCAGTGCAACAGAGGAAAAGCCCAGTGTTGGTGCAGCAAGAGTGCGACTGCAGCACCCAAAGAGGCGGCAAGGGACCTTAAAAGGGCAGATGCATCATGAAGATAAAATCGCCAAAGCAATTTGAGGAATGAGCTAACTCTCTGTATATTAATGCTGTGTACTAGAGCGAAAGGATCCAATAAATAGCCCACCATAGACAAAAATGGTGTTAATTTGTCACAGTATCATTAACCAATAGATGGATAAAATCGATGTGGCAGGCGTTCAACTTGCCCCTTGGGGGTAAAACTGACATTGCGGAACGAGCGCCCCGGGCAGAAAGTTGAAAATCTTTCCCAATGAGTCAGAGGAAAGAGATTGTATACAATATTTCAGAATGTCATACCTTAACCAGCAACTATGCATTTACAATTGCACATAATCCTGATTTGAAATAAAGATATGCTGTAGCTTTAGTCAAAAAATCCAAAAATTATGAGAAACTGAGGAAGATGAGGCAATGAAAATGGACAGGCAGTGTTTCTCCTGTAGGCCCCTATCATCAGCTCTTGTCATTTTCAGATGATTTCCAAATGCATTCAGAAGCATGGAAGACTTTGGGGATCATACAAAGTGTGCAATATCAGCCCAAAGCCCACTATCCTCTTTTTGAGCTGGAAGACGTGATATGCCATATATTTGTGTAAAAAAAGATTCTTTTCAAAATCAAATTTAGCGAAACATCACTGAAATGCAGTGGCAAGTAAAACTGATGCATCAAAGTGGAGCATTCCAGAACGGTAAGTTAACATCAGTCAGGTAAAAAGTTAAGTAACTAATTCAAAGCTTCATCTTTTATAAGCTACTGCCCTTAAGGCATAGCAGTTCGGGTTATCTGGCACCTTTCTACAAATGAAACAGAGATATCTAACTGAAACAAAATCTGATACTTGGATAGGCAGGCAAGGTGGACTGATAGTCTTTTCCTGACTGCCATAAGCTACTATGTTACCAACTGTAATGATCAATAACATGTCATTCTATAGTGGACACTAGGTGGAGCCGTAGAGCTGTGTAGAGCTGTATATAGCTGTATGTATAAGACTACACTACCCAGCTGTATGTATATTAAGACTACATTACCCATGAGGCACTAGGCTACCCACAAGGCAGCAGTCAAGATGGATGCCTCTACAGATACTGTACCTAGTCCACATGTGCTCAATAAAAGTTTCTAGCAAAAGCTAGCTGTGTTCATAATAGGAATGTCCATTTATTAATGAACATAAGATGGTACCAGGATGGTGAAGATCTGCTGAAAATTGTGAAAAGCGACATGGAGAATTTGAAGCCACCAGAGCGTTTGAAACTCACAGGAAATATCGACTACAATTGGCAGAATCTTAAACAACAATTCGAACTCTACATTGCAGCCATTGGATTTGGTACGAAGCCAGACACAAGGAAGATAGCGTTGCTGCTTACGGTTGCAGGCCCACAGGCGATAGAGGTATTTAATACATTTGTATTTAATCCAGAGGAGAACAGAGAAAAATTAGAAGATGTGCTAAAAAAATTTGATGCACATTGCTCTCCCAAAAAGAATGAGATGTATGAAAGATACATCTTCCGTTCTCGGACACAGCAACAAAATGAGACTTTTGATAGCTTTATAACTGATCTGAAACTGAAAGTACAGACATGTAATTTCTCTGAGCTGAAATCATCCATGATTCGTGACCAGATTGTGTTTGGTATTCATGATAAAAAAGTCAGGGAACGTCTGTTGAGAGAAACCAAACTAAATTTGGAAAATGTAGTGAAAATATGCCAAGCCAGCGAGCTAGCTCGAAAGCACGCGAAGACTTTCAGTGAAATCAATAATGATGCGATTGTAATGTAGTCTTAATATACATGCAGCTGGGTAGTGTAGTCTTATACATACAGCTATATACAGCTCTACACAGCTCTACGGCTCCACCTAGTGTCCATTATAGAATGACATGTTATTGATCATAACATAATAAGAATGTCTATTTATTAATGAAAATAAACCAACCTGAACTAATTGTCGCCCCTGCCTTCATCTACTTTATCTAGTGACAGCTTGTGTTAATCCACTGTATTGGACATTAGTGAAACATGTTAGGAGTAAGGTTACAAGTCTGCATTGCCAGTGGGGAGCCGTGCCCACAGCAGTACATGTCAGAAATTTGGGCACGCTCTATCCATGATGTTCTGACCATATTGATTGGAACATGGTGGGTAACGTGCCTAAATTATCAGCATGTGCTGCTGGCAGTCAAGGTTCCCAACAGGCAGTAAATGCTTGTGAAATTATCCTTGTTGTCTACACACAAGAGTCAAAGAAGGGACCAATGACCAGTAGACCTGTACCTCCACTGGAATTGTACTAAACCATATGGAAACAACAATGAATGAGTAGTGAATTAGCATAATAGTTACAAGATTCCCAGTTGCCAATTTGGGTTGTTCTTAATCTCACGTTCCAAAAAGGAGTGCTTCTTTTGATTGTCAGCTCTGAACAGTAACTCTTGACTATTCAGATGTTGCCTTTCCACTGGATACATGTGCAAAGCTCTCTTCAATTACAAACATTCTGCTTCTTTGCTTCGTAATCTCATCTAAGGTATGGAACCTTTCAAGAGGCCTCAACAGGATTCATTACAGCTCTCACTGGTGGGAGTTTCACCCAGGCCTATATGGGTGCTCAGGATGGAATTTCTGAAGTAGCCCAGGAACTCTCCCAGGCCTGTCCCGTTCATCACAAAAGATTTCTCTGTGAAATATTGAAATATGGGAGGGAATTCAGGCAGAACTGGATTCCGCCCATTTTGTGGCCCCTGATCTGGAGATCCACTGGAATTCTTCTTTTGCCCCAATGGGAGTTTTGGGGCCCCCAGTGTTTAACCCAGGTACATTAAAGCTCCTGTTTGATTTCAATATTATATATCAGTCCAAAAAAGGAGAATGTCGTTCCATTGATCAAGCTTCCCACACAAATTCTACCTGTGGAAATTTCCTGGACAGTGTTGTAAGCTACAACTCTGCCGGACCAGGCAGAAATTAAAATACTGAAGCAGTGTTGTTGGGGTGTGTATTAAGCTATGGGAAACCTCCAACATGATCTTTGGCAATCTCTATAAAATTTCTCTCATGCCCTTTCTATTCTCTCAGCAAGGAATTTACTTTGCGTGGCTAAAGTAAATGTTGGCCCCTTAGAGGATGAGACCGGGAAATTAATGGTGGGAAATATGGAGATGGCAAAAACACTGAATGAATATTTTGTATCAGTCTTTACAGTAGAAGACACTAAGAATATCCCAACACTGGACAAACAGGGGGCTATAGGGGGGGAGGAGCTAAACATGATCAAAATCACTAAGGAAGTGGTACTCGGTAAAATAATGGGACTCAAGGCGGATAAATCACCTGGACCTGATGGCTTACATCCTAGGGTCTTGAGGGAAGTGGCTGTAGGGATTGTGGATGCATTGGTAATAATTTTCCAAAACTCCCTGGAATCAGCAAAGGTCCCGGCAGACTAGAAAACTGCTAATGTAACGCCCTTATTTAAAAAGGGCAGTAGACAGAAGGCTGGAAACTATAGACCAGTTAGCCTAACATCTGTGGTAGGTAAAATATTGGAGTCCATTATTAAGGAGACAGTAACAGGACATTTGGATAATCATAATTTAATAGGACAAAATCAGCATGGTTTTATGAAGGGGAAGTCATGTTTAACAAATTTGCTGGAGTTCTTTGAGGAAGTAACATATAGGGTGGATAAAGGGGAACCAGTGGACGTAGTGTATTTAGACTTCCAAAAGGCATTTGACAAGGTGCCACACAAAAGATTATTGCTTAAGATAAAAAATCACGGGATTGGGGGTAATATTCTGGCATGGATAGAGGATTGGCTATCTAACAGAAAGCAGAGAGTTGGGATAAATGGTTCATTCTTGGACTGGCAATCAGTAACTAGTGGTGTTCCACAGGGGTCAGTGCTGGGTCCCCAACTCTTTACAATCTATATTAACGATTTGGAGGAGGGGACCGAGTGTAACATATCAAAGTTTGCAGATGATACTAAGATGGGAGGGAAAGTAGTGAGTGAGGAGGACATAAAAAACCTTCAAGGGGACATAGACAGGCTAAGTAAGTGGGCAGAGATTTGGCAGATGGAATACAATACTGGAAAGTGTGAGGTTATGCACTTTGGCAGGAAAAATCGTAGAGCAAGTTATTATCTTAATGGCAAGAAACTGGAAAGTACTGAAGTACAAAGGGATCTGGGGGTCCTGGTGCACGAAACTCAAAAGGTTAGTATGCAGGTGCAGCAAGTGATTAAGAAGGCCAATGGAATGTTGGCTTTCATTGCTAGGGGGATAGAATATAAAAATAGGGAGGTATTGCTTCAGTTGTACAAGGTATTGGTGAGACCGCACCTGGAATACTGCATACAGTTTTGGTGTCCATACTTAAGAAAAGACATACTTGCTCTCGAGTCAGTACAAAGAAAGTTCACTCGGTTAATCCCGGGGATGAGGGGATGGACATATGAGGAGAGGTTGAGTAGATTGGGACTCTACTCATTGGAGTTCAGAAGAATGAGAGGCGATCTTATTGAAACATATAAGATTGTGAAGGGGTTGGATCGGGTGGATGCGGGGAGGATGTTCCCGATGATGGGTGAAACTAGAACTAGGGGGCATAGTCTTAGAATAAGGGGCTGCTCTTTCAAAACTGAGATGAGGAGGAACTACTTCACTCAGAGGGTGGTAAGTCCATGGAATATGCTGCCCCAAAAAGCTGTAGAAGCTACATCATTACATAAATTTAAAACAGAAATAGACAGTTTCCTAGAAGTAAAGGGAATAAAGGGTTATGGGGAACGGGCAGGAATTTGGACATGAGTCTAGGTTCGGATCGGTCATGGCCCTGTGGGTAGCGGAGCGGGCCCAGGGGCCATGTAGCCTGATCCTGCTCCTATTTCGTGTGTCTAATTCTGTTAGATTCAGGAGATGGTTCAGTGATAGTAGATTGGCGGTTAGGATCAGATCAGCCATGATCTTATTGAATGGCGGAGCAGGCTCGAGAGGCCGATTGGCCTACTCCTGCTCCTATTTCTTATGTTCTTATGTTCTTATGAAATCTTAACTAGCCTCCATCTACATCCTATGGTTACCTACAGAGAATGATATTGAACTTTTTATAAATATATGAGTGTGATAACAAGGTAGTTCCCTTGTACTGTGGAGTTATTATACACCATATAATAATTGGAATTTTAAATGCATACTTTATGTCTCAGTGGTATAGATTGTAACTTACCCCAGGATGTGGGCAGCAGCTCCAACCTCCACTGTTTAATCTACAGCACGTATACCCATCTGGACAATGATATACATTATCACAGTGAATTATTGAGCTGTCACTGCTGACACTGTTGCTCAGACCTTCTGTCTCCATTGTAAGTGTCTTGCTTTCCAGTGGAATTCTGAGATATTCTAGTGCCGCGGATGATGGAGAGAGATCACTTGTGTAGTCTTTAGGACAGCAGCGTGTTCCACCATAACAACAGACAGTCTAAATATAAATCCAGGGAAATATTATTATTAAAACATTGTAAAGTCAATTCAGGCCGCTGGTTATACATCAGAGCCAGGAGCTAGAGCTTAAGAATGCGATCCAAGCCTAGAAATTACCCTGTGTGATATTGCCACACAAGCACTATTGTACTGGAGATGTTAGTTGCCTTATTTTGAACTGGGTGATCCCTCTGTTAAAACAGCAGCCAAGTAACTTTCTCACACAGGCATTAAGTGTTGCTAATGTAGTATTGCACCGCCGAATTGCTCCCCCGACACCACTACAACCCGACTCAGTTTCCTGGTTCGGGGCATTTCACGTGCACGATGGGCTCCCAACAGAACACTTGCCTATAAGAGGGAGCCTCCCAGTGCAACAGAGGAAAAGTCCAGTGTTGGTGCAGCAAGAGTGCGACTGCAGCACCCAAAGAAGCGACAAGGGACCTTAAAAGGGCAGATGCATCATGAAGATAAAATCGCCAAAGCAATTTGAGGAATAAGATAACTCTACTGATAATTAATGCTGTGTACTAAAGCGAAAGGATCCAATTAATAGCCCACCATAGACAAAAATGGTGTTATTTTGTCACAGTATCATTAACCAATAGATGGATAAAATCGATGTGGCAGGTTTTCAACTTGCCCCTTGGGGGTAAAACTGACATTGCGGATCGAGCGCCCCGGCAGAAAGTTGAAAATCTTTCCCAATGAGTCAGAGGAAAGAGATTGTATACAATATTTCAGAATGTCGTACATTAACCAGCAAGTATGCATTTACAATTTCACATAATCCTGCTTTGAAATAAAGATATGCTGCAGCTTTAGTCAAAAAATCCATATATTATGAGAAACTGAGGAAGATGAGGCAATGAAAATGGACAGGCAGTGTTTCTCCTGTAGGCCCCTATCATCAGCTCTTGTCATTTTCAGATGATTTCCAAATGCATTCAGAAGCATGGAAGACTTTGGGGATCATACAAAGTGTGCAATATCAGCCCAAAGCCCACTATTGTAGGAATCGACAGATCCCTAACTGAAGTACTGAGGTCGAGTCAGTCCGATAATAAAACGAAGTTTAATGTAAACTAGAGAACAAACAATGGTATGCAGGAGAAACAATCAACAGGTCTTTTCTTAATGCTGGCTTCACGAGCTCTGAGCTGGGAACCTCCCAGTCTGACGTCATGACGTCATCACGTTTCCTGCCGTTCGGGACGTCACGTGACCAACATGATGACGTCATCGCGCTGGTTCTGGGGCCCACCCAGAACTGGCTATTTACATACAGTAAACAACTTAGGTGCTGTAGCACTCTTGATAAAGGCAGTTATACAGTTATACAGGAGTCCCTTGGTGGCTTTGCCACACTATCCTCTTTTTGAGCTGGAAGACGTGATATGCCACATATTTGTGTAAAAAAAGATTCTTTTCAAAATCAAATTCAGTGAAACATCACTGAAATGCAAAGGCAAGTAACACTGATGCATCAAAGTGGAGCATTCCAGAAAGGTAAGTTAACATCAGTCAGGAAAAAGGTTAAGTATCTCATTCAAAGCTTCATCTTTTAAAAGCTACTGCCCCTTAAGGCATAGCAGTTTAGGTTATCTGGCACCTTTCTATAAATGAAACAGAGATATCTAACAGGAACAAAATCTGATACTTGGATAGGCAGGCAAGGTGGACTAATGGTCTTTTCCTGACTGCCATAAGCTACTATGTTGCCAACCTGAACTACTTGTCTCCCCTGCCTTCATCTACTTTATCTGGTGTCAGCTTGTGTTAATCCATTGTATTGGACAGTAGTGAAACATGTTAGGAGTAAGGTTCCAAGTCTGCATTGCCAGTGGGGAGCTGTGCCCACAGCAGCACATGTCAGAAATTTGGGCACGCTCTACCCATGATGTTCTGACCATAATGATTCGAACATGGTGGGTAATGTGCCTAAATTGTCAGCATATACTGCTGGCAGTCAAGGTTCCCCACAGGCAGTAAATGCTTGTGAAATTACCGTTCTAGTCTATACACAATAGTCAAAGAAGGGACCAATGACCTGTAGACCTGTACCTTCACTGGAATTGTACTAAACCATATGGGAACAACAATGAATGAGTAGTGAATTAGCATAATAGCTACAAGATTCCCAGTTGCCAATTTGGGTTGTTCTTAATCTCACGTTCCAAAAAGGAGTGCTTCTTTTGATTGTCAGCTCTGAACAGTAACTCTTGACTATTCAGATGTTGCCTTTCCACTGGATACATGTACAAAGCTCTCTTCAATTACAAACATTCTGCTTCTTTGCTTCGTAATCTCATCTAAGGTATGGAACCTTTCAAGAGGCCTCAACAGGATTCATTACAGCTCTCACTGGTGGGAGTTTCACCCAGGCCTATATGGGTGCTCAGGATGGAATTTCTGAAGTAGCCCAGGAACTCTCCCAGGCCTGTCCCGTTCATCACAAAAGATTTCTCTGTGAAATATTGAAATATGGGAGGGAATTCAGGCAGAACTGGATTCCGCCCATTTTGTGGCCCCTGATCTGGAGATCCACTGGAATGCTTCTTTTGCCCCAATGGGAGTTTTGGGGCCCCCAGTGTTTAACCCAGGTACATTAAAGCTCCTGTTTGATTTCAATATTATATATCAGTCCAAAAAAGGAGAATGTCGTTCCATTGATCAAGCTTCCCACAGAAATTCTACCTGTGGAAATTTCCTGGACAGTGTTGTAAGCTACAACTCTGCCGGACCAGGCAGAAATTAAAATACTGAAGCAGCGTTGTTGGGGTGTGTATTAAGCTATGGGAAACCTCCAACATGATCTTTGGCAATCTCTATAAAATTTCTCTCATGCCCTTTCTATTCTCTCAGCAAGGAATTTATTTTGCATGGCTAAAGTAAATGTTGGCCCCTTAGAGGATGAGACCGGGAAATTAATGGTGGGAAATATGGAGATGGCAAAAACACTGAATGAATATTTTGTATCAGTCTTTACAGTAGAAGACACTAAGAATATCCCAACACTGGACAAACAGGGGGCTATAGGGGGGGAGGAGCTAAACATGATCAAAATCACTAAGGAAGTCGTACTCGGTAAAATAATGGGACTCAAGGCGGATAAATCACCTGGACCTGATGGCTTACATTCTAGGATCTTGAGGGAAGTGGCGGTAGGGATTGTGGATGCATTGGTAATAATTTTCCAAAACTCCCTGGAATCAGCAAAGGTCCCGGCAGACTAGAAAACTGCTAATGTAACACCCTTATTTAAAAAGGGCAGTAGACAGAAGGCTGGAAACTATAGACCAGTTAGCCTAACATCTGTGGTAGGTAAAATATTGGAGTCCATTATTAAGGAGACAGTAACAGGACATTTGGATAATCATAATTTAATAGGACAAAATCAGCATGGTTTTATGAAGGGGAAGTCATGTTTAACAAATTTGCTGGAGTTCTTTGAGGAAGTAACATATAGGGTGGATAAAGGGGAACCAGTGGACGTAGTGTATTTAGACTTCCAAAAGGCATTTGACAAGGTGCCACACAAAAGATTATTGCTTAAGATAAAAAATCACAGGATTGGGGGTAATATTCTGGCATGGATAGAGGATTGGCTATCTAACAGAAGGCAGAGAGTTGGGATAAATGGTTCATTCTTGGACTGGCAATCAGTAACTAGTGGTGTTCCGCAGGGGTCAGTGCTGGGTCCCCAACTCTTTACAATCTATATTAATGATTTGGAGGAGGGGACCGAGTGTAACATATCAAAGTTTGCAGATGATACTAAGATGGGGGGAAAGTAGTGAGTGAGGAGGGCATAAAAAACCTTCAAGGGGACATAGACAGGCTAAGTAAGTGGGCAGAGATTTGGCAGATGGAATACAATACTGGAAAGTGTGAGGTTATGCACTTTGGCAGGAAAAATCGTAGAGCAAGTTATTATCTTAATGGCAAGAAACTGAAAGTACTGAAGTACAAGTAATTTTCTCACTCAGGCATTAAGTGTTGCTAATGTAGTATTGCACCGCCGAATTGCTCCCCCGACACTACTGCAACCCAACTCAGTTTCCTGTGCACGATGGGCTCCCAACAGAACACTTGCCAGTAAGAGGGAGCCTCCCCGTGCAACAGAGAAAAAGCCCAGTGTTTTTACACCAAGAGTGCAACTGCAGCACCCAAAGAGGCGGCAAGGGACCGTAAAAGGGGCAGATGCATCGTGAAGATTAAATCGCCAAAGCAATTTGAGGAATCAGCTAACTCTCTGTATAATAATGCTGTCTACTACATTGAAAGGATCCAATATATAGTCCACCATAGTTAAAAATTGTGTTATTTTGTCACAGTATCATTAACCATAAGATGGATAAAATCGATGTGGCTGGTTTTGAACTTGCTCCTTGGGGCTAAAACTGACATTGCGGATCGGGCGCCCCGGCAGAAAGTTCAAAATCTTTCCCAATGAGTCAGAGAAAAGAGATTGTATGCAATACTTCAGAATGTTGTATCTTAACCAGCAACTATGCATTTACAATCTCACATAATCCTGCTTTGAAATAAAGATATGCTGCAGCTTTAGTCAAAAAATCCATAAATTATCAGAAGCTGAGGAAGATGAGGCAATGAAAATGGACAGGCAGTGTTTCTCCTGTAGATCCCTATCATCAGCTCTTGTCATTTTCAGATGATTTCCAAATGCATTCAGAAGCATGGAAGTCTTTGGGGATCATACAAAGTGTGCAATATCAGCCCAAAGCCCACGATCCTCTTTTTGAGCTGGAAGACGTGATATGCCATATATTTGTGTAAAAAAAGATTCTTTTCAAAATCAAATTCAGTGAAACATCACTGAAATGCAATGGCAAGTAAAACTGATGTATCAAAGTGGAGCATTCCAGAACGGTAAGTTAACATCAGTCAGGTAAAAAGTTAAGTAACTAATTCAAAGCTTCATCTTTTAAAAGCTACTGCCCCTTAAGGCATAACAGTTTGGGTTATCTGACACCTTTCTATAAATGAAACAGAGATATCTAACAGGAACAAAATCTGATACTTGGATAGGGCAGGCAAGGTGGACTGATGGTCTTTTCCTGACTGCCATAAGCTACTATGTTACCAACCTGAACTACTTGTCTCCCCTGCCTTCATTTACTTTATCTGGTGTCAGCTTGTGTTAATCCATTGTATTGGACAGTAGTGAAACATGTTAGGAGTAAGGTTACAAGTCTGCATTGCCAGTGGGGAGCCGTGCCCGCAGCAGCGCATGTCAGAAATTTGGGCACGCTCTACCCATGATGTTCTGACCATAATGATTGGAACATGGTAGGTAACGTGCCTAAATTATCAGCATGTACTGCTGGCAGTCAAGGTTCCCCACAGGCAGTAAATGCTTGTGAAATTACCCTTCTAGTCTATACACAATAGTCAAAGAAGGGACCAATGACCTGTAGACCTGTACCTACACTGGAATTGTACTAAACCATATGGAAACAACAATGAATGAGTAGTGGATTAGCATAATAGTTACAAGATTCCCAGTTGCCAATTTGGGTTGTTCTTATTCTCACGTTCCAAAAAGGAGTGCTTCTTTTGATTGTCAGCTCTGAACAGTAACTCTTAACTATTCAGATGTTGCCTTTCCACTGGATACATGTACAAAGCTCTCTTCAATTACAAACATTCTGCTTCTTTGCTTCGTAATCTCATCTAAGGTATGGAACCTTTCAAGAGCCCTCAACAGGATTCATTACAGCTCTCACTGGTGGGAGTTTCACCGAGGCCTATATGGGTGATCAGGATGGAATTTCTGAAGTAGCCCAGGAACCCTCCCAGGCCTATCCCCTTCATCAGAAAATAGTTCGCTGTGAAATATTGAAATATGGGAGGGAATTCAGGCAGAACTGGATTCTGCCCATTTTGTGACCCCTGATCTGGAGATCCACTGGAATTCTTCTTTTGCCCCAATGGGAGTTTCGGGGCCCCAGTGTTTAATCCAGGTATATTAAAGCTACTGCTTGATTTCAATATTATATATCAGTCCAAAAAAGGAGAATGTCGTTCCATTGATTGAGCTTCCCACACAAATTCTACCTGTGGAAATTTCCTGGACATTGTTGTAAGCTGCAACTCTGCCAGACCAGGCAGAAATTAAAATACTGAAGCAGCTTTGTTGGGGTATGTATTAAGCTATGGGAAACCTCCAACATGATCTTTGGCAATCTCTAGAAAATTTCTCTCATGTCCTTTCTAGTCTCTCAGCAAGGAATTTGCGTGAAATCTTAACTCGCCTCCATCTACATCCCATGGTTACCTACAGAGAATGATATTGAACTTTTTATAAATATATGAGTGTGATAACAAGGTAGTTCCCTTGTACTGTGGAGTTATTATACAACATATAATAATTGGAATTTTAAATGCATTCTTTATGTCTCAGTGGTATAGATTGTAACTTACCCCAGGATGTGGGCAGCAGCTCCATCCTCCACTGTTTAATCTACAGCACATATACCCATCTTGACAATGATATGCATTATCACAGTGAATTATTGAGCTGTCACTGCTGACACTGTTGTTCAGACCTTCTGTCTCCATTGTAAGTGTCTTGCTTTCCAGTGGAATTCTGAGATATTCCAGTGCCGCGGATGATGGAGAGAGATCACTTGTGTAGTCTTTAGGACAGCAGCGTGTTCCACCATAACAACAGACAGTCTAAATAAAAATCCAGGGAAATATTATTATTAAAACATTGTAAAGTCAATTCAGGCCGCTGGTTATACATCAGAGCCAGGAGCTAGAGCTTAAGAATGCGATCCAAGCCTAGAAATTACCCTGCGTGATATTGCCACACAAGCACTATTGTACTGGAGATGTTAGTTGCCTTATTTTGAACTGGCTGATCCCTCTGTTAAAACAGCAGACAAGTAATTTTCTCACTCAGGCATTAAGTGTTGCTAGTGTAGTATTGCACCGCCGAATTGCTCCCCCGACACCACTGCAACACCACTCAGTTTCCTGGGTTAGGGGGCATTTCACGTGCACGTTGGGCTCCCAACAGAACACTTGCCAGTAAGAGGGAGCCTCCCAGTGCAACAGAGGAAAAGCCCAGTGTTGGTGCAGCAAGAGTGCGACTGCAGCACCCAAAGAGGCGGCAAGGGACCTTAAAAGGGCAGATGCATTGTGAAGATAAAATCGCCAAATCAAATTGAGGAATCAGCTAACTCTCTGTATATTAATGCTGTGTGCTACATTGAAAGGATCCAATGAATAGTCCACTGTGGCGGAACCACCAGAGGATTACGGACAATTGTACATAATTCCTTTTACAGCAATGTAGTACAGCTGGGGGCTGCACCTTTAATGTATCTGTTAACTGTACTAGGGCTTCTTTCCTGTACTCCGCGTGATGACGTCATGCCGTCCGTCATGTGATCTCTCAACGGTGGGAAGAACGTGATGACGTCATGACTTCAGAGCACGGAACCTTCTAGCAGTCGAGCTTGGAACCTTCTAGCAGTTGAGCTCGGAACCTGCTAGCAGTTGAGCTCGGAACCTTCTAGCAGTTTCCAGAGAGGCTTTCAAGCAGACCAGACCTATTTGTATTGTATCCTACAGTTTCCTGTACAGCTTCGTTTGTTCATTAAATTTTATTGTTTTTGTTTTTCTAAGTCGATCTCAATTCTTCGGCTAGGAACCCCAGTTCCTACATTGGTGACCCCGATTTCTTCGAACAATTTTCGTTGAAGTTACATCATGGACACGAATGCCATCACCCTCAAACTGCCGCAATTTTGGGAGCAACAACCGGCCGCGTAGTTTTTCCAGGCGGAAGCCAATTTGCAATCCGGGGAGTAGCAGCGGATTCGACCCATTATTATTACGTGGTCTCCGCCCTCGACAGTGCCACAGCCTCGCGGGTCGCCAGCCTCCTCGAGAGTCCACCAAACGATGGCAAGTACGAAGCTTTAGAAGCACGTTTACTGCAGATTTTCGGTCTGTCCAAGTCGGAGCGCGCTCGCAGATTTATCTCCATGCCCGGCCTCGGGGACTCAAAACCCTCAGATCTCATGAGCCAAATGCTCACGCTTTTGGGCTTGGAATTGCAATGTTTTCTGTTCCGCGAGCTGTTTCTCTGTCAACTACCAGAGCCAGTACAGACGGCCTTGGCCAATTCGCGATCACGGATTGTGCTGAACTCGCCGCGGAAGTGGATAAAATATTCACCATCTCACAACAATCTTGTGCAGCCACGAGGTGCCCATCCCCCACAAGAGTGAATCCGACTCCTCCTCCTGCAGGCTGGTGTGCATACCACGCTCGTTTCGGCGCGAAGGCCAGAAATTGCCGTCCGCCCTGCAGTTTCTCACCAAAAAAAAGCCTACCTGAAACCAGCGGTTTCTGAGAAGATCAATAAGGCCTAAGGGACGCGCCGGAGTTGCGATGACCATCGGGTCCGCAGGGAAACTCCTATACATTACAGACTCCCTGTCAGGGCGACGTTTTCTCTGTGATACTGGCTCCCAGTTCAGTATCCTACCAGCAGCGAAGCTAGATCTTCAATCCGGCGGTCAAGGTCCCTCCCTCGAGGCAGCCAATGGTGCGGCCATTCGCACGTTCGGAAAGCGTAGGCTCCAGTTGAGTTTTGGCGGCCAACGTTTTATTTGGGAGTTCATCACGGCGAAAGTCTCACAGGCCATCCTGGGGGCAGATTTCTTCTGCGCAAACGGGTTTCTTGTCGGCGTCCAACACTGCCGGCTAATCAGTGCCTCCACTTTTCACTCGGTCCCCTACCACCGAAGCACCGCGATGTCTTGGTCAGTTGCCTGTGCAGTCCCATCTGCAAATGAGTTCTCTCATCTTCTCAGTGAGTTCCCTGAGCTCACCAGGCCCACATTTTCTTCTTCAGTCACGAGGCACGAAGTGGCACTGCACATTACCACGACAGGATCCTTCGTTTATGCGAGAGCTCGAAGGCTGGAACCCGGCAAACTCGCGGCCGCCAAGGCGGAGTTCCATATAATGGAACGCCTGGGTATTATTCGACGTTCGAATAGTCCTTGGTCCTTGTCATTACACATTGTTCCTAAGCCGGGCGGTGGATGGCGACCATGCAGCGACTACAGACGCCTGAATGAGGCTACCACACCGGATCGGTACCCAATTCCTCACATTCAGGATTTTTCGGCCAATCTGGCAGGGAATTCCATCTTTTCCAAAGTAGACCTCGTCAGAGGCTATCATTGTTAGATCCGTGATTCTGAGAGTATGATGTTTTTCAATAACCACACGGATGCTGTAACTTAACAATCAACAGGTGTTTACTGGAGTAGGGTAGTCTCGAGACTGGGGTACAGAGGCATGCTCAAGGCTTATATACAGGTGTGGTCACTGCCAGTACTACAGTATACAGGAGCTGTAAAAGTAGTTCTCTCTTAAAGGTGCATACATTACAATTCCTCCCCTTTTAGATTAGTAGTACCCATAATATTCAAATAACAATTAACACTTTAACATGTACATTAAACAACAATAGTCCATTTATAGATTCAGTCTTGGGGCGGCTTCCTGATCCTTTCGGGATAGCGTCTTTCCTGAGGTTCTTGTTCTTGGTGCGGAGGCGATTCTGGCCCCTTTTCATCGGTTAGTTCATTGGGTTCCACTGCTCCTGGTTCGGAGGTAGATGCTACCTGTATGTCGGGTTCATCCCCAGGTATGCAAGACATGGGGTTGACTCGTTCCTGTGACGCTAAGATCTGATCAACGTGGCGTCTCACAATGTTCTCCCCGACATCCACTGTGTACATTAATGGCCCCTGCCGTGTGCATATCGTTCCAGGTTGCCATTTCTCTGTTCGGTAGTCACGGGCCAAGACTGGTTGTCCTACATTGAAGCTCCTTGTCGGCTTCTCATTGATGTGCTGGAATTGTTTATCCTCAACATTTCTTCGCACATTTGGTCTAATCAAGTCCAGATGAGATCGCAACCTTCGGTTAAAAAACATCATGGCCGGGGTCTGGTTGGTAACTGCATGTGTCGCGTTTCTGTAGGCTAATAAGAAATTGTCCACCTTATGCTGTAGTGGAATTTCATCGTCGAACATGGCCTTTATCGCCTTCTTAAAGGTTTGTACGAACCTCTCAGCCAATCCATTTGTGGCTGGATGATACGGGGCGGATGTATAATGCCTTACCCCATTCCTTTTCATAAATTTTGGAAACTCTTCGGACACAAACTGTGTTCCATTATCAGAGCAAATTTGCTCTGGCAAGCCGTTTCTGGCAAATATGGTCCATAGGACTGCAATCATTTTCTCTGTAGTGGTTGAGGACATTTTTATCACCTCAGGCCACTTCGAATGAGCATCCACTGCTATTAAGAACATTGAGCCCATGAATGGACCAGCAAAATCAATATGCACCCGTTGCCATGGAGAGGAGGGCCACTCCCATGGGTGTAGAGGGGGCATGTGGTGGTGCATTTTGGACCTTCTGGCATCCTGAGCAGCTCTTGGTTAGGTCTTCGATTTGTTGATCGATTCCCGGCCACCACACATAAGACCTAGCAAGGCTTTTCATTTTCACTCCCCCCAGATGACCTTCATGTAGCTCATTTAACACTCTCTCCCTTAACTTGGGTGGAATCACCACTCTGGATCCACACATCACTGTCCCCTGGTATACTGACAGCTGTTCTCTTCTGGATGAGAATGCTGGCAACAGTGAGTCGCCATGTGTTGGCCATCCCCTCACTGTCAAATCATATACCCGAGACAGCATCGGATCATTGCGGGTCTCCTTCTCAATATCCGCGTTCGTTACTGGCAATCGTTCAATTATTGACGAATAAAATATCTCGATAGGGTCCACTGCTGGTACTTCCTCCACAGTAGGCCGTGGCAGGCGCGATAGCCCATCAGCGTTTCCATGCTGTTTCGTGCCTTTATATTCTATTTCATATTGATTCACCCCTAGAAACAGTGACCATCTTTGTAACCATTGTGCCATCATCACTGGAACGCCCTTCTTAGGACTAAAGATGGAGACAAGTGGTTGGTGGTCAGTCAGCAAGGTGAACTTCTGCCCATGCAGATAGTGGTTGAATTTTTTTACTCCCCATACTAGGCTATGGGCCTCCCTGTCAATCTGGGCATAGTTGTGCTCGGCTGAGGTTAGTGACCGAGACGCAAAGGCTACTGGCCTCTCCAACCCGTCTGGGAATTTGTGCGACAGCACCGCTCCAATACCATAGGGTGATGCATCACATGCCAAACGAATTGGTAGTGCTGGGTTGAAATGGGCCAACACCTCTTTTGATGTGATCAATTCTTTACACTTCTGGAAAGCTCGTCTACATTCGTCATTCCACTTCCATGGTACCCCTGTTTGCAGTAGGGTGTTCAGTGGGTGTAATACCATGGACAAATTTGGTAAGAACTTATGGTAGTAGTTTACCAGCCTGAGGAACAACCTCAGTTGTGACACATTTTCTGTCGCTGGAGCCTTGACTACTGCCTCAATCTTTTCAGGGGACTTATGTAACCCCTCTTCATCAATGACGTGGCCACAATACGAGATCTGCTTCTGGAAAAACTTGCACTTGTGGCGATTAGCTCGTAGCCCATATTCCTTTAATCTGGTGAGCACCTTCTCCAAGTTGGCGAGGTGATCACTGTCATTTTCGCCCGTGACCAGGATGTCGTCCAAATAACACTGGGTCCCTGGAATCCCTTGCAGGACTTGATCCATCGCCCTTTGCCAAATAGCCGGAGCCGATGCTACCCTGAACACCAGCCGGTTGTATTGATAAAGACCATTATGAGTGTTAATCGTAAGGTATTGTTTCGAGGCTTCTTCTACTTCCATTTGCAAGTACGCCTGGGCTAGATCAATTTTGGTGAAGCGTTTACCTCCAGATAGCGAGGCGAAAATATCCTCAATTCGTGGAAGCGGATATTGTACCGTGTGAAGGACTGGGTTCACTGTCACCTTAAAATCCCCACAGATGTAGACCTTCTTTGGTTCCCTAGGCGTATTACTCAACGACCTCTTCATTACAGGAACGATGGGTGTAGCCCACTCGCTCCAGTCTACTTTGGACAGTACTCCTGAATGTTCCAACCCTTCCAGCTCTGCTTCGACAGCTGGTCTGATCGCATAAGGCACTGGTCTGGCCTTAAGAAACTTTGGGCTTGCATTTTCCTCTATTTTAATCGTTGCTGTTATGCCTTTTAGTGTTCCGAGTCCCTCCTGGAACACTTCTTTTGCATCAGTTAGCATTTTTGACAGTCGTCCAGGTGTGATGTCATCATTCTTTTTGGCCTCAACCTTCAGTGCCTGTATGGAATGCCAATCTTATTGTATCTTCCGGATCCATTCACGCCCTAGCAGTGGTGGTCCTCCATCTGGCAATACATATATATCAATTTTAGGTATTTCCTGGCCTTTATATATCACTTTCACCCTTATTTTTCCTTTGGGGTAGACTTTTTGCCCCGTGCACGTCTTCAAGACAATCTCTGTAGCTGTCAAGGGTATATGTGAAAATAGCCGCTTGTAGTCCCTTTGGTTTATGACTGTTAGGGCTGATCCTGTGTCCAATTCCATTTTCACTTGGACTCTGTCTATCTTGAGTGTAACCCAGATAGTCTGGTGATCCTCCATTTTGGTTACCTTATATAGTTTCAGACAACCCAGCTCCTTGCTTCCGGAGTCTGTGCCACTTTTCTGTTCGTTTGAACTACTGTCCATCACCTGGTGTACGTTTTTGTACTTCTCCTGTGGAGATTTCTTACTGTTGGTTTTCTTCCCTGACCTGCAGACTCTTGCTATGTGTCCTGCTTTTCCACACTGTCTGCACACTTGGTCCTTGAACCAACAATCCTTCTGGTCATGTGTTGTTCTGCCGCAGCGATAGCACTTCCCTGTTCCATAGGACATTTCATTGGTGCCATATTCTTGCGGTCTCCGTTGTATCTCTGCAGCGCCCCTTGCGGCTGTTTCGTGTGATACTGCCATACTGAAAGCCTTGTCCAGCGTAAGATCCTTTTCTGATAGAAGCCGTTTCTGGGTTCCTTCACTTTGCAGCCCACACACAAAGTTGTCCCTTAACGTATCTGCTAGTCCCGCTCCAAACTGGCAGTGTTTCAATAGCTTGCGCAGTTCCATTAGGTACTCAGCATTGCTTTCATCTTTGTGTTGGTTCCTTTTATGGAACTTAAATCATTCTGCCATCAGCAGCGGTGTGGGGTTTAAGTGGTCCTGTAGGATTTCTACTATGCTTTCGAAATTCTTGTTCACCGGCTTCTCTGGGGTTATTAGGTTTCGCAGTAACCCATAAGTTTTTGCACCCATGGAATTTAACAAAACCAGTGCTTTCCTAGCATCTGGCACTTCATTCGCCCTGCAGTACACCTCAATACGTTCTACATATTTCGCCCAATCTTCGACTTCATTGTCGAACGTAGAGATACTGCCACTCTTCGGCATCCCTGGGTGTGATTTAACTGTCAAAAATGGCATCTCCCGCGCTTCCCCTTCTTCTCCGCTGACACAAAATGGCGTCTCCCGCGCTTTCCTTCCTTCCCGCGCTCGCCCTTCTTCTCCGCTGCGGCTTCTAAAAATGGTGTCTCCCGCGCTCTTCCTTCTTCTCCGTGGCTCAATGGCGTCTCCCGCGCTCTCCCTTCTTCTCCCCGTGGACACTGTTCAGCCCTTGAGCCCTGGCTGTGCTCTGCGCGTTTTTTTTTGTGCGCCTTTCCCGTTTCCGCCGCTCGGTCCTGAACCCGGCTGTTGCTTTACCCTCTCTCTCTCCGTTTTGTTTTTCCTCAATGCCGCTCGGTTTTCAACCCCCGGCTGCACCCTGTGCGCTTCACCCTCTGTCTTACCCCATCGACGCTGCTCGGCTTTCTCTCCGCCGTCGGTCGGCTCCAGCCGCCGCTGTCCGGGAAGGGTCTGCGCTGTACCTGTCGTCAGTCTATTGCTGATTGTCGTGGCTGGGGAACCAAGCCCGTCTCTCCACAGCCTCCCCTGCGATGTTCACTCTCTGCCGGACGACTGGGCGGTTGCTCGTGGTCGACGCCCGTGTTTCTAGCCTCGACTTTCTTCCACCGCCCTCCCGGAGCGAATCCTCAAAGGGAAATGCAGAGTTGCAGGTAGATTCAAATCGACACTCGTCGCCACTGTTAGATCCGTGATTCTGAGAGTATGATGTTTTTCAATAACCACACGGATGCTGTAACTTAACAATCAACAGGTATTTACTGGAGTAGGGTAGTCTCGAGACTGGGGTACAGAGGCATGCTCAAGGCTTATATACAGGTGTGGTCACTGCTGGTACTACAGTATACAGGAGCTGTAAAAGTAGTTCTCTCTTAAAGGTACATACACTACAATCATCAAGTGCCCGTGCATCCTCAGGACATCCCCAAAACTGCCGTCATCACACCTTTCGGTCTCTTTGAGTTCCTTCGTATGCCGTTTGGGCTGAAGAATGCAGCACAAGCCTTCCAACGTCTCATGGATTCCGTTTTGCGCGACCTGCCGTTCATCTTCGTCTACCTAGACGACATCCTTATTGCCAGTAACAGCACAAAAGAACACATTAACCCTTTTTTCTTGTCTCAGCCAACATGGCCTTATTATCAACCCGGCAAAGTGCCAGTTTGGGTTGCACAGCATTGATTTCCTGGGACACAGAATCACCTCAGAAGGCGCCGTCCCGCTGGCCATGAAGGTAGAAGCAGTCACCTCGTTCCCTCTTCCTCAGACCGTCAGGGCCCTCCAGGAATTTCTGGGAATGGTCAATTTTTATCATCGGTTCGTCCCCAAGGCGGCATTGTTGATGTAACCTTTGTACGAGGCCCTCAGAGGTAAATCGGGCAAAGACCCAATCGATTGGACACCCCAGATGGACCAGGCTTTCCTCGACACTAAGAACGCTTTGGCTGCTGCGACCATGTTGGCACATCCCCTTCCGGGTGCAACCATTGCCCTTACCACCGACACATCTGATTATGCCATCGGGGCAGTACAGGAGCAGTGGGTCGATGGCACATGGCAACCACTGGCTTTCTTCAGCTGCCAATTGTGGAAGAACGAACGCAAGTATAGTACTTTTGATAGGGAGTTGTTGGCATTGTTTCTGGCCATCCGCCATTTTCACTTCCTACTGGAAGGACGCCTATTTACGGCTTTTGTAGATCACAAGCCACTTACTTTTGCGATGGCCAAGACAGCAGAACCATGGTCGGCACGGCAACAACATCATCTTACGTACATATCTGAATTTACAACCGACATACAACATGTCTCGGGCAAAGACAACCTGGTGGCGGATTGTCTCTTCCGCGCCCAGCTCCACGCAGTACACCTGGGAGTCGACTATGTTGGTTTGGCAAAAGAACAGAAGGCAGACCCTGAAGTGCAGGACCGCACCTTCCAGCTTACAAGTGGCTGATGTCAGTTTCCAGGCCGCAGGGACCACACTCCTGTGTGACATCTCGATGGGCGTCCCACGTCCAATCATTCCAGTCGAATGGCGCAGGAGAATTTTCGACACTATCCACAGGTTGTCACACCCTGGCATGAGAGCGTCACAATGACTCATGGCAAAGAAATTCGTCTGGAAGGGCATGCATCTCGACGTCCGTGACTGGACCAATACCTGCGTGAGTTGCCAGAAGTCCAAGATACAATGCCATGTTAAGGCCCGAGTCGCCACTTTTCCGGTTCCGGAGCATCGATTCGACCATGTGCACGTGGACCTGGTTGGTCCTCTCCCTTCCTCTCGCGGGTACACTCACCTCCTCACCGTGGTAGACCACACCACCAGGTGGCCAGAGGCAATTCCTTTGGTTGCCACCACAGCGGCAGACGTCTCCAGAGCCTTCATCTCGTCGTGGGTAGCTCGGTTCGGGGTACCGGCTGACATCTCCTCCGACCGGGGGCCTCAATTTACCTCTGAGCTTTGGAACGCCGTAGCTCAAGGTTTGGGCACCAAGCTTCATTGTACCACTGCCTACCATCCACAGGCGAACGGTCTGTGTGAAAGATTCCACAGGTCCCTTAAAGCCGCACTGCGTGCTAGTCTCCGTGGGCCTAGTTGGATGGACAGGCTCCCCTGGGTGCTGCTAGGTCTTCGCTTGGCGCCTAAGGACGACCTGCATTCTTCTTCAGCAGAGCTGGTTTACGGCCAACCACTCAGAGTGCCTGGCGATTTTCTTCCTCCTCACACGGAACCCTGGTCCCCAGCTCAGCAGCTCGTCAGCCACCAGGAAGCGGCTAGGAATTTCATCCCAGTGCCTACGTCGCATCATGACCTGCAGCGCTCCCATGTCCCGGTAGATCTTAAGAGCGCAGAATACGTGTTCATTTGGCAGGATGCTCACAAAAACCCGCTCAAACCGCCTTACACAGGTCTGTTCTGCGTCATCTCGTCAGGTGACAAGTCCTTCACAGTCGACGTCGGCGGTAAGCCTGACCACATCTCCATCGACCGGTTGAAACCGGCGCATCTGGATCTGAGCGAACCAGTCGTCACTGCTCAGCCGCTTCGTCGTGGTCATCCACCATCGACTGCCGGTCCAGTACAGCCACAGTCATCCGCCGAGTCGCCAGTGCCCGCCTCACCGGGTCGACCACAGCTGGCCTCTTCTTCTCCTCCACCTGCAGCGTCGTCCCAACCCAGCCAACGGCCAGTTCGTCTTCTAGCGCTCCGTTCCAGCTGCCGGGGTATCGCAGTCAGTCGGACAGACTCGTCAGACCCCCTTCTCGCCTTACCTTCTCTGTTAAAAGCAATTCTGGGGGGGCGCATGCGGCGGAACCACCAGAGGATTATGGACAATTGTATATAATTCCTTTTACAGCAATGTAGTACAGCTGGGGGCTGCACCTTTAATGTATCTGTTAACTGTACTAGGGCTTCTTTCCTGTACTCCGCGTGATGACGTCATGCCGTCCGTCACGTGATCTCTCAACGGTGGGAAGAACGTGATGACATCATGACGTCAGAGCTTGGAACCTTCTAGCAGTAGAGCTTGGAACCTTCTAGCAGTTGAGCTCAGAAACTGCTAGCAGTTGAGCTCGGAACCTGCTAGCAGTTGAGCTCGGAACCTTCTAGCAGTTTCCAGAGAGGCTTTCAAGCAGACCAGACCTATTTGCATTGTATCCTACAGTTTCTTGTACAGCTTCGTTTGTTCATTAAATTTTATTGTTTTTGATTTTCTGAGTCGATCTCAATTCTTCGGCTAGGAACCCCAGTTCCTACACCACCATAGTTAAAAATTGTGTTATTTTGTCACAGTATCATTAACCAAAAGATGGATAAAATCGATGTGGCAGGTTTCCAACTTGTCACTTGGGGCTAAAACTGACACTGCAGATCGGGCGCCCCGGCAGAAAGTTCAAAATCTTTCCCAATGAGTCAGAGAAAAAAGATTGTATACAATACTTCAGAATGTTGTATCTTAACCAGCAACTATGCATTTACAATCTCACATAATCCTGCTTTGAAATAAAGATATGCTGCAGCTTTAGTCAAAAAATCCATAAATTATCAGAAGCTGAGGAAGATGAGGCAATGAAAATGGACAGGCAGTGTTTCTCCTGTAGGTCCCTATCATCAGCTCTTGTCATTTTCAGATGATTTCCAAATGCATTCAGAAGCATGGAAGTCTTTGGGGATCATACAAAGTGTGCAATATCAGCCCAAAGCCCACTATCCTCCTTTCGAGCTGGAAAAAGTGATATGCCACATATTTGTGTAAAAAAAGATTCTTTTCAAAATCAAATTCAGTGAAACATCACTGAAATGCAAAGGCAAGTAAAACTGATGCACCAAAGCGGAGCATTCCAGAAAGGTAAGTTAACATCAGTCAGGAAAAAAGTTAAGTATCTAATTCA
Source organism: Somniosus microcephalus (assembly GCF_052327205.1). NCBI lineage: Eukaryota > Metazoa > Chordata > Chondrichthyes > Squaliformes > Somniosidae > Somniosus > Somniosus microcephalus. The sequence continues at coordinate 186,278,237 of NC_140991.1, forward strand.
AAGCTTCATCTTTTAAAAGCTACTGCCCCTTAAGGCATAGCAGTTTGGCTTATCTGGCACCTTTCTATAAATGAAACAGAGATATCTAACAGGAACAAAATCTGATTCTTGGATAGGCAGGCAAGGTGGACTAATGGTCTTTTCCTGACTGCCATAAGCTACTATGTTACCAACCTGAACTACTTGTCTCCCCTGCCTTCATTTACTTTATCTGGTGTCAGCTTGTGTTAATCCATTGTATTGGACAGTAGTGAAACATGTTAGGAGTAAGGTTACAAGTCTGCATTGTCAGTGGAGAGCCGTGCCCACAGCAGCAACTCTATCCATGATGTTCTGACCATAATGATTGGAACATGGTGGGTAACGTGCCTAAATTATCAGCATGTACTTCTGGTAGTCAAGGTTCCCAACAGGCAGTAAATGCTTGTGAAATTACCCTTGTAGTCTACACACAAGAGTCAAAGAAGGGACCAATGACCCGCAGACCTTTATCTCCACTGGAATTGTACTAAACCATATGGAAACAACAATGAATGAGTAGTGAATTAGCATAATAGTTACAAGATTCCCAGTTGCCAATTTAGGTTGTTCTTAATCTCACGTTCCAAAAAGGAGTGCTTATTTTGATTGTCAGCTCTGAACAGTAACTCTTGACTATTCAGATGTTGCCTTTCCACTGGATACATGTACAAAGCTCTCTTCAATTACAAACATTCTGCTTCTTTGCTTCGTAATCTCATCTAAGATATGGAACCTTTCAAGAGCCCTCAACAGGATTCATTACAGCTCTCACTGGTGGGAGTTTCACCCAGGCCTATATGGGTGCTCAGGATGGAATTTCTGAAGTAACCCAGGAACCCTCCTAGGCCTATCCCCTTCATCAGAAAATAGTTCTCTGTGATATATTGAAATGTGGGAGGGAATTCAGGCAGAACTGGATTCTGCCCATTTTGTGGCCCCTGATCTGGAGATCCACTGGAATTCTTCTTTTGCCCCAATGGGAGTTTCGGGGCCCCAGTGTTTAATCCAGGTACATTAAAGCTCCTGCTTGATTTCAATATTATATATCAGTCCAAAAATGGAGAATGTCATTCCATTGATTGAGCTTCCCACACAAATTCTACCTGTGGAAATTTCCTGGACATTGTTGTAAGCTGCAACTCTGCCAGACCAGGCAGAAATTAAAATACTGAAGCAACGTTGCTGGGGTGTGTATTAAGCTATGGGAAACCTCCAACATGATCTTTGGCAATCTCTAAAATTTCTCTCATGTCCTTTCTAATTTCTCAGCAAGGAATTTGCTTGAAATCTTAACTAGCCTCCATCTACATCCTATGGTTACCTACAGAGAATGATATTGAACTTTTTATAAATACATGAGTGTAGGAATCAACGGATTCCTTTCTAAATCACTGAGGTTGAGGCAGTTCAGTAAATTAACCGAATTTAATTAAACTGGTGAACAAAACAAAAACATGCAGGAGCAACAGCAAACAGGTCTGCACAGTAACTAGTTCCACGAGGTCTGAACTCAGAACCTCCCACCTCTGACGTCATGACGTCATCACGTTTCCCGCCACTCGGGGCACCACATGACCAACGTGATGACGTCATCGCGTTGTTTCAGGGTTTTTACAGAAAGCTTGTTTACACTCAGCAAACAGACATAGGTGCTGTAACATTGCTTTAAAGACAGTTATTCATTTGTACAGGAGTTCATTGGTGGTTTTACCACATGAGTGTGATAACAAGATAGTTCCCCTGTACTGTGGAGCTATTATTCTTCATATAATAATTGGAATTTTAAATGCATTCTTTATGTCTCAGTGGTATAGATTGTAACTTACCCCAGGATGTGGGCAGCAGCTCCAACCTCCACTGTTTAATCTACAGCACGTATACCCATCTGGACAATGATATACATTATCACACTGAATTATTGAGCTGTCACTGCTGACACTGTTGCTCAGACCTTCTGTCTCCATTGTAAGTGTCTTGCTTTCCAGTGGAATTCTGAGATATTCCAGTGCCGCGGATGATGGAGAGAGATCACTTGTGTAGCCTTTAGGACAGCAGCGTGTTCCACCATAACAACAGGCAGTCTAAATATAAATCCAGGGAAATACTATTATTAAAACGTTGTAAAGTCAATTCAGGCCGCTGGCTATACATCAGAGCCAGGAGCTAGAGCTTAAGAATGTGATCCATGCCTAGAAATTACCCTGTGTGATATTGCCACACAAGCACTATTGTACTGGAGATGTTAGTTGCCTTATTTTGAACTGGCTGATCCCTCTGTTAAAACAGCAGACAAGTAATTTTCTCACTCAGGCATTAAGTGTTGCTAGTGTAGTATTGCACTGCCGAATTGCCCCTCTGACACCACTGCAACCCAACTCAGTTTCCTGGGTCAGGGGGCATTTCACGTGCACGATGGGCCCCCAACAGAGCACTTGCCAGCAAGAGGGAGCCTCCCAGTGCAACAGAGGAAAAGTCCAGCATTGGTGCAGCAAGAGTGCGACTGCAGAACTCAAAGAGGCAGCAAGTGTGCAATATCAGCCCAAAGCCCACTATCCTCTTTTTGAGCTGGAAGAAGTGATATGCCACATATTTCCATAAAAAAAGTTTATTTTCAAAATCAGATTGAGTGAAACATCATCTGAAATGTGAAGGCAAGTAAAACTGATGCATCAAAGTGGAGCATTCCAGAATGGTAAATTTGCATCAGTCAGAACAAAATTAAGTATCTAATTCAAAGCTTCATCTTTTAATAGCTGCTGCCCCTGAAGGCATAACAGTTTGCATTATCTGGCACCTTTCTATAAATGAAACAAAGATATCTAACAGGAACAAAATCTGATACTTGAATAGGCAGGCAAGGTGGACTGATGGTCTTCTCCTGACTGAAACTTCTGAAGTAGCCCAGGAACTCTCCCAGGCCTGTCCCCTTCATCACAAAAGATTTCTCTGTGAAATATTGAAATATGGGAGGGAATTCAGGCAGAACTGGATTCTGCCCATTTTGTGGCCCCTGATCTGGAGATCCACTGGAATTCTTCTTTTGCCCCAATGGGAGTTTCGGGGCCCTAGTGTTTAATCCAGGTATATTAAAGCTCCTGTTTGATTTCAATATTATATATCAGCCCAAGAAAGAAGGATGTAGTACCATTGATCGAGCTTCCCACACAAATTCTACCTGTGAAAATTTCCTGGACAGTGTTGTAAGCTGCAACTCTGCCAGACCAGGCAGAAATTAAAATACTGAAGCAGTGTTGTTGGGTGTGTATTAAGCTATGGGAAACCGCCAACATGATCTTTGGCAATCTCTAGAAAATTTCTCTCATGTCCTTTCTAGTCTCTCAGCAAGGAATTTGCGTGAAATCTTAACTCGCCTCCATCTACATCCCATGGTTACCTACAGAGAATGATATTGAACTTGTTTTAATGTTAGAAATTTATGAGTGTGATAACAAGATAGTTCTCCTGTACTGTGGTGGTTTTATACAACATATAATAATTGAAAATTAAAATGCTTTTAAAATATATCTCAGTGGTACAGTTTGGCAGGTGTTTTGCTTTCCATTAAGGTGCTGAAATCATTCTGTGTGCAGGGGAAAGCAGAAATGTCAGAGGTGAAGCCAATTGAACAGCAAATGTGAAACACAAGACGCTAACTGAATGTGAAAACGCAATAAAATAACACATTGCTTTGGCATATGTCAACTTAGGGATTGAATTGCACAATGAGTGCTACTTGGGCCAAATATATAAATGTTGCTGTTCTGTGATTAAATATTGCATTATATTATTGATATTGCTTGAAGGTTGGGGACTATTCACAATTGCCAATATCGTCAGAAAGTGTAGAATTAAAAAGGGAAAAACCTGAAAAATCTGGAAATGTGCTGTTAAAACAGAAAATGCTGTTTGTTTTTATTGTTTTACATATTGAGGAGTGTAGAATAATATTTATTAAATTGTTGATCCATTTACTTTATGTAAATAAAACAACTTATTGGTTCAAAGCCTGTGTCTTGAATTGGGAAGAGTGTTTATCCAGTCTGTTGTACTGAGAAATGGAAGAATTCACACAATAGCTCAAGGTGCATTTCAGTAGCTGGTCCATGGGGCAAGGGTACTATGTTACAATCCTTTGGTCATGCTATTGGTTACTCAGATATTGGGCAGAAGTAGTAGGAGACATTAGGACCATTTATGCGACGGACTAATGACAATGAATCCAAAAAAAAATCAATCATTAAAATTCCAAAGCATGAAAGGTTGTGAGTAGCAAATTCCTATCACTAACAGGCAGAATTTAGCAACTGATCAGTTTAATAGCCTTGGGAATGGATTATTCACAAGGAAGATGAAAGTACTGGATGATGTATAGAGAGCATCTCAGTCAAACTGTGAAAACTTGTTAGAAATACAAAAGCTAATTTTAAAAAGTTGGAAAAAAGTAAACAAAATAAAACATGAATCAGAGAAACAGGAAAATTAGTGAGCCCAATGTAAAAAACAAGCTTTAGAAAGTCTTTTATCTTTCTACATCTTTTCACAGCCTGACTAAGATAAGCCTTGTACAAAATTCTGCACGCTTCACTTCTTTCCAACAAAAGAATCATTCAAGGGCAATTACACCCATTGGCTGCCTCTTTTGACCAGTGTTTAGCATAATAGACCTGCTTTGTATGGTAAGATAGTGTTCATTGTATTAATATTTGAATATATTGTAAAGCCTCTCCTGAATTTAAAAACAGAAAATTAATGATAAGAATACAATAGTGACTTTCTATAGATTTCCATTTTGGCGGAATGTCTTGCTTTAAAAAACACACCTTATACAGCTTCCAGTAAGGTAAGACTATTCTTCTCTGCAGGATGTAGAAATTAACTTGTTAATAAGGTAAATCTAACAGGAAGTGATACTGATCCTATACAGGTTCTTCTCTACATGGAGTACTGTGTGCAGTTCTGGTCATCATATTACAGGAAGGATATCATGGCATTGGAATAAGTGGATCAAGAGCCTTCCTGTCTGATACATCAGACATCTGAGCTACCAGGACAGACTACCATTGCTACATTTGTTTATGCAAGAGAAGATTAAGAGTGGATCTTATTGTGGTATTCAATATCCTTAAGATAATTGATAAGTGAAACACTTAGAAACTGTTTACCATGGTCCCAAGAATGACAACAATGGGGAACTGGATGAAACTCAGAAGGTAAATAGATAGATCAGTTATAATAATTTCACACAGAAGAGGATGAATGTTTGGAATGGACTTTCCATGGAGGCAATCTGTGCTAATAATGGTCTAGAAATTCGGTTGTTAGCGCCGGCGATTAGCGCCTAATGAGTCCGAAATGTGGGGCGTTACCCAATGTTCGGGCGGGCGCAATGAAGATAGCGACACCTCCCATATTGACTATATATTTAACGCCTGCGCTAACTGTTAGCACGCACCCGCGTGCGCAGGCAGATCATGACGTCATTTCAGTGTGCAACGCCTTTTAGGCGCCCCTGACCGGATATTCGGTGGCGCCCGGAACCTTTCCGCCTAGCGCTATTAGTGACAGTTCGCTGGAACGTTACCAGGCCCTTCTTGGAGTCGGGGGGCGCTATTTAAAGGGGACAGCTCTAGTATAAAAGCTGCAGCCACTTGGCCTGTTCATTGTGATCGTTGCTGGAGAGAGTTGGTGAGCTACTGTTGAGCAGATTTTTTTGGATTTAGCCTTAGAATACTTGGGATCTTCAGACCTGTCCGGAGCAGTTGGAGCGCTACACCTAACAGCATTTTGCCCGACTGGCATCGGAATGGGAGCTGCTTTGGAGGGCCACGTCCTCATGGCCGGACACTTTGAAGGGGCACAGAGATGGCGGGAGAGAGGGCCGGGATTGGCCAGAAGGAGGAGGGGCAATGGAGGTCGGCCAATCCGAGGGTATGCTGCGAGGGTATTCAGGCAGCAGGTGTCATACCTTGTCATGTCGGAGGAGCAGTGTGTTCGAAGGCTCCGATTTGGTAAGGAGGTTGTAACTGAGCTGTGCCACCTGCTTGCTGAGGATCTGCAGCCGCGACTACGGTGCAGGACCTCTCTGTCGGTGGCCATCAAAGTGACTGTTGCCCTCAATTTCAATGCAAGCGGATCCTTTCAGTCAGCCTCTGGGGACATTGCGAATATCTCTCAGTTTGCAGTGCATTGTTGCATCCAGCAAGTGACAGCTGTATTGATTTGTATGTGGGTTCAATGACGAAACATTCATGAAAGAGATGCCTTTTAATCTAAAGTCTGTTCAACTCTTTTTAACAGCATTACAGGAGACACCATGCTAGTGATCCATCTAAAAGCGAAACTGAAACTAAACTGCTTGTCTCTGTCACCTGCCCTCTGCTGGTCAGGCACAAGCAATCAATCAGGCAAATATGCTGGTAAGGCATAAATAATCAAACAGGCAAATACCATCACTATTTGCTGATATCATTACATCTCCCTTTCTTAAAACAAAAGTATTTTACTTTTAACTAACAACATGTTTTCTTTGTATTAATCTGCATTTTAACTGTGGTAACACTTAATGAACTTACATGATCATTATCATGATCAAGGTTTTTTAACCTTGCTTTGTGTGTTCACATGAAATATGTAAATACACTAGAACTTGAAGAAAGAATAAGATAACATTACTTCCTTCTATAACAATAGTCCTTAAATTTGCTCAATGAGTCTCTCAGGAGGCTTCACGTGTCTTGAGGATTTTCTGATTGATTGTCCTTGAATCTGAGTTGTTGCCTCAGATGATGATTTCTCAGCTGTGTGATCAGGTTGTTCAACAGCATCAGTCTTTTGACCTGCTGTGTGATCAGGTTGTTCAACAGTATCAGTCTTTTGACCTGCTGTGGCTGGTCCCATGAGAAGATCTCGACGATTTCTTCTCAGAACAGCACCCTCATCTGTCTGAATGGTGTATGATCTTGGATGAACTTCACTCAGGACAGTTCCCTTCTGAGTCCATGTGTTTGTTTTGTCTTTGAACCTTACTTGGTCACCAGTGTGGAGTTCAGGTAGGTTTTGTGTTCCTCTGTCATAGTAATACTTTTGCTTTTCTTTCTGTTGCTCTTTGAACTTCCTCACTTTCTCCCCCTCTTTTGTTTTCAGGAGGTTCTCCGGGATGGGTAGGTTTGACCTTAGCCGACGTCCCATAAGGAGTTGGGCTGGTGATATACCACACTCGAGCGGCGTTGTGCGGTATACAAGCATGCTCTGGTAGAAGTCAGTTCCACTGTCTTTTGCCTTGTACATCAGTCTTTTCACTGTCTGGACCAATTTTTCCACTAGTCCATTGGACTGTGGAAAGTGAGGACTTGACGTTGTGTGGACAAAGTCCCACTCTTTGGCAAAGTGTCGGAAACTTGCATTGTAAAACTGGGGTCCGTTGTCTGTGAAGACCTCGCTTGCCACGCCATGTCTGGAGAATATGGCTTTCATACATCTTATCACAGCATCTGCAGTGGTGGTGTACAGTCTACAAACCTCTGGATACAGGGAGTAATAGTCTGTGACTACAAGATAGTCTTTCCCTTGACATACGAATAGGTCAGCGCCTACCTTCTGGTAAGGTCTGTCTGGTGCTGGGTGTGGCTTTAGTGGTTCTACCGGATTGCTTGCTCGATATTTCAGGCATATTGTGCAGTTTGACACCTCATTTGTCACATCTTGGTTGATTCGTGGCCAGTACATCACCTCACGTGCTCTTTTCTTACACTTTTCGATTCCCAGATGTCCTCCATGGATCCTTTTTAGCATCTCTTTTCTCAGACTCTTTGGGATAACTATTTTACTTCCTTTGTAGATGATGTCTTCGACCACTGATAGTTCCGCCCTGCAGTTCCAGTACTCTGCCATGTCAGGTCAGCAGTCTTGCTTCATGTTGGGCCATCCATCCAAGATGCTTTTCCTCAGTCGTCTCATTGTTTCATCTTTGTTTGTCTCAGTCTTTATGAGCTCCATTTTTGCATCTGCTATGGGCAGTGCACTTGTGATCATGTCCACGTAGGCGTTCACTTTTTCATCCATTTTGGTGTTTGCGGGCTCACTTGGGTCTACAGCTCTGGACAACGTGTCTGCTGTATACATCAGCTTACCCGGTGTGTACGCAACATTCAGTGTATAGCGTTGCAGCCTAATCATCATTCTTTGTATTCTAAGCGGACAGCTATTTAGTGGCTTTTGGAACAATGCAATCAAGGGCTTATGGTCAGTCTCTACACTGATTGCTTGTCCTGCCACAAACTGGTGAAATCTTTCACAGGCGTATGTGATGCTGAGCAGCTCCTTTTCTATTTGAGCATATCGCGTCTCCGCATCTGTCATTGAGCGCGATACATATGCAATAGGTTGCCAGTAGTCATATTTTTGCAGAAGAACGGCACCGAGCCCACTCTGTGATGCATCTGATGATATCTTGATGGGTCTCGCTGGGTCATAAAACCTCAGAACTGGTTCCTCTGTGAGCAGTTTCTTTAGATCGCTCCATGACTTCTCATGCTCATGATTCCATTCCCATTCTATGTTCTTTTCAGTTAGTCTTCTCAGTGGCGCCATCTTTTCTGAGAGGTTGGATATGAATTAACCCATGTAGTTGATCATTCCATTAAACCTCTGCACGTCCTTTTTGCATTGTGGCTTTGGCATATTCTCAATGGCGGACACCTTTCTGGGATCTGGTCTGATGCCCTCACTGCTAAGGATATCTCCCACGAATGTCAGTTCTGTCACCCCGAGCTGGCATTTCTCTATTCAGCTTCAGGTTTGTTTTCCTTGTTGCTTCCAGCACTTTTTCAGTCTCTCGTCATGCTCAGTTCTCGTGGTTCCCCATACTATGATGTCATCCATTGATGTATCAACTCCCTCCAGGTGCTCATAGATCAGATGGATAGTTTTGTGATACACTTCAGGAGCTGAGGCAATGCCAAATAGTAACCTTAGGAATCTGTATCTGCCAAATGGACTGTTGAACATGCACAGTCTTGAACTTGCCTCGTCCAATTTCATCTGCCAAAATCCTGATGATGCATCTAACTTGCTGAAATACTTTGCATTTGCAAACTGTGACATGATTTCCTCACGTGTAGGAAGCTTGAAGTGCTCTCTCTTTATTGCTCTGTTTAGATCTCTTGGATCCAGGCAAATTCTGAGCTTTCCATTCTTTTTGTCCACAACGACGAGGGAACTCACCCACTCAGTTGGCTCATCTATCTTCTGAATCACGTTCAGGCTTTCCATCCTGTCCAACTCTGCCTTCAGTTGCTTTTGAAGAGCAAACGGAACTTTTCTGCATGGATGTATGACCGTTGGCATACTTTTATCTACTCTGATCGTGTGTTCTCCTGGAATGCAGCCTAGACCCTTAAATAGGTCGTTGTACTCTTTCATGAGTTCATCATAGACTGTCTCTCCTTCACTTTCCACAACGAGGACTTTCTTTACCAGGTTCAGTCTCTCACAGGCTTTTAAACCTAGTATGGCTTGCACATCCTTTGGCACCACGATTAATGCTAGCGTGTGCTCTCTGTCCTTGTGTGTCACTTTGACAATGCATCTTCCTTTCACTGGTATATCAGTACCTGAGTAGCCTGTCACTTTCACTTTGATTCCATGTATCTTTGGTCTGGGTCTAATTTTCTTAAAATCAGTCTCTGATATCACATTAACTTGTGCTCCAGTATCCAATTTAAATGGAATGTGTATGTCATTCACTTTTAGTGTCAACATCCAGTCTCTTTTTTCTTCTTTGTTTTCAGACACAACATCTACATTGAACTCCTCTATCTCGCTTTCATCTACTGTATGGACCTTGCTTTGTTGCGCTTGGTTCTTACAGCAACGGGCATAATGGTTGTTTTTGTTGCAACTATTGCATGTTTTACCATATGCTGGACACTTTCTTGGTGGATGCTGTGTACCGCATCGACTACATGACTTTCGATTGTCCCTTTCATTTTCGTTCACTGGCCACGCCTCTTTTTTCACATTGGCGCTCTTTTTGTTAAACGGTTTGTATCCGTTCTTTCTCACTGCATCCACGTTGCAGCTATTATCACTGAACAGCTCCTTTGCCTGCGACTTCACAGTCTCTGTAGCCCTACACAGTGCTATGGCTTTTCCCAGGTCTAGATCTTGCTCTCTTAGCAGTCGTTCCCTTAGACTATTATCTGGAATACCACACACCAGTCTGTCTTTTATCAGCGAGCCTGTCAGTCCCCCAAATTCACACGATTTGCTTCTGTTTCTCAGTTCAGTCACATACTGATCAATAGTCTCTCCCGTTTTCTGTACACATGTGAAAAATCTGTGCCTCTCAAACGTCACGTTACGTTTAGGTATGCAGTAGGCCTCAAACTGTTCCATTATTTTATCTAGCTTCATTTTGTCTCCATCAGCAGCGAATGTGAAGTTATTATACACCTCCAGCGCTTCATCACCCACGACATGTAAGAACACTGACGATTTCTGTTTATCACTTTTCTCGTCAGCTCCGATTGCCGCTAAATACAACTCTAAACGTTGTTTGAATCTCCTCCAATTTTCAGCCACATTACCTGTCAACTGAAGCTTCGCCGGTGGGTGTAAACCTTCCATTTTTTCACTTCGTTAGCTATTCTCCAATGGTAACTAACGATGTTCTCTTTTGGCTTGCTGATATGTGGAGAGCTGATTTAACTTCAGACTTTTCCTCTTCATCTCTTTCAATCACTTCTGACACCATGTATCGATTTGTATGTGGGTTCAATGACGAAACATTCATGAAAGAGATGCCTTTTAATCTAAAGTCTGTTCAACTCTTTTTAACAGCATTACAGGAGACACCATGCTAGTGATCCATCTAAAAGCGAAACTGAAACTAAACTGCTTGTCTCTGTCACCTGCCCTCTGCTGGTCAGGCACAAGCAATCAATCAGGCAAATATGCTGGTAAGGCATAAATAATCAAACAGGCAAATACCATCACTATTTGCTGATATCATTACAACAGCTGCCCTTTATAGAAGAAGGCGTCAATTCATCACCTTCCCTCTGACCCTGGAGAAGCAGGCGGAGCGCGCGCAGGGCTTCGCTGCTATTGCGGACTTCCCCATGGTGCAGGGGGTGATTGATTGCACACACATGGCTTTGCGGGCGCCATTACTCAATCCTGAGGACTTCCGCAACCGCAAGGGGTTCCACTCCCTCAATGTGCAGCTGGTCTGTGACCACCGCCAAATGATCATGGCAGTCAACGCCCAATTCCCAGGGAGCAGCCACGATGCGTTCATCCTGCGGCAGACCTCAGTTTGTGACCTTTTTGAGGGGCCGGCTCACCCATGAGGCTCGCTTCTTGGGGACAAGGGCTATCCTCTCTGCCCATGGCTCATGACACCACTCCGTTTGGCCGCCACCCCAGCAGAAGAGCTGTACAACAGCAGCCATCAGGCGACCAGGAACATTGTGGAGCACACTATTGGTGTGCTCAAACAGCGTTTCCGCTGTCTAGACCATTCGGGGGGAGCCCTGCAGTACTTGCCCAAGCAAGTGGGTCACATCGTCGTCGTCTGCTGCATGGTCCACAACTTGGCCATTCGACGCACCCAGCCAATGCCAGCTGTCCCTCAAGGTCCAGCAGAGCAGGCGGACGAGGAGGAGGAGGAGGACGAGCAGGCGGACGAGAAGGAGGAGGAGGAGCATGCGGACGAGGAGGAGGAGGAGGAGGAAGATGGGAGGGCTCCTGAAAGTGGAAGGGCCATCCGTCAGAGGCTCATCAGGACTCGGTTCGAGGCCCCTCTGACGGAATGATGGGTGTCATTCGTCCTGCGCACTTCGGATCTTTCAAAGCCTTTGAAGGCCAGCATGACTGTAAATAGTAACGTGTACCATTGCAAATTAAAACTTTTCTTTATTGTCAAAAAAGTCCTTCCTTCCAGCATAACAACATCATGTCAACAGAAACCATAACTAACAAAATACCAGTTAACTCTTCGGCAAAGCCGCAAAACTAAACAAACCATTTCCAACAATCACAACAGGTGAGGGAGTCCTTGAATTTGGCCAAAGAAATGTCTCAGCACCTCCCTCTACTGCTGGCCCCTTGATGGAGAAGGACTTCTCTTTCGTGGTCGGCCCCTTCCCTCCCTGCTGCTCCTACGTAATTGAACCCCAGTGGCGGGGTCAAGGCTGGGGGACGCCTGCTGACTGTGTGGAAGCGCAGAAGCCCCTGAGAGACGGCCTGGATGACCTCTGGTCTTGGAGGGTGCAGAGGCTGGCTGCTTGATCTGGCCATGGCTGGAAGCAGTGTGCCCTGCAGGTGGTGGCAGCTGCACTGCAGACATACCAGCGGTGGCATGAGCAATGGTCACCTGCTGAGAGAGGACACCTGCACCATGGTTGGACGACACACTGGCTCTCTGAGGGGACCGGTTCGGCTCATCCGCCACAATCAACTGCTCCACTGATTCCTGGCCTCGTATGGTACTGGAAGGGCCCGGGGTGATCCTAGCTGATGCAGATAGGGTGGCTGCAGTGAGAGTTCGCGTTGCCTCAATCTGGGTGTGGACGAGGCCAGCAAGTGACTGCGTGGCAGCAGTGAGGACCTGTGTGGCAGGTGCCAGTGCTTCGGAGAAGCCCTGGACAGTTCTTTCCATTGCTTCGGACAAGGCCGGAGCAGTCCGTTCCACTGCCTCGGACAAGCCCTGGACAGACCTTTCCAGGGATTGTCCGAAGCTCTGAACAGTCCTTTCCATAGCAGCCTCGAAGCCCTGGACAGTCCTCTCCATTGCTGCCCTGAAGCCCTGGACAGTCCTCTCCATTGCTGCTCCAAAGCCCAGCACACTCTTTGCCAGTGTTTCTATCGACTGAGGCATCCTCCCCACTGCAGCCATCAGCTCAGTGTGCCTGAGCCGGGCCTGGGTGCTCATTTCAGCCAGGCTACGCACCTCCTCTGCACTCTGTGCAGCAGTCATCGCTCCCTGCCTTGCCCTCCGGGGAGCCGGTGGCCGAACTTGCCTACCCCCCTCGCGTTGCTGCAGGCCACTTGTTCCGGCAACTGGCTCATCATCAGAGCCACCCCCCTCCCCTCCAGGGAACTACTATCCCCAGTCTGCAGATGTGTAGGCTCCCCTGAGGCTGGAACGGATGCTCCGGCTTCCTCCTGATCCTCGCCTCCGGAGGCACTGGCACTGGCAGCTTCAGGGCGCAGATCCCGAGCTGGTGATGCAGCATCTGAAAGCAGGGAGGTCGAAGAGTGGCTTTAGCAAAAGGACAGGTTGGCGGCAAGGCATGCCAGATTGCGGCAAGGCTCTGACATGGCTGCACACTGAGAAAGCATGCTGGCGGGGGGGCCAAGTGGAAGGAGACAGCTGAAAAAGGTGAGAGCCTTACCCTCATTGTCGACAATGGGGTCGGCAGCTGCAGTGGTAACAGGACCACTCAGACGTCCTCCAAGAATCTGGTGCACTCTCTCCTCGAGATCCGTGAGAGTGACCACTTGTGGAGGTCCTCCACCGGCTCGAAGCTGGTCCTTGCGAATCGTCGCCAGCTTGGACTGCAGGGGAAAGAAGGGGAAGTTCTGATACATGATGCCCTGAGTGATCATCTCATGCCCCCCATGGTGCAAGAGCCCTTACATGATGCCTTGAGTGATCATCTCATGCCCCCCATGTTGCAAGAGCCCTTACATGATGCCTTGAGTGATCATCTCATGCCCCCCATGGTGCAAGAGCCCTTACATGATGCCCTGAGTGATCATCTCATGCCCCCCATGGTGCAAGAGCCCTTACATGATGCCCTGAGTGATCATCTCATGCCTCCCATGGTGCAAGAGCCCTTACATGATGCCTTGAGTCAAATGTGCATGTCTGTGCCCAGAAAGGGCCATGGGTGCTTGCTGACAGATGGCCATTGGGGCATCATGGCTACAGGGTGTGCGAAGTCAGGTGCAGATGGAGGGAATCAGAAGTTTGCATAAACAACACTCACCCTAATGACCCGAGTGAGGTCGTTGAAGTACTTCCTGGACTGAACAGGGCTCCTGGTCGCCATGCTGCTGGAGTTGACCCTCTGACAAACATCCCTCCAAGCTCGGCGGTACTCCTTTTGATTCGGCCTCCTGCCATTGTCAGGATAGAGAACATCTCGACGGCGCTCCACTGCGGACACCAACTGCTCCAGAGCCTCAGTGGTGAAGCGCTCTGCTCTCTGTCTCACCTTCTCCATCTTGACCAAGTTTTTTGCGCCAGAGAAGGGCGAGCGCCGATTCTGAGGCCTACAGGGCGATGAGTGTGGAAGCTGAGGCTGACTGACCCACCCCTTTAAGAGCCGGCCGGCGCCTGGAAGTCTCGTGGTTATCGGTAATTGAGATCACCTGCGCTGCGCCCGTCCGCACCGATATTGGGTAGCGCTGGAAGTTTTGTGCCTTAGGAGGCCCGTGCAACATCTGAATTCGCGCCTCAATCCCCTTTGGGGGCGATGCAACCCAATATTGCGCCAGGCGGCGATAAGTTTCGTCTGGCTATAAACTTTGCACAGCGCCATTTCTAATGCCTCAAGCGGGGCTATACCCAATTTCTAGGCCAATGTCAGTAATTCTATGAAGGAATTGGAAAGGCACTTGTCATGAAATTCAGTTGAGGGATGTCAGCAGTGAACTGTGTATCCTGTGGGGCTGGCCAGATGGACCATAATGTGTTTTCTGATAATACATGTTCTGGTTATGTTTCTACGTTCTTATATTCCTAATAATTCAAGGTTGAAGCAGTCACAAGGTGGCTACCATTATCTTTACTGAAGGAATATTGCCTAATCATGTAACAATGAAGAAGAAGGTGTGACAAAAATGAAGCAGTTAGATGTAGCATAGTATTGTTTTTTAAAATTCTCTCACAGTACACAAAGGATTAAAAACCTGCTTCACTCACAGAAAAAGCGTGCCCTTGTTTATTTGGAATTTGTTCAAATACACGTTTGATTGGCAGCGCTTTTTGAATCTAAAAGTCAGTTATTTAAATTTGATTGGTTTTGGTTATTTTCTGGAAAGTATTTCTTAGCCTGACTTAGCCAATGGTGTGTGGGGGCGGGGCGGGGGATGAATGGCGGTTCCTCTGCGGAGCACCCCCATTGACACAGAACAGCATAGCTTTTGACTCCCCATCAGCAATGCCCTGGGAGCCTGCTAGTATTTTTAAAATCTTGCATATAGTGTGCACTTACTGTCAATATTGAGCTTGCTTCCTGTGTCATGATTTTTGAGTTACACTTTTTTATGGCGACAGTTATGGGGTGACATTCTGTGGGGGGCTTTTCCCGCTCATCCACAGCAACTTCGGTGGAACAGCCACAGAAACCCTGGAAAAATTACTTTTACGCCATTCTTCCGGGGTTTCCACGACTCTTCCACTGAAGTTATGGTGGATGAAGGAGAGAACCCCCATGGATAATCACCCGCTATAATGGCAAATTCTTACGTCAAATTTTATCATGGAAAAATTCTGTTTGCCTGTTGCTGTAATTGCAGGCTTTCACCACTGGGTAATGACATTACATCTTATGTTTCTTTCGTCCAACTCCTTTCTGCTGGCTATAGAAGTTTCTGGCCCCACTCGTCATTTTTTCGTTCCCATCATGCCTGGAATTCCCCTGCCTCCCTTCCTGGCTCTGCCTCTAGTCCCTCCACTCTGGGCCACTTTATGGCTGCTCCTGCTGCTTTTAGGCTCTCTTCCACCTTCTTCCTCGCTTCCTGGCCCTACTCCTATTTCTCTTGTGCTCCGCATCCCCTTCTGGCCCACCGTTTCTTCCACTTCTTGGCTGCTGTTTCTTCTCACCTGCTCTTGGGGACTTCAGGCCTGCTAATTTCTGCTGCACTCTTTTTTCAAGCCCCACTTCAGCTTCCTCTCCACTCCCCTGCCCCATTCCCATTGCTCCTGTTTTGCTCTTCCTTCCTTCAAGGTTTGTCCCAAGGCAGGTAAGGCAACAGCAGGAAAAAAATGGAAAGCTATGAACTGAAAAATGGAGGAAATAGTGGGACAGCACCCTGTTTAGATGTATTTTAACAATTCATATGTGTAACTATGCAAATTGATCAGTGAGCCTTACAGGTGGAATTTTCTGCATACTCACATGGTAATTTACTACTGACAGTAGATTGAATCATAAAAATTAACTTCTTAAAACCTGGAAAAAGACTCTTTAAGGGCTAGATTTTCGGGGAGCCGTCAGGCAGGGTTTCAGGTGTGTGGGGGGGGGGGGAATCCTGACTTTGGGGGTCCCGACACCATCCCACCCAAAACCCTGCCCCACGTAAGTTTCAGGGGCGGCGGGTACCTGCCCCGCACTGGGACCCGCCGAAACCAGGCGGGAAGGGATTAGTGCCAATTAACTGCCTATTAACAGGTAGTTAACAGGCAGTTTTTAGCCTAATCCCCATTTTGAGGGGTTTTGTGTGGGTTTCCTGATGGCTCCAAACCACGCCAGGTTAGAACAGCGGGCCGTCGGGTTGAAGGACTTGGAGGGGTCGCGATGTCGGTGCTCAGGTGGGTGATGGGTGCATGAGTGTAAAGGTAAGTGTGTTTGGTGTGTCTAAAGTGTGTAAAGATCTTTTACTTACCTTTACTTACCTTAACAGCCTTTCTTCCTGTAGCCATCGGGAGCGCAGCACTCAGCCGGAACTGAAAGCTGAACGGCTGCAATCTGTCAAAAGTGACAGCCTTCAGCTTTTAGTGCTGCTGAGATTTCTAAATGAGTCTGTGCAGAAGGACTCATCTTAGAAATCAGACGGTCAGTGTTTCACAGCTTCAAACAGCTGTGAGACACTGATATTTCATCTGTCAGAACTCTTGGCAGATGAAATTGCAGTCTGTGATGTCACCTGTTGCCGGGTGGCCCTTAATTGGCCTGCTGAGCCCACTGGGTGGGCTCAACAAGGTCAATCAAGGGAAAATCGCACGGATTGGCCGGACGTCGAAGTAGGCGGGTCAAAAACCCGAAAGGGGAAGTCCCGCTTTCTTCCCGACAGGTTCGACAAAATCAACCCCTTTATTTCTACTAATGAAGGTGGCTTATTGTACTACTTCCCTTTCTACCTCACCACCTTTGCCAGTTAAAAATATAACAGCTTCATGTGGATTCCATCTAAGAGACTGGGTAAAGCCTGTGAGTAAAAACTGGGCTGTGTAAACACATTGGCCAGGAATTTCCTTGGTGCTGCTCCCACTCCGCAGCTGTAACTTCACCGGAAGTTCGGCAGAAACCCTGGTTGTGCCTGCAGAAGGGGTTTCCACTACACTCCCGATGAAGCTTATGATGGCAGAGCAGGAGCAGCTCCAAAGGAATTACTGACCATTGAGCTGCCATGTCTTGGGCCAGAGTGTGTCCGTGCAGCCATGTTTCTGCAAGTGTTCAATTCAGTGTTTAAATATTGAACTATCTGGTCATTCAGAGCTTTTGTAAGTGTAATATTTATTTCTCCTGTCTCACTCTCTTCAAACTGGACTCTGTGAATTCCATGAGCTACAGTGACTTGGGTCACCGGGGGCTAGGTTGTCCTTTATGCGGCAGAGTAGCGATGGGCAAAACCTCTGCATGACTCACCGACGCCCCCCCCACTCCGCACCAACCGGGGACCAGGAATAATTTCCCACTAAAGGTGGACTCCTGGTGGAAAGTCTGTCACTAAGAGTGAGCCCAACATCGGCCCCAAGGAAAATGCCAGCAGTGTCGCAGCAGGACTGCCACAGGAATGGTGTTGAAGACTGAAGGAGCTGTGGCCTTGGCATTGGGGGCCAGATTGGGGGCAAATGAGGGCACTACAAGGCCCGCTCTCTCCATAGGAGGACCCCAGGGCTGTTAACACCGCTTCTTGGGGTCTACAGCACCTACCCCATGGCAGCCCTGGGAAGCAACAGTAACACAGGCAGACAGGAGGGAAATCCACTGTGGACCCATGCCACAACCTTTGCCAACAGTTGCATGAAGTGAGCAGGGAAGGACCGGCCAGCAGCTGTCTCTCAGTGGGTTGGAGGGAGTCAATTACAGGGCTAGCAGTGAGGCAGTGATAGGCCTCTGTCCAAAGTTTCTATCTGCTGCGGGCGGGATTGTGAAGGAGAGACTAGCCCAGTGTATTAAAAATATACAGATACACATATGTGGTGCCACCGCACTCCCTCTCTATCTGTTCTCCTCAGACCTGTACTATATTGTTTGATCAAGTTGCCTCAAAATCCCCAATTCTGCTCTTGGTGCCTGCTCAGGATAACCTCCCTCATTTGATTGAGTATCAATGTCTTCCTACAGGAAATGCTCAAGCTGCTTCATACTGAGAAAATGCGAGGACAAATTCCACCAAAAATGTGGACTGTAGGAAGATGAGAAGAACAGACAGGTTGTAAAAGCAGCTCTGCTTGGGGCTGTATATTGTGCTGAGTGTGTGCCCTGAGATCTGGAGAGATGGACCACCATAAAATTCCTAGTATTTTTCCCACTTCAGTTTTCTCCTTTGCTCCCCTGAAGATGCTGCCTCCTTTGGTGTACATTTCCCTAGATACGGGACACTCTCTGAAGCTTCACCAAGTGGCCATTATTCATGCTGTAACTGGGGCAGTGAACATCAGCAGGCTATTTGACTGTGGCAGGGGAAGGAGCTGAACCTGATGTGACCTCACCTGGTATCCACATGCAGGCATTTTCTGGCAATGGTCCCTAGACAGAGATAAGGGGCTGGATTTTCATGGGGATGGCAGGTTGGGGGCCGGGGAGCTCCGATGCGGGTGGGAAACCCGGGAGAACGGGTCTTTAATGGCAGGGCCTGATTTGCATCGGAATCCTCAGTTTCTCACCCGCAGCCAGCCAAGTGGAGAGGCTGTCTGGCTGTGGGCAGGTAGGCCTAAGGCTCTAGGCCGCACAGAGGAGGGAGGGAGGGATCGGGCGGGGGCCAGTGCCGGCCTGCAGAGGATTGGGGGTGGGGGGAGGAAGATGTGGGCCGGCCACTGGAGGATCGTGACCAGCCTCAAGCTCATCAGTGGGGGGCGGGGGGCAGTCTGGGAAGGCGATCAGAGGCCTCGTGGGGAGGTCTCCGATCGTGGAGGGTGGGTTAGAGAGGGACCCTGGATCCAGGAGGTAAGTGTAAAGGCACCACCTGGATGCAGCAGTCCCCACCTTGCTGTAACTGCCGGGTTTTACGAGGTGTGCAAGACCTGCCCAGCTACAGTTAAAACAAAATGTAGGTTAAAGAAGAGGCTTTCAGCCTCATTGTAATATTTAAATTGATGTCCTGCCCACCGTCGCGCCCCCCCCACCACCCCCCCGCTCATCCCCATCACCCCACCTCCGTTAAAACTGGAAGTGGACTGGTTGGAAGTGGGTTCAGATCGGGATTCGAATTTTAACAATTCAACTACCCCCACGCTCCAAACCCACCCGTTTTTTTAGGTTAAAATTCCCCCTAAGGAGTCAGAACTCTGAATGATTTTCCTTTCCTAAACCCAAGGACACTGAGGCCAATTATAGTATTCCAACAGTGATTAGCTAACTCAACAGACACTGAATCTGAATCAAGAACCTTCCTGATCTGTGTAAGCTCAGTATTATACTAGGTATCATTTATCTGCCTCTTTCTATGTATATCTGTCAATCTATATAAAAATCCTGAAAGTGTCTTTTGCACTTAAAAAAAAGGAGCAAAAAGGCAATGTGGGCAATTTTGCACGTAAAACCGGCCTTGTGAGTCAGGGGCCTGTCATAGAAACCATCTGATTTTCCTTTCCATTAATTTCCAGTACGAGTTCCCAGCGCAGTCTGCTCTATATTAGGCAGACCAAAGGCAGAATAGGTGACCACTTTGTCGAACACTTCTGTGTTCAAGTGTGACTCAAGGCATCATTTAACTGCCTCTCCCATTCCCAGTCTGAGCTCTTTGCCTTGGCCTCTTAAAACGGTTCCAACAAAGCTCGATGTAAGCTTCAGGAGCAGTATCTTATCTTTCTCCTAGGCAGTCTGCAGCTCTCTGGTTTGAACATTGTCTTCAGTAATTTCAGGCTTTACCCACTTCTCATGTCTTTGTTAAAGAATTGTTTCCCTGCTTGATGGGGGAAGTTTTTGACGTTGAGAAAAAGACTCTTGAGAAACTGATTGTTAGTAGCTTCTGTTTACCACATATTACAAAAGCAGTCAGTCAGGAACCAAACGAAAGTGAATACCACAAACTTGAGACTGACTGGTCACATGGTTCAATCAAAGGTGATTGGAACTGAGATAATTAGAACTTTGCACATCAACATTTCACTATGCTCCACAAATTTGATTTGTGGAGTGTTATTAGCAACTGTCAGATTTTGAGAAGTCACATTCCTGACATTACTCATTGATTCTTTGTGACATTGATGAGGTGCTATTGGTGTGATGCTTGGTAAAGTCACACACATGATCTGTGTAAGCAGGAGTGAGCCATGGCCAGCTCATGCGTGATTAAAATACCCTTTTCTATTTAATATTTGTTCCATACCTTTTCCACAGGGCAACAGGCATAATTACCAGCTTGAAGTTTACAGCATGTTGATTGATCTGGGCAAGGGTTTCCATCTGGACACATCACTGCAGCATCACTGCAGCACATCAAGTTTGCCAGCAGCAGAATTGGTATCAGCGGCCACATCTGAACAAAATAAAGACCATAAGGTAGTGAGGCATCTTCAATGAATGCGTCTTATTGTTCGTGGAATTTGGATATTTCCATCACAAAGCAAATATGAATTAATCATAAAACTGGCACATTTCAGATTATGTTGGGATGTAGCTCATTTTAGCAATGTTCCCTAGAGAACAGCTTCAAGTAAGAAAGGTGTAGAGATGCCGGTGTTGGACTGGGGTGGACAAATGTAAGAAGTCCACTTCACCTGACGAAGGAGCAGCGCTCTGAAAGCTTGTGATTTCAAATAAAACTGTTGGACTATAACCTGGTGTTGTGTGACTTCTTACATCAAGTAAGAAAGAAAGACTTGATTTTATATAATGCCTTATCATGCCACTCTACCTTAAAGAACTTCAAACAATTAATTACTTTTTGGAGTGCAGTTACTGCTTTGTCAACACACACAGCCTAAATGAGCCTGTCTCTCTTTCAGAGGTCAACCCACCTACCTCTTCTATTTCTTAAGCCTTTCTCTCTCTAGAAATGTATTTCATTGTCTTTTCAACGCATTTACAAGGCTCAAAAGTCACAGTTAATGGACTGAAAATCTCAGAGAGCATACACCCAAATTCCCAATATTCTCCGAGTGGCAATGCTCAGCACCAGGTGCTCAGCTTCATATCATTACCTGTAATGCCTGCTTCAATGGCCTCCTTTGGTAACTCATTCCACAATTCTATTATTCTTTGGAAGAAAAAGTCTTGCCTGACTTCCCTTCTTACTTCTAATTTCCCAATTTTACTATGTATTCTTCTAGTATTTGAAACCTTCACCATAATGAATATTTTACCCTGATCAGTTCTGTCCATTTGCTTCCCTAATCCAGAAAACTTCAATTAAACCACTCTGAAGTCTCAACACCCCGATATGATTATTTCAGCGCTATTGAGTAGTTAACTCAATAAGGTTTTTGGTTAAGGTTTTTAACAGTTATTAAGCACACTGTTTAGCCCACTATTTCACTATTTCCTTTAGATGTGCTAAAAGGAACACTTTTAACTACCGCCGCCAGCAAGGCATCCTATGAAGTAACAGAATCAGTAATACTGATTATCGGATGTGAACTGCAAGAATGAACCATTTAAACAGCTGAAATAGTTCAGGGAATCCAGGACAGCTGTTTACTGATCAACCTTCCTCTCAAAGGAATGTTTCAGACAGAGAAAGGCAAGATTCACTGACCAGGTGCTGGAAGCCCTGCTAGAAGGAGTGAGGGAGCAGAGGGAATACGTTTATGGGACTGATGACCAATCCCGCTAGGAGTAGCTGGTGCAGCAGGCATAAGAGAAGGTAGCAGAAAGGATCAAGAAAGGATCCATATTGGAACAAAAAGCTATCAGACCTGTAGAAATCAGCAGATTTTAACACACCACAGAGAATGTAAAAAGCAAGGTTCAAAAGGAAGTACAGGGTGTGTCACAGTGCATGGGTGAGGAGGAGCCAAGAACTTGCTGAATAGAAATCCAGTGTGGTTCCTGCTTCTGTATCAGTGCCGAAATCCCACAGAGCTTTCTTACAAATGCAGATTGCTGTCTCAACACTAAAGTCTTTTGACCATGCAAGAACTGGGGAGTGCAGAGCTGTCTGCCTTGGAGCATGTGGTCACTCCTGTGACAACTGCAGTGAAGGCTTCGGTATTGTATGTCATACGCATAGTGCGAGCATCTCTCTTGAATGCTCACACTGCTGTTCTAAAGGCCTTGGGATCAATATGCTGGGAGATTAGATACAGATAACCTTAACACAGGGAGTCACAGACTTCATAGCTGCTCAAAGTTCTGCTCTCAAACAGATCAGTGGATGTGTTAAGGAACTGCCCAAAAGCAGTGCCGTACCTGGAGTAGTGACAGGTCAGGCAGCTAGCTCTCAAGCTGGAACCACATCCAAGCCATCAAACATCCCTGCACAAGTGCTAGTAAATAACCCAGGAAGTAGCAGAACCAGGCAGCCACTGCAGTACCAGGTATGCTGACTCAGATGCAAGGCGCTTGCAATGCACACCACAAGGAGGTCTTGGCCACCAGAATCCCAGCAGGCTTACAGTGAAGTCTATTAGGCAGTCAACTATTTTAACTCACACACAATGCAGTGCATCATCAGTTAATTTTTTTTTCCTCTCTGGTTTCATCACTGCATCAACTATTACCATAAAGCTGCTTCCTTTATTGATATTTGGCAACAGCACTCTAATGGTTGAGAGCCTTAATATTACTCATGGGTATGTCACTGGGCATAGCATTCTTTTGGCTAGTTCTGGAGAAGGAAGAGAGGGGGTCAGGAGTAGTTTGTAGGGCAGGTGTGTTTACGTCTTAGGTGCTTAAGGCATAGCTACCCTTACCCTGCCTGTCATGTAGATTAGCTAAGGTGATCTCCCTCAACATGTTTGAGGAGATCAGCATGCAGAGATTATGGGATTACATTTCCACAATGTTTCTCACGATCGCCCACTGAAGTTATGGCAGATGATTGGGTGAACCCCTGCAGAAATTCAACCCCAATAATTCACAAAGGAAGCTGTGTCATCTCCTGGAACCAAGCCATCAAGTCATTTTGAGGATACTGACAGTGGCTGTTAAGATGACTGCTGCCTTGAATTTCTTTTTAAACCATTAGTTCTTTTGAAACAACAGCAGGAGATATCAGTCCAATCTCACAGCCAGCAACTCACAGCTACATTGGGCAGGTAACATATGCATTGTTTGCCTAGGACTGGGGTATCATCAATTTTCCACGGTTAAATTTTCAAGTATACCAGCCAGCAAAATTAAAGAGATGTGCATTTTTATTATCTGGCAGATTTCCACAAAGTGCAAGTGATAGTATGTATGTCGAGCCCCTATGCCTGACACCATCCCCATCATGAATAGAAGGTGTTTGAAGAGAAAAAGATTGGTGAAGTCAAGCGTAGGTCCCTTGCAGTCAGAATCAGGGGAATTTATAATGGGAAACAAAGAAATGGCAGACCAACTAAATTCATACTTTGGTTCTGTCTTCACAAAGGAGGACACAAATAACCTCCCAGAGATGCCGGGGAACATAAGGTCTGATGAAAGGGTGGAACTGAAAGAAATCAGTATTTGTAGGGAAATGGTGTTAGGAAAATTGATGGGACTGAAGGCCGGAAAATCCCCAGGGCCTGATAATCTACATCCCAGGGTACTTAAGGAAGTGGCCCTAGAAATAGTAGATGCATTGCTGGTCATCTTCCAGAACTCGATAGACTCTGGAACGGTACCCATGGATTGGAGGGTAGCTAATGTTACCCCACTATTCAAAAAAGGTGGTAGAGAAAAAGCGAGGAATTATAGACCGGTAAGCCTGACATCGGTAGTGGGGAAAATGCTAGAGTCTATTATAAAAGATGTAATAGCAGAGCACTTGGAAAGCAGTGACAGGATTGGACAAAGTCAACATGGATTTACAAAAGGTAAATCATGCTTGACTAATCTACTGGAATTTTTTGAGGATGTAACTGGTAAAATAGATAAGGGAGAAACAGTGGATGTGGTGTATTTGGACTTTCAGAAGGCTTTCGATAAGGTCCCACATAAGAGATTAGCGTGCAAAATTAAGGCACATGGGATTGGGGGCAAGGTATTGACTTGGATAGAGAACTGGTTGGCGGACAGAAAGCAAAGAGTTGGAATAAACAGGTCATTTTCCGAGTGGCAGGCAGTGACTAGTGGGGTACCGCAAGGATCGGTCCTAGGACCCCACTGCTCACAATATATATTAATGATCTGGACGAGGGAATTGGATGTAATATCTCCAAATTTGCAGACGACACAAAGCTGGGTGTGAGGGTAAGCTGTGAGGAGGATGTCGTGAAACTCCAGTATGATCTGGACAGGTTGGGTGATTGGGCAGAAACATGGCAAATGCACTATAATGTGGATAAATGTGAGGTTATCCACTTTGGTGGCAAAAACAGGAAGGCAGACTATTATTTGAACGGCAATAGATTGGGAGAAGGGGAAGTGCAAAGAATTGGGTGTTCTTGTGCACCAGTCGCTGAAGGTAAGCATGCAGGTGCAGCAGGCGGTTAAGAAGGCAAATGGTATGTTGGCCTTCGTAGCAAGAGGGTTCGAGTACAGGAACAAGGATGTCTTGCTACAGTTGTACAGGGCCTTGGTGAGACCGCACCTTGAGTATTGTGTGCAGTTTTGGTCGCCTTACCTGAGGAAGGACGTTCTTGCCATGGAAGGAGTGCAACGAAGATTCACCAGGCTGATACCTGGGATGGCAGGAATGACGTATGAGGAGAGATTGTGTCGATTGGGCTTATACTCACTGGAGTTTAGAAGATTGAGAGGGGATCTCATCGAAACCTATAAAATTCTGTCAGGCCTGGACAGACTAGATGCAGGAAGGATGTTTCTGATGGCCAGGGAGTCCAGAACCAGGGGTCATAGTCTAAGGATAAGGGGTAAGCCATTTAGGACTGAAATGAGGAGGAATTTCTTCACCCAGAGAGTGGTGAACCTGTGGAATTCTCTGCCACAGAGGGCGGTGGAGGCCAGTTCCTTAAATATATTCAAGAAAGAGTTGGATATATTTCTTAAGGCTGAAGGGATCAAGGGATATGGGGAGAAGGCAGGGACAGGGTACTGAATTTGAATGATCAGCCATGATCTCATTGAATGGCGGAACAGGCTCGAAGGGCCGAATGGCCTACTCCTGCTCCTATCTTCTATGTTTCTATGCTTCCACTCCATGAACATACAGCTAGCCTGTGAGCATAGGTACAGAAATATACAGAATAATGGTAGCCCATGTACGCTGGTAGCAGTCTTGATTCCTTTATTTTCTAGCATACAATTTTGCAACTATTATTTCAAGGACCAGGAAGATTGGATGGATGGCTATTAGGCAACCAAGGCTAACCACTGGAACCATGCCTCATGACCCCTTTCAGACATCCATGGATAAAACCTGACGAGAGATACAATGAGGTACACAGAATTGTTGTGTCTGTGTATAATAAGACACAGACTGCAGGAGACCGGTACAACAGGTGTTTACTCAACGTGGCTCACACGGGAACTGATCTGTACAGATTACTACTCAGTGCTATATACAGGTGTGGTCACTGCCGGTACTGCAGTATACATGAGCTGTAAAAGATAGTTCCCCCCTTAAAAGGAATATACATTACAATTCCTCCCCTTTTAGATTAACAGTACCATAACACTCATTTAACAATTAAATATCAAACGAATTACAATTAACACTTTTAACATGCAACATTAGCTGAAAATAGTCTATTTATATATTCAGTCTTTGGGGAGGCTTCCTGATCCTTTCTGGATAGCGCCTTTCCCGAGTGTCTTGCTCTTGGTGCGGAGGCGATTCTGGCCCCCTGTCGTCGGTTGGTTCATCAGCTTCCGATGCTACTGTTTCTGGAGTAGATGCGACCTGTACGTTGGGTTCATCACCAGGTACGTATGGGCGAGGCATGGGGTTGACTTGTTCCTGTGACTCTAGGATCTGGTCAGCATGGCGTCTCACGATGCTCTCCCCAATGTCCACTGTGTACATTAGTGAGCCCTGCCGTGTGCATATTGTTCCTGGCTGCCATTTTTCTGTTCGGTAGTCGCGGGCCAAAACTGGTTGCCCTACATTGAAGCTCCTTGTTGGCTTCTCATGGATGTGCTGGAATTGCTTACTCTCAACATCTCTTCGTACGTTTGGTCTGAGCAAATCCAGGCGAGATCTTAACCTTCGGTTAAAGAACATCATGGCTGGGGCCTGGTTGGTGACTGCATGTGTCGCATTCCGGTAGGCAAACAGGAAATTGTCCACCTTGTGCTGCAGCGGAATGTTGTCATTGTACATAGCCTTTATTGCCTTCTTAAAGGTTTGTACGAACCTCTCAGCCAATCCATTTGTGGCTGGATGATACGAGGCGGATGTGTAATGCCTTACCCCACTCTTTTTCAAGAACCTCCGGAACTCTTCGGACACAAACTGTGGTCCGTTGTCGGAGCAAATCTGTTTTGGCAAGCCATTCCTGGCAAAAATGGTCCGTAGGACTGCAATAGTTTTCTCCGTGGTGGTGGAGGACATTTTGATGACCTCAGGCCATTTCGAGTGCGCATCCACGGCTATTAAAAACATTGAGTCCATGAATGGACCAGCAAAATCAATATGCACCCGTTGCCATGGAGATGAGGGCCACTCCCATGGGTGTAGAGGGGCCTGTGGTGGTGCATTTTGGACTTTCTGGCATCCTGAGTAGCTCTTGGTCAGGTCCTCGATTTGTTTATCGATTCCCGGCCACCACACATAAGCCCTGGCTAGGCTTTTCATTTTTACCCCTCCCAGATGACCCTCATGAAGCTCATTGAGCACTCTATCCCTTAACTTGGGTGGAATTACCACTCGGGATCCACACATCAAGGTCCCCCGGCACACTGACAGCTGTTCTCTCCTTGTCGAGAATGCTGGCAACAGTGAGTCACCATGTGCTGGCCATCCCTTCACCGTCAAATCATATACCCGAGACAGTTTCGGGTCATTTCAGGTTTCCTTTTCGATACAAGCGTTAGTTACCGGTAGGTATTCAACTATAGTCGAATGGAATATTTCGACAGGATCCACTGCTGGTGCTTCCTCCGCAGTAGGCAGTGGCAGGCGTGATAGCCCATCAGCATTTCCATGCTGTTTCGTGCCCTTATATTCAATCTCATAGTGGTGCGCCCCTAGAAAAAGTGACCATCTTTGTAGTCGTTGCGCAGTCATCACCGGAACGCCCTTCTTTGGATTAAAAATGGAGACAAGAGGCTGGTGATCAGTCAGCAAGGTGAATTTCTGCCCGTGCAGATAGTGATTGAACTTTTTCACTCCCCACACTAGGCTGAGGGCCTCCCTATCAATCTGGGCATAGTTACACTCGGCTGAGGTTAGTGATCGTGACGCAAAGGCTATTGGCCTCTCTGAGCCATCCGAGAATTTGTACGACAGCACCGCTCCAATGCCGTAGGGTGACGCATCACATGCCAACCGAATTGGTAATGCCGGGTTGTAATGGGCCAATACCTCTTTCGATGTGATTAGTGTTTTGCTCTTCTGGAAAGCTCGTCTACATTCATCACTCCACTTCCATGGCACCCCAGTTTGCAGTAAGATGTTCAGTGGGTGTTGTATTGTCGAAAATTTGGCAAGACCTTATGGTAGCAGTTTACCAGCCCGAGGAACGACCTCAGTTGTGACACATTTTCCGGTGCTGGAGCCTTGACTACTGCCTCAATCTTCTCTGGGGACTTATGTAACCCCTCTTTATCGATAACGTGGCCACAATACGAGATCTGTTTTCTAAAAAACTCGCATTTGGGGCGGTTAGCTCAGAGCCCATATTTCTGCAATCTAGTGAGCACCTGCTCCAGGTTGGCAAGGTGATTACTGTCATTTTCGCCCGTGACCAGGATGTCGTCCAAATAACACTGGGTCCCTGGGATCCCTTGCAGGACTTGTTCCATTGCCCTCTGCCAAATAGCCGGAGCTGATGCTACCCCGAATACCAGCCGGTTGTATTGGTAGAGACCTTTATGGGTGTTGATTGTGAGGTATTTCTTTGATGCTTCTTCTACCTCCATTTGCAGATACGCCTGGGCCAGGTCAATCTTAGTGAAGCATTTCCCTCCAGATAGCGAGGCGAAAATATCTTCAATCCGCGGAAGTGGATATTGTACGGTGTGAAGGACCGGGTTCACTGTTACCTTAAAGTCCCCACAGATGCGAACCTTCCTTGGTTCCCCAGGCGTGCTGCTCAACGACTTTTTCATCACAGGGACAATGGGTGTAGCCCACTCGCTCCAGTCTACCTTGGACAGTACACCTGAACGTTCCAGACTCTCCAGCTCTGCTTCGATGGCTGGGCCGATTGCATAAGGTACCTGGCCTTAAAAAATTTTGGGCTTGCGTTTTCAATTTTAATCATCGCTGTCATGCCTTTTAGTGTTCCGAGTCCTTGCTGGAACACTTCTTTCACGTCAGTTAGGATCTTTGACAGTCGCCCAGGTGTGACGTCGTCATCCTTTTTGTCAGCCACAGTCAGTGCCTGTATGGAATGCCAATCCAGTTGTATTTTCCGGATCCATTCACGTCCCAGTAATGGTGGTCCTCCATCTTGCAATACATACAGGTCTAGTTTTGGTGTTTCCTTACCGTTATATATAACGGTCACCCTTATTTTTCCTTTGGGGTAGACTTTTTGCCCCGTGTACGTCTTCAAAATAATTTTTGTGTCTCTCAAGGGTATGTGTGAGAATAGCCGCTCGTAGTCCTGTCGGTTTATGACTGTTAGGGCTGATCCTGTGTCCAATTCCATCTTTACCTGGACTCCTGCTATCTTGAGAGTGACCCAAATGGTTCGGTGATCCTCCATTGTGATCACATTATGTAATTTCAGACAACTCAGTTCCCTGCTTTCGGAGTCGTTATCACTCTTTTGTTCATCTGAACTATTCTCCATCATCTTATGTACCTTCTTGTACTTTTCTTTGGTAGGTTTCTTATTGCTGGTTTTCTTTCCCGACCTGCAGACTCGTGCTATGTGTCCTACTTTTCCACACTGTCTGCACACTTTGTCTTTGAACCAGCAATCATTCTGGTCGTGTGTTGTTCTGCCGCAGCGATAGCACTTCTCTGTTCTATATGACATTTCGTTTGTGCCATATTCTTGCGGTCTCTGTTGCATCTCTGCAGCGCCCTGTGCTGCTGCTTCATATGAGACCACAATGCTGAAAGCCTTTTCCAGCTTAAGGTCCTTTTCAGATAAAAGCCGTTTCTGGGTTCCTTCACTTTGAAGCCCACACACAAACTTGTCCCTTCAGGTATCTGCCAGTCCCGCTCCAAACTGGCAGTGTTTCGATAGTTTGCGCAATTCTGTTAAATAATCAGCATTGCTTTCATCCTTATGCTGGTTCCGTTTGTGAAACTTGAATCTTTCTGCTATCAGCAGCGGTGTGGGGTTTAAATGTTCCTGTAGTATCGTTACTATGTCTTCAAAACTCTTTTCCATTGGCTTCGTTGGGGTTACTAGATTTCGTAATAAACCATACGTCTTTGCACCCATTAAATTTAACAATACCGATACTTTCTTGTCATCTGACACCTCATTTGCCTTGCAGTATACCTCTATTCATTCGACATATGTAGTCCAATCTTCAACTTCAGTGTCAAATGCGGTGATACTGCCACTCTTCGGCATTTTGGGTGTGGTTTAAAATGGCATCTCCCAATGGCTTAAAATGGCGTCTCCCGTGCTTTCCTTCCTCCCCCGCTGCTGCCAACACCGCTCCCGGTGGTTCTCGTGGCAATGGCGGCGCCCTGTAGGTTTCGTGCGCTTCTCCTGCGCTGCTGCCAACGTTGCTCTCGGCGGTTCTCATGGCAATGGCGGCGCCTCACGGGTTTCTGCGCATCTCTCTCTCCCTCTCTTCGACGCTGCTCGGCCCCTGAACAGCGGCTGCGCCCTGTGCGCTCTGCCCTCTCTCTCTCTCCCCCGTCGACACTGCTCGGCCCTTTGCTGTGCCGCTCGGTCGGGCTCTAGCCCGCCGCTGTCCGGGAAGCGTCTGCGCACTACCTGTTGCCAGCCCGTTTCGCTGGACCACCTTGACTGGAAAGCCAAGCCTGGCTCTCGACAGCCTCCCCCGCAATTCTCGAGTCTCTGCTGGATGACTAGGCGGTTGCCCGTGGTCGATGCCCGAGTCTCTGGCCTTGACCTCCAATCCACTGATCTCCAGGAACGAATCCCCAGGAGGTGATGCAGAGTTGCAGGTAGGTTCGAACTTGCCTTGTCGCCAATGTTGTGTCTGTGTATAATAAGACACAGACTGCAGGAGAACGGTACAACAGGTGTTTACTCAACGTGGCTCACACGGGAACTGATCTGTACAGATCACTACTCAGTGCTATATACAGGTGTGGCCACTGCCGGTACTTCAATATACATGAGCTGTAAAAGATAGTTCCCCCCTTAAAGGTATATACATTACAAGAATTAACAAGGTCGTGGTAGAACCATTGGGGTGTTAAAGCAAAGATTTAAATGCTTCGACCAGTGAGATTATTCTCTGCTGGACAGCTTCTATTCTAGTACCTAGTCTGCTTCTGCAGGCTCAGTTTTCGGCTCTTTCACTGGGAGTTTTTCACTCCGCACTGAGCTAGCTCTGAACTGTTCCAACTGGTATCCATCCTATTCTGGATTCTTGCTGATCTCTGCTTCCCTAATTTTCTGCTTTCTGCTTGCTTCCCATGACTACTGACTCAATTCACCTTTCAGAATTCCTCCATCACCCTTCGCTGGATTGGGTGGGACTGGCGCCTCAAGCTCCTACTGCTGCACCCGGTCTTGTCTGCTTCTTACTTCCCTACAGCAGTTCCTTGAACCAGCTCCCTCAATCGCACTGATTCCGTGGATTTATATTTCACTGTCCCCTGACTCCCTGGACTTCAGTGCTCTTGGCCCTTAGGTTCCATTCCCAATGCTCCTCGCTTCTTTGCTAGTATACAGGATCCATTGGCGTACACTGCTAACACTACACACTACACTGATGCCACTACACACCTCCTTGATCAACTTCTGCTGGCTCATGGTCAACTCTTCACTTCTTCCTTGGCTCCCCCCATCCAAACTACAGAATTTGTTCATCCCTGTTTGGCATAAAAATAAAACAAAAAAGGTGACTCAACCGTGGCTAACAAGGGAAATTAGGGATAGCATAAGATCCAAGGAGAGGACATATAAATTGGTCAGAAAAAGCAGTAAACCTGAGGATTGGGAGCAGTTTAGGATTTAGCAAAGGGGGACAAAGGGATTAATTAAGAGGGGGAAAATTGAGTATCTGAGTAAGCTTTCAGGGAACATAAAAACTGACTGTAAAAGCTTTTATAGATATGTGAAGAGAAAAACATTGGTGAAGTCAAGCTTAGGTTCCTTGCAGTCAGAATCAGGGGAATTTATAATGGGGAACAAAGAAATGGCAGACCAATTAAATACATACTTTGGTTCTGTCTTCACAAAGGAGGACATAAGTAACCTCCCAGAGATGTCAGGGAACATAGGGTCCAATGAGAGGGAGGAACTGAAAGAAATCAGTATTTGTAGGGAAATGATGTTAGGGAAATTGATGGGATTGAAGGCCGATAAATCCCCAGGGCCTGATATTCTACACCCTAGGGTACTTAGGGAAGTGGCCCTAGAAATAATAGATGCATTGCTGATCATCTTCCAACATTCGATGGAATCTGGAACAGTACCAATGGATTGGAGGGTAGCTAATGTTACCCCACTATTCAAAAAAGGTGGTAGAGAGAAAACAGGGAATTACAGACCGGTAAGCCTGACATCGGTAGTGGGGAAAATGCTAGAGCCCATTATAAAAGATGTAATAGCAGAGCACTTGGAAAACAGTGACAGGATCGGACAAAGTCAACATGGATTTACAAAAGGTAAATCGTGCTTGACTAATCTACTGGAATTTTTTGAGGATGTAACTGGTAAAATAGATAAGGGAGAAACAGTGGATGTGGTATATTTGGACTTTCAGAAGGCTTTCGATAAGGTCCCGCATAAGAGATTAGCGTGTAAAGATAAGGCACATGGGATTGGGGGCAAGGTATTGACTTTGATAGAGAACTGGTTGGCAGACAGAAAGCAAAGAGTTGGAATAAACGGGTCTTTTTCCGAGTGGCAGGCAGTGATTAGTGGGGTACCACAGGGATCGGTCCTTGGACCCCAGCTATTCACAATATATATTAATGATCTAGACAAGGGAACTAGATGTAATATCTCCAAATTTGCAGACGACACAAAGCTGGGTGGGCGTGTGTGCTGTGAGGAGGATGCCGAGAAACTCCAGGATGATTTGGACAGGTTGGGTGATTGGGCAGAAGCATGGCAGATGCAATATAACGTGGATAAATGTGAGGTTATCCACTTTGGTGGGAAAAACAGGAAGGCAGATTATTATCTGAATGGCAATAGATTGGGAGAAGGGGAAGCGCAACGAGACCTGGGTGTCCTTGTGCACCAGTCGCTGAAGGTAAGCATGCAGGTGTAGCAGGCAGTTAAGAAGGTAAATGGTATGTTGGCCTTCGTAGTAAGAGGGTTTGAGTACAGGAATAAGGATGTCTTGCTGCAGTTGTACAGGGCCTTGGTGAGACCACATCTTGAGCATTGTGTGCAGTTTTGGTCGCCTTATCTGAGGAAGGATGTTCTTGCCATGGAGGGAGTGCAGCGAAGATTCACCAGACTGATACCTGGGATGGCAGGAATGACGTATGAGGAGAGATTGGGTCGATTAGGCTTATACTCGCTGGAGTTTAGAAGAATGAGAGGGGATCTCATTGAAACTTATAAAATTCTAACAGGACTGGACAGACTGGATGCAGGAAGTATGTTCCCGATGGCCGGGGAGTCCAGAACCAGGGGTCACAGTCTAAGGATAAGGGGTAAGCCATTTACGACAGAGGTGAGAGGGAATTTCTTCACCCAGAGAGTGGTGAACCTGTGGAATTCTCTACCACAGAAGGCGGTGGAGGCCAATTCATTAAATATATTCAAGAAGGAGTTAGATATATTTCTTAAGGCTGAAGGGATTAAGGGATATGGGGAGAAGGCAGGGACAGGATACTGAATTTGGATGATCAGCCATGATCTCATTGAATGGCGGAGCAGGCTTGAGGGGCCGAACGGCCTACTCCTGCTCCTATCTTCTATGTTTCTATGTTTTTCACTGGATAACCTGCAGCAGTGGCCCCACTGATATTCTGCCCCACAAACAGCTCTTGGATTCACTCCATTTTCGCAATGCTCTCTGAGCCTGGACATTGATTCATCGATGCTACAAGCTGACTCAACTTTATTTATAATTAAACTTCTTCCCACCACAGGGACTTCAAAAATTAACTTTGCACTCTTTCTTGTCATCCTCCCTGCCCTCTATTTATGACCAGAACATGTCTCTCCTAATCTTCCCCATGTCGGTGTAACCTGAATTCCATCTGTGTCCATTCATGTGCGCATTTTTGCTCCACTTCAAACACAAGTCCATTACTTCTACCCCCCTTTTTCTCTCTTGGCTCTTCTAGGTCCCTTCTCTTGTGTTTATTCCTCTTCCTGTCACTCATCATGCCACCTTTAAGTTCTCCCCTCTTGGATACTTTGCCCCTGATATTCCTTACCCCAACTCATTACTACTCCTTTGCCTTCCTACTCTTGCTGCTATGCCAGGCTTGAATCCCCATTGGATAAGCCCACAGCTACCCTCTCTGCCCCTCATGGCATTCTTCGAAGGGCTCATTGAGGCATCCATTGCTGCCCCCTTAAAAGCAGCAACCCTTGCCATCCACAACCTTATTGTGGGTGATAGCATTGATATTATGGCTTTGATTGAAACTTGGCTCACAGGTAGCAACACCTAGGGCTAGATTTTCAGTTGCTTGCGCCAGCAGTTAGCGCCTTAAGAGAAGTGATTTCCGGGCGCTATGCGTGTAGCGCCCGGGCGCAGCGCAGTTTGCGCCCCGCCCCAAATTAAGTTGCCCGTTAGCGCCGGCGCAAAGTTTAGCGCCCGCCCGGATGCGCGCGCAGAAAATGACGTCACATCCTCGTGCAACGCCCTTTGGCCGCCCCGATTGCAAACTTCAGTCGGACCGCCCCATTGTGCGGCGGGCGGCCGGAGCGTTTGGAAAAAGGAACGCAACACAACCAGCGCGGGCCCCGGGGGGCGCTAATTAAAGGGAACGTCCTCTCCAGTATAAAGGCCATCCATTATTTCAGAAAACAGTCTTGTGCAACGCATTTCTGGAGACACAACAAGGAGGATAGCTAACTGGTTTCAAGCAGCAAGAGCCAGGTATTTTTGGACTCAGGCAACAGCGCTGCAAGTGGCCATTTGGAAATTAGAGTGTTTGCCAGGATTTGATGGGGGTTGCATGGGGTGCCAACGCGGAGCTGCAGCTCCATGTCCGTAGGGCTCGCAGACGTATTGTGAGAGGGGCAGCCCTGGCTAGAGGCAGAGGGGGCTACAGGCGTCGGCCACGTAGGCCTTACCCAGTCAGGCTATACCGCCAGCAGCGCTCCTACCTAAACATGAGTGCCGCGCGATGTGTTAAAAGGCTCCGATTCCGGAAGGGGGTGATTGCAGAGATCTGCCACCTGCTTCGCCGAGATCTGCGGCCAAAGCTCAGGTGCAGGACGTCTCTGTCGGTGGAAGTGAAGGTGACAGTGGCATTGAACTTCTATGCCACCGGCTCCTTCCAATACGCTGCTGGGGACATAGCAAACATCTCCCAGTACGGCGCGCATCGCTGCATCCGCCAGGTGACCGAAGCACTGTTCAGAAGGAGAAGCCAATTCATCTCCTTCCCCATGGCCCTGGAGAGCCAGCATCAGCGCGCATTGGGATTTTCCAGACTCGGGGAATTCCCCTTGGTGCAGGGCGCCATTGACTGTACGCATGTGGCTTTGCGGGCCCCTCTGGAGCATGGCGAGCAGTATCGCAACAGGAAGGGCTACCATTCTCTGAATGTGCAGCTGGTCTGTGACCACAAGCAGCGCATCATGGCAGTCAATGCCAGCTTCCCAGGCAGCAGCCACGATGCCTTTATCCTGCGGCAGAGTACTGTGCATGACATGTTCCAGGCACAGCCTCCCCCAAGAGGATGGCTACTCGGGGACAAAGGCTATCCTTTGTGCACCTGGCTCATGACCCCGCTCCGCGCGCCCAGGACCGCTGCTGAAGAGGCCTACAACGAGAGCCATCAAACCACCCGCAACATCATCGAGCTAACTATTGGGGTCCTCAAGCAGCGGTTCCGCTGCCTTGATCGCTCCGGAGGAGCTCTCCAGTATTCGCCGGACCGGGTCTCCCAATTTGTGGTGGTTTGCTGCATGCTACACAACCTGGCTATCCGCAGGACTCAGGCACTGCCACCTGACGTTGGACCAGCACCTCAGGAGGAGGAGCAGGAGGAGCATGAGGAGGAGGAGGAGGAGGAGGAGGAGGAGCAGGAGTACGTTCCCAGGAGGGAGCGACCAGGGCCAAGGGCCGCACGACGCCACCTTATTACACGGTACTTCTAAGCCCCCTGTCAGGGAATGGCCAGGGGCCATGAGGGAAGATGAATGCAGCCGCTCCGCAAGCCCTCAGCCGGCGAAGCCAACAAACACTAAGAAGAACAACCATGGAGACTGCATGAATAAAGATAATTTTTTATTAAACAAAAATGAAAAGCCCTTCCCACATGAATCCCCAAAAACAATAAACGGGCCCCACAAAAAGCCCAACAAACGACTCACTCCCACAAACTGGGGAGGAGCCACTCCACCTTTATTGAAACCGGGCCTCAACGTCGGCCTAACGCAAAAAAAAAGCCCTCCAAAAGCACAACCATGGGCAAAATAAAGATGGCCACCGCCATATTAAAGGAAAGCTGGCCACACCCTCTACTGAGTGGCCCGCGAGGGCGAGACCTTGGCCAGCATTTTGCCTCCCCTGCCCTGCCTGCTGCTCCTTCGCAAGCTCTGCCCAGTGGCTGCTGCGAGGCTGGGGGAAGGCGCCTGAGGCTCAGATGCCCTTCCGCCAGATGCCACTGGGGGGCGGCCTACACGGCGTTTGGGCCTCGAGGGGCCGTCTCCTGAGTGGCGCGCCTGAGCCTGGCCACCATCAGCTGCAGCCGCTTGCCCTTGACGCCCCAGAGGGGGAATGGCGGCGACGGATGGTGCAATGTGGGCCAGCTGGCGTCTGGGATGCGCTGGCTGGTGCTGTGGCGCGGTGGCACTCGGCCGGGCCCGCACTGCAGGATCCGCAGCAATCAGCCGACGGCCGGCTTGCTGGGATGGTCCAGCGCGGCGCCTGCCCTGGCGATGCCTGCCTGAGACAGCGCGTGTGGCAGCAGTGAGTGGCCCTCTGGTCCTGGTGTGCGCGCGCATCACATCCGCCAGGGTCTTGACGGCATCAGTTAGCATGCGGCCAGTCGCGGCAGTTGCTGCCCCGAACTCGCGCACACTGGTCGCCAGCGACTCGATGGCCTCAGGCATGCGCCCCACCACGCTCATGAGCTCCGTGTGGCGCCGGTCCGAGTCGTCGGCCATCTGATCGAGCTTCCGCACCTCCTCCGAAGTGAAGGTGTCCGGACTGGAGTCGCGACTCTCCCGCTGGGGAGGAGGGGGCCGAACTAGGGGACCCTTGCCGCGTTGGTGACGGCGAGTTTGCCGAGCAGCAGCACTCCCCTCTGATCCTTCCCCCCTTTGGGGGGAAGGCCGCGGGCCACGCGCACGGCTGCTGGGTGGCTGGACGCCACTGGTCCCAGAAGCTGCATTGCCCTGCGACAGTTCCTCCAGGCACTCGTCCAGTGAGGAGGTGTCGAGCATTTCCTCCTCTCCTGCGGGACGTGACTGTTCCCCCGAAGGTCCGGCTTGCTCCTCCTCCTCCTCCTGGTTGGAGGTGCTGTCACTGGCAGCCTCAGGGTCCTGGTCGTCACCAGCTGAAAGCAGGAATGCACAAGAGTAGCTTCAGAGTGAGGAGACGGCGTCAGCGAGGGAGTTAGGACTGGTGGGATTCAGCGCATTGGTGGGACAGTGGCAAAGGAGGTAGCTCGGATGGGCCAGTGCGACGCGAGAGGGCCAAAAGGCGAGGTCCTTACCATTGCCGGGCAGTGGAGGGTCGGATACACCGCACGCTGTGGGGACAATCACACGTGCTCCCATGAGCACACACACGCGCTCCTCCAGCCGAGTGAGCTCCTGCAGCTTGGCGCGGCCACCCCTGGCACGGGCCTGGCGATTAAACGCTACTTTAGCCTGCAAGAGAAAGGACGGGCTGTAAGGGCGCAGTGAAGCCCTGATGTAGTGTGCACTGCCTCCCATGGTGGAATAGCTTGGACAGAGTGAAGCCCTGATGTAGTGTGCACTGCCTCCCATGGTGGAATAGCTTGGACAGAGTGAAGCCCTGATGTAGTGTGCACTGCCTCCCATGGTGGAATAGCTTGGACAGAGTGAAGCCCTGATGTAGTGTGCACTGCCTCCCATGGTGGAATAGCTTGGCCAAAGTGTAGAGTGCCGAATGGCCATTTGATGCTCATGACTGTCCCAATGCTGCTGGCTGAGGGCTGGCCAAAAGGACTTTCAGGTCCCTTTGCCCATCATGTCAGGTGTACATGCAAGAATGAGGAGGAGACTGGAAAGGCTACTCACCCTCACAATCCTGGTCAGATCGTTGTACTTCTTACGGCATTGTGTGTGGGTCCTGGGGGCCTCGCCGGTGAATGTCACCCTCTGGGCGATCTGCTTCCAGGCTTTGGTGTAGTCGTGGTGGGTTGGATTCCTCCTACTGTCTGGAAACAAGATCTTGCGCCTCACCTCCAGAGCTGTGAGCATGATGTCCAGATCACCCTCTGAGAAGCGCAGGGCACGCTGACGGGCCTTCTCTGGCGTTGCCATGACTCCCTGGGGCTGAGCAGTAGTGTTGAGGCCTCTTTGCAAGGCTGCAGTGTGCAGGGCGTGGCAGCAGACTAATTCGTCCCTTCCCCCTTTAAGAGCTGGTCGGCACCACGGGGTCTGCTGTCAGTGCAAAAATGACCGCACCCGTGCTGCGCCCCGCCTGGGCGCTATCCCTCTGGACCGCCGGCTTAGCGCCTAAAGAGAGTAGTGGAACGCCTCTTTTAGCGCTCCACCAACCTCTTAGGGCGAAGCCACTGAATTCCCGGCAACGGGGCGCTACTTTGGGGCGGGCGCTAACTTCGGGCGGGCGCTAAAGCTAGCGCCCCAAAACTGCCTAAACTGAAAATCTAGCCCCTTGCCTCTTACTGAAGTCTCCCCGTCTGGCTATACTTTCTACCACCAACTACAGCTGTCGGTGTAGCCCTTATGACCAGATCACACCAAGGTCTCTCCCCCTATTCCTCTGGTACC
Source organism: Somniosus microcephalus (assembly GCF_052327205.1). NCBI lineage: Eukaryota > Metazoa > Chordata > Chondrichthyes > Squaliformes > Somniosidae > Somniosus > Somniosus microcephalus. The sequence goes on from NC_140991.1 coordinate 186,316,866, forward strand.
TTCTCCTCCTTTGAGCACCTCACCTTGTTCCACCTCCCTCGCATCTCCTTTAAAATCCTTGCTCTCTAGTACCACCCCAAGCCCCACCCCCAGTTTCTCTCCCAAATATCCTCCCTCCTTTCTTCCTTGAGCCTCTGCACATCTTTGGTGATTTAAATCTCCATCTTAACTTAATTTGCCCTCTCTCCTCTGATTTCACTGCCCTTCTGTCCTGTCTTAACTTTTCCCTCTATATAAGCTCACCTACCTATATTCACGACCACCTCTTCGACCTTGCCATCTCACGTGGCCTCTCTATTCCCATTGTCTCAAACACAGATAAGGCTGTCCCTGATCACTTCCTTGTATCCCTTAGTGCTCACATCCCTCCTTCCAACCCCACTTCCACCTTGATTCGCAGATTGAAAAACTCTCTCCCAAGTCACTTACAACGGCACTTTCAAACACCCAACTAATCATGAACAAGTCTCATTAAAGTCCCAGCTCTCATTCAAAAATATTTTAAAGATCATATAGCATCACAATGCAGCTAATGTGCTATTTTTGCTCTTTTTTTCTTTAAGCACTCATTTGAAATGGGATCTGAGGGAGTGGCAAAAGCTTACATTAAATTTTTTTCAATGTGTACAATAGATTTTTACTGCAATGTTGCTGTTATTTTTTCCATATTTTGGGGATTTCAATTTTTAATATTTATTTCACAATAATTTTGTGAGGCCAATTTTGTTTGTTTAGGCATTACGGTAAGTTTGTTTCTTAAAGTGTGTCACACCCAATATTTTGTGGTTTTGATGCAAGCTGGATGCCAGAGATTAGCACACTCCGGGCCGTGGAGTCAGTATAACCGTCTGGGACTCCTCCAGTTTGAGAATTGACCAGCTTGTGGGGCAAAGAGCTGCACTCAAAGTATATAATGCACTGGGGTCACATTATGGAGCAGTCCACATAATGGCAAAAGACTTGACAACCTTTAAGGTTGCTGGAAAAAAATAATGGGTTTACCACTTAAATATAAGGTGCATGTGGGGTGGGGGGAGGTGGAGGGGGAGAACAAATTTTCAACCTGTAGATGGCTGTAACTTTATTACATATTTGACAGACTTTCCAAAGGCTGCATGTGGAGGGCAGAGAGAGGTCAGAATGTGGCAGGAAGGACAAAATGTGGCAGGTCATAAACAACCCAATGTCAAGGCATTAAACAGAATCTATAGGTAAATGATGGAGCAGCACAGACCCCGATCCCCTGTTTGATGGGTGGAGATGTGGACCAGTTTGCTGCATGAGGTGAGTGCTCCCTATTTGCCCCTCCATCAGAAATAGTTTAAATTAGCTGACCTCGCATTATCGTATGAGGTCAGCTTTTTGCCCCACAAACACCCAAGGTGCAGCAGTCCTGGCAACACTGTGCTACGACTGCATCTTCAGCCCCAATGTGTTTGTGTGGCATTCCTCTGTCCGCTATATGAGTGGAGGTGTTAACCCATTTAATGTAAATGGATTAATACCTCCATTGAAATGAGAAAGAGATAACTTGCATTTATATAGCGCCTTTCTTGACCTCATGACGTCCGAAATTGGTTTACAGTCAATGAAGTAATTTTGAACTGTAGTCACTATTGTAATGTAGGAAATGCAGCAGCCAATTTGTTCACAGCAAAGCCCCACAAGCAGCAATGAAATAACGATCAGATAATCTGTTTTTCTAATGGTGTTGGTTGAGGGATAAATGCTGGCCAGAACACCAGGAGAATGCTGCTGCTCTTCTTCAAAATATGCTATGGGATTTTTAAGTCCACCTGAGAGGGCAGACGGGACCTCAGTTTAACATCTCATCCGAAAGGCGGTGGCCATGATTTAAAATGCCCCCACCTGGCAGAAACTGTGCAGAGGGGCAGTTAAAATAACAGGAATGGTAGCGTAGTGGTAATGTCACTGGGCTAGTAATCCAGAGGCCTGGACTAATGATCCAGAGACGTGAGTTCAAATCCCACCACGGCAGCTGGTTAATTAAATAAATCTGGGATAAAAAGCCAGTATCAGTAATGGTAACCATGAAACTATCGGATTGTCGTAAAAACCCATCTGGTTCACTAATGTCCTTTAGGGAAGGAAATCTGCTGTCCTTTCCTGGTCCGGCCTATATGTGACTCCAGACCCACAGCAATGTGGTTGACTCTTAACTGCCCTCTGAAATGGCCTAGCAAGCCTCTCGGTTGTAACAAACCGTTACGAAACAAAATAATAAGAATGAAACCGGACGGACCACCCGGCATTGACTTCAGCACCAACTACGGATACAGCAACGGCACACTCAGCCCAGTCAACCCTGCAAAGTCCTCCTCACCAACATCTGGGGACTTGTGCCAAAATTGGGAGAGCTGTCCCACAGACTAGTCAAGCAACAGCCTGATATAGTCATACTCACAGAATCATACTTTTCAACCAATATCCCAAACTCCTCCATCACCATCCCTGGGTATGTCCGGTCCCACCGGCAGGACAGAACCACCGGGGTGGTGACACAGTAGTATGCAGTTGGGAAGGAGTGGCCCTGGGAGTCCTCAACATTGACTCCGGACCCCATGAAGTCTCATGGCTTCAGGTCAAGCATGGGCAAGGAAACCTCCTGCTGATTACCACCTACCCCCTCCCTCAGCTGATGAATCAGTACTCCACCATGTTGAACACCACTTGGAAGAAGCAATGAGAGTAGCAAGGGCACAGAATTTACTCTGGGTGGGGGTCTTCAATGTCCATCACCAAGAGTGGCTCGGTAGCACCACTACTGACCGAGCTGGCCGAGTCCTGAAGGGCATAGCTGCCAGTCTGGGCCTGCGACAGGTGGTGAGAGAACTAACACGAGGGAAAAACCTACTTGACCTCGTCCTCACCAATCTACCTGTCGCAGATGCATCTGTCCATGACAGTATTGGTAGCAGTGACCACCGCACAGCCATTGTGGAGACGAAGTCCCGTCTTCACACTGAGGTCACCCTCCATCGTGTTGTGTGGCATTACCACCGTGTTAAATGGGATAGATTCAGAACAGATCTAGCAGCTTAAAACTGGGCATCCATGAGGTGCTGTGGGCCATCAGCAGCTGCAGAATTGTATCCCACCACAATCTGTAGCCTCATGGCCCGGCATATCCCTCATTCTACCATTACTATCAAGCCAGGGGACCAACCCTGGTTCAATAAGGAGTGTAGAAGAGCATAAAAACATAGAAACATAGGAGCAGGAGTAGGCCATTCGGCCCTTCAAGCCTGCTCCGTCATTCAATGCGATCATGGCTGATCATCCAAATCCAGTACCCTGTCCCTGCTTTCTCCCCATATCCCTTGATCCCCTTAGCCTTAAGAAATATATCTAACTCCTTCTTGAATATATTTAATGAATTGGCCTCAACTGTCTTCTGTGGTAGAGAATTCCACAGTTTCACCACTCTCTGGGTGAAGAAATTCCTCCTCATCTCAGTCCTAAATGGCTTACCCCTTATCCTTAGACTGTGACCCCTGGTTCTGGACTCCCCCGCCATCGGGAACAGCCTTCCTGCAACTAGTCTGTCTAGTCCTGTTAGAATTTTATAAGTTTCAATGAGATCCCCTCTCATTCTTCTAAACTCTAGCGAATATAAGCCTAATCGACCCAATCTCTCTTCATATGTCATTCCTGCCATCCCAGGTATCAGTCTGGTGAATCTTCGCTGCACTGCCTCCATGGCAAGAACATCATGCCAGGAGCAGCACCAGGCATTCCTAAAAATGCGGTCCCAACCTGGGGAGCCTGCAACACAGGATTACATGCATGCTAAAAAGCGGAAGCAGAATGCTATAGACAGGGCTAAGTGATTCCACAATCAATGGATCAGATCAAAGCTCTGCAGTCCTGCCACATCCAGTCGTGAATGGTAGTGGACCATTAAACAACTAACGGCGGGAGGAGGCTCCATGAGTATCCCCATCCTCAATGATGGTGGAGCCCAGCACGTGAGTGTAAAAGACAAGGCTGAAGCGTTTGCAACCATCTTCAGCCAGAAGTGCCGAGTGGATGATCCATATTGGCCTCCTCCTGAGGTCCCCACCATCACAGAAGCCAGTTTTCAGCCAATTCGATTCATTCCACGTGATATCAAGAAACGGCTCAGTGCACTGGATACAGGACTCCCTCAGTACCGCACTGAAATATCAGCCTAGATTATATGCTCAGGGTTCTGGAGTGGGGCTTGAACCCAGAACCTGCAGACCCAGGGGTGAGAGTGCTACCTTATAAACAAAGGACAGAGAAATGCCATGAACGTGTTAAGCGTTCATCTGCTAATATCGGCAATGGTCGTTTCTAGGCTAAATCTGACATTTTTTAAACTTCCATTTAAGGTGAATGTTTAGTTGTTCTGAAACAAAACCAACAAACACTATTTTCATTTCAAACTTCCAGCTTTCAAAGTTCTTTTCACCCATTTTAGTATCATTGTCAGAAACCATTAACATTTTTTATCTGATTAAATATTTTAGCTGATGTAGACCTAACAGTATAAAATTGATGCTATTTTCAAAATAACTTAATATAAAACACACTTCAGCATTAATACTACTTACACTTTATTTCATGTGAGCTGACCTTGAGCACAAGATCCATGTAAATATGCAATATTTTTTTAGTGAAGCCGAAATTCAAAGACTACTTACCGTGTTCGCCGATCTCAGCTGCGATTCCAGACTAACTGTGAATTGCCCTTATAAAGTGTTCCCTCAGTTGGCGGTGGCACAACAGGGGTGATTGATTTATGAAGTGAGATTGTTAGCCAATAGGATTTGCAGTTAACACAAATCAAAGAGGAAGCATAATAAATTAATGACACTGCTTTTGTGACAGTTTTGAGGAAGCTGCGGCAAGAAGCCGATTGATAAAGTGGTGTTTGTAACCAATGTTTTCTGTTGCAGAGCCAGGAAATGAAGTTGCGTGGTTAGCAGTTTAATGGTAATAGGGTCAACAGAGCAGGAGGTGGGTCTTGTGGACAAGATAAGCTTGGAGAGGGCGTGAGGGGTGATCGGAGAGAAGCTAGAGTGAGCTGCCGTGTCCCATATCAACTTGCACTTTTGAGTAGGTGAGCAGGACATTCGCAGGAAGGAAGTGGGTTCTGTTTTAAATATGCAGGTACAGCCCGATGATGTCATCAGGACCTGATCAGCAACTTCAAGCTGAGGCCTGAGTGGGAGGGCAGTGTCGGCTCCCCCATCAGGCAAAAACTGCTGGGAGCCAGATCCTAGGTCAGAAGAGGCCCAGAAGATAAGTTTTACATTTATTTTTCAGGTTTCCCTGTGGGCCAGGAGGGTCTCTGGCCTGACAAGAAAGCCTTGGGCATCACACCCTCCCCCCACCCGTCACGGCGACCCCACCCCCATTCCTAGGATGGCCAATTCTGGTTGGGTACATTCCTGGAGGTGTCACCACATGACCTCCTGCCTCCAACTGCCCCGTCCCCACACGCCAGCCATTGGTGACCCAACATGCCCAAACTTGCGATGCTCCGGCTTCCCACGGCAATTGGAAAGTGAATAGAGTCGTCATCACCCGAATAGGTGATTCGTGATGGTCAGTCAAACAGTCTTTTTCCCATGTCCAATATTTTTACAACTATCAAACAAAAGTTTCAAAGAAAATACAATTTTAATTGTCCTATGATTTTTCTCCTGGGTTGCTTGCAGCAGTTTCCTGGTGATTAATCTTTTACTCCTGGAGACTCCAGGGCAATCCTTGAGGGTTGTAACCCTACCCCTCCATCTGATTGCAGCAAGGCCTCCCACTAACCGCTGGGGACCATTCCCACAGGTCCCTAGCTGCGGCCTCCCGCTGCTTGTTTGCTCTCTTGCCTTATCTGGCAGGAGACTACAGCAGGTTATTCAAATGAGGCCCTGCCATAACGATCAGCTGAGCATCTACGTCCTTGGCCTTGCCAGGTTTTCCCCATACTCCTCGCCTCTCTATTAATATCAGGGCTGGTACCTCTGGCAGTGCAGCACTCCCTCAGTACTGCACTGAAATATCAGCCTAGATTATGCGCTCAAGTCTGTGGAGTGGGGTTTGAACCTACAACCTACTGACTCAGAGGTGAGAGTGCCACCACTGAGCCAAGGCTGAGACTTAACAAACAAAGGGCAGAGTTATGCTATATGAATGTGATAAGCGGTCATCTGCTAATATCGGCAATGGAAATTTCTATGCGAAGACCTTGGGGGAAAAATTGGGTCACACTTCCTTTGGGGCGCTAACTTTGCTGGGTTAACGCCCCGGAAATATTTGCACCCCCGCGGCCGATATTCACTGGCAGTGCCCCAAGAGGGAGGCGGGGCGCTACGGGAAGCGCCCTGCCTCCTTCTTGGGGCTCTGTGAGTGAATATCATGGCGCTACATGCCGCAGCACATGGCGCTGCGGCACATCGCGCTGTGGTACTGCAGACCTTCCTCCCCTTACTAAAGGGGAGGGGCCTTGTGCAGCGCAACCCGGGGCCCAGCTGGGCCACTAGGGATCGGAGTGCCAGCAAAAGAGCCCAGCACTCAAGAGAAGTGCCATGCTCATGGAGCGCAGCCAGCACCCCACGGGGGGTGCTGAACAGAAGGCCGGGGACAGCAATGGGGGCAGGTGCTGGCAGGCGGCCATCAACAAAATTGGCCGCCCATCAACTCCCCTTTAATTTGCGCCGCCCCGGCCGCAGGTGGGCACCCTTGACCTTGTCGGACATAGGGCTGGATTTTCATTGAGGAGGTGTGTAGGAGGCGGGACTACAACTTTTGGGGTTGTAGTTCCGCCTCCATCGAGTTGTGGCCAACCCACACAATTTTCACTTGATTTCACGAGAGAATGAGGCTGAGCGGCGGCGAGTTGATAAACAGCTCCGAGACCAGGTAAGGCCTCAGAGCAGCAGAGGCAGGCAGGCGGACCTGTGAGAGAATGAGGCTGAGCGGCGGCAACTTTAAAAACAGCTCCGAGACCAGGTAAGGCCTCAGAGCAGCGGAGGCAGGCGGGCGGACCTGCGAGAGAACGAGGCTGAGCGACGGCAACTTTAAAAACAGCTCCGAGACCAGGTAAGGCCTCAGAGCAGCGGAGGCAGGCGGGCGGACCTGCGAGAGAACAAGGCTGAGCGGAGGCAACTTTAAAAACAGCTCCGAGACCAGGTAAGGCCTCAGAGCAGCGGAGGCAGGCGGGCGGACCTGCGAGAGAACGAGGCTGAGCGGAGGCAACTTTAAAAACAGCTCTGAGACCAAGGTAAGGCCTCAGAGCAGTGGAGGCAGGCGGGCGGACCTGCGAGAGAACAAGGCTGAGCGGAGGCAACTTTAAAAACAGCTCTGAGACCAGGTAAGGCGTACCAATCTCCAATCTCCGAAGTCAGAGGGAAGGAGAGAGGTAAAAAGTAATCCAAGTGTGACGTCACCAGAAAGCGGGTAAGTGATTGGTTGGTAATTATTTACTCTTTCTCCTTCTTTACAAAACTTAAATTCTGTGATTTATAGTTTCTAGGGTCTCTGTGGTGTAGCGGGGACTGCTGGCAGGCAAGTGCCCTTGAGTATATCATTAAATTGGTGGTATTGATTTAATTTAAATTAATTAAAGGGTAAGTCATGCCAGGCCAGCCCAGCCCCGTGTTATGCTCCTCTTGCTCTATGTGGGAATTCAGGGACACTGCCGGTGCCCCTGATGATCATGTGTGCCAGAAATGCATCCAGCTGCAGCTACTAGCAGACCGCATTGCGGCGCTGGAGCTGCGGATGGATGGGCTTTGGAGCATTCACGATGCTGAGAGGGTCGTGGATAACACGTTTAGTGAGTTGGTCACACCGCAGGTAAAGGCTGCACAGGCAGAAGGGAAATGGGTGACCATCAGGCAGAGCAGTAGAGGCAGGCAGGTAGTGCAGGGGACCCCTGTGGCCACCCCCCTCTCAAACAGGTATACCAATTTGGATACTGTTGAGGGGGATGACTTACCAGAGGAAGGCAGCAGCAGCCAACTTCCTGGCACCAGGGGTGCTTCTGCTGCTCAGGAAGGGAGGAAAAAGAGTGGGAGAGCAATAGTGGTAGGGGATTCCATCATAAGGGGAACAGATAGGTGTTTCTGTGGCCGTAGACGTGACTCCAGGATGGTTAGTTGCCTCCCTGGTGCCAGGGTCAAGGGTGTTACTGAACGGCTGCAGGGCATTCTGAAGGGGGAGGGTGAACAGTTAGAGGTCGTGGTTCACATTGGGACCAATGACATGGGTAGGAAGAGGGATGAGGTCCTGCAGCAAGAATTTAGGGAGCTAGGTAGCAGATTAAAGAGCAGGACCTCAAAGGTTGTAATCTCTGGATTACTCCCGGTGCCACGTGCTAGTGAGTATAGGAATAGGAGGATAGAGCAGATGAATGCGTGGCTAAAGAGTTGGTGCAGGAGGGAGGGCTTTAGTTTCCTGGATCACTGGGCCTGCTTCTGGGGAAGGTGGGACTTGTACAAGTTGGACGGGTTGCACCTGAACCAGAACGGGACAAATATCCTTGCAGGGAGGTTTGCAAGCACTGCTCGGGGGGGTTTAAACTAAAATGGCAGGGGGTTGGGAACCTGAGCAGGGAGACAGAGGAAAGGGAAACAGGGATAAAAGCAAAAGATAGGAAGGAGAAAAACAAAAGTGGCAGTCAGAGAAATCAACGGTTTAAATCAAACGCGGCCACAGTAAATAATAATTCTAATAGGTCTAAGAGCGTTAAAAAACCAAGCCTGAAGGCTTTGTGTCTTAATGCGAGGAGCATTTGTAATAAGGTGGATGAATTGGCTGCGCAAATAGAGGTAAATGAATATGATTTGGTTGGGATTACGGAAACGTGGCTCAAGGATGGTCAAGACTGGGAACTCAACATCCAGGGGTAGTCGATATTCAGGAAAGATAGGCAAAAAGGAAAGGGAGGTGGGGTAGCATTACTGGTTAAAGAAGGGATTAATACAATTGTAATGAAGGATATTAGCTCTGATGATGTGGAATCTGTATGGGTAGAATTGAGAAATACTAAGGGGAAAAAAACATTAGTGGGAGTGGTATATAGACCTCCCAACAGTAAGGCGGAGGTTGGGAATGGCATTAAAAGGGAAATTAAAGAAGTGTGCAATAAGGGCACAGCAGTCATCATGGGTGACTTTAATCTACATATAGATTGGGCCAACCAAATTAGTAACAATACTGTGGAGGAGGATTTCCTGGAATGTTTACGGGATGGTTTCCTGGACCAATATGTCGAGGAACCAACCAGAGATCAGGCCATCTTAGACTGGGTATTATGTAACGAGAAAGGATTAATTAGCAATCTTGTTGTACGAGGCCCCTTGGGTCGGAGCGATCATAATATGATCGAATTCTTCATTAAGATGGAGAATGAAGTAGTTGACTCAGAGACTAGGGTCCTCAATTTAAATAAAGGAAACTATGATGGTCTGAGGAGCGAGTTGGGTAGGATTGATTGGGGAATGGCACTCAAAGGGTTGACGGTGGATAGGCAATGGCAAACATTCAAAGACTGAATGGATGAGCTACAGAATTTGTTCATCCCAGTTTGGCATAAAAATAAAACAAAAAAGGTGGCTCAACCGTGGCTAACAAGGGAAATTAGGGATAGCATAAGATCCAAGGAGATGACATATAAATTGGCCAGAAAAAGCAGTAAACCTGAGGGTTGGGAGCAGTTTAGGATTCAACAAAGGAGGACAAAGGGATTAATTAAGAAAGGGAAAATAGAATATGAGAGTAAGCTAGCAGGAAACATAAAAACTGACTGTAAAAGCTTTTATAGATATGTGAAGAGAAAAAGATTGGTGAAGTCAAGCGTAGGCCCCTTGCAGTCAGAATCAGGGGAATTTATAATGGGAAACAAAGAAATGGCAGACCAACTAAATTCATACTTTGGTTCTGTCTTCACAAAGGAGGACACAAATAACCTCCCAGAGATGCCGGGGAACATAGGGTCTGATGAAAGGGTGGAACTGAAAGAAATCAGTATTTGTAGGGAAATGGTGTTAGGAAAATTGATGGGACTGAAGGCCGGAAAATCCCCAGGGCCTGATAATCTACATCCCAGGGTACTTAAGGAAGTGGCCCTAGAAATAGTAGATGCATTGCTGGTCATCTTCCAGAACTTGATAGACTCTGGAACAGTACCCATGGATTGGAGGGTAGCTAATGTTACCCCACTATTCAAAAAAGGTGGTAGAGAAAAAGCAGGGAATTATAGACCGGTAAGCCTGACATCGGTAGTGGGGAAAATGCTAGAGTCTATTATAAAAGATGTAATAGCAGAGCACTTGGAAAGCAGTGACAGGATCGGACAAAGTCAACATGGATTTACAAAAGGTAAATCATGCTTGACTAATCTACTGGAATTTTTTGAAAATGTAACTGGTAAAATAGATAAGGGAGAACCAGTGGATGTGGTGTATTTGGACTTTCAGAAGGCTTTTGATAAGGTGCCACATAAGAGATTAGCGTGCAAAATTAAGGCACATGGGATTGGGGGCAAGGTATTGACTTGGATAGAGAACTGGTTGGCAGACAGAAAGCAAAGAGTTGGAATAAACGGGTCATTTTCCGAGTGGCAGGCAGTGACTAGTGGGGTACCGCAAGGATCGGTCCTAGGACCCCAGCTGTTCACTATATATATTAATGATCTGGACGAGGGAATTGGATGTAATATCTCCAAATTTGCAGACGACACACAGCTGGGTGGGAGGGTAAGCTGTGAGGAGGATGTCGTGAAACTCCAGTACGATTTGGACAGGTTGGGTGATTGGGCAGAAAAATGGCAAATGCACTATAATGTGGATAAATGTGAGATTATCCACTTTGGTGACAAAAACAGGAAGGCAGATTATTATTTGAATGGCAATAGATTGGGAGAAGGGGAAGTGCAAAGAGACCTGGGTGTTCTTGTGCACCAGTCGCTGAAGGTAAGCATGCAGGTGCAGCAGGCGGTTAAGAAGGCAAATGGTATGTTGGCCTTCGTAGCAAGAGGGTTCGAGTACAGGAACAAGGATGTCTTGCTACAGTTGTACAGGGCCTTGGTGAGACCACACCTTGAGTATTGTGTGCAGTTTTGGTCACCTTACCTGAGGAAGGACGTTCTTGCCATGGAGGGAGTGCAGCGAAGATTCACCAGACTGATACCTGGGATGGCAGGAATGACGTATGAGGAGAGATTGTGTCGATTGGGCTTATACTCACTGGAGTTTAGAAGATTGAGAGGGGATCTCATCGAAACCTATAAAATTCTGTCAGGTCTGGACAGACTAGATGCAGGAAGGATGTTTCTGATGGCCGAGGAGTCCAGAACCAGGGGTCATAGTCTATGGATAAGGGGTAAGCCATTTAGGACTGAAATGAGGAGGAATTTCTTCACCCAGAGAGTGGTGAACCTGTAGAATTCTCTGCCACAGAGGGCGGTGGAGGCCAGTTCATTAAATATATTCAAGAAAGAGTTGGATATATTTCTTAAGGCTAAAGGGATCAAGGGATATGGGGAGAAGGCAGGGACAGGGTACTGAATTTGGATGATCAGCCATGATCTCATTGAATGGCGGAGCAGGCTCGAAGGGCCGAATGGCCTACTCCTGCTCCTATCTTCTATGTTTCTATGTGTGACCTTGTTGAGCCCGCCCAGTGTGCTCAGCAGGCCAATTAATGGCCACCCGGCAACAGGTGACATCACAGATTGACATTTCATCTGACAAAACCTTTTGACAGATGAAATATCGACGTTTGACAGCTGTTTGAAGCTGTCAATGACTGACAAACTTTACTCCAAATTAATTCCTTCCTCTCAGGCTGATTTAGAGATCTCTCCAGAACAGAAAGCTGAATGCTGTAACTTTTGACAGCTCGCGGCCATTCTGCTTTCTGTGCCGGTGAGATGAGGGACTCCCGAGACCTGAAGGAAGGAAGGCTGTAAAGGTAAGTAAAACTTCTTTAAACACTTTACACACACCAAACACACTTACCTGTGCACTCATGCACCCATCACTCACCTGAACACCGAACATCTCGAACCCTCCAAGCCCTTCAGCCCAATGGTCTGCCTCGCTAACGTGCCGTGGGTTGGAGCCGTCGGGAATCCCACACGTCAGCAATAAAAATAGGGATTAGGCTAAAAACTACCTGTTAACAGGCAGTTAATTGGCACTAATCCCCTTCCCGCTTTGGGGAGGTGGGTCCCAGCACAGGTCGGGTATCCGCCTCCTTTGAAACAGGCATGGAGGCGGGTTGGGGGCGGAATGGGTTCGTGTCCCCTGATTTTGAGATTTTAACCCCCCACACGCTTCCAATCCTGCCTCCACGGCCCAATGAAAATCCTGCCCATAGTGTCCGGTGGTAAGTCAGTGGGTGCTACCGAAGATCGCAGATGGGGCGCAAGCAGGGCGCTGCGCATGGTGATGATGTCATTGCCAGAGGCACAGCGCCGCGGGGCGCTGACGGTTAACGCCGCCGCTAATCTCCTGCTGAATTTCACGGGAGGCGTTGGCTGCGCCACGCTAAGGCGCTAGTTGCTTTGAGCCCCGTTAGCATCCTCTTAGGGCACTAACGGGAGGCGCAAATCAACTGAATTTTCCCCCCCAAATTTTTAAAACATCCATTTAAGTTGAACATTTAGTTGTTCTGAAACAAAACCCACAAGCACTATTTTCATTTCAAACTTCCAGCTTTCAAAGTTCTTCTTTTCACTCATTTTAGTATAATTGCCAGAAACCATAACATATTTTAGTTGATGTGGGGGTTTATACTCACACATAAACCTAACAGTACAAAATTTATGCTATTTTCTAAATAAATTAATATAAAACACACTTCAGCATTAATACTACTTACATTTTGAGCTAAAAATTTGTTTGCCCCTGAAAACAGATGCGTGCTGCCTGCTAATTAGAACGATTGCAGTATGCAGTGCAGTTCTGTGCTGAATGTGCTACTGACTGGCTGCACGCTTAGCAGGGGATCCAAGTTTGTGTGAGGCTAGCACCAATTAAAGCTAGCCTGCACCTCTTAAACGGGAGCTGCATTCTGGCTGCAACAGGTGATTCAACTGGCTGGGGAGCAGGAAGAAGTACAATGGCACAACAGGGATAAGAGCGTGCTCCAGCACTGGAGGCCTTGGTGCAGGAGGTGGAAAGGAGGAGAGAGGTCCTGTTTCCATAGGGGGTCAGGAGGCCCTCCAGGCAAATACGGAAAAGGCAACGGGAGCAGATAACCACCGTGATCAATGCCATCAGTGATGCCCCAAGGACCTGGATGCAGTGCCTTAAGAAGTTCAATAACCTCACACAAGTGGTCAAGGTCAGTCAATTCACCTTCAAATGCCATATATCCTTATAACTGAACCACTGTTCAATTTACCACACCCACTTCACTCACCTACCAACAATCTCGACTCATACTTTACTTTCATAGCTTCACCTCACCCTCACGCACTTACCACTGCTGCAAGCCTCACACTCATATCTCACAGCTTGCACACACTGACAGCTATTCAACCATGACAGGCACATCACCCAAACAGATTGCACCACACTGACTGGCACACTTCCCCTCTCTTGCAGGACAAGGTGGCTCAAAACCGCAGGCAGCAGAGGCTACACGCAGGGAGACAGCTGCCTGATTGACCTTACCCTAATGGAGGAGACGGTCTAGAGACCATTGGAGTGAGCGTTGCTGAGCTTATGGCAAGCGGTGCAGCCGAATCATTGCAAGATGATGGTATCCTCATACTTAATCCTCCATTTCATGTCCCACTTCCCCCTCATCCCACAATCTCTTCTGATTTACAAGCTGCAGATGGTGTAAGCATGCAGCTCTTGCTTTCCCCGCTCTTCCCTCACCACAACCTTACCCTTGTGCCTTTCTCCCTTCAGATAGCCAAGAACTCCAAACTGGCCAGGCAGTGGTGGAGGAGCAGGAACTGCAAGAGGAAGAGGGTAGTGGTGCTGAAGACACACCATCACTCGGTTTCACACTCACAGCCACCAGCTCAGATACTGACACTGTGTGTACTTTAGAGGGAAGCATAGAGGTGGGATCTGCATGTGGTGAATCACTGGGCATGAATGGGCTGCAGCCAGGGCAGGGGAAAAGGATAGCACAAGTGCCAGCTCACCAGAGGGCGAGGTCACACATGAGTTCTGCTGCACAGAACTCAGATGAGGACTTCGATGGGGCAGCCTACAGAAGACCACTGCTGGGTATGCACAATGAAATGCTTGGTGCATTGGCAGGCCTGCCAGAAAGCCTGAGTGCAATGTCAAGGAGCATGGAGGAGTCCAGCACCAACCTTGCACAGGGCTTTGTGTAGAGCTTGGAACCCATCCTTTCTAGCATGTAAGTGGTGGGCAAATCCATTAGCACACTTGTGGACACAACCATGATGCAGCGTCTAATGGCTGATGTCTCAGCTTCCATTGTAGCACAAGCAGAAACCACCAACTGTCTGAGTGCTACAATGGAAGCTCAGACTTCTGTCATGCAAGCTCAGCTTATTGCCACACAAACACAGGCTGCTGCCATCATGGCTGTAGTTACCAGTGTTGAAAGGAGCTTTCAGGGTGTCAGAGCAGTCCAGCAATCTGTCCTCCAACAGATTACTAGGATTGCTGAGGTGCTGCCCCGGGGGAGTGGCAGTGGCTCCATGGAGCATGAACCTGCTGACCTCTCTCAGGATAACAGCATTCGTACTCCCACCCCTCCCAGTGCCCTTGCTTTTGCCTGTCAGCCAGCCAGCCCAGACTGCTGCTGCCCATGGTGCAGCCCGAAGCCGGGCCTTCTAGGCCCAGAGCTGCTCGAGGTCATCCTCCAAGGCCATCTGCAGTCTCCTCCACTGAAAGTCAGCAGTCTTCCACCAGCCATGCTGCAGCCACTGGGGTCGCACTGCGTAGGAGCACTAGGACAGGCAAAGGCACACAGAAGATAGACACTAAGGGAATGCACAGGGGTGATTAGTTGACTTTGGAATGTAATATTGGATGGTTTGATTTATAAATTGGGTTTGGAATTTTTTTTGTGGTGGCTTTTATTGCAGCATTGTGGCCAAGAGGATGCTGTGATGGTCAGCAACAGCGTGAGGTAAGGTGTGGGACTGTTGGTGAATGGGGAGTTGAAGTTGCGTTCACTGGCACCGCAGTCGAATGAGTCGATCACGGATAGCTCAGGCAGAAAGAGGCAGTGGTGTTTGCCTCCTCCCTTCCTCTTCCTCTTCCTCTTCCTCCTTCTCCTCCTCCTGAGCTGGTCGCCGTATGCCTGGTGGCAAGGGCTGTGCCCTCATGATGGCGAGTTTGTGGAACATGCAGTAGAACACGACAAATCTTGAGACACGTTCTGGCGAGTGCTGCAGGGCTCCTCCAGAGCGATCCAGGCAGCGGAAGCATTGTTTAAGGATGCCAATGGTCTGCTCTATCAAATTCTGTGTGGCAGCATGGCTTTCATTAAATGCATGCTGCCCATGTGTGCTTGGACTGCACACCGGAGTCATGAGCCAGGTGGTCAGTGGGTAGCCCTTGCTGCCAAGGAGCCATCCTCTGGTTTGTCATGGTGGCTCAAATGCAGATGGTACAGTGGACTGCTACAGATTGAAGGCATTATGACTGCTGCCAGGCAATGTTCCCTGTAATTGTATTTTGGGCTGCACAGACCCTTTAACGGGAATCGGGGCCCGTTCAAAATTCCACGCATGAGCGGTTTTCTCAAATTAGAAAATCAGGTGGTCCGGATGGAATGCATCCTAGGTGTTATGTCCGTGTATCTTAATGTTGTGTCCTTCAATAATCAGACAACAGACTGCAGGGAACGATTCAACAGGTGTTTACTGAATGAGGGTTACTCTAGAACTAACTGTACAGATCACTACTCAGGGTTTATATACAGGTGTGGTCACTGCCGGTACTATACACTATACAGGAGCTGTAAAAAGTAGTTCTCTCCCTTAAGGTATATATACATTGCATACATTACAATTCCTCCCCTTTTAGATTAACAGTACCATAATACTCATTTAACAATTAACATTTTTAATATACAATGTTATATGAAAATAGTCCATTCATATATTCAGTCTCTGGGGAGGCTTCCTGATTCTTTCTGGATAACGCCTTTCCCGAGTGTCTCGCTCTTGGTGCGGAGGCGATTCTAGCACCCTGTCGTCAGTTGATTCATCAGCTTCCAATGCTATTGTTTCTGAGGTAGATGCGACCTGTACGTCGGGTTCCTCACCAGGTACATATAGCCGAGACACGGGGTTGACTCGTTCCTGTGACTCTAGGATCTGGTCAGCATGGCGTCTCACAATGTTCTCCCCAACATCCACTGTGTACATTAGTGGCCCCTGCCGAGTGCATATCGTTCCTGGTTGCCATTTCACTGTTCGGTAGTCGCGGGCCAAGACTGGTTGCCCTACATTGAAGCTCCTTGTTGGCTTCTCATTGATGTGCTGGAATTGCTTACTCTCAACATCTCTTCGTACATTTGGTCTGAGCAAATCCAGACGAGGTCTCAACCTTCGGTTAAAGAACATCATGGCCGGGGCCTGGTTGGTGACTGCATGTGTCGCATTTCTGTAGGCTAACAGGAAATTGTCCACCTTATGCTGCAGTGGAATGTCGTCATCGCACATGGCCTTTACTGCTTTTTTAAAGGTTTGTACGAACCTCTCAGCCAATCCATTTGTGGCTGGATGATACGGGGCGGATGTGTAATGCCTTACCCCATTCCTTTTCATAAATCTTCGAAACTCTTCGGACACAAACTGTGGTCCGTTATCAGAGCAAATCTGCTCTGGCAAGCCGTTCCTGGCAAAAATGGTCCGTAGGACTGCAATAGTTTTCTCCGTGGTGGTGGAGAACATTTTGATCACCTCAGGTCATTTCGAGTGCGCATCCACGGCTATTAAAAACATTGAGTCCATGAATGGACCAGCAAAATCAATATGCACCCGTTGCCATGGAGATGAGGGCCACTCCCATGGGTGTAGAGGGGCATGTGGTGGTGCATTTTGGACCTTCTGGCATCCTGAGCAGCTCTTTGTCAGGTCCTCGATTTGCTGATCGATCCCTGGCCACCACACATAAGCCCTAGCAAGGCTTTTCATTTTCACCCCTCCCAGATGACCTTCGTGAAGCTCATTGAGCACTCTCTCCCTTAACTTGGGTGGAATTACCACTCGGGATCCACACATCAAGGTCCCCTGGCATACTGACAGCTGTTCTCTTCTGGATGAGAATGCTGGCAACAGTGAGCCGCCATGTGCTGGCCATCCCTTCACCGTCAAATCATATACCCGAGACAGTGTTGGGTCATTTCGGGTCTCCTTCTCTATACCAGCGTTAGTTACTGGCAAGCATTCAATTATAGTCGAATGAAATATTTAGACAGGATCCACTGCTGGTGCTTCCTCCGCAGTAGGCAGTGGCAGGCGTGATAGCCCATCAGCGTTTCCATGCTGTTTCGCGCCCTTATACTCGATTTCATATTGGTGCGCCCCTAGATAAAGTGACCATCTTTGTAGCCGTTGCACAGTCATCACCGGAACTCCCTTCTTTGGATTAAAGATGGAGACAAGTGGTTGGTTGGCAGTCAGCAAGGTGAACTTCTGCCCGTGCAGATAGCGATTGAACTTTTTCACTCCCCACACTAGGCTGAGGGCCTCCCTGTCAATCTGGGCGTAGTTATGCTTGGCTGAGGTTAGTGATCGTGACGCAAAGGCTATTGGCCTCTCTGAGCCGTCCGAGAATTTGTGCGACAGCACTGCTCCAATGCCATAGGGTGACGCATCACATGCCAACCGAATTGGTAATGCCGGGTTGTAATGGGCCAATACCTCTTTCGATGTGATTAGTGTTTTGCTCTTCTGGAAAGCGCGTCTACATTCGTCACGCCACTTCCATGGTACCCCCGTTTGCAGTAGGGTGTTCAGTGGGTGTAGTACGGTAGACAAATTCGGCAAGAACTTATGGTAGTAGTTCACCAGCCCGAGGAACGACCTCAGTTGTGACACATTTTCCGGTGCTGGAGCCTTGACTACTGCCTCAATCTTTTCAGGGGACTTATGTAACCCCTCTTTATCAATAATGTGGCCACAATACGAGATCTGCTTCTGGAAAAACTCGCATTTGTGGCGATTAGCTCAGAGCCCATATTCCTTCAATCTAGTGAGCACCTGCTCCAGGTTGGCGAGGTGACCACTGTCATTTTCGCCCGTGACCAGGATGTCGTCCAAATAACACTGGGTCCCTGGAATCCCTTGCAGGACTTGTTCCATTGCCCTTTGCCAAATAGCCGGAGCTGATGCTACCCCGAACACCAGCCAGTTGTATTGGTAGAGACCTTTATGAGTGTTGATCATGAGGTACTCTTTTGAGGCTTCTTCTACCTCCATTTGCAGGTACGCCTGGGCCAGATCAATCTTAGTGAAGCGCTTCCCTCCAGATAGCGAGGCGAAAATATCTTCAATCCGCGGAAGCGGATATTGTACAGTGTGAAGGACTGGGTTCACTGTCACCTTAAAGTCCCCACAGATGCGAACCTTCTTTGGTTCCCCAGGCGTACTACTCAATGACCTCTTCATTACAGGAACAATGGGTGTAGCCCACTCGCTCCAGTCCACTTTGGACAGTACTCCTGAACGTTCCAAACATTCCAGCTCTGCTTCGGCTGGGCGGATCGCATAAGGTATCGGCCTGGCCTTAAAAAACATTGGGCTTGCATTTTCCTCTATTTTGATCGTCACTGTTATGCCTTTTAGTGTTCCGAGTCCCTGCTGGAACACTTCGTGTGCGTCAGTTAGCATTTTTGACAGTCGTCCAGGTGTGACGTCGTCATCCTTTTTGGCATCTACAGTCAGTGCTTGTATGGAATGCCAATCTAGCTGTATCTTCCGGATCCATTCACGTCCTAGTAGTAGTGGTCCTCCATCTGGCAATACATATAGGTCAATTTTTGGTGTTTCCTTGCCGTTATATATAACGTTCACCCTTAATTTTCCTTTGGGGTAGACTTTTTGCCCCGTGTACGTCTTCAAGACAATCTTTGTATCTCTCAAGGGTATATGTGAGAATAGCCGTTTGTAGTCCCTTCGGTTTATGACTGTTAGGGCTGATCCTGTGTCCAATTCCATTTTCACTTGGACTCCTGCTATCTTGAGCGTGACCCAGATAGTTTGGTGATCCTCCGTTTTGATCACATTATGTAGTTTCAGACAACCCAGCTCCTTGCTTCCGGAGTCTGTATCACTCTTCTGTTCGTCTGAACTACTCTCCGTCACCTTATGTACCTTCTTGTACTTCTCCTGTGGAGATTTCTTGCTGCTGGTTTTCTTTCCCGACCTGCAGACTCATGCTATGTGTCCTACTTTTCCACACTGTCTGCACACTTTGTCCTTGAACCAGCAATCATTATGGTCGTGTGTTATTCTGCCGCAGCGATGGCACTTCACTGTTCCGTATGACATTTCATTTGTGCCATATTCTTGCGGTCTCCATTGTATCTCTGCAGCGCCCCGTGCTGCTGCTTCGTGTGACACTGCAATGCTGAAAGCCTTGTCCAGCGTAAGATCCTTTTCTGATAGAAGCCATTTCTGGGTTCCTTCACTTTGAAGCCCACACACAAACTTGTCCCTTAAAGTATCTGCTAGTCCTGTTCCAAACTGGCAGTGTTTCGATAGCTTGCGCAGTTCTGTTAAATACTCAGCATTACTTTCATCTTTATGCTGGTTCCTTTTGTGAAACTTAAATCTTTCTGCTATCAGCAGTGGTGTTGGGTTTAAGTGGTCCTGTAGGATTGACACTATGTTTTCAAAATCCTTTTCTACTGGCTTCTCTGGGGTTACTAGGTTTCGTAGTAAGCCATACGTTTTTGCACCCATTGAATTCAACAATACCAGCGCTTTCTTGTCATCTGGCACTTCATTCGCCTTGCAGTATACTTCTATGCGTTCGACATATGTCGTCCAATCTTCGACTTCATTGTCGAACGCTGTGATACTGCCACTCTTCGGCATTTTTGGGTGTGGTTAGACTGGCTTAAAATGGCGTCTCCCGCGCTTTCCTTTCTTCCCCGCTGCGGCTTAAAATGGCATCTCCCGCGCTGCTGCCAACGCCGCTCTCGGCGGTCCTCGTGGCAAATGGCGACGCCCTGTGGGTTTCGTGCGCTGCTCCTGCACTGTTGCCAACGCCGCTCTCTGCGGCCCTCGTGGCAATGGCAGCGCCTCGCGTTTTCCTGCGCGCCCTCGTTGACGCTGCTTGGCCCTTGACCACCGGCTGCGCTCTGCTCTCTCTCATCTCTCTCCCCCGTTGACGCCGCTCGGTCCTGAACACCGGCTGCGCCCTGTGCGCTCTGCCCTCTCTCTCTCCCCCGTCGACGCTGCTCGGCCTTTTTCTGTGCCGCTCGGTCGGGCTCTAGCCGCCGCTGTCTGGGAAGGGTTTGCGCAGTACCTGTTGCCAGCCCGTTTCGCTGGACCACCGTGACTGGAAAGCCAAGCCTGGCTCTCGACAGCCTCCCCTGCGATGCTCAAATCTCCGCTGGATGACTGGGCGGTTGCCCGTGGTCGACACCCGTGCTTCTGGACTCGACCTTCTTCCACTGTTCTCCAGGAGCGAATCCCTGGGAGGTGATGCAGAGTTGCAGGTAGGTTTGATTCTGCATCGTCGCCAATGTTATGTCCATGTATCTTAATGTTGTGTCCTTCAATAATCAGACAACAGACTGCAGGGAACGATTCAACAGGTGTTTACTGAATGAGGGTTACTCTAGAACTAACTGTACAGATCACTACTCAGGGTTTATATACAGGTGTGGTCACTGCCGGTACCACAGTATACAGGAGCTGTAAAAAGTAGTTCTCTCCCTTAAGGTATATATACATTACGTACATTACACTAGGTTACTGAGGGAAGAATGGGTGGAAGCGAGACCATAATCTTCTAATCCTCCTTAGATGTGGGGGTAGTGCCTGAGGACTGGAGGGTTGCAAATGTTACACACCTGTTCACAAAAGGGGACAGGCATAAACATATGGTTCACAGAATGGTTACAGCACAGAAGGAGGCCATTCTGCTTGTTGAGCCCGTGCCAGCTCTCTGCAAGAGCACTTCAGCTCATCCCACTCCCCTGCCCTTTCCCCGCAGCCCTGCAAGTTTTTCCCCTCAGGTGCTTATCCAATTCCCTTTTGAAAGCCACGACTGAGTCTGCCTCCACCACCCTTTCAGGCAGTGCATTCCAGATCCTAACCACTCGCTGCGTAAATTTTTTTTCCTCCTGTTGCTTTTGATTCTTTTGTCAATCTCCTTGAATCTGTGTCCTCTGGTTTTCAACCCTCCCGCCAATGGGAACAGTTTCTCACTATCTACTCTGTCTAGACCCCTCATGATTTTGTATACCTCTATCAAATCTCCTCTCAGCCTTCTCTGCTCTAAGGAGAACAACCCCAGCTTCTCCAGTCTATCCAACTATCCCTCATCCCTGGAATCATTCTCATAAATCTTTTCTGCACCCTCTCTAAGGCCTTCACATCCTTCCTAAAGTGCAGTGCCCAGAATTGGACACAATACTCCAGCAACCATAGGCCAGTCAGTCTAACGTTACCGGTAGGAAAACTTTTAGAGACAATGGCCTAGAAATTGAGTGGGCTTTGCGCCCATTTTGCGGCGCTAGAGGTCATTGCGCTGGACTTACAGCCGGTTCAGAAATTCCCTGGGGCCCTACCATCGGCGGTAGACCGGTTGCGCTGCGCCGGCACCGATGACGTCATCGGTGTGCGCAGCGTCCCGGTTGCCGTGGTGATGGGCCCCAGTGCCGAAATTGAGTTGCGGCCGCCTCGCCCGTGGCAGCCGCAACTAAGACTCTGGCAACCGAGTCTTACAGGAGTTTGCGCCGGCGCATTAAGGTCGCGCGGCGGCCGGCCGCTTTCCCGCCGGCCGCCTTTCCGCACCTCCCTCCCCGGACTCCTCCACCCCCCCCCCGCGGAACAGATGCTTCTGGGCTGCGAGCCCGGCACTTCCCCGAGGTGCCGGGCTCATTTTTGTGAAAATTTTACCGGCCAGCGGGCGGGTGCAGGCAGCTCCTCCTTAACTGAAGGAGGAGGCCTGCACTTCCCGAGCCTGCCGCACCGCATCGGGCGCCGCAGCGCCGGAATAGCGCCGCAATGCGGCAGGTAGCGCCCATTTTCAGGCGCAAACACCCTCAGTAGCGCCGGCAGCCGTTTGGGCGCGGCGCTACTGAATTTTTGGCGCGCGCAGGGGGACTTAGCGCCGGCGCTAACTTTCCGGCGCTAAAGCCCTGGCGCGGCGCCAACTGAATTTCTAGGCCAATAATTTGGGAAAAAATTAATTGGCACTTGGAAAATTATGGGCTAACAAATGAAAGTCAGCATGGATTTGTTAAAGGTAAATCGTGTTTGATTAACTTGATTGAGTTTTTTGATGAAGTAATGGAGAGAGCTGATGAGGGTAGTGTGGCTGATATTGTGTATATGGACTTTCAAAGGGTGTTTGACAAAGTACCACATAATAGACTTGTTAGCAAAGTTAAAGCCCATGGGATTAAAGGGACTCTGGCACCATGGATATGAAATTGGCTAAGGGACAGAGAGCAGAGAGTAGTGGTGAACGGTTGTTTTTCAAACTAGAGGGAAGTATACAGTGCTGTTCACCAGGGGTTGGTTATAGCACCACTGCTCTTTCTGATATATATCAATGATCTGGACTTGGGTATACATGGCATAATTTCAAAGTTTACAGATGACCGAAACTTGGAAATGTAATAAACAATGAAGTGGATAGCAACAGACTTTAGGAGGACTTGACAGACTGGTGAAATGGGCGGACACATGGGAAATGACATTTAATGCAGAGAAGTGTAAAGTGATATATTTTGGTAGGAAGAATGAGGAGAAGCAATATAAGCTAGATGGTACAATTTTAAGTTTGGGATGAAGCAAGTTCATCCACAAAAGGTATCAATGTCACAAAATTATGCATTTTGAAGTAATTTATTATCTCCTGATCACATTAACCTATTTACATGTTACCTAGTTTGTCATTGTTTAGCTTAATCATTAGTTGTGTGAATATGGTCACATTGTCAATGATAGTGTTTGTACTACCAGTTGCTGCTTGCACCCACAATAGAACATCCACCCACCTATACATACACGCCTGCCGTTAACGCTTTGTGCTGATGGTCATGGCTTTGGTGATCCAGTCAGTGTGTTGTCATTTACTGACAATGATTAGCATGACTCTCTTTCCTGCCACCCCCCCTCTCTTTCCTGCTGTCCCCTGTTCCTCCCCAAGTCTAATTGCGAATGGATTAGACCAGAGGTTCCCAAACTTTACTTATTGCATACCTCCTCCCAGATCTACCAGCTGCCCGCATACCCCTACCAGCATACAGGTTTAATATTTTAACCCTTTAATGCCCAAGCATTGCCAAAATGTACAAATTATAATACACATATGCAACTTAAACAATGGTTTAATAGTACTACTCGCCATTAATGTGACAGATGAGGTTGTTAATTTGAGCATAGGCGCATAATGTTGGAGTGATAAGTGATAGTTTGAGTCGTAAGTTGTTTTCTACAGAAAGGCGCTGACGATACTTTGATTTCATTCCAGTGAGTGATGAAAATCCACTTTCACACAGGTAAGTTGTAGCAAACGTCATCGAAATTTTGACAGCCTGTCTGACAATTCGGGGAAATCTGCTCGCAACTGCTTTTGTTGGAATTCAATCTTGAGTCTGCCGTCAGTTGAGATGTCCAGGAATTTCTCTTGTTCTTTTATTGATAAGTCTTGCGGCATGCGTGTTGCAGAAAAATGAACTTAAAATTGTACCATTTAGTTTATATTGCTTCTCCTCATTCTTCCTACCAAAATATATCACTTCACACTTCTCTGCGTTAAATTTAATTTCCCGTGTATTTCCCATTGAAGAAAAGTACTCACGTAATTGCCTCGCCAGTTCAGTGAGATGTTGCTTGATGTCACCCTTAACACTGTCCTGCAATGGTAGCTCATTTGTTGTCAGGAATTCATGCAGGTTGGGAAAATTTCAGTGTTGTTTTCCTCCAAAAAGCGAGCCCAGAATTCCAGCTTTTTATGATTGACTTAATTCTGTCCTGGACATTGAAGATGGGTGCACTCAGCCCTTGAAGTCCCAGCTTTAGCTCATTCAGGCGATAGAATACATCTGATAAGTAGCCCAGCCATGAGAGTCAGGCTATATCATGCAGAAAGTGAGGGAGTGGAAATGGGTGATCTGTAAAGAATAACTTAACCTCGGAGTGAAGTTCAAAGAAACATGCCAAGACCGTGCCACGTGACAGCCATCGAACCTCCATGTAGAGCAATAGATTGACGTGTTAGCTTCCTATAGAAAATATACTGAAATTCAAGGGTCGAGCTTTTATAAAGTTTATCATCTTCACAGCATTGTCCAGCACCTCCTTCAGGTTGGCAGGCATGCTTTTGGCAGCAAGAGCTTCTCTATGTATACTGCAATGCACCCACATCACATTGGGAGTGACTGCTCTGATACGTGTCACTACTCCACTATGCCTACCAGTCATTGACTTTGCTTATTGGTGCAGATGCCAATACATTGTGACCAGACGACATCATGTTGATTTATGAAGCTGTCAAGCAACCTGACAATCTCCTCAGCTGTTGTTCTGGTAGGCAGCAACTGGCAAAACAAAATGTTCTCCTGTACTGCACCTTCCACCACTGTACTGTACCCCACATACACCAGAAGGTGAGCTAAGCCTGTCACATCTGTGGATTCGTCCAGCTGCAGAGCAAAGTAATGGCTACTAATGACACTGTAAGGGTTGGGGCTTCTTTTAACTGGTTTGTGGTAATTTACCTGGCTAGCAGCCTTTGCCTCAGAGCTCTGACCAATTCCAACCTTTTACCTGGTTTACGGTAATTCACCTGGTCAGTAGCCTTTTGCTGCTGCACTCTAAACCAATTTACAAACAGCGGTTTCGAATCGCTACCCCTCCTTCAGTTCTGAGTGGAGGAACTTATAATTAATGATATTAAAACGGACAAGTGGTTTGGATGAGAGAAACAAGTTTTATTACCTAAATAAACTACAATCCAAAGAATAAACTATACCACACGAACACAGTAATTACAGTAAAACTATATAACAGGGGGTTGCAGACGGCGAAAACGAGGGATACAATGGCTACAATGTTATTTAAACAATCTTAGCAATTCCCTTAAATCACCACCCCTTAACTCCTGCTAGGTTGCCTTGTTGAGGAGTCAGAACACCCTGCTCACCTGTGGTCCAGCGAAGTAAAGAGCCGTGATAGCTTCTCAGTAGCTATCTTTATACCTGGTGAGGTCCTGCCGTTCTGCCCTGCAAGGGCTGTGTGCAAAATTCCCCGCCCAAAGGGTCCAATACACAAGAGAAAGCTGTGATTGGCTAACTCAGAGTGGTTAAACTGGGTTAATGTGTCCTCCAGAGCTCCCTGGGCTGAAACAAAAGGGAAATACAACTGCTCTATTGTCCAGCATGCTAGGTGATTTAGACCCATTCAATTCTTAAACGGATCCCATTCAAGATACAAAAGTCTCTTCTGCAGTTTAGATGTATCCACTCGATATATAAACAAATGCTAATAGCATTCGATTGCTTTGTAAACAAAGCATTGTCCTGTGGTAACGTTATGTAAACAGGCATCGATTGTCCTGCTGCAGGGGAGGTGGGGGCTCCCCTTTGATTGGCAGCTCCATTGAACCTTACTTCCAGACACAGAAAGCTGCATTCCAAGCCCCTTTGTCTTCGGCCATGTGGTATGACAGCCATTTTTATCCCTGGAAATTTAAAAGCACAACGCCCAGGGATTCTTTAATCAAAAAAATTAATCTTCAGAACTGTAAATTATTGCGAATTCTTACAGTCCGCCCTTGGATACTTCCAGCTTGCTTGTAGTATCCTCTTGAAGAAATGAGCAATAATTTCTGACCCCTCACAAACAACCATCCCCTGTATTTACCTAATAGCTATCTGCCACTGATCCCCGTCCTGTCTATTCCCCTTAAATTCAAGAAGATAACCATGGTACGGTAGGCATCTTACAGATACTTCAGTTCTCAATAAGGGGTCTCATACCCCTACACGCTTGTAAAATTATACAGTGTAAACCAAATTTACAATCACTTTTTTACATCATAAGTTATTACAAAATGTTGCAATCTTAGTTACACAATATACTCAAAAATGAGCCCAAGCACGGAGAGGGTCCTAACGCCTCTGCTCAACTTGGAGTTGTCACAAACTGGTCCCAAGCACGGAGAGGATCCTATGCCTCTGCTCAACTTGGGGCTGCAACACAAAATACAAAAAATCATTAAACAACATGCTTAAATGAACCCCAATCATCACGTGCCGATGATGGGTCACGAAATTCGAGTGGGCATTGCTCCTCCCACTCGGGCAGTAAAAGTACCTTCCACCCCCCTTTGATCGTCTTAAACTTTAAAACAGGCAGAATGGATTTACAGACCAGTCTGCTCCGCCAGCCCCGAGCCGTTCCCTTGTCCTTTTGTGGAGGCGGGGTACCACTCCTGTTTAAAATATACCTTAGCACAGACCGGGGAGCATGGGATCTCAACTCCCAGTCTTTCCCCCTCCCGTCTACCCTCGACTGGCTGTAGAAAATGATGGGTGCCTGTGTGGCGGCTCTCCCTGGCCCCACACTGATCCGGCCACCCACTCATCCTTCCCAACCACACTTACCCTCACTTTGCCCGTGGGCCCCCGGGTGAGTTCCTCGCTTCCCCGAATGCACCCATGCAACTCTTGGGTCTCCCCCTCCTCTATACGATTTTTCCCGGGCCATCACCACCCACCCCCGAGGAACGCGTCCCTATCACAAGGCGCCCGCGCTGCCCCATCGTGACTCCTCAACAGCGAGGTCTCCCACAAGTGAACTTTGGTCAGGATAGTGCTGGGTTGGAGGCCGTGCCCCACCCAGCTGGGGCCATCTCCTCCCCTTAGGAGGAGTAGGCAAGTTCCTCCGGACCCTGTCCGGTTTTTCCCGAAGATCGCTGCGGGGTCTCCTGGATTCGTCCGGTGGCGAGGTGATCCCCAACATTCTGTCCCTGGGCTTCATTCGATGCCCAGCTCGGGCTGGACGAACATGGCTGCTTCATTTTCCAATCTCCTGCAAAACTTAAAAGGACATGCAGCCAGGTCTCACTGACCTGCTGCCTTAGGTGGAGACATGGTCGGGTCCCTTGACCTCAGACCAAAATACAAACATTTGGCACACATGTAAACTCAAACTCTTTAAACTTAAACTTAAGACTAGTTATGTCAACAAACTTAAAATACACCTTAAAAGCACGCTATATTAACACCAAAGCTATAATACAAATTCCGCCCGTCTCCGGACGGCCAGGCTAATCTCTGGCACTGTCACAGATTGCTGCTGGCTGCAGCGAAGCTGGACTGCCCCCTGTCTCTGGTCCCTCGCAGCTTATGGCTGTTGAGTGGGGACCCCTGCCCTTTGGCTTCTCCCCAGTTTGGGAGGTTGCTCTTTGTGGCAGGTACCATGGTGACCACCTTTTCTTGGGCTGGCGGGCCCGCTGAGACCTTCTGAGGGGCGTCTCAGTGGGGGAAGCTTTGGCTGGCAGACCCTGAGCTTGGGTCACAGCCCCAGCTGGCTGGGAACCTTCTCCCCCATGTCCAAATAGCCCGCACTGTATAATGTACATGGCAGCCTGCCGGTGCAAATCTCTCTCTGGGTTTGTCTGCTCTTCCCTGCCCACTCCTGTGCTGGGGGCAGGTATACTCTCACCACCCGCAGCTGGTGGCTGGAAATTTTCCTCCCCATGTTTAAAGCCTGGTGTCAGCTCCCTCCCTTTGTCTCCTGCAAGAGGGATTGCTATCCCTGCCCCCCCAGGGTCCCACATCATGGGGGGGACCACTCTAGAAGTGGACTGGGAAGCTGGTCCCTTTAAACAGGCCACTGCACCTGCGTGAATCTGCTATTCGGAAGACTGGGGGATTCCTGTCTCCAGACCAATGACTGCGCAGGCAGTTTCAGTGAATGAATGGGCAGCAGCCTGCTGATTTCTAATCCCAGGCTGCTGTTTCTTTGTTTCTGAGCCACATAATCCTTTTAAATTTGAACTATGGGCAAAACTAGGGTCCCACTGGGGTAGGGAAGTGTTCCAATTGGTGGGCTGGACAACTTTTCCCTGGAAACAAGTCACAGTGCCTGTTTTTGTAGGCTGTGAACTTGAACTTGCATGGACAGCAAACTCATGTTCCCTCACCCAGGTGGCTTTAACTGGGGAATTTTGGACCTGCCTTTTTTCTGGGGCCAAAACTATCCCCTGTGTGCCTCCCTTGTCCCGGATTTCTGCTACTGGACCTGCTCTACAGAGGTCCCAGAACTCTCCTTCCCTGTTCCCTGGCTTAAACAGCTTACTCTGAACATGAATGGCTCCTCCCCCACACAAGCCACAGTGCTTGCCTGTGAACTCGAACTTGCTGTGGGCTGAGGGTTCCTATTCTCAGGCTCACTCCTCACGGGTGGACCGTACCTCCGTTGTTGGAGGGGGTACACTGGTCCTGGTCCCCGCCTGCCTAGCGGGACCTGCTGGTGTTCTCCTACCACCCCATTGTCCACCCCTCCTCGCTGCCAGAGCTCCTCAGAACCCGGAGCTGTGGGCTGCTGTCTTGGGATCTCTAATTCCCTAGCCAGCCTTTCCCTGGGTGTTGCCTCTGGGGCGGTTTGATTTGGGCTGCCAGTAAAATCCAGCTGACCTGCCTTCGGGCTGATCAGATAAATCATCCCCTTTGATGCATTTAAAGCCATGTTAAGGCTTTCTATCTCTGCCCTACAGGGTCATGATCTGCTTCCTCACACCTTAGGGTGCAGGCCAGCTTATAAGCTGCCTTTACTTCCCTAAACTTCTCCTCCTGCTCTGTCTCTTCTGAGGTGAGGCGGGCATTCTCTTCCCGCAGTCTCATCTCGCTCCTCTTTACTTCTATAATTTGGTACTTTAGGAATTCTATCTTGTTCCTTGCATGGCTTTTTCCCTCGCCAGCTTCTTGGGTGAGGTGTGCGATTTCCTCCTGTAGCCTCATCTCACAGTCCCTTGCCTCTGTGACTTCCTGCACAAGGCGCTCTATAAATGCCTGGCATTTCGTGACCTCTAGTGTGAGGCGTGCATTCTCCCGCACCCTCATTCCACTAGCTCTGGCCTCATACACCTCTCTGAGGCGTTCTACCTCTGCCTGGCATTTTCCAAGCTGGGACTCCTGATTTTTGGCCTCTTTAACCTCCTCCTGCACGCTCATCTCACCCTTCCTAAACCAGCCACCTATACCCTGATAGGTCAGCCTACACACTGCCGCTAAAATTCACAGGGCTACCCACATACTGAAAACGAGAGAAACAAGAGCTGGTACTTTCTCCAGATCCAGACCACTTATTAAATCAAAAACTGCCTCCACTCCTACCTGGCTCACCATTTGTAAGGGTTGGGGCTTCTTTTAACTGGTTTATGGTAATTTACCTGGCTAGCAGCATTTGCCTCAGAGCTCTGACCAATTCCAACCTTTTACCTGGTTTACGGTAATTCACCTGGTCAGCAGCCTTTTGCTGCTGCACTCTAAACCAATTTACAAACAGCGGTTTCGAATCGCTACCCCTCCTTCAGTTCTGAGTGGAGGAACTTATAATTAATGATATTAAAACGGACAAGTGGTTTGGATGAGAGAAACAAGTTTTATTACCTAAATAAACTACAATCCAAAGAATAAACTATACCACACGAACACAGTAATTATAGTAAAACTATATAACAGGGGGTTGCAGACGGTGAAAATGAGGGATGCAATGGCTACAATGTTATTTAAACAATCTTAGCAATTCCCTTAAATCACCACCCCTTAACTCCTGCTAGGTTGCCTTGTTGAGGAGTCAGAACACCCTGCTCACCTGTGGTCCAGCGAAGTAAGAGAGCGAGATAGATTCTCAGCAGCTATCTTTATACCTGGTGAGGTCCTGCCGTTCTGCCCTGCCAGGGCTGTGTGCAAAATTCCCCGCCCAAAGGGTCCAATACACAAGAGAAAGCTGTGATTGGCTAACTCAGAGTGGTTGGACTGGGTTAATGTGTCTTCCAGAGCTCCCTGGGCTGAAACAAAAGGGAAATACAACTGCTCTATTGTCCAGCATGCTAGGTGATTTAGACCCATTCAATTCTTAAACGGATCCCATTCAAGATACAAAAGTCTCTTCTGCAGTTTAGATGTATCCACTCGATATACAAACAAATGCTAATAGCATTCAATTGCTTTGTAAACAAAGCATTGTCCTGTGGTAACATTATGTAAACAGGCATCGATTGTCCTGCTGCAGGGGGGGGTGGGGACACCCCTTTTATTGGCAGCTCCATTGAACTTTACTTCCAGACACAGAAAGCTGCATTCCAAGCCCCTTTGTCTTCGGCCATGTGGTGCGAGAGCCATTTTTATCCCTGGAAATTTAAAAGCACAACGCCCAGGGATTCTTTAATCAAAAAAATTAATCTTCAGAACTGTAAATTATTGCGAATTCTTACAGACACGGTTCAGACATCATTGGCCACATCCTTTGATTTAGATCCTGTTTTCTGCCTGGTGTCAACATTTCACTTCACAGGCTGAGATCTCCATGTTGAGTCAGTAGTGGTTGTTTCACTAGTGATTTCAGCAAGTGCACAGGTATTGGCGAGGCAAATGTCATTACTTCACTTCTCATCACTGATACTTTGTGTGCCATCTGTCCATTTTTCACTGTTACACCCCAGCAGATTTAGTTATAGTGCAACGTATACAACCGAAGAAAGCCCCAACTTAGTTCTGAGCTCAGTTAGATTGGAGAGTTGCTGGGCAACTGAAACAATGCTATAGTGCACGGTGATTGGAGATGAGGGGCTTGATTTTAATAGCCCTGAGGAGGTGGGTTTGGAGGCGGGTCTGTAGCGAAAATCGGAAAAAAAGGCTTCAGACACCCAACCCGGCTCCATCCCGCCCCCACCCGATTTTCGTGAGTGTCTATTCAGCCGCTCCCTAACTGACCCGTCTGGAACCGGTGGGGCAGGTAGTTAAGGCAGTTAACAGCCTGTTAACTGCCTTGCTAATCCTATTTTCATAGTGCTTTCCCATTTTCGTGCTTCGGCTCCTGTTTCCCGACTTGTCAGAAACAGGCCAGGTTCAAGGAGACGAGTTGCTGGAGGACATGATTTGTATGCATTGGTGGAGCGCTTTAAAAGCGCCCCTGAAACATGGCTGACATTCAAATACAACAACTTTGCTGTTGCAGGTATGGGATAACATTTTGCACATCTACTGACCTTGTGACTGTGCAAGCTGAATGGAAATATTACAAGCCACTTCGACTGTGCGCTTGCAAGCTTGTTGTCTCAAATTAAATCTATAGCAAGGGGATGGGAAAAATGTATGCCCTCTCATCCTGGTCCTCATAATCGGAAGAGTAGCATCCATGTGGCTCAGCGCAGATCTTCCTGGGAAGAGGAGTAGGAGGAGGACGAGTGGCGCCTCGCATGCCCTGATGTGACCAATGCAGCATCCCTCCAG
Source organism: Somniosus microcephalus (assembly GCF_052327205.1). NCBI lineage: Eukaryota > Metazoa > Chordata > Chondrichthyes > Squaliformes > Somniosidae > Somniosus > Somniosus microcephalus. The sequence continues at coordinate 186,348,516 of NC_140991.1, forward strand.
TTCACTGCTGCCCGTCAACCAGGGTATGCACACAGCCATGCCACATTAGCATAAGTTTACTTTTCAACCATAGGTGGCTACCATATGGCTCTGTAATTGCAGGTGACACTTGTACAATGTCATACACCATCTCTGCTATACCCTGTTATTTCCTCTCACTTTTACCATAAGCAATACAAAAGCAAGTTGCCCTGAGCCAGCAAGAGTCAGTAAAAAAGAAACATCACCCAAGTGAGTCCCCTTGTGACTGTAGGTGCTTAATCTTTCTCTTACCCGTGCTTCTACATGGTGCTTCCCCTGTGGTTTCAGCAGGTGTAGAGCCACCTTGCTGACTAGGATGCTGTGCCTGCTTAGAAGCCTTTGGCGGGTGTCCACTGGGTTTGGGAGCCTGGGAGGGCTCTTCAACAGTTTGCTCTTCCTGCGGCTGTGCAGGGGCCGAAACGGCCATCTCAGTTGTCTCAGCAAAGTGGGTCTCTGACCGAGGGCTCCGCAGTGGCATGGTCGTGCAAGCGCTTTGAGAGGAGCCCACACTTCGTTCTGTCCTGCCAACAACATCCCTCTCATGGGTCCGCCGCACCTCAATGCTGGCAAGTGGCTGGAGAGCACCTTGCTGCACTTCAGGGGGTCCATGAGGACCTGTATCTGCACAGGCAGTCCTCCTCAAAAGGACGTCCATGAAGCTCTGGTCTCTCTGCTCAATAGCTGCCCATCGCTCTTCCAGAGATGACATTCTATTTTGAACAGTCACCTTGTTTTCCTGAGTCTGGCAAGTTATTTCCTCCATGACCATAGCCATCCTTTCCACTGAGGTTGCCATCCTATCCATGGTGGTGCATTCATGTGCCAGTGCCTCCACCACGGCAGTGCTGATGTTAGAGATGGACTCCTCCATTCTCTCCACACTCGCACTAACCCTGCAGGCAAACCCTTCCAGAGACACCTGCAATTGTTCCTGTATTTCATGAACCGCTCTTTTTCTGGATGGCCCCAGAGGCACAGCGTCTGCATGCAGCTCAGCAGAGCTAGGAGAATCCTGCGACCTCCACCGAATACTCTCCACTGTTGTTGCTGTCTCCACCATCTGCTGCTGCTCACTTGTGCGCTGTGATAGACCAGGTGACAACACTACTCTAACTCGCGATGGCCCCACCGAGGTGTGCGTTGCTGCGTTGGTGCTGGGTGTGCTGAGTCCTGGTGACACTGGCCCCTCAGAGGCTTCAGGTTCCTCTGAGGAGTTGTCCGGCTCTTCGTCCTGGATCGTGGGGAGGGGGGCGCTCGATGGTCCTGTAGGAGAGTAAAGGCATGATTTAGACATCTGATATTGATGTAGCAGACACATCCTTTTGAGCAGATGATACAAAGCGATTCTCTATGAACATCATGTTGCATTGCTTTCTGAGAGGGATGAAACTCTATTATGTCACCAGCTTCCTTTAGTGTGCCCATCTCTCCATCGCCCAGTTCCAGGTCCTCGCCACCTCCAACAATCTCGTATGCTGCCTCCTCAGCACTGGTCAAAGTTGCTAGTGTAGGTGTTCCTCCTCCAGTTATTGCTCTCTCCCTCTTATTGTGGGCTATCTTTTCCTGCGAGGAGGGACACAAGCAGTGTTTCCGCCACAGTGATGGAGTGAGTGTCAATAATCCCTACCATAGAAGCTTTGAGTGAGACGAAGATGGGGCAAGGTGCCAAGAGGAAGATAGCTCCCTGTGCGTTGTTAGTTGCTGTCACTGCATGACAGTGAGAGCTAGTCTAAGGAATGCATTGGCAGGATGCTGAAGTGATTCAGCACAGAGACAGAGATGGATAGGTAAGGGTGCAAGGGAAGTAAGAGTAAGGTGGGATGTGAAGGAGGAGGCTTACAACGCAGAGTGCTGGTAATGAGAAGAGAAGGGAAGCAAGGTGAAGACAAGTGAGATGGGATACTCACTTTTGATGTTAGCACAAGATCATTAAACCTTTTTCAGCACTGGATCCATGAGCATGCATAAATGGACCCTGCGCTCACCTCCTGAGCAATGCGCAGCTAGGCTGCCTTGGTCTGTTGAGGAGGCTTCCTTCGGCCATCAGGAGGGAAGAGAATTTCCCTGCGCCCTCTGACAGCATCCACAAGAACTTGGAGGGATTCATCATTAAGACGAGGAGCTGCCTTGCCTCTGGAAGAAGTCATTACATATAAATCAATATCAATGAGTCCAGGAATCCACAAGTGAAAGGCTGAGGCTGAATGGCAACTTTAAAACCAGCTGCTATGACGCCATCATCAGAGGTGGCCAGCCGATCCGATCGCACTCATTGGACCGGCCAGCGCGCCTTCATGAAATTAACAAGCGTCATGAAATCAAAATCAGACCTTAGCAGCTGATCCCGCTGGAAGGGCTCCGGAACCCACCCACCACACAACCCGACTACAACCCGCCTCGGCAATTAAAATCGAGCCCATGGGCTTTGTACGTCACTGTCGCTGTGTATCTGTGTTCTCATTGGTAATTCTTGATGTAAATTAACTACTTTATATAACAAATTCCCACAGAGGTTTAAAGCTCCGTCTAAGTAGTCTATTATAAAAATGCAATAAATAAATAAATAAATAAAATAATTAATAAATAAAATTCACCATTGGACAATTTCTCCCGCGTACTCCCCAGAGATGTCTTGCGTACCCCCAGGCGTACGCGTACCACAGTTTGGGAACCCTTGGATTACACGAAGCTCCTCCCTCTGAAAAGCAGTGATCCCAGCTGTTATATACCGTAGGTGGGAACTCTTACGAGACCAGAAATACCTATCTATAGTATACAGTGGCCAAGATCACTGCTATTAGCAGCGTTGAGAAGAGAGGGATCCTGAGTGGCCCATTATCAGCAGGAGTCAGGTAGAGAGGGTAGGGATGCTAATGGGGGAAAAGGAATGGTGATGAAGTGGAGCAATTGTAGGTAATGAAAGGGATAATGGGGGAGAAATTCCCCTAGAGAGCCGTTTGGGGCGCTAAGTGAAAAATGTTTGGAAAGTTAGCGCCAGGCTTCTTTTTGCTCCAAGAGGGAAGTGGAGCGATAAATCAAGCAGTCCACTTGGCTCTTGGAGTGCAAGAGGCGGGGAATGTCCCGATTCGGGGTGATGTGCTCAGCAGCGCCACGTGTGGCCACGCATGGCGCTACCACGTTGCAGGGGCTCTTCCCTGCATGAAAGGGATGGGCCCCATGCTGCGAGCTCTGCAGGTTTCATTGTAGATTTCTGGGCCACCGGGGAGCGGGAGTGCCGTGTGATCAGCAGAGTGCTGGGCTGAGCGATCGCGGCACGGATGCTGTGACTGGTGGCCGAAAATACATTGTTAAAAAATCAGCTTTTTTTCTTGTCCGGCTGCCCGCCACACCTTTAAGTTGCATATCGCGAGTGACTGGCCTCACTGTTCGTGACCCCTGCAGCAGTCGGCAACATCGCCCGGCGCATCTGCGGGGCGCGAGTGCGGATTTTTCTCCTGAGGCGCGATCAGCGCGCTGCGCCCGGAGATGACGTCATGATCCCCAGGCGCAGAAGGTCTGGGCGATACCCGGTAGCGCTGCTGCTAACCTCCCACAGAATTTCGCGTGGGGCGTGGTTATCGCCTCGGGTGGGGGGGGTCAAAAAGCCATTTGCGCCCCTTTAACACCTCCCACCGGAGGCGCAAATGAGGGGGACTTTTCCCCCAATGGATGTCAATGATGGGGGAATGGATAGCGATCAAAGGGGAATGGACAGCAGTGAAGTGGGAGAATGGATCAATGAGAGACAGACATGATGGCAATGGTGAGAGGGAAGGGTGGAGGTTGGGAGCAATGCTTTGGGGGTGACATAAGAAGAAGAATACCAGCATGAATTGAGAGGAGTGGGGAGAGAGAGTGCAGCATTTACAGGGAGAGTACCAGCATTAATTGAGGGGGGAGGGGAAGAGCCAGCTTGAACTGAGCAGGTTGGAGACAGTGGAGAGCCAGCTTGTACTGAGAGGGTTGGAGAGAGTGGAGAGCCAGCTTGTACTGAGAAGGTTGGAGAGAGTGGAGAGCCAGCTTGTACTGAGAAGGTTGGAGAGAGTGGAGAGCCAGCTTGTACTGAGAGGGTTGGAGAGAGTGGAGAGCCAGCTTGTACTGAGAGGGTTGGAGAGAGTGGAGAGCCAGCTTGTACTGAGAGGGTTGGAGAGAGTGGAGAGCCAGCTTGTACTGAGAGGGTTGGAGAGAGTGGCGAGCCAGCTTGTACTGAGAAGGTTGGAGAGAGTGGAGAGCCAGCTTGTACTGAGAGGGTTGGAGAGAGTGGAGAGCCAGTTTGTACTGAGAGGGTTGGAGAGAGTGGAGAGCCAGCTTGAAATGAGAGGGTTGGAGAGAGCGGAGAGCCAGCTTGAACTGAGAAGGTTGGAGAGAGTGGAGAGCCAGCTTGTACTGAGAAGGTTGGAGAGAGTGGAGAGCCAGCTTGTACTGAGAAGGTTGGAGAGAGTGGAGAGCCAGCTTGAACTGAGAGGGTTGGAGAGAGTGGAGAGCCAGCTTGCACTGAGAAGGTTGGAGAGAGTGGAGAGCCAGCTTGAACTGAGAAGGTTGGAGAGAGTGGAGAGCCAGCTTGAACTGAGAAGGTTGGAGAGAGTGGAGAGCCAGCTTGTACTGAGAAGGTTGGAGAGAGTGGAGAGCCAGCTTGTGCTGAACAGGTTGGAGAGAGTGGAGAGCCAGCTTGTACTGAGAGGATTGGAGAGAGTGGAGAGCCAGCTTGAACTGAGAGCATTGGAGAGAGTGGAGAGCCAGCTTGTACTGAGAGGATTGGAGAGAGTGGAGAGCCAGCTTGAACTGAGAGCATTGGAGAGAGTGGAGAGCCAGCTTGAACAGAGAAGGTTGGAGAGAGTGGAGAGCCAGCTTGAACTGAGAGCATTGGAGAGAGTGGAGAGCCAGCTTGTACTGAGAAGGTTGGAGAGAGTGGAGAGCCAGCTTGAACTGAGAGCACTGGAGAGAGTGGAGAGCCAGCTTGTACTGAGTAGGTTGGAGAGAGTGGAGAGCCAGCTTGAACTGAGAAGGTTGGAGAGAGTGGAGAGCCAGCTTGAACTGAGTAGGTTGGAGAGAGCGGAGAGCCAGCTTGAGCTGAGAAGGTTGGAGAGAGTGGAGAGCCAGCTTGAACTGAGAGGGTTGGAGAGAGCGGAGAGCCAGCTTGTACTGAGTAGGTTGGAGAGAGCGGAGAGCCAGCTTGAACTGAGAAGGTTGGAGAGAGTGGAGAGCCAGCTTGTACTAAGAAGGTTGGAGAGAGTGGAGAGCCAGCTTGTACTGAGAAGGTTGGAGAGAGTGGAGAGCCAGCTTGTACTGAGTAGGTTGGAGAGAGTGGAGAGCCAGCTTGAACTGAGTAGGTTGGAGAGAGCAGAGAGCCAGCTTGAACTGAGAAGGTTGGAGAGAGTGGAGAGCCAGCTTGAACTGAGTAGGTTGGAGAGAGCGGAGAGCCAGCTTGTACTGAGTAGGTTGGAGCGATTGGAGAGCCAGCTTGAACTGAGAAGGTTGGAGAGAGCGGAGAGCCAGCTTGTACTGAGAGCATTGGAGAGAGTGGAGAGCCAGCTTGTACTGAGAAGGTTGGAGAGAGTGGAGAGCCAGCTTGTACTGAGAAGGTTGGAGAGAGTGGAGAGCCAGCTTGTACTGAGTAGGTTGGAGAGAGTGGAGAGCCAGCTTGTACTGAGAGCATTGGAGAGAGTGGAGAGCCAGCCTGAAATGAGAGCATTGGAGAGAGTGGAGAGCCAGCTTGAAATGAGCAGGTTGGAGAGAGTGGAGAGCCAGCTTGTACTGAGAGGGTTGGAGAGAGTGGAGAGCCAGCTTGTACTGAGAGGGTTGGAGAGAGTGGAGAGCCAGCCTGAACTGAGAAGGTTGGAGAGAGTGGAGAGCCAGCTTGTACTGAGAAGGTTGGAGAGAGTGGAGAGCCAGCTTGTACAGAGAAGGTTGGAGAGAGTGGAGAGTCAGCCTGAACTGAGAAGGTTGGAGAGAGTGGAGAGCCAGCTGGTACTGAGTAGGTTGGAGAGAGTGGAGAGCCAGCTTGAACTGAGAGCATTGGAGAGAGTGGAGAGCCAGCTTGAACTGAGAAGGTTGGAGAGAGTGGAGAGCCAGATTGAACTGAGAAGGTTGGAGAGAGCGGAGAGCCAGCTTGAACTGAGAGCATTGGAGAGAGTGGAGAGCCAGCTTGAACTGAGAAGGTTGGAGAGAGCGGAGAGCCAGCTTGAACTGAGAGCATTGGAGAGAGTGGAGAGCCAGCTTGAACTGAGAGCATTGGAGAGAGTGGAGAGCCAGCTTGAACTGAGAAGGTTGGAGAGAGTGGAGAACCAGCTTGAACTGAGAAGGTTGGAGAGAGTGGAGAGCCAGCTTGAACTGAGAAGGTTGGAGAGAGCGGAGAGCCAGCTTGAACTGAGAGCATTGGAGAGAGTGGAGAGCCAGCTTTAACTGAGAAGGTTGGAGAGAGTGGAGAGCCAGCTTGAACTGAGAAGGTTGGAGAAAGTGGAGAGCCAGCTTGAACTGAGAGGATTGGAGAGAGTGGAGAGCCAGCTTGAAATGAGAGGATTGGAGAGAGTGGAGAGCCAGCTTGAACTGAGAAGTTTGGAGAGAGTGGAGAGCCAGCTTGAACTGAGAGTGTTGGAGAGAGTGGAGAGCCAGCTTGAATGGAGAAGGTTGGAGAGAGTGGAGAGCCAGCTTGAACTGAGAAGGTTGGAGAGAGTGGAGAGCCAGCTTGTACTGAGAGCATTGGAGAGAGTGGAGAGCCAGCTTGTACTGAGAGGGTTGGAGAGAGTGGAGAGCCAGCTTGTACTGAGTAGGTTGGAGAGAGTGGAGAGCCAGCTTGAACTGAGAAGGTTGGAGAGAGTGGAGAGCCAGCTTGTACTGAGAGCATTGGAGAGAGTGGAGAGCCAGCTTGTACTGAGAGGGTTGGAGAGAGTGGAGAGCCAGCTTGTACTGAGTAGGTTGGAGAGAGTGGAGAGCCAGCTTGAACTGAGAAGGTTGGAGAGAGTGGAGAGCCAGCTTGTACTGAGAAGGTTGGAGAGAGTGGAGAGCCAGCTTGAACTGAGAAGGTTGGAGAGAGTGGAGAGCCAGCTTGTACTGAGTAGGTTGGAGAGAGTGGAGAGCCAGCTTGTACTGAGAGGATTGGAGAGAGTGGAGAGCCAGCCTGAACTGAGAAGGTTGGAGAGAGTGGAGAGCCAGCTTGTACTGAGTAGGTTGGAGAGAGTGGAGAGCCAGCTTGTACTGAGAGGATTGGAGAGAGTGGAGAGCCAGCTTGAACTGAGAGGGCTGGAGAGAGTGGAGAGCCAGCTTGAACTGAGAAGGTTGGAGAGAGTGGAGAGCCAGCCTGAACTGAGAAGGTTGGAGAGAGTGGAGAGCCAGCTTGAACTGAGAAGGTTGGAGAGAGTGGAGAGCCAGCCTGAACTGAGAAGGTTGGAGAGAGTGAAGAGCCAGCTTGAACTGAGAAGGTTGGAGAGAGTGGAGAGCCAGCTTGAACTGAGAAGGTTGGAGAGAGTGGAGAGCCAACTTGTACTGAGTAGGTTGGAGAGAGTGGAGAGCCAGCTTGTACTGAGTAGGTTGGAGAGAGTGGAGAGCCAGCTTGAACTGAGAGGGCAGGAGAGAGTGGAGAGCCAGCTTGTACTGAGAGGGTTGGAGAGAGTGGAGAGCCAGCTTGTACTGAGAAGGTTGGAGAGAGTGGAGAGCCAGCTTGTACTGAGTAGGTTGGAGAGAGTGGAGAGCCAGCTTGTACTGAGAGGGCTGGAGAGATTGGCGAGCCAGCTTGTACTGAGTAGGTTGGAGAGAGTGGAGAGCCAGCTTGTACTGAGAAGGTTGGAGAGAGTGGAGAGCCAGCTTGAAATGAGAGGATTGGAGAGAGTGGAGAGCCAGCTTGAACTGAGAAGGTTGGAGAGAGTGGAGAGCCAGCTTGAACTGAGAAGGTTGGAGAGAGTGGAGAGCCAGCTTGTACTGAGTAGGTTGGAGAGAGTGGAGAGCCAGCTTCTACTGAGTAGGTTGGAGAGAGTGGAGAGCCAGCTTGTACTGAGAAGGTTGGAGAGAGAGGAGAGCCAGCTTGAAACGAGAGGATTGGAGAGAGTGGAGAGCCAGCTTGAACTGAGAAGGTTGGAGAGAGTGGAGAGCCAGCTTGAACTGAGAAGGTTGGAGAGAGTGGAGAGCCAGCTTGAACTGAGAAGGTTGGAGAGAGTGGAGAGCCAGCTTGTACTGAGAAGGTTGGAGAGAGTGGAGAGCTAGCTTGAAATGAGAGGATTGGAGAGAGTGGAGAGCCAGCTTGAACTGAGAAGGTTGGAGAGAGTGGAGAGCCAGCTTGAACTGAGAAGGTTGGAGAGAGTGGAGAGCCAGCTTGAACTGAGAAGGTTGGAGAGAGTGGAGAGCCAGCTTGAACTGCGAAGGTTGGAGAGAGTGGAGAGCCAGCTTGAACTGAGAAGGTTGGAGAGAGTGGAGAGCCAGCTTGAACTGAGAAGGTTGGAGAGAGTGGAGAGCCAGCTTGTACTGAGAAGGTTGGAGAGAGTGGAGAGCCAGCTTGAACTGAGAAGGTTGGAGAGAGTGGAGAGCCAGCTTGAACTGAGAAGGTTGGAGAGAGTGGAGAGCCAGCTTGTACTGAGAAGGTTGGAGAGAGTGGAGAGCCAGCTTGAACTGAGAAGGTTGGAGAGAGTGGAGAGCCAGCTTGAACTGAGAAGGTTGGAGAGAGTGGAGAGCCAGCTTGACCTGAGAAGGTTGGAGAGAGTGGAGAGCCAGCTTGAACTGAGAAGGTTGGAGAGAGTGGAGAGTCGGCTTGAACGGAGAAGGTTGGAGAGAGTGGAGAGCCAGCTTGAACTGAGTAGGTTGGAGAGAGCGGAGAGCCAGCTTGAACTGAGAGGATTGGAGAGATTGGAGAGCCAGCTTGAAATGAGAGGATTGGAGAGAGTGGAGAGCCAGCTTGAACTGAGAAGGTTGGAGAGAGTGGAGAGCCAGCTTGTACTGAGTAGGTTGGAGAGAGTGGAGAGCCAGCTTGAACTGAGAAGGTTGGAGAGAGTGGAGAGCCAGCTTGAACTGAGAAGGTTGGAGAGAGTGGAGAGCCAGCTTGAACTGAGAAGGTTGGAGAGAGTGGAGAGCCAGCTTGAACTGAGAAGGTTGGAGAGAGTGGAGAGCCAGCTTGAACTGAGAAGGTTGGAGAGAGTGGAGAGCCAGCTTGTACTGAGTAGGTTGGAGAGAGTGGAGAGCCAGCTTGAACTGAGAAGGTTGGAGAGAGTGGAGAGCCAGCTTGAACTGAGAAGGTTGGAGAGAGTGGATAGCCAGCTTGAACTGAGTAGGTTGGAGAGAGTGGAGAGCCAGCTTGAACTGAGAAGGTTGGAGAGAGTGGAGAGCCAGCTTGTACTGAGTAGGTTGGAGAGAGTGGATAGCCAGCTTGAACTGAACAGGTTGGAGAGAGTGGAGAGCCAGCTTGAACTGAGAAGGTTGGAGAGAGTGGAGAGCCAGCTTGAACTGAACAGGTTGGAGAGAGTGGAGAACCAGCTTGAACTGAGAAGGTTGGAGAGAGTGGAGAGCCAGCTTGAACTGAGAAGGTTGGAGAGAGTGGATAGCCAGCTTGAATTGAGAAGGTTGGAGAGAGTGGAGAGCCAGCTTGAACTGAGAGGGTTGGAGAGTGTGGAGAGCCAGCTTGTACTGAGTAGGTTGGAGAGAGTGGAGAGCCAGCTTGAACTGAGAAGGTTGGAGAGAGTGGAGAGCCAGCTTGAATTGAGAAGGTTGGAGAGAGTGGAGAGCCAACTTGTACTGAGAAGGTTGGAGAGAGTGGAGAGCCAGCTTGAACTGAGAAGGTTGGAGAGAGTGGAGAGCCAGCTTGTACTGAGAAGGTTGGAGAGAGTGGAGAGCCAGCTTGAACTGAGAAGGTTGGAGAGAGTGGAGAGCCAGCTTGTACTGAGTAGGTTGGAGAGAGTGGAGAGCCAGCTTGTACTGAGAGGATTGGAGAGAGTGGAGAGCCAGCCTGAACTGAGAAGGTTGGAGAGAGTGGAGAGGCAGCTTGTACTGAGTAGGTTGGAGAGAGTGGAGAGCCAGCTTGTACTGAGAGGATTGGAGAGAGTGGAGAGCCAGCTTGAACTGAGAGGGCTGGAGAGAGTGGAGAGCCAGCTTGAACTGAGAAGGTTGGAGAGAGTGGAGAGCCAGCCTGAACTGAGAAGGTTGGAGAGAGTGGAGAGCCAGCTTGAACTGAGAAGGTTGGAGAGAGTGGAGAGCCAGCCTGAACTGAGAAGGTTGGAGAGAGTGGATAGCCAGCTTGAACTGAGAAGGTTGGAGAGAGTGGAGAGCCAGCTTGAACTGAGAAGGTTGGAGAGAGTGGAGAGCCAACTTGTACTGAGTAGGTTGGAGAGAGTGGAGAGCCAGCTTGTACTGAGTAGGTTGGAGAGAGTGGAGAGCCAGCTTGAACTGAGAGGGCTGGAGAGAGTGGAGAGCCAGCTTGTACTGAGAGGGTTGGAGAGAGTGGAGAGCCAGCTTGTACTGAGAAGGTTGGAGAGAGTGGAGAGCCAGCTTGTACTGAGTAGGTTGGAGAGAGTGGAGAGCCAGCTTGTACTGAGAGGGCTGGAGAGATTGGAGAGCCAGCTTGTACTGAGTAGGTTGGAGAGTGTGGAGAGCCAGCTTGTACTGAGAAGGTTGGAGAGAGTGGAGAGCCAGCTTGAAATGAGAGGATTGGAGAGAGTGGAGAGCCAGCTTGAACTGAGAAGGTTGGAGAGAGTGGAGAGCCAGCTTGAACTGAGAAGGTTGGAGAGAGTGGAGAGCCAGCTTGTACTGAGTAGGTTGGAGAGAGTGGAGAGCCAGCTTCTACTGAGTAGGTTGGAGAGAGTGGAGAGCCAGCTTGTACTGAGAAGGTTGGAGAGAGAGGAGAGCCAGCTTGAAATGAGAGGATTGGAGAGAGCGGAGAGCCAGCTTGAACTGAGAAGGTTGGAGAGAGTGGAGAGCCAGCTTGAACTGAGAAGGTTGGAGAGAGTGGAGAGCCAGCTTGAACTGAGAAGGTTGGAGAGAGTGGAGAGCCAGCTTGTACTGAGAAGGTTGGAGAGAGTGGAGAGCAACTTGAAATGAGAGGATTGGAGAGAGTGGAGAGCCAGCTTGAACTGAGAAGGTTGGAGAGAGTGGAGAGCCAGCTTGAACTGAGAAGGTTGGAGAGAGTGGAGAGCCAGCTTGAACTGAGAAGGTTGGAGAGAGTGGAGAGCCAGCTTGAACTGCGAAGGTAGGAGAGAGTGGAGAGCCAGCTTGAACTGAGAAGGTTGGAGAGAGTGGAGAGCCAGCTTGAACTGAGAAGGTTGGAGAGAGTGGAGAGCCAGCTTGTACTGAGAAGGTTGGAGAGAGTGGAGAGCCAGCTTGAACTGAGAAGGTTGGAGAGAGTGGAGAGCCAGCTTGAACTGAGAAGGTTGGAGAGAGTGGAGAGCCAGCTTGTACTGAGAAGGTTGGAGAGAGTGGAGAGCCAGCTTGAACTGAGAAGGTTGGAGAGAGTGGAGAGCCAGCTTGAACTGAGAAGGTTGGAGAGAGTGGAGAGCCAGCTTGACCTGAGAAGGTTGGAGAGAGTGGAGAGCCAGTTTGAACTGAGAAGGTTGGAGAGAGTGGAGAGCCAGCTTGAACGGAGAAGGTTGGAGAGAGTGGAGAGCCAGCTTGAACTGAGTAGGTTGGAGAGAGCGGAGAGCTAGCTTGAACTGAGAGGATTGGAGAGAGTGGAGAGCCAGCTTGAAATGAGAGGATTGGAGAGAGTGGAGAGCCAGCTTGAACTGAGAAGGTTGGAGAGAGTGGAGAGCCAGCTTGTACTGAGTAGGTTGGAGAGAGTGGAGAGCCAGCTTGAACTGAGAAGGTTGGAGAGAGTGGAGAGCCAGCTTGAACTGAGAAGGTTGGAGAGAGTGGAGAGCCAGCTTGAACTGAGAAGGTTGGAGAGAGTGGAGAGCCAGCTTGAACTGAGAAGGTTGGAGAGAGTGGAGAGCCAGCTTGAACTGAGAAGGTTGGAGAGAGTGGAGAGCCAGCTTGTACTGAGTAGGTTGGAGAGAGTGGAGAGCCAGCTTGAACTGAGAAGGTTGGAGAGAGTGGAGAGCCAGCTTGAACTGAGAAGGTTGGAGAGAGTGGATAGCCAGCTTGAACTGAGTAGGTTGGAGAGAGTGGAGAGCCAGCTTGAACTGAGAAGGTTGGAGAGAGTGGAGAGCCAGCTTGTACTGAGTAGGTTGGAGAGAGTGGATAGCCAGCTTGAACTGAACAGGTTGGAGAGAGTGGAGAGCCAGCTTGAACTGAGAAGGTTGGAGAGAGTGGAGAGCCAGCTTGAACTGAACAGGTTGGAGAGAGTGGAGAACCAGCTTGAACTGAGAAGGTTGGAGAGAGTGGAGAGCCAGCTTGAACTGAGAAGGATGGAGAGAGTGGATAGCCAGCTTGAATTGAGAAGGTTGGAGAGAGTGGAGAGCCAGCTTGAACTGAGAGGGTTGGAGAGTGTGGAGAGCCAGCTTGTACTGAGTAGGTTGGAGAGAGTGGAGAGCCAGCTTGAACTGAGAAGGTTGGAGAGAGTGGAGAGCCAGCTTGAATTGAGAAGGTTGGAGAGAGTGGAGAGCCAACTTGTACTGAGAAGGTTGGAGAGAGTGGAGAGCCAGCTTGAACTGAGAAGGTTGGAGAGAGTGGAGAGCCAGCTTGTACTGAGAAGGTTGGAGAGAGTGGAGAGCCAGCTTGAACTGAGAAGGTTGGAGAGAGTGGAGAGCCAGCTTGAACTGAGAGCATTGGAGAGAGTGGAGAGCCAGCTTGTACTGAGTAGGTTGGAGAGAGTGGAGAGCCAGCTTGAACTGAGAAGGTTGGAGAGAGTGGAGAGCCAGCTTGAACTGAGAAGGTTGGAGAGAGTGGATAGCCAGCTTGAATTGAGAAGGTTGGAGAGAGTGGAGAGCCAGCTTGAACTGAGAAGGTTGGAGAGAGTGGAGAGCCAGCTTGTACTGAGAGGGTTGGAGAGAGTGGAGAGCCAGCTTGTACTGAGAAGGTTGGAGAGAGTGGAGAGCCAGCTTGTACTGAGAAGGTTGGAGAGAGTGGAGAGCTAGCTTGAAATGAGAGGATTGGAGAGAGTGGAGAGCCAGCTTGAACTGAGAAGGTTGGAGAGAGTGGAGAGCCAGCTTGAACTGAGAAGGTTGGAGAGAGTGGAGAGCCAGCTTGAACTGAGAAGGTTGGAGAGAGTGGAGAGCCAGCTTGAACTGCGAAGGTAGGAGAGAGTGGAGAGCCAGCTTGAACTGAGAAGGTTGGAGAGAGTGGAGAGCCAGCTTGAACTGAGAAGGTTGGAGAGAGTGGAGAGCCAGCTTGTACTGAGAAGGTTGGAGAGAGTGGAGAGCCAGCTTGAACTGAGAAGGTTGGAGAGAGTGGAGAGCCAGCTTGTACTGAGAAGGTTGGAGAGAGTGGAGAGCCAGCTTGAACTGAGAAGGTTGGAGAGAGTGGAGAGCCAGCTTGTACTGAGAAGGTTGGAGAGAGTGGAGAGCCAGCTTGAACTGAGAAGGTTGGAGAGAGTGGAGAGCCAGCTTGAACTGAGAAGGTTGGAGAGAGTGGAGAGCCAGCTTGACCTGAGAAGGTTGGAGAGAGTGGAGAGCCAGTTTGAACTGAGAAGGTTGGAGAGAGTGGAGAGCCAGCTTGAACGGAGAAGGTTGGAGAGAGTGGAGAGCCAGCTTGAACTGAGTAGGTTGGAGAGAGCGGAGAGCCAGCTTGAACTGAGAGGATTGGAGAGAGTGGAGAGCCAGCTTGAAATGAGAGGATTGGAGAGAGTGGAGAGCCAGCTTGAACTGAGAAGGTTGGAGAGAGTGGAGAGCCAGCTTGTACTGAGTAGGTTGGAGAGAGTGGAGAGCCAGCTTGAACTGAGAAGGTTGGAGAGAGTGGAGAGCCAGCTTGAACTGAGAAGGTTGGAGAGAGTGGAGAGCCAGCTTGAACTGAGAAGGTTGGAGAGAGTGGAGAGCCAGCTTGAACTGAGAAGGTTGGAGAGAGTGGAGAGCCAGCTTGAACTGAGAAGGTTGGAGAGAGTGGAGAGCCAGCTTGTACTGAGTAGGTTGGAGAGAGTGGAGAGCCAGCTTGAACTGAGAAGGTTGGAGAGAGTGGAGAGCCAGCTTGAACTGAGAAGGTTGGAGAGAGTGGATAGCCAGCTTGAACTGAGTAGGTTGGAGAGAGTGGAGAGCCAGCTTGAACTGAGAAGGTTGGAGAGAGTGGAGAGCCAGCTTGTACTGAGTAGGTTGGAGAGAGTGGATAGCCAGCTTGAACTGAACAGGTTGGAGAGAGTGGAGAGCCAGCTTGAACTGAGAAGGTTGGAGAGAGTGGAGAGCCAGCTTGAACTGAACAGGTTGGAGAGAGTGGAGAACCAGCTTGAACTGAGAAGGTTGGAGAGAGTGGAGAGCCAGCTTGAACTGAGAAGGTTGGAGAGAGTGGATAGCCAGCTTGAATTGAGAAGGTTGGAGAGAGTGGAGAGCCAGCTTGAACTGAGAGGGTTGGAGAGTGTGGAGAGCCAGCTTGTACTGAGTAGGTTGGAGAGAGTGGAGAGCCAGCTTGAACTGAGAAGGTTGGAGAGAGTGGAGAGCCAGCTTGAATTGAGAAGGTTGGAGAGAGTGGAGAGCCAACTTGTACTGAGAAGGTTGGAGAGAGTGGAGAGCCAGCTTGAACTGAGAAGGTTGGAGAGAGTGGAGAGCCAGCTTGTACTGAGAAGGTTGGAGAGAGTGGAGAGCCAGCTTGAACTGAGAAGGTTGGAGAGAGTGGAGAGCCAGCTTGAACTGAGAGCATTGGAGAGAGTGGAGAGCCAGCTTGTACTGAGTAGGTTGGAGAGAGTGGAGAGCCAGCTTGAACTGAGAAGGTTGGAGAGAGTGGAGAGCCAGCTTGAACTGAGAAGGTTGGAGAGAGTGGATAGCCAGCTTGAATTGAGAAGGTTGGAGAGAGTGGAGAGCCAGCTTGAACTGAGAAGGTTGGAGAGAGTGGAGAGCCAGCTTGTACTGAGAGGGTTGGAGAGAGTGGAGAGCCAGCTTGTACTGAGAAGGTTGGAGAGAGTGGAGAGCCAGCTTGTACTGAGAAGGTTGGAGAGAGTGGAGAGCCAGCTTGAACTGAGAAGGTTGGAGAGAGTGGAGAGCCAGCTTGAACTGAGAAGGTTGGAGAGAGTGGAGAGCCAGCTTGTACTGAGAAGTTTGGAGAGAGTGGAGAGCCAGCTTGTACTGAGAAGGTTGGAGAGAGTGGAGAGCCAGCTTGTACTGAGAAGGTTGGAGAGAGTGGAGAGCCAGCTTGTACTGAGAAGGTTGGAGAGAGTGGAGAGCCAGCTTATACTGAGAGGATTGGAGAGAGTGGAGAGCCAGCTTATACTGAGAGGATTGGAGAGAGTGGAGAGCCAGCTTGTACTGAGAGGGTTGGAGAGAGTGGAGAGCCAGCTTCTACTGAGAGGATTGGAGAGAGTGGAGAGCCAGCTTGTACTGAGAGGATTGGAGAGAGTGGAGAGCCAGCTTGAACTGAGAGGGTTGGAGAGAGTGGAGAGCCAGCTTGAACTGAGCAGGTTGGAGAGAGTGGAGAGCCAGCTTGTACTGAGAACGTTTGGAGAGAGTGGAGAGCCAGCTTGTACTGAACAGGTTGGAGAGAGTGGAGAGCCAGCTTGTACTGAACAGGTTGGAGAGAGTGGAGAGCCAGCTTGTACTGAGAGGATTGGAGAGAGTGGAGAGCCAGCTTGTACTGAGAGGATTGGAGAGAGTGGAGAGCCAGCTTGAAGTGAGAGGATTGGAGAGAGTGGAGAGCCAGCTTGTACTGAGAGGATTGGAGAGAGTGGAGAGCCAGCTTGAACTGAGAGGATTGGAGAGAGCGGAGAGCCAGCTTGTACTGAGAGGATTGGAGAGAGTGGAGAGCCAGCTTGAAGTGAGAGGATTGGAGAGAGTGGAGAGCCAGCTTGAACTGAGCAGGTTGGAGAGAGTGGAGAGCCAGCTTGTACTGACAGGATTGGAGAGAGTGTAGTGCCAGCTTGAACTGAGCAGGTTGGAGAGAGTGGAGAGCCAGCTTGAATGGGCGAGGATGAGATTGGGGGAGTGTGCTGGCTTGAACAGATGGTGGGATTGCCAATATGCACTTAGAGGATTGGAGGAGAAGCAAGTGCCCTGTGAAAGTGTTAGGCATTGAATGGGGTACAGTATTACTGTAAATAGAGAGACTCTGTGAACTGGGGAGGAGGGATTAGATGTGGAACTGTGACTGTTGAGGTAACTTTTGGGGAAGCGATGGTCTGTTTGGTCAGCTGAAAATCCAAATTTCACTTAGTTTTTCATTTTTTAGATTAAGAATCTATTAATTGTGAAATAGAAAAGCGCTTAAAATTAACTGGAATGTTTCATTTTAGTCAACTGATAGAATGTACGTGACAATGTTTAAGAGGAACTTCCCTCCAATTATTCCCCGCCCACCCCCCGCCTCCCCAACCCCATGATGCCATGACTGATCAACTACTCAAAGATTGGCGACTGGTGAAACCTGGAACAAATAGTACATTGGTTACTGTGCTTTCAATTTTCTTGTCCATCTCTTTCATCATTTTCTTTCCTAATAGTTTCTCCCGTTTGCCATTGGTAACACAAAGATTGATTTTCTGACAGGCCGCTCTCTACCAGCAGTGCTTCTGCTTGATCCAAACTGAAACTGGGCACTGTCCATTTTTCCACATGATCTGTATGTCCATTTACTTCACTTCCGTTCATTTTGAGGAGAAGTCCAATTAATCATGCATCCAGCATGCTATCGAGGTCCTTCTTTATCTGTTCGTGCAGAAGGCCCACCCTGCGGTGCTTCAACCCATGAAAACCAAACTTCAAAAAGAAAACAATTTTTAATGTTTACTTAATGTTTAATGTCTTAAAGTATTTTTTTCTCCCGCTAACATTCATTGTATTCTTTTCTAATTTCTAAATAATGGACCCGGAAATCCTTGGAGATGCAATCCCAGTGACCTTTGCCACTGACTGTACCAAAGTATGCAAGGTCAGTGGGAGGTCACCCTATTAAACTGCATCATTAGGGGCCCTATGATGTCTCAAAATGTGGTCTTGCTGCCCAGTTGGCTCTCCTGTCCCCCCAAAACATTCTAATTCAGCCACTCTGGGTGTACCGGACACCAAAGATGCCCTGACCTGTGAGGTTGAGTTTGTGGGGATTCCCAACTTAGGGAATCCCTGCCCCCTCCACGTCACTGGCATTTTAAGAAATGAACGGAGGCTCCACTCCTTACGAGGCCAAGTGGGAACTCTGAGGTAAGGCCAGAATGCAGTGTATCTAGGTCCCAGCCTGTTTCCTGGCCCTTCTGCCACACTCCTGCTGGGGTTACAACAGGTGTGCACCAAAGGGCTGAGGAATTTTGGATTACAATATTTATTGCATGAATGTAATAATTTATTTTAATGCTCTGAAGTTTTTGAAATATTTTTCTTTTGAGCTAGTATTTCTGTATTTTTCCACATCAGACCATGGAGCGAATGTTTATGAAGTGACAGAACCAGCAGGATCATTGTTGTCAACATCACAGATTAATTTAATTGGACAGAAAATCAGGCATTGCAGGCCTGCAAATTCCCGACCAACGCGTCCTGGGAGTGCTGCTCTGGGCCTGGAGAACCCAACCACAGAATCGGCTCTATATTTCTGCTTTTAACTGAAGCCTTCAGTTTGGTGAAGCACACTTTCCTGAAGTCTTGCTAAATACTGCTGTAGTATTGATTGCCTCTGGCTGTTCCCACGGTGCTACATGGATTGAATGAGGTGGATCAATTCGCGAGGGAGCAACGACACTTCAGGCATGCGATTGCTCTGCATCAGCTGGAATAATTAAAAACTAACAAAACTAAGTTAAAGTTCCTTAATGGCTTTGATTAAGTCTTCCTGTGGAAATACCATGAAGGCTACGGGATAGGGAAAAGCTGCACTTGCTGATGAGTGAATTTTAAGATTTCTTATGATTTGTTTCATAGTGTCATAGAGTCATAACGGCACAGAAGGAGGCCATTCAGCCCATCGAGTCCGTGCCAGCTCTCTGTAGAGCAATCCAGTCAATCCCATTCCCCCGCTCTATCCCCGTAACCCTGCAAGTTTATTTCCCTCAAGTGCCTATGAAGTCTCCCCTTGAAAACATTGAGTGTGTCCGCTTCCACCACTTCTGTCGGCAGCGAGTTCCAGGTCCTCACCACTCGCTGCGTAAAAAAGTTTTTCCTCACATCCAACCTGTATCTCTTGCCCAAAACCTTAAATCTGTGTCCGCTAGTCCTTGTACCGTCAACTCGTGGGCACAGCCTTTCCCCGCCTAGCCTATCCAAACCCATCATAATCTTGTACACCTCTATCAAATCAGCCCTCAACCTCCTTTGCTCTAATAAAAACAAATCCAGCTTCTCCAACCCGTCCCCATAGCTAAGGTCCCCCACTCCCAGAACCACTCCGGTAAATCTCCTCTGCACCCTCCCAAGGGCCCCCACATCCCTCCCAAAGTGTGGTGACCAGAACCGGATGCAATACTCCAGTTGTGGCCTAACCAGCACTCCACAAAGGTTCAGCACAACTTCTCTACCTTTGCACTCAACACCTCCACCCATGAAGCCTAAGATCCCACATGCTCTGCCAACCACTCTCTCAATATGTCCCGCCACCTTCAGCGACCTACGCACATTAACTCCCAGGAACTCCCTGGAGCACTGTGTACAGTTCTGGGCACCGCACCCCAGAAAGGATATACCGGCCCCGGAAGGAGTGCAGCACAGACCCACCAGAATGCCACCCGGGCCCCAAGGGTTAGATCATGAGGGAGAGATTACATAAACTAGGCCTGTGTTCCCTGGAATCCAGAAGGTTAAGGAGTGATTGAGGATTTTAGGATTTTGAAAGGAATTGGTAGAGTAGGTAGAGAGAAACTTTTTCCGCCGGTGGGGCAGTCAAGGACAAGGGGACATCACCTTAAAATCAGAGCCAGGCCATTCAGGAGAGAAGCCGGGAAACACCTCCCCACACAAAGTGTGGTAGAAGCGTGGAACCCTCTCCCACAGAAAGCAGTCAATGCCAGCCCAATCAATCATTTTAAATCCGAGAGTGATAGATTTGTTTCATGTTTTTCTCTGGTGTACTACTTGCCCATTAAAAATGAAGGACTGTATTGCTTTTGAGATACATTTAACTCAGTGCTTCATAAGAAATTTCAGAATTTAGGAAGTTTTAGGACTTTATACTGGTGAGATGGCCCAATTTTTCCTCATGATGTACCACATATGGAAACTTTCATTACTTTAAAATAAACAGGTTAACATGTTTGTCACTAATATTGTACAGCACAATTTTAACTCTAAAAGCTCAAGGCAAGGAGTATTAGTTCAATGGTCAAGTATATCCACATGATCATGACTGTCGAGCAAAAGGAAAATCATATGAAACGTGTGAAACAATTCATCATTTTTCATGCTAGAGATCTGAGATAAAACCACAGAAGCAGGGAAGTGAACAAAAGTGTAACTCTTGCGAAATAGGAAATATGTTGCAGCATACAGCTGATACAATAGTTGAGAAACAAATGTGTGTGGTCATCTAGCCAACTGGCACGTACAGAAACCCATCACCCTGTTTAAGAGTGTCCAAACCAATCTACTGAGAAATCCACCTAGGTAGAGTTTCTGTTAGCCCAATATGGAGTGCAAACCCTTCCCCTGTAGGGGCACAGCCCCCTTCCCAAATCCAGGTATCCTAGAAGCATGCGGCAAAGCCAAGGAATAGCGACTTCCAAGTGGTTGTAGATCAAATGCTGTAGTTTAGTCAGATAATTCAGCCTACCACCAACAAGCACTAATAAATGTCATGCTATTTGTCCAATCATGATTACCCTACCCAATAGGATACTGGTTGCAGGTTTATCCGAAGCTGAGTGGGAAGAATTCCAACTCCCAGTGAAAGCTCTATGCCTCAACATTCCATCAATAAACCAGGTCAGCTGGTCACTCATCAACACTGCAGACCCATCCTGCTCAGGTATCCAATTATTGAGTCCGTCACAGCTCCAATCTTTCATCACCAGGCATGTCAGCTTGGAGCAACCTTCACACAAAGAGACCCTGCTCACCACCCTCACCAAGGAGGATGATCACTAGTTTGTCATTATACAACTGACAAACTTTGGATTAAGACCTTGTTAGGTGGACAGAAAGTGTCAGGCCTCCTTGCGAGCAGCATTGGTGAGCAGCATAACTCACCGTGAAATGTGTTAATACATTGCCTCCAGCGATCTGATCACAACTTGGACACACACCATATCTCATTAAATGAGAGCTCCATCATTTGGAGGTACAGACTGAAGGAAAATCTGTCTTAAACAGCCCTAACAAGAAAAACTTAATGATGGCTGAACCACATTAAACTGCAAGCTGAGAAACAGGAACATTAACAGACATACAAAAGCAAAATACTGCAGATGCTAGAAATCTGAAATAAAAACAGAAAATGCTGGAAATAGTCAGCAGGTCAGGCAGCAACTGTAGAGAGAGAAACAGAGTTAACGTTTCAGGTCAATGACCCTTCGTCAGAACTGGAAAAAGGCTGGAGATGGAACAGGTTTTTAAGCAAGTGCAGGGGCAGGGAAAGGGGGGAGGGGAGGAAAGAACAAAAGGGAAGGTCTGTGATAGGATGGAAGGCAGGAGAGATTAAGAGACAAAAGATGATGGTGTGAAGCAAAAACAGATAGTAATGGGACAAGTTAAGAAACAAAAGATGGCTCTAGATGAAGTGTAAATGGCACTGGCAGAATGAAAGACAGCTGCCATGTGAGAGAGAGAAATAAGAATGGGAAAAAAAAATAGGGGCAGAGGTTATGGTCTGAAATTGTTGAACTCGATATTGAGTCCAGAAGGCTGTAAAGTGCCTAATCGAAAGATGAGGTGCTGTTCCACAAGCTTACGTTGAGCTTCATTGGAACAGTGTAAGAGGCCAAGGACAGAGTGGTCAGAGTGTGAGTGGAGCGGAGAATTAAAGTGACAGGCGGCCGGAAGCTCGGAGTCCCCCTTACAGACATTAACAGACATTATGGGCTCAATTTTAATTGCTGAGATGGGTTGGAGTCGGGTTGCGTGGTGGGCGGGTTCCGGAGCTGCTTCTGGCGGGATCAGCTGCTGATGTCCGATTTTGATTCAATGAGCCTGTTAATTTCAATGAGCGCGCTGGCCGGTCCAATGAGTGGATCGGGTCGGCTGGCCGCCTCTGATGACGCCATAATAGCAGCTGCTTTTAAAGATGCCATTCAGCCTCAGCCTTTCTCTTGTGGATTCATGGACTTGACTTATGCGCAATGATTTCTTCCAGAGGCAAGGCAGCTCGTCGTTTTAATGGTGAATCCCTCCAAGTTCTTGTGGATGGTTTCAGAGGGCGCAGCGAGATTCTCTTCCCTCCTGATGGCTGGAGGAAGCCTCCTCAGCAGACCAAGGCAGCCTGGCTGCGCATTGCTTAGGAGGTGAGCACAAGGTCCATTTATGCACGCTCATGGATCCAGTGCCGAAAAAGGCTTAATGATCTTGTGCTAACATCAAAAGTGAGTATCCCATCTCACTTGTCTTCAATCTGCTTCCCTTCTCTTCTCATCACCAGCACTCTGCGTTGTAAGCCTCCTCCTTCACATCCCACCTTAGTCTTACTTCCCTTGCACCCTTACCTATCCATCTCTGTCTCTGCACTGAATCACTTCAGCATCCTGCCTATGCACTCCTTAGACTCGCTCTCACTGTCATGCAGTGACAACAACTAACAATGCACAGGGAGCTACCTTCCTCTTGGCACCTTACCCCATCTTCGTCTCACTCAAAGCTTCTATGGTAGGGATTATTGACACTCACTCCATCACTGTGGCCGAAACACCGCTTGTGTCCCTCATTGCAGGAAAAGATAGCCCACACTAAGAGGGAGCGAGCAATGACTGGAGGAGGAACACCTACCCGAGCAACATTGACTAGTACTGAGGAGGCTGCAAGCAAGATTGTTGAAGGTGACGAGGACCTGGAAGTGGGCGATGGAGAGACGGGCACACTAGAGGAAGCTGGTGACATAATAGAGTTTCATCCCTCTCAGAAAACAATGATGTTCATAGAGAATCGCATTGTATCATCTGCTCAAAAAGATGTGTCTTCTACATCAATATCAGATGTCTAACTCATGCCTTTACTCCCCCACAGGACCATCGAGCACCCCCCTCCCCACGATCCAGGACGAAGAGCCAGACAACTCCTCAGAGGAACCTGAAGCCTCTGAGGGAGCAGCGTCACCAGGACTCAGCACACCCAGCACCAACGCAGCAACGCACATCTCGGTGGGGCCCTCGCAAGTTAGAGTAGTGTTGTCACCTGGCCTATCACAGTGCACAAGTGAGCATCAGCAGATGGTGGAGACAGCAACAGCAGTGGAGAGTCCTCGGTGGAGGTCGCAGGA
Source organism: Somniosus microcephalus (assembly GCF_052327205.1). NCBI lineage: Eukaryota > Metazoa > Chordata > Chondrichthyes > Squaliformes > Somniosidae > Somniosus > Somniosus microcephalus. Next base: position 186,370,902 of record NC_140991.1, read on the forward strand.
TTCTCCTAGCTCTGCTGAGCTGCATGCAGATGCTGTGCCTCTGGGGCCATCCAGAAAAAGAGCAGTTCGGGAAATACAGGAACACGTGCAGGAGTCTCTGGAAGGGTTTGCCTGCAGGGTTAGGGTGAGTGTGGAGAGAATGGAGGAGTCCATCTGTAACATCAGCACTGCCGTGGTGGAGGCAATGGTGCATGTATGCACCACCATGGATAGGATGGCAACCACCGTGGAAAGGCTAGCTACCTCAGTGGAAAGGATGGCTACGGTCATGGATGAAATATGTTGCCAGACTCAGGAAAACATGGTGACTGTTCAGAATAGAATGACATCTCTGGAAGAGCAATGGGCAGCTATTGAGCAGAGAGACCAGAGCTTCATGGACATCCTTTTGAGGAGGACTGCCAGTGCAGATACGGGTCCTCATGGTCCCCCTAAATTGCAGCAAGGTACTCTCCAGCCACTTGCCAGCACTGAGGTGTGGCTAACCCATGAGAGGAATGTTGTTGGCAGGACAGGAAGTGTGGCTCTTCTCAAAGTGCTCGATAGACCATGCCACTGCGGAACCCTCGGTCAGAGACCCACTTTGCAGAGACAACTGAGATGGCCGTTTCAGCCCCTGCACAGCCGCAGGAAGAGCAGACTGTTGAAGAGCCCTCCCAGGCTCCCAAACCCAGAGAACACCCACCAAAGGCATCTATGCAGGCACAGCATCCTAGTCAGCAAGGTGTCTCTACATCTGCTGAAGGCACAGGGGAAGCACCACGTAGAAACACGCGTAAGAGAAAGATTAAGCACCTATAGTCACAAGGGGAGTCACTTGGGTGATTTTTCTTTTTTTTCTGACTCTTGCTGGTTTATTATCCTTTTGTCATGTGTTAAAGATAAATTATGTCAAACAGTTGATTGTGTTGCCTATGTGTTATGGGAATTGGCAAAAGCGCATTGAGGGTTCAGGGCGACTTGCTTTTGTAATGCTGATGGCAAAAGTGATAGGAAATAACAGGGTATAGCAAAGATGAAGTATGTTATTGGACAAGTGTCGCCTGCAATTACAGAACTATATGATAGCCACTTTTGGTTGAAGAGTAAGCTTATGCTAATGTGGCATGGCAGTGTGCATACCCTGGTTGACGGGCAACAGTGAACTGGAGGGATGCTGCATTGGTCACAACAGGGAATGCAAAGCTCCCCTCGCCCTCCTCCTACTTCTCTTCCCAGGAAGATCTGCACTGAACCACGTGGTTGCTACTCCTCTGATTATGAGGACCAGGATGAGAGGGCATAAATGTTTCCCATCCCCTTGCTATAGATTTCATTTGAGGCAACAATCTTGCAAGCGCACAGTCGAAGTGGCCTGAAATTATTCCATTCATGCCACACCGCAGATGGGTGTCAGCTTGAACAGTCAGAAGTTCTGTAGATGTGCAAAATATTATCCCATACCTACAACAGCAAAGTTGTTGCATTTGAATGTCAGCCATGTTTCAGGGCGCTTTTAAAGCACTCCACCAATGCATACAAATCATGTCCTCCAGCAACTTGTCTCCTTGAACCTGGCCTGTTTCTGACAAGTTGGGAAACAGGAGCCAGAAGCACGAAAATGGGATACAACTATGAAAATAGGATTAGCAAGGCAGTTAACAGGCTGTTAACTGCCTTAACTACCTGTCCCACCGGTTGGAGATGGGTCAGTTTGGGAGTGGCTAAAAAGATACTCACGATAATCGGGTGGGGGCAGGATGGAGGTGGGTTGGGTGTCTAAAGCCATTTTTTCCGATTTTGGCAGTGGACCCACCTCCAAACCTGCCTCATCAGGACTATTAAAATCGAGCCTTGTGCCTCTGTCAGACAAAGGCAGTTGGTAACCAAAGACAACGCTTGGGTTGCTATGGGATCAGCAGAATGGACTGGTACAGTCTTGAGATAAGACACCATTAGACAGCAACAAGTGACATGGATGATGAAGTAGCCCCACTAAACTTTGAACCAACCATGAACAACAAAGGGTATAGGCATGCCTGAAGGAACCAATCAGTGAGATGTGCATATGAGAATCATGAAGGAAATGTGGACACAAGGAATATAAGAACTAAACAATATCTAGCTTTTACACTGCAGTCGGCTAGGACAGATGGGTCCTAGTCTAACGGAAAGAAGATGTCTAAAGATTCAACAGACTTCAAGTGATTGCTGGTTTGGCCAACGGGGCATTGAAGAATCCAGGACAGGTCTAGTTGTGTTTCTTATTTAATCCATGTATTAGTGATTAAATAAAGGCAATCTCTATGAGAGATAGTGTATCCGTGTGCTTCTGTTAAGGCGGATTCAAGTCCACGAACCCTACTTTAACACCCAATGTGGGAGGTGTGAAAGTCATAAATAATTCCTACAAGACCTTTAGCAGGAGCTGCTTGTCTCTTTGCACCCCAATCATGGATAGGCATCAAGCCTTGGATATAGTGAGTTCTCCTACTAAGCCTCCAATAATACCTTCCAGAAGCTGTTGTCACAAGTCTCAGACTTCTCTCATCAAATATATGATGAATGTCTGCCTTCAGCATAGTGGAAGGACCTGCACAAGGTAGTTTGTGATATGCCTGCCATCTTGAGGTTGCAGATGTTGAAATCCAATGTCAACACCAAGCTTACTCATCATCAACTGCATAATTCAGATCCTCATGTGATGGTCCGTGACAAACAGGCGTTCCCACCACGAGGCTTACTCCCTCTCCTGGGTACTCAGTGATAGAGTCCTGTAGGCTGGATCCTTCTCCCCCTGCAACCACTTGTAGTTCATGCCCCACTTGAGCACATGAGGGTAGATTCACCAAATCTTTGCACGTGGCAAGGTGCCTCAAAATACGGCTGTGCATTGGTAAACTGTGAGTAATCCGCCTGTGGTTTTTCGATGCATGCTGCGGGATGCAGAGTACCTCGCTACATGTGAGGAATCAAAAAATCCACTGTGATTATCTATGCCAGGGGTTCTCAACCTTTTTGCTTCCAAGACCCCCATCCCGTGTTATAAAAATTCTATGGCCTCCCTGTAACACAACAGGAGTATTTTTTCTGTATAAACATTAGTTATTAATAGCTCTATTACACCTTAAATAAAGAATTTATTAAGTCATAAATTTACATAAGCAAAATACTGCGTGAAGTGGCAACCCAGAGGGCGAGTAGTTGGCTTGAGGAGCTAATAGCATTGCTCAATGTGCTGACGTGGTGAGAACCTGTGAGTATTCCATCACGTGTAAGTCAGTACCTTTTAATGTATGCTGTAATAATGTCAGTAGCCATGTTAGTAACAAGCCATTGTAATCGCAAGGCATGATGGGAAGCTAGGCCATATGTAAGCTAAGATGTTAAAAAACTGTAGGTGTCAGCAGTTTGGACAAAACTATGCTTTTGATTTTGAAACCAAGTATAATGAGCAAAAGATAAGGGGGAACTGAAGGCCAGATACTGTGGTTAAAAGAATCACAGGAAAGCAGACGTAAGGGCCTTGAGACTGGGACAGTTGCGATAACAAGTAACATCTGCCAAAGCCTACTAACTGGTTATTAAAAGTTGAGCAATTATCGGTAGTAGCTTGATTATGTATAAATAAACTGCCACGACCATTGTAAATTTGAGAGACTTCGGTGTGCTGAAGGCTTGTAATAAAGTTACTCTCACATCACAGCCTACCCGTGACTCCGAGTGGTTTCTTTCCACAACACTGCGGATGCTGGAAATCTGAAATAAAAACAGAAAATGCTGGAAATACTCAGCAGGTCAGGTAGCATCTGTGAAGAGAGAAACATAGAAACATAGAAGATAGGAGCAGGAGTAGGCCATTTGGCCCCTCGAGCCTGTTCCGCCATTTAATGAGATCATGGCTGATCATCCAAATTCAGTACCCTGTCCCTGCTTTCTCCCCATATCCCTTGATCCCTTTAGCCTTAAGAAATATATCTAATTCCTTCTTGAATATATTTAATGAGTTGGCCTCAACTGCCTTCTGTGGTACAGAATTCCACAGGTTCACCACTCTCTGGGTGAATAAATTCCTCCTCATCTCAGTCCTAAATGGCTTACCCCTTATCCTTAGACTATGACCCCTGGTTCTGGACTCCCTCGCCATCAGGAACATCCTTCCTGCATCTAGTCTGTCTAGTCCTGTTAGAATTTTATAAGTTTCAATGAGATCCCCTCTCATTCTTCTAAACTCCAGTGAATATCAGCCTAATCGACCTAATCTGTCTTCAAACATCATTCCTGCCATCCCAGGTATCAGTCTGGTGAATCTTCGCTGCACTCCCTCCATGGTAAGAACATCCTTCCTCAGATAAGGCGATAAAAACTGCACACAACACTCAAGGTGTGGTCTCACCGAGGCCCTGTACAACTGCAGCAAGACATTCTTGCTCCTGTACTCGAATCCTCTCGCTATGACGGCCAACATACCATTTGTCTTCTTAACCGCCTGCTGCACTTGCATGCTTACCTTCAGCAACTGGTGCACAAGGACACCCAGATCTCGTTGCACTTCCCCTTTTCCCAATCTATTGCCGTTCAGATAATAATCTGTCTTCCTGTTTTTGCCACCAAAGTGGATAACCTCGCATTTATCCACATTATACTGCATCTGCCCAATCACCCAACCTGTCCAAATCACACTGGAGTTTCTCTGCATCCTCCTCACAGCACAGATGCCCACCCAGCTTTGTGTCGTCTGCAAACTTGGAAATATTACATCTAGTTCCCTCGTCTAGATCATTAATGTATACTGTGAATAGCTGGGGTCCTAGCACCGATTCCTACGGTACCCCACTAGTCACTGCCTGCCACTCAGAAAAAGACCCGTTTATTCCAACTCTTTGCTTCCTGTCTGCCAACCAGTTCTCTATCCAAGTCAGTACCTTACCCCAATCCCTTTAACTTTGCACGCTAATCTCTTATGCGGGACCTTATCGAAAGCCTTCTGAAAGTCCAAATACACCACATCCACTGGTTCTCCCTTATTTATCCTACCAGTTACATCCTCAAAAAATTCCAGTAGATTATTCAAGCATGATTTACCTTTTGTAAATCCATGTTGACTTTGTCCGATCCTGTCACTGTTTTCCAAGTGCTCTGCTATTACATCTTTTATAATAGACTCTAGCATTTCCCCCACTATTGATGTCAGGCTTACCGGTCTATAATTCCCCGTTTTCTCTCTACCACCTTTTTTGAATAGTGGGGTTACATTAGCTACCCTCCAATCCATGGGAACTATTCCAGAATCTATAGAATTTTGGAAGATGACCAGCAATGCATCTACTATTTCTAGTGCCACTTCCTTAAGAACCCTAGGATGTAGATTAACAGCTCCTGGGGATTTATCGGCCTTCAATCCCGTCAATTTCCCTAACACCATTTCCCTACAAATACTGATTTCATTCAATTCTTCCCTCTCATTAGACCCTATGTTCCCCGACATCTCTGGGGTGTTATTTGTGTCCTCATTTGTGAAGACAGAACCAAAGTATGCATTTAATTGGTCTGCCATTTCTTTGTTCCCCATTATAAATTTCCCTGATTCTGACTGCAAGGGACCTAAGCTTGACTTCACCAATCTTTTTCTCTTCACATATCTATAGAAGCTTTTACAGTCAGTTTTTATGTTCCCTGCAAGCTTACCCTCATATTCTATTTTCCCCTTCTTAATTAATCCCTTTGTCCTCCTTTGCTGAATCCTAAACTGCTCCCAATCCTCAGGTTTGCTGCTTTTTCTGGCCAATTTATATGTCCTCTCCTTGGATCTTATGCTATCCCTAATTTCCCTTGTTAGCCACGGTTGAGTCACCTTTTTTGTTTTATTTTTATGTCAAACAGGAATGAACAAATTCTGTAGTTCATCCATGCAATCTTTAAATGTTTGCCATTGCCTATCCACCTTCAACCCTCTAAGTAATGCTCCCCAATCCATCGTAGCCAACTTGCTCCTCATACTATCGTAGTTTCCTTTATTTTAATTCAGGACCCTAGTCTCTGAGTCAACTACTTCACTCTCCATCTTAATGAAGAATTCTATCATATTATGATTGCTCCGACCCAAGGGGCCTCGCACAATATTGCTAATTAATCCTTTCTCATTATATAATACCCAGTCTAAGATGGCCTGATCTCTAGTTGGTTCCTCGACATATTGGTCCAGGAAACCATCCCGTATACACTCTAGGAATTCCTCCTCCACAGTATTGTTACTAATTTGGTTAGACCAATCTATATGTAGATTAAAGTCACCCATGATAACTGCCGTGTCCTTATTGCACAGATCTTTAATTTCCCATTTAATGCCATCCCCAAACTCAGCATTACTGTTTGGGGGTCTGTATACAATTCCCACTAATGTTTTCTGACCCTTTGTATTTCTCAGCTCTACCCATTTCACATCATCAGAGCTAATATCCTTCCTTACTATTGTGTTAATCTCCTCTTTAACCAGCAATGCTACCCCACCTCCTTTGCCTTTTTGCCTGTCCTTCCTGAATATTGAATACCCCTGGATGTTGAATTCCCAGCCTTGGTCACCCTGGAGTCATGTCTCCGTAATTCCAATTATATCATATCCGTTTACATCTATTTGCACAGCTAATTCATCCACCTTATTACGAATGCTTCTCGCATTAAGACACAAAGCCTTCAGGCTTGTTTTTTTAACACTCTTAGTCCTTTTAGAATTATTATTTACTGTAGCCCTGTTTGATTTACACCCTTGATTTCTCTGCCTTCCGCTTTTGCTTTTCTCCTTCCTGTCTTTTGTTTCTATCGTTGCTTCCCTTTCCTCTGTCTCCCTGCACAGGTTCCCAACCCCCTGCCATTTTAGTTTAAACCCTCCCCAACAGCACTAGCAAACACTTCCCCTAGGACATCGGTCCTGGTCCTGCCCAGGTGCAAACCGTCCAGTTTGTACTGGTCCCACCTTCCCCAGAACCGGTTCCAATGACCCAGGAATTTGAATCCCTCCCCCTTGCACCATTCCTCTAGCCACGTATTCATCTGAAATATCCTTCTATTTCTACTCTGACTAGCACATGGCACTGATAGCAATCCTGAGATTACTACCTTTGAGGTCCTATTTTTTAATTTACCTCCTAACTATATTCAGCTTTTAGGACCTCATCCCATTTTTTTTACCTATATCATTGGTACCTATATGCACCACAACAACTGGCTCTTCACCCTCCCCCTCCAGAATGCCCTGCAGCCACCCCGAGACATCCTTGATCCTTGCACCAAGGAGGCAACATACCATCCTGGAGTCTCATTTGCAGCTGCAGAAACACCTATCTATTCCCTTTACAATAGAATTCCCTATCACTATAGCTCTCCCGCTCTTTTTCCTCCCATCCTGAGCAGCAGGACCACCCATGGTGCCAGGAAGTTGGCTGCTGCTGCCTTCCCCCGATAAGCCATCTCCCTCAACAATATCTAAAGCGGTATATCTGTTTGAGAGGGGCATGGCCAAAGGGGACCCCTGCACTACCTGCCTGTGCCTACTACTCTGCCTTGCGGTCACCCATTCCCTTCCTGTCTGTGCAGCTTTTACCTGCGGTGTGACCAACCCATTGAACGTGCTCTCCACGATATCCTCAGCATCACAAATGCTCCAGTATGTATCCATTCGCAGCTCCAGCGCCGCAATGTGGTCTGCCAGTAGCTGCAGCTGGGGACACTTCCCGCACACATGGTCGTCAGGGACACAGGAAGTGTCCCTGATTTCCCACATGGCGCAGGAGAAGCATACCACGGGGCCAAGCTGTGCTGCCATGACTTACCCTTTAATTAATTTAAATTAAATTAAATCAAATCAATACCACTAATTACACTACAATTAAATGATATACTCAAGGGCCCTTGGGTACTAGCACTCCCCGCTACATAACAAAAACCTTAGAAACTTTAACCACAAAAATTAAGACCTTCTAAACTTTATAAACTATCAATCTTAACTGTCAAACTATAGAGTAGTATAAATACTCACCTGGCCGTACTCACCCAATCAGCTGCTTCCTCTTGCCTGCGTCGCTGTTTGAATCGTGACGTGGCTCCGGAACGCCGCCGCTGGTCTGTGAGATCGGTAAGCCTCGGCTTCTCCCGCACTGGGCTTCTGATGAAAAGTCATCGACCTGAAACGTTAATTCTGTTTCTCTCTCCACAGATGCTGCCTGACCTGCTGAGTGTTTCCAGCATTTTCGGTTTTTATCCCAAATTTCCATTATGTGCCCATTTGCTGCCCAAGGTCTGCTCCACCCCTTCAACCGTTTGCTTAGCAGCAAATGAACCAGGAGGAACAAGCGCAGTGCTCACTACAGGCTTGTTTTCTGCACACTTGGACTAAAATTCCAGGTTAATGCCCTCTATTTTGGACAAATGTAAGAAGTCACACAACACCAGGTTATAGTCCAACAGCTTTATTTGAAATCACAAGCTTTCGGAGCGCTGCTCCTTCGTCGGGTGAAGTGGAGAAATGCATAAAGACACAGCTTATATAGTCAGAGAATCATGTCAGATGTTTACAGGTAATGTTTCCAACTGCCATTTATCACACCTCGGCAGAGAGATAATCACAGCAATCAAAGGTGTGAATGGTGTCCAAACAGGTCAGTCAGGAGAACATTACATATGCTATTTTGGAAACAGAACTTCCCTCTTATTTCGATACAAAACCCCAACACGGTGGTGAAAGCCAGTAACTTGAATTAACAGCACCAGTAATAGCAGAGGGGGATGACACATGAGAGAAATGGAGAAAAAAACGGGGCCCTGAACAACTTTAACCCACCCGCCCTCATCACCATAAATCCTTTAGTGACAAAGGCAGCTCTCCTCTTTCCTCCTCATCCAACTCTTTCACAAATAGCTGGCGGTACCTCAAAGGACACGAGAGCCCCGACTAAGCCTATCCGTCTGTCAGCGAAGCACATGGTGATGAATATGAATATAAACCTCTGAGTCTGAGGTAAATTTCTCTATTTTCTTGCCTGTTTGTTTCACCTCCATTTTGTGTGCATCATCCCTGTGTCTTACTGAACTATTTTCACAACTTTTTGTTCTTTTGCCTTTTAATTGCCTCATTCAAACAAACAATGGTTTTGGTGGTCGATGTAGCACCTGCTCCTCTGCAACAGGCTGACTTGACTTCTGCCCTGCTGTTCCTTCCCCTGCCGTTTGGTTGTGTTTAGTTCTATGAAGTGGTTTCTCCACCTTCGAGTTCTGATGAAGATTCAACAGCCGAAGCATTCACCTGACTTTTTTTCTTTTCATGAGGGGTCGATGTATTTCGTGCATCATTTGTTTTTATTTCCTTGACTTTTACCCATTGAATTCCCCCTCCCCTGTGCACTTGGTTCAGTCCAAGAAGCTGCTTTTATACTGGTTTCTTGCCATTTTAGTTGCTGTTTGCTCCTGACTTGTGGGTCTTGTGCAGCTGGCAGCAACTGCAAGGTAAACGTGCTGGATGTGCCAAGGCTGGTATCTAGGATACCATTTTTAGAAAAAAATTCAACTGTATCTCCCCCATAGCTGGCCTTAGCGTCTTGATGGCTGGCCTTAAGTGTACCTGGCAAGCTAACTTGAGGGTTGGCACCAGCTACAGGAGCCAGCAAGAAAGCAACATAAAAACAGCTATAGAAGGAACTTGTTTATTTCCTGATACTGAAATAGAAGGATTCAAGTCAAAACATCAGACAATCTGGTTGCATGACAAAACCGACGGCCCTGTCGTGTATTACCAGCAACTTCTGTTTTATTAATTTCCACCATTTACAGTTTTCTTTCCCCTAGTCAGCATGCACAGTCTTTGTATCACTGAGAATGTTCTGCTCATCTCAATACCCAGGGGAGACTACTGATGTTTATGCCATAACAATCAGTAGTCTCCCCATATATTGAGGGAACAAACCAAACCAATCTTCTTGCAGACCCCTAGGGGAGCCCAGTTGAGAACCCCTGACCTATACTATCCCTATAGTGCAGTGCTGAGGGAGTGTTGCATTGTCAGAGGTGTTGTCCTTTGAATGAGATGATTAAACTGTCTCATTTACCTGTTCAAATGGACATTGAAAATAATTCAGATCCTCATATGATGGTCCGTGACAAAGAGGCGTTCTCCCAGTTCTGACGAAAGGTCATCGACCTGAAACATTAAATCTGGCTGGGATTTTGCTCACCTCGGCGGGTCCGTGGCAGGCGATGTCGGTGGCAGGTCCCGACCCCACTGCTGTCTCCATCCCACTCGGTAAAATGAATTTCCCTTGATGGGGCTTGTTAAGTCTGCCCAGCGCATTTCCCGGACAATTAGAGGAAGCGGGTCTGGTGACGTCATTTGATGACGTGTCATCAGTCAGTTTCCTTAAAGGGACCATGGCCAACTTTATTTTGACATTTGTGTTGTCAGTGTTTTACAGCATTGAGGTGCTGCAAACACTGAGAATGACTGCACAAAAGCACAGGGCTGCACCCAGGCTCTCCCATGACTTCCTCCATATGCTTATGGAGGGAGTCATAGCACACAGGGAGGTCCTCTTTCCTTTCGATGGGTGGAAGAGACCTCCCCAGGAGATCGACACAGCCTGGGTGCACATTGCAGAGGAGGGCACAAGCAGGGATGTGGTCAGGAGGACCTGGGTGCAGTGGCGCAAATGTTTCAATGATCTCAGTAGATCACGAAATGTTAGTACAAAGCCACACTCAACCTCATCCTGCTGTGCCTCTCATCACATCCCCATCACTCTGCCTTCCCAACCCTACTCCTGCACATCCTTACTCATACCTTGCACCTCCACCCATCCCTCTCTCGCTATGTTATCACTTCCCCATCTCACTCGCCACCCCTCACACTCACCCTCATCCTAGTGCAATCATACCAACTAATAACACACAAGGGTAGGTACTTAGGTGTTTTATGCAATGTTCATGTGAAGTTTTTGTAAATGTGGTGTCAAACATTGAAACCTTTATTTTCAAGACTTTGCGTTCTTGGACAGATTTGTGTGCACCTTTGGAAATGGCTTAGTGAGTTGCAGTGAATGGTGAGACATGACAGTACCCCCCGCAATGGTAATGAATGTGAAAGGAATGGCTTGGGCATTGTAGGGATGCTTTATGGTGTTTGTGTGGGGTGGTGCCAACCTGGCGCATCATGTGGCAGCCAGGGTGCACAGTGTCAAATTAAGTAAATCTGGCCATGATGAGGACATCCCTGGTCTCCCAGGCAGCAATGTGGTGGGGTGCTGATGCTCTCTGTTCTGTGCAGCATCAGGTGATTGTGGAGAAGGTTGGTGTTGTTGTTGGTACTGCCGGTGTACCTGGTGCTGGTGTTAGGGGCTGATCGTGGTGGGATTCTGAGAACCAAGATGAGCGAATAAAAAGGGCACCCATTCTGATGGAAAAGATGGCAGGTGAAGTAGAGATGACAGAAGTGATCTGTCCATGGTGAGAGAGGTAATGAGGTCAGGCTGGATGGAGACTTGTGGAAATATAGTGAGGAAGAGCTTGTGGCTGAGGGAAGATACCTCTGTAAGGTGGGAACTTTTACTTTACATTTGAAGCTGTCATCTCATCAGCTGATTCAATGGCCACTGAACTCCCACCTCAGCTTGACAGATGTGGCCCATGACTAGCGTGGACCCTGTGAGCAGGCTGTCAAATGCAAAAGGTAAGCTGAAAATCATTCTTAAGTGTCTCTAAACAAGCCACTAATTACATGAATTGGGTCCCCCACCGCTGCCTGTCGAGCCTGCTAAGTGCTGACAGACCCAACATTGGGAAAGGCGCGTGGCAGCGAGTTGACAGCGGGTTCTCGACTTGCAGTAAAAAAAAAACACCTTCCCACCCGACCCACCACTGATCATGCTCGCTGACCCCTCGCAAAATTCTGGCCGTTGTTTCTCTCTCCATAGGTGCTGCCTGACCTGCTGAGTATTTCCAGCATTTTCTGTTTTTATTTATTATTGAATAATAACATAGTTATGTTAATCATAATTCTGTGCATCCTTTGCTTTTATAAGGTTTGATCCTGAGTCCAGCTATTCAAAATTAAATTTCAATGATTAGCTGTGGCACATTCTACAACTTCCTTTTTATCAGAAAAAGCTAATTGAGCTTCCTCAATACATTGTTCTGATTTGTTGCAACATGGTTAGAATGGATGTCAGCAATAACTTAATAATCTGCCAGTCCTCAGGAAGCATAGACAGACTGTTGAAATGGGCGGACACATGGCAGATGAAATTTAACGCAGAGCAGTGTGAAGTGATACATTTTGGTAAGAAGAATGAGGATTGGCAATATAAACTCAGAGGTACAATTTTAAAGGGGGTGAGAGGTTGAGAAGGCTGATGAAAGAGCATGTGGGATCCCTGGATTTACTAGTAGAGTCGTAGACCGCGATTTTTCCTATCGATGCGACATCAGACGTACAGACGTGATTTTGCATCAATTGGCCTTGTTAAGCCCGCCCTGCTACAACCTGTTAACAAGCAGTTAAGTGCCTATAATCTTCTTCCCGCTGCTAGGTGTCGGGTCCATGCACAAATCGAGGACCTGACACCTGGGAAGATTGTTTGGAGGCGGCTTGACAGCGGGTTTCCGACCCGCTGTCAATCTTTGTGATTTTGCTGGATGTCCCGCCTCCAAAGCTGCCCCCTGAGCGCCGGCAAAATTCCGGCCGTAGAGTACAAAAGCAAGGAAATTATGCTAAACAGATATTTCCACATGTGGGGGAGTTCAAAAATAGGGGCCATCAATATAAGATAGTCACTAATAAATCCAATAAGGAATTCAGGAGAAACTTCTTTATGGTAGTACAGTGGTTGTGTTGCTGGACTAGTGAGCCATGAGCTTAAATCCCACCATGGCAGTTGGGGAGTTTAAATTCAGTCAATTAATTAAATAAATTTGGAATAAAAAGCTAGTATCAGTAATGGTGAGCATGAAACTACCGGATTGTCATAAAAATCCATCTGGTTCCCCTTTAGGGAAGGAAATCCTTACGCAGTCTGGCCTACGTCTGACTCAAGACCCATAGCAATGTGGTTGACTTTTAACTTCCCTCTGAAATGACATAGCAAGCCATTCAGTTGTATCAAAACTGCTATGAAAAACAATAATAAGAATAAGAATGGACGGACCACCTGGCATCGATCTAGGCACCGGATTCGGATACGATAAAGGTACACCCAGCCCAGTTGACCCTGCAAAGTCCTCCTCACTAACACCTGGGGACTTGTGCTAAAATTGGGAGAGCTGTCACACAGACTAGTCAAGCAACAGCCTGACATAGTCATACTCACAGAATCATACCTTTCAGCCAATGCCCCAGACTCTTCCATCACCATCCCTGGGTATGTCCTGTCCTACAAGAGATGGCAGCACTGTGGTATACAGTCAGGAGGGAGTGGCCCTGGGAGTCCTCAACATTGACTCCGCACCCCATGAAGTCTCATGGCATCAAGTCAAATATGGGCAAGGAAACCTCCTGCTGATTACCACCTACCGACCTCCCTCAGCTGATAAACCAGTATTCCTCCACATTGAACATCACTTGGAAGAAGGACTGAGGGTAGCAAGGGCACAGAATGTATTCTGGGTGGGGAACTTCAATGTCCATCACCAAGAGTGGCTCGGTAGAACCACTACTGATTGAGCTGGCTGAGTCCTGGAGGACATAGCTGCCAGACTGGGTCTGTGGCAGGTGGTGAGAGAACTAACATGAGGGGAAAACTTCAGTTGTGCCTAAAAATGAGGTGCCAACCTGGTGAAGCTACAACACAGGACAACATACATGCTAAACAGTGGAAGCAGCATGCTATAGACAGAGCTAAGCAATCCCACGACCAATCGATCAGGTCAAAGCTCTGCAGTCCTGCCGCATCCAATCGTGAATGGTGGTGGACAATTAAACAACTAACCGGAGGCGGAGGTTCCATGAATATCCCCATCCTCAATGATGGCGGAGCCCAGCACGTGAGTACAAAAGACAAGGCTGAAGCGTTTGCAACCATCTTCAGCCAGAAGTGCCGAGCGGATGATTCATCTCAGCCTCCTCCTGAGGTCCCCACCACCACAGAAGCCAGTCTTCAGCCAATTCGATTCACTCCTCGTGAGCACACTGGATACAACAAAGGCTTTGGGCCCCGACAACATCCTGGCTGTAGTGCTGAAGACTTGTGCTCCAGAACTGGCCGTGCCTCTAGCCAAGGTGTTCCAGTACAGCTACAACACTGGCATCTATCCGACAAAGTAGAAAATTGCCCAGGTATGCCCTGTCCACAAAAATCAGGACAAATCCAATCCGGCCAATTACCGCCCCATCAGTCTACTTTCAATCATCAGCAAAGTGATGGAAGGTGTCGTCAACAGTGCTATCAAGTGGCACTTACTCACCAATAGCCTGCTCATCGATGCCCAGGTCAGGTTCCACCAGGACCACTTGACTCCCGACCTCATTACAGCCTTGGTCCAAACATGGACAGAAGAGCTGAATTCTAGAGGTGAGGTGAGACTGAGTGCCATTGACATCAAGGTAGCATTTGACTGAGTGTGACATCAAGGAGCCCTAGTAAAACTGAAGTCAATGGGAAACAGGGGAAGACTCTCCACTGGCTGGAGTCATACCTAGTGACATAAGAAAACTACTAGGCACTTGGTCTAAATCAACTGTTTTCAACTTGGATATCTAGTTCTGTCCTTCACTAGTTCCTGTTAAAGAATGTCCTGAGCAAGCTGGACCCATGCCCAATTATTTATACTCTCCCTGGACAGCGCCACCAGCAGGCCACCCAGTATCATTTCATAAGTCATTTCCACATGAATGACAAGATTCATGTCACCTAGCACAAAGGAAGATGGTTGTGGTTGTTGGAGGCCAACCATCTCAGCCCCAGGACATCACTGCCAGAGTTCCTCAGGGCAGTGTCCTAGGCCCAACCATATTCAACTGCTTCATCAATGATCTTCCCTCCATCAATAATGCCAGGAGTGGGGATGTTCGCTGATGATTGCACAGTGATCAGTTCCATTCGCAACTCCTCAGATAATGAGGCAGTCCGTGCCTGCATGCAGCAAGACCTGGAGAACATTCAGGCTTGGGCTGATAAGTGGCAAGTAACACACAAGTGCCAGACAATGACTATCTTCAACAAGAGAAAGTCTAACCGCCTCCCCTTGACGTTCAATGGCATTCCCATTGTCAAATTCCCTCACCTTCAACGTCCTGAGGGTCACCACTAACCAGGAACTTAACTGGACCAGCCACATAAATGCTGTGGCTACAAGAGCAGGTCAGAGGCTAGGTATTCTGCGGCGAGTGTCTCACCTCCTGACTCCCCAAAGCTTTCCCACCATCTACAAGGCATAAATAAGGAGTGTGATGGAATACTCTCCACTTGCCTGGATGAGTGCAGCTCCAACAACACTAAAGATGTTCAACACCCTTCAGGACAATGCAGCCTTCTTGATCGGCACCCCATCCACCACCTTAAATATTCACTCCCTCCACCACTGCAGTGTGTACCATCTACAAGATATACTGCAGCAACTCGCCAAGGTTTCTTAGGCAGCACCTCCCAGACCCTCAACCTTTAACACCTAGGACAAGGGCAGCAGGGGCATGGGAACACCACCACCTCCAAGTTCCCCTCCAAGTCACACACTATCCTGACTTGGAAATATATCACCCTTCCTTCATCGACTGCAGTGGTTCAAGAAGACGGCTCACCACCACCTTCTCAAGAACAATTAGGGATGGGCAATAAATGCTGGCCTCGCCAGCGACACCCACATCCCCTGAATTAATAAAAAAGACAGAGTGATTAGAATATGGAACTTGCTACCATATGGAGTGGTTGAGGCGGATAGCGTAGATGCATTTAAGGGGAAACATAGAAACATAGAAACATAGAAGATAGGAGCAGGATTAGGCCATTTGGCCCCTCGAGCCTGTTCCGCCATTTAATGACATCATGGCTGATCATCCAAATTCAGTACCCTGTCCCTACTTTCTCCCCATATCCCTTGATCCCTTTAGCCTTAAGAAATATATCTAACTCCTTCTTGAATATATTTAATAAGTTGGCCTCAACTGCCTTCTGTGGTAGAGAATTCCAAAGGTTCACCACTCTCTGGGTGAAGAAATTCCTCCTCATCTCTGTCCTAAATGGCTTACCCCTTATCCTTAGTCTGTGACCCCTAGTTCTGGACTCCCCCGCCATTGGGAACATCCTTCCTGCATCTAGTCTGTCTAGGCCTGTTAGAATTTTATAAGTTTCAATGAGATCTCCTCTCATTCTTCTCAACTCCCGCGAGTATAAGCACAATTGACCCAATCTCTCCTCATATGTCATTCCTGCCATCCCAGGTATCAGTCTGGTGAATCTTTGCTGCACTCCCTCCATGGCAAGAACATCCTTCCTCAGATAAGGCGATCAAAACTGCACACAATACTCAAGGTGTGGTCTCACCAAGGCCCTGTACAACTGCAGCAAGACATTCTTGCTCCTGCACTCGAATCCTCTCGCTATGAAGGCTAACATACCATTTGCCTTCTTAATCGCCTGCTGCACCTGCATGCTTACCTTCAGCGACTGGTGCACAAGGACACCCAGGTCTCATTGCAATTCCCCTTTTCCCAATCAATTGCCGTTCAGATAATAATCTGTCTTCCTGTTTTTGCCACCAAAGTGGATAACCTCGCATTTATCCACATTATACTGCATCTGCCATGCATCTTCCCAATCACCCAACCTGTCCAAATCATACTGGAGTTTCTCTGCATCCTCCTCACAGCACACACGCCCACCCAGCTTTGTGTCGTCTGCAAACTTGGATATATTACATTGTAGGAATTGACGAATTCCTAACTAATAACTGAGGTCGACTCAGGAGATCAATCAAACAGGTCTTTAATGTAAGACTAAACGAGTTCAAACAGTTTGTTGAGATCGATACAGGAGAACCACAAAAACAGGTCTTAACAAGATGGAGATTCCACGAGGACTGCTTGGGCAGTCACGTGGTTTGCGACGTGACGTCATCGCGTTTACCCGTGTTTTCCCGTGCTCTTAAAGGGGCCACGCCCCGTACATACAAACTCTATATACAAAACAAAGTGATGTCTAACACAATGGTACAGGCTTAGGCTGGTGTTAGAACATCGTTAAAGGGAATTATATACAGTTGCCCAGAGTTATTCAGTGGCTCCGCCACATGCGCCCCCCAGAATTCGCTTTAATGGACAAAGTCAAACGGTGAGGGGGTCTGATGAGCCTGTCGGAATGACTCCTGTACTCCTGAGGTGGAGGCTGCTGGGCGGCTGGCGGTCTGGTGGGCGGTTGCACTTGGTCTGCCGTAACGGCGATGGGTGGCCGACCTCGTCTCGGCGGTTGTGCTGTCTCAACGGGGCGGTCGAGGTCCAGATGTGCTGGCTTTAAGCGATCGACTGAAATGTGGTCTGGTTTACCACCGAAATCTACCGTGAAGGTTTTGTCCCCTGCCTCCAACACGCGGAAGGGACCAGTATTTGGGGCCTTGAGTGGATCCCTATGTGCATCATGGCGAATAAAGACATATTCCGCCTTGTGAAGCTCCGTGGGAATGTGCGAACTCCGCAGCCCGTGGTGCGAAGTGGGCACTGGCGCGAAACATCTGGCCGCCTCCTGGTGACTAGTAAGCTGGTCAGACGCGGACCAAGGCTTTGTCGATGCTGGTAGGAAATCCCCTGGGACTCGCAGCGGTTGACCGTACACCAGCTCCGCTGATGAAGAGTGAAGGTCTTCTTTGGGGGCCGTGCAAAGGCCCAACAGGACCCACGGTAGCTTGTCTGCCCATCCAGCGTCCTGGAGGCTGGCCCTCAGGGCGGCTTTCAGTGACCGGTGGAAACGTTCACAGAGACCATTCGCCTGTGGATGGTAGACTGTGGTGTGGTGTAATTTGACACCGAGTCCTTGGGCCACTGCATTCCAGAGTTCGGAGGAAAACTGCGGTCCCCTGTCTGAAGAAATATCTGCGAGCACGCCGAAGCGGGCGACCCAGGTGGAAATGAACGCCCTGGCCATGTCCACCGACGTAGTGGATGATAGGGGAACCGCCTCCGGCCATCTGGTGGTGCGGTCAACCATGGTCAGGATGTGTGAAAAACCATGGGAGGGTGGAAGTGGACCCACCGGTCCACATTGACATGGTCAAAACGTCGCTCCGGAACTGTGAAGGTGGCCAACGGAGCTTTGATGTGGCGCTGTACTTTGGCCTTTTGGCAGACCACGCAGGTGTTGGTCCAGTCGCGGACATCCTTGTGTATGCCGTGCCATACGAATTTCGCTGACATCAGCTTCTGAGAGGCCTTCATTCCTGGGTGTGACAACCCACGTATGGCGTCGAACACTTTGCGGCGCCAGACGACTGGTACGACAGGGCGAGGGTCCCGTACGGAGACGTCACACAACAGCGTGGTACCTGCCGAATGGAACTTGACGTCGGCCAACTGTAGGCCAGTGACGGTTGTTCTGTAGGCTTGGACTGCTGGGTCTGAGGCTTGATCCGCTGCCATGAGGGCGTAATCGATGCCTAAATGAACTGTATTGACGGTCGCGCGGGAGAGGCAGTCAGCCACCAGGTCGTCCTTACCGGCCACATGCTGTATATCCGTGGTGAATTCGGATATGTAGGTCAGTTGACGTTGCTGTCGGGATGACCACGGTTCAGCGGTCTTGGCCATGGCGAAGGTGAGCGGCTTATGGTCCACGAAGGCGGTGAATAGACGTCCTTCCAGGAGGAAGCGAAAATGGCGGATGGCCAGAAAAAGGGCGAGCAACTCCCGGTCGAACGTGCTATATGCTCTCTCATTCCGCCGCAGTTGATGGCTGAAGAATGCCAACGGCTGCCACGTCCTGTTCACCCACTGCTCTTGCACGGCGCCGATTGTGTAATCTGACGCATCGGTGGTGAGGGCGATGGTGGCTCCTGGCAGTGGGTGTGCCAGCATAGTCGCGTTGGCCAAGGCGCTTTTGGTGTCGGCGAACGCCCGGGCCATGTCATCCGTCCAGTCTACCGTATTCTTGCCAGTCTTGCCCTTGAGGGCCTCGTACAGGGGCTGCATGAGTAGTGCTGCCTTAGGCACGAAACGGTGGTAAAAGTTTACCATGCCTAGGAATTCCTGCAGGGCCTTAATGTTTTGCGGGCATGGAAAGGATGACACCGCCTCTACCTTCGCTTGTAATGGAACCGTTCCCTCTGAAGTGGTGCGATGCCCCAGGAAATCAATTTGGTGCAGGCCAAACTGACACTTGGCCAGGTTGATAATCAGGCCGTGTTGGCTGAGACGTCGAAAAAGGGTGCATAGGTGACAGATATATTCTTCTTTAGTGGGACTGGCAATGAGAATATCGTCCAGGTAGATGAAGTGGAACTTCAGGTCCCGCAGCACGGAGTCCATCAGGCGTTGGAAAGCCTGGGCGGCGTTCTTTAGCCCAAACGGCATTCGTAAAAACTCGAAAAGGCCAAATGGGGTGATGACTGCGGTCTTCTGGACGTCTTGGGAATGAACTGGGACCTGGTGGTAGCCCCGGACGAGGTCGACTTTTGAGAAGACAGTGTTCCCTGCCAAATGGGCGGAGAAATCCTGGATGTGGGGGATCGGGTACTGATCAGGAGTGGTGGCGTCGTTTAGGCGTCGATAGTCGCCGCATGGCCGCTATCCGTCGCCAGGCTTCGGGACGATGTGGAGGGGTGAAGACCAGGGACTATTCGACTGGCGAATAATCCCTAACCGCTCCATGGTCGCGAACTCCGCTTTTGCGACCGCCAGCTTGCCAGGTTCCAGGCGCCGGGCCCGCGCGTAGACCGGGGGGGGCGTTGGTGGTGATGTGGTGTTCCACACCATGTTTCGTGGCCGTGGAGGAGAACGTGGGTCTTGTCAGGTCGGGGAATTCGCCGAGCAGGAGAGCGAACTCATCCGGAGGCGGAAAAGCACAGGCGATGGTGCGCGACGTAGTTTTACTGCGGTAACAAGGGATAGAATGAAAAGTTGCCGCGTTGATCAGCTGTCGGTTCCTCACGTTGACCAGGAGGCTGTTGGCGCACAGTAAATCCGCGCCGAGAATGGGTTGCGAAACCTTAGCCATACCAAACTCCCAGTGAAAACGTTGGCCCCCGAAACACACCTGCACTCGCCGTCTGCCGAAGGTCTGAGTTGCTCCGCCATTGGCCGTTTCAAGGGCAAGGCCGTGAATCACGGTCTGCACATCGAGGGCGGATGCGGGTAAAATGCTGCACTGCGCTCCGGTGTCGCACAGAAAACGATGACTGGAGAGAGTATCGGTGATAAACAGCAACTTGCCTGTGTAGCCGATTGCCATCGTGGCCATGGGGCACCTGTTAGACCCGTTCCTCGGTGGCCGTAGTTGTTTTTTTCTTTGGGAAAAGCTGCAGGGAGGGCGGCAACGTCTCGCTTTCACGCCGAACTGCACGTGGTAGAAACACAGCCCAGCAGGCTGACGAGCTGGGGCGGCATCTGTGGGGGATGGGCGCCTCATGGCGGTGCAGTACTGCTGAGTAACCGCGAAAATTTTGTCCGCCTCTGCCGCAAGTGCTGCGCAGTCCTCAACTTCAGACCTGGCCAGGGCAGCTTGCACCTGCTCCGGCAGCTGGCTGAGGAATATTTCACGGAATAGAAAGCATTCCGGTTCTGAGCCAAGGAGTGTGAGCATTTGGCTCATTAACTCCAAAGGCTTGGAGTCCCCGAGCCCGGGCATAGCGAGCAATCGACGGGCGCGCTCTGATTTAGTGAGCCCGAAAACTTGCAGCAACCGCGCCTTGAGGGTTTCATACTTGCACTCCGTTGGAGGGTTCTCGAGGAGGCTGACGATCCGCGAGGCGGTAGAGCTGTCGAGTGCGGAAACCACATAGAGATATTTGGTCAGATCCACAACGATGTCCCTCAGGGCGAACTGGGCCTCGACCTGAATAAACCACGAGGTCGCTTGCTGCTCCCAGAATTGCGGTAGCTTCAGCAAAACGGCGTTGGCCTCCATGTTGTGTCCTTTTTGCGAAAAACGTTCACAAAAAACGGGGTCACCAATGTAGGAATTGACGAATTCCTAACTAATAACTGAGGTCGACTCAGGAGATCAATCAAACAGGTCTTTAATGTAAGACTAAACGAGTTCAAACAGTTTGTTGAGATCGATGCAGGAGAACCACGAAAACAGGTCTTAACAAGATGGAGATTCCACAAGGACTGCTTGGGCAGTCACGTGGTTTGCGACGTGACGTCATCACGTTTACCCGCATTTTCCCGTGCCCTTAAAGGGGCCACGCCCCGTACATACAAACTCTATATACAAAACAAAGTAATGTCTAACACAATGGTATAGGCTTAGGCTGGTGTTAGAACATTGTTAAAGGGAATTATATACAGTTGCCCAGAGTTATTCAGTGGCTCCGCCACAACATCTAGTTCCCTCATCTAGATCATTAAGCTAGATAAACACATGAGGGATAAAGGATTAGAAGGTCAAGCTGGTAGGGTTAGATGAAGAAGGGTGGGAGGAGGCTTGTGTGGACCATAAACACCGGCATGGACCTGTTGGGCTGAACGGCCTGTTTCTCTGCTGTAAATTCTATGTAAACCTTTATAAAACAATGGTTAGGCCTTAGCTGGAGTATTGTGTCCAATTCTGGGCACCACACTTTAGGAAGGATGTCAAAGCCTTAGAGAGGGTACAGGAGAGATTTGCAAGAATGGTACCATGGATGAGGGACTTCAGTTATGTGGAGGGGCTGGAGAAGCTGGGGTTGTTCTCCTTAAAGCAGCGAAGGTTAGGAGGAGATTTGATAGAAGTTGCTCAAAATCATGAACAGTTTTGTAGAGTAAATAGGGAGAAACTATTTCTACTGGCAGAAGGGTCGGTAACCAAAGGACACAGATTTAAGGTGATTGGCAAAAGAACCAGAGGTGACATGAGGAAATATTCTTTTATGCAGCGAGTTGTTGTGATCTGTAATGCACTACCTAAAAGGGTATTGGAAGCAGATTCAGTAGTAACTTTCAAAAGGGAATTGGATAAATTCTTGAAGGTTTTTTTTAAATGGGGAAAGAGCAAAGGAGTGGAACTAATTGGAAAAGCAAAATACTGCGGATGCTGGAAATCTGAAATAAAAACAGAAAATGCTGGAAATACTCAGTAGGTCAGGCAGCATCTGTGGAGAGAGAAACAAAGTTAACGTTTCAGGTCGATGACCCTTCGTCAGAACTGGAAAAAGCTGGAGATGGAACAAGTCTTTAAGCAAGAGCAGGGGCAGGGAAAGGGGGGAGGGGAGGAAAGAACAAAAGGGAAGGTCTGTGATAGGATGGAAGGCAGGAGAGATTAAGAGACAAAAGGAATGATGGTGCAAGGCAAAAGGAGATGGTACTGGGACAAGTTAAGAAACAAAAGATGGCTCTAGATGAAGTGTAAATGACACTGGCAGAATGAAAGACAGCTGCCATGTGAGAGAGAGAAAAAAAATAGAAAAAACATAGGGGCAGAGGTTATGGTCTGAAATTGTTGAACTCTATGTTGAGCTCGGGGTCACCCTTACGGACAGAACCGAGGTGTTCTGCAAAGCGGTCACCCAATCAGCATTTGGTCTCCCCAGTGTAGAGGAGACCGCATCGTGAGCAGCAAATACAGTATACTAAATTGCAAGAAGTACAAGTAAATCGCTGTTTCACCTGGAAAGATTGGGTGACCGCTTTGCGGAACACCTCCGTTCAGTCCGTAAGGGGGACCCCGAGCTTCCAGTCGCCTGTCACTTTAATTCTCCGCTCCACTTCCACTCAGACCTCACCATCCTCAGCCTCTTATACTGTTCCAATGAAGCTCAATGTAAGCTCGAGGAACAGCATCTCATCTTTAGATTAGGCACTTTACAGCCTTCTGGACTCAACATAGAGTTCAACAATTTCAGACCATAACCTCTGCCCCTATGTTTTTTCCATTTTTTTTTCTCTCTCTCACATGGCAGCTGTCTTTCATTCTGCCAGTGCCATTTACACTTCATCTAGGGACTAATTGGATATCTCTACCAAAGAGCCGGCACAGGCACGATGGACCAAATGGCCACTGTATCATGATACTTCTATAAATGGCTGACCAAAGAGGATTGGCACCATTTAGGCTATATGTTTTTCAGTTCTGTTTTCTCAGTATGTGCTTGTGATCGAAATCCAGCAATATGCTGATGAGCTTGAGCAAGAAATATTCTCGTGATATCTGCATTTCCTTCATTTACTCTGTTTATGTGACCTACTGCTTAGAGCAGAGGAAAGGCAAATCTTAGAGTATATGTGGGAGGATTAAAAGTAACTATAGCAAAGGGGCAAAATAGCCTCAAATAGTAGGCTCAGGGGGACTGTATTGAGAATTGTACCTCAGAGCAGATGGGAAAGAGGTTAAGGAAAAAGATAGTGAAGGAAAGAATAAGAAAAAATAGTAAGGAAATTGTAATGAAGAGTATAAATGAGTCAGGGCTGCAGTGTTTATATGTTAACATGCAAAGTATTAGAAATAAAAGCAAGGGACTAATAAATGGAGGGATATGATGGGCTGGATTTTGGCAGCCGAGACGAGTTGGGGACGGGACTGCTGCCTTCCGGGTTCTAGTCCCACCCCCAGCTACGTCTGATAAACTCACGCTATTTTCCCTTGATTGCCCTTTACCGGCCAATTAAGAGATAGCCGGTGACAGATGATGTCAGCGTATGACGCTTCTTCTGTTGAAAAATTTTTGACAGATGAATTTTCAGCGTTTGACAGCTTTGAGAAGCTGTCAAACACTGACAATCTCTGTTCTAAGGTGAGGCCTTTCACAAAGGCTCACCAAGACCTCTAACCTCAGCAGAAAGTAGATGGCTGCAGCATCTGAGAATGCAGCAGCCATTCTGTCATCTCTGCCATTGAGATGAGGCACCTCCGGATCCTCAAAGGTTGAAGCCTGCAGAAAGAAGCAAAGGTAAGGAAACTTTTTCCAACACTTTACACTCACCTCCCATAATTACCTGTCCACACTTGCACCCATCACTCACCTCTACAGCTGACATCTCGACCCCTCTCACCCCTGCAGACCCATTGCTCACCTTGCTGACCCTGGCGAGGTTCGCAGCCATCGGGAAGCCCGCAATTGCTGGCGTAAAATGGGGAAAAGCCTCAAAACTTCCTGTTAACAACCTGTTGACAGGCAGTAATTGGCTCTAATCCCCTTCCTGCCTCAAGCAGATGGGTCCCTGCATGACTCGGGGACCCGCCTCCTGGGAAGATGGCACGGAGGCGGGTTGGGAGCGTGGTTGGTACTCGCTCCCAGTTTCTGCCATTTTCCTGGCAGTTCCGCCTCCTCAGGGCTGGCAAAATTCCCCCCGATGTTGTAGTCTTGACAGAAACTTGGGCCCGGTATTTACTGGGCCGGGATTTCCAAGCTGGGCGGGGAGCGGCAGGGTGGGGGGGGGGGGAAGGAGTTCTGGTGAACGCTATGGAGTTTTAACTCGATAGCGGCGTGTTTTTTTTACAGATTCCTGATTGACAGGCTTGACTCCCTGTCTGGAGGGGAATGCTCCAGAAGAGGCCACAGCCCAGGAGCAGGTCAGTTTCCTGCTACTCGGGGTAGAGATCGCTAGGGCGGGGGGAGGTGGGTACAGCGTGGTTTTGAGGGTTGGGGGGGTGATCGCGGGGTGTGGTCCGGTCATGGGGAGGGAAGCAGGTTAGCTTGGGGCCGGGGTGGGAAGCACTCGTATTCCTCCTGGCCCACAAGCAGTGCTGGAAAAGCACTTACCTCTTCCACGCAGCTGTCCTCACCTCCCTTTAGCTGGCGGGTTTCTCGAGGCCTGGGAAAGCCAGCTGGCCAGGATTAAACCTGGAAGACAGGTTAAATTTGAGGCACACGACCTCATTTAAATATTTAAATTGAGTCATCCACCTTCTGGGAGCGGGTTGGTCGCCTCCCCCCATCCCGCCTCTGTTAAAACCAAAAGTGGCCGGGTTCAAGGTGGGTTGGGTTCGGGATTGAGATTTTAAAAATGTTAACATCCCACCCGACCTAAACCCACCCATTTTTGGGGGTTAAAATTACCCCCTGGCTTCAGCCGGGATGCAGTTTTAAATCAATAGCTTGTGTGCTCCTTGCTATAAAATGTTCAAAAAAGTTAGAGAAGGAAAAAATGGAACTTGGTATTTAAGAATACAATTGCAGCTTCAGAAAGTAATGTTTTTACTGATGGATGTGCTCAGATGGAGTCTGTCTGGGTTGAGAGAATGGTGAGTCTGAGTACTTATGCCATGTAAGGGATAACATCCGGGCCACTGATTTACAGTGACGGAACAAGTCAAATTCTATTTTTATTAAATAGTATTCTATGATCTTTACCGGTGTTGTAGGGATTGAATTCCACTACTTTTCCCATTATTCCGTGAAAAATATAAATGAGTGGCATGTATATTGTAGGGGGTGGTGTGGGGTGGCGCGTACGCCCAGTCAGTTATGCCCCTGGCTGTTTATGAGCGGTTCGAATCGCTCCCACGCCCCTGGGTTCTAGACACTGGACTTAGGTACAGGCGGCGATACAGAAAAGGCTCGAGTAGACAGGTGGTTTGGATGTGAGAAAACCAAGATTTTATTGAACAGAAAATAACACAATCTTATGAGAAGTTACTAGTATAAAAATTACAGGCAAATACAAATAACTATACTTATACAGGGAATGGGGAACACACGGCATATCGAGGAAAAACAGCTATCTTAACAATCCCTTTATCCTTATCCCACCCCTTATACCTAACTAGATTAAGCTATGAGGGGCCAGAATTCATGCTCACCAATCCAAAGATGAAAGCCAACTGTTAACGAGTGCGAGTTTTGAAGTCTGGTTTCTGGTCCTTCTAGGTACCCCGTCGCCACGTGGTCTTCAGGGGCGCGGTGCTGGGTCTGCTATTGTGACACACCTTCTCCCCTCCGCTGCCGTCGTCGTATCGCCGTGATGGGTTCTCCTCTTCTTCTCCCTCGGACGGTCGGCGGCGGTAACGTTATATTTATCGGACAGTTATCAATCGTTACCGTTTAGATTTTACTAGCCATGCATCAAATGCCTGTATATTCGTCGTGGTGTAGACACCTGCGTTATCGCATTGTTCAACAAGGTGTTTGTCTTCACCGTCCTCAAGGACTTTCTTCCCCAAGCGTCAGCTTATAACTAGGTGCTTGGTTTACTTATCGATACGTTTTTCACTGCCCTGCTCTGCCCTTATTGAGTTATTATCATCTTCTTCGTCTCCACTCGTCTCGTCTCGTCGGACTACTATACGAGCCCTGGGCTACCTGGATGGCTGTGGACTTGGGCCTCGCTCCCCTTCCTAGCAGTTGGTATGGTGTTACTGGCTACTGAAAATCTGCTCCGGGGAGAGAACCCGCCACGAGGCCAGGGCACGAGTATGAGCGGCAGCCCACGAGGCCGGAGCCACGAGAGCAGAGAGCAGAGTCAACGGCAAGAGCAAGAGAGAGAGATTGCTACCCGGGGCCTTCAGTTATACTCCTCACGATAACCCTTATCTGCGCGCCAAATCAGGTTAGTTCATTGTCCCAATCTTGGTGGGCTAGTTTAAATAATTTTAGCAATCTAAACTAACTGTTTTTAGATGGCCGGTAATCGTACCTACTGGCCCGATTTCTGAGATGTTTTGTTATTAATACATCTTAATTGGCCTGACCAGCCTTGATGGCTTCCCTAAGTTGTTTCCGATTATTTATGCAAACAACTTGATGGCCTCAAGTGTAGGCCTAACTGGTTTTGATCTGTCTCTGATTTGACTTAATGCATATTCAAAGTCCTGTCTGCTTTTCAAAATACAAAAGTCTCTCTTCACAGAAACTGCAGCTTAGGTTTCGATTTCCCAAAAGCTGCTTGTGCCACAGAGTCCAAGCTTTTAAAATCTTGCAGGCTTTTGGCCACGAGGTGCGGACACCATCTTTGGGTACCCTTTTTTTTAAATGTCCATGCAGGGTCCCTTTTTATTAATAATAACCTTTGGGAAAATGTAGAAATTTTGCAAATCTTACAATATATATATATATTGCATTCCATGACCTATGTATTTAGGCGGTGAATTTCTGCGGGGTTTCTCCTGATCGTCCACTGTAAATTCAGCAGAAGAGCCACAGAAACCTTGGAACATCGTGGTAAAACAGCCTTTTTGCTATATTTCTACGGTTTCTGCACACTTGCACCAAAATTATGGCGGACAACTGGGAGAATCACTGCGGAAATTCATGCTCTTCATTTTTTTCTATTACCATTTTTAAAACTGATAATGACTAGCAAAATGGTATACAAGATGCGTGAACTGAAGATTATTATCTGTTATTTAGCAATACTGGGGTATTGGGGTTCAGCCTTACGTGGGGTGTAGGGGGTGGCATGTGCCCAGTCAGCTCTGCCCCTGACTGTCTCTGAGCAGTTCGAATCGCTCCCACACCCCTGGGTTCTAGACACCGGACTTAGGCACAGGCAGCGATACAGAAAATCGAGTAGACAAGTGGTTTGGTGCAAGAAAGCTGCAATTTTTATTAAAGGCACAATAAAACACAATACTGAGAATTACTGGAATAATTACAGGCATATAAAATTACAATTATTTGGGAATGGGGAACACACGGCACATCGAGGGAAACAAACACATTAAAAATCCCCTTATCCTTATCCCACCCCCAATACCTAACTAGATTAAGCTACGAGGGGCCAGGAATTCATGCTCACCAATGGGGTTCCTTTTACGGTTCGAAACCTGTCGATTAAGCCGGTTAAGGTTTTGGGGTTCGCTCTTGTTGTCTTTTGGGGCCTGCCGGCGTCACATAGAAACATAGAAACATAGAAGATAGGAGCAGGAGTAGGCCATTCGGCCCTTCGAGCCTGCTCCGCCATTCAACGAGATCATGGCTGATCATCCAAACCCTAGCACCTGGTCCCTACACCGACAGCCATCCCACCCAAGCCCTATCCCCGTAACCCCGTAACCCCACATATTTAATCCCCCCTAACACTAAGGGTCAATTTTTATCATGGCCAATCAACCTAACCTGCACATCTTTGGACTGTGGGAGGAAACCGGAGCACCCGGAGGAAACCCACGCAAACACGGGGAGAATGTGCAAACTCCACACAGACAGTCACCCGAGGCCGAATTTGAACCCGGGTCCCTGGCGCTGTGAGGCAACAGTGCTAACCACTATGCTACCGTGCTGTCACGTGGTCACAGGGCGCGGCGATGGAGTTGTCTGTGCGAAGTACCCTCCTTTTCCTTCGTTAGAGTAAAGTCTTTTGTTGGGTACTTCACCTTGCAGGAATGGTTATTCTTCTGTTGGTGGTTTGGCCGCCGACGGTTTTGTTGTGGTTGGGGCTCGGTTGGCGGTTTATTTGTCGACTGATTTTTCTACCCAAGCTTCAAACGCCAGCTTATAACTAGACCGGGGTGTGTGCCCGCTTGTCCCCAATGCTTCTTCTTCGCTGCCCTTCTCTGCCTATCGGTTTTACCGTTCATCTCATCTCATCTAGTCTGCCCGTTTGCGCCCTGTGTGTCCTGTGCTTGTTCGATTTGGTTCCGTTCTCCTCCCCGCGTTAGGCCCCTGGTATTGTAATGGGCATCCTCGGTGTCGGGAGATGCAAGAGCAAGAGGCAAGCGAGCGAGCAAGAGAGCGAGAGGCAAGAGAGCGAGAGCTACCGGTGGGTCTACAATTATACTTGGTTCTTCACCCCTTATCTGTACGCCAAATCAGGTCAGTTCTTTGTCTAACTTTTGGCGGGCTCATCTAAAATGATTACAGTCATTTACTTTAATGACTTCTGGGGCGGTTGTCTCCTTGTTTAATGGCTTCGATACCCTGGCTGTTTGTTATTTATGAAATTTAATCGTCTTTCCTGGCTTGGCAGCTACCTGTGAGCTGTTACCGATTATTTATGCGAGAAGTTAATGGCTTCAAGATTAGGGCCATCCTGACTTGATCTGTTCCAAGGTGAAGAATGCATATTCTGTGTTTACCTAGCTGTCTGGCTTTAGAAAAGGACAAAGTCTTTCACAGATCCATGCATGTTAGGTTTCGTTTCAGGATTTGAATGGGCCTGCCTTCTGCAGGGCCTTGCTTTTAAAATCCTGCAAGCCTTGGTCACAAGGTCTCAGAAGCCATTTTGGGTACCCTTTTTAATAACTTGTCCATACAGGGTCACTTTATCCATAACTTTTGGGGAATGTGGGAATTTTGAGAACCCTACAGGGGACAGTCGTAGAATTTGGTAGCGTTGGGGTTAGTCCAGGGATTTGATAGCATTGGGGAATGGCCCTGGGGTTGGCAGAACTGCAGTGAGGATGCTGAAGTTTGGTAGTATGGGGGTGAGTTCTTTAGTCTGGCATCACTGTTGAAGGCAAACCTTAAGTTTGGCAGAACTGAGATTGGTATGCCTCTTTTAATTAAAACTACAAGAAGACACTGGGTTACACCAGTGTCATTAAACAAAAAAATGAACAAAAGTGCCCCCTTTATTAGAGGGGTGCAAGTAATAGAAAACTAAATCATAAAAAAACAAAGGAAACTTATCAAATTAAGTAATAATATTATCACCCTTGTCGATCAAGTACTCCAGTCCCTGCGATACCCACCGGTCGCGGAAGGCCTCAAGCATACCCGTGGACACCGCATGCTCCTTCTTCAGGGCCACTTGGGCGCGGATAAAGCCGTGGAAGAGAAGCAGGCAACCAGAGCGACCACCACCACGGGCTGTGTCCAACCTGGACCTGTTAATGGCCACCTTGGCCAGGCCCAGGAGCAGACCAACGAGGAGATCTTCCGACTTGCCCACCCCCCTCCGCACCGAGTGGCCAAAGATCAGGAACGTGGAACTGAAATGGAGCCAGAGATTGAGGATCAGCCCCTTCAAATAATGGAACAAGGGCCGTAACCGCTCATAATTCGTGTAAATGTGAAACACAGACTCACCTGGGCCGCAAAAGTTACAGGTGGCTTGTGAGTCCGTGAAATGACTTAAAAACCTATTGGACAGTACTGCTCCATGCAACACTCTCCACTCCAGATCCCCAATGGTGTAGGGGAAGACTCCCATATAGAGAGCCCTCCATTGGGGCCCCTGCCTCCACTGGATGGCAAGGTGGTCCGGACGAAAGAAGAGAGTGAGCAGGAGCATCTTTTACAGGCAATCTCTCCACGCAGAGTGAAATGGCACGAAGGGATGCCGGCTCAAGCTGTGAGGCACAGGCTCCCGAGGGAAGTTTCGGGGCCTCGAGCTGATGAGAAATTCCATCCGAATGGGGGTCAGTTCAGATGGAATCACTCCATATGCTTGAGCCTCCTCGACATACCTAGTGGAGTCAGGGCTGAGTGCAACTTTTAGCGCCTGGATGGCCACGGGCCGGAGGTAGCGCCAGTACATCAGGGCTTCCAATGCCTCTGGCGACATCTAGCCTGCTCTTCCGCCATCCAGCACGTTCCTGACTCTGGTTACCTTGGCAGCCAGGGCCCACTTCTCCACCAGCCATGTGGCTCCGAAGCCGACCGCATGGAGGTGCGGCTCCCGTAGGATGGCCGCTGCTCCTGATGCGGGAGAGCTCCGGCTGGAGGCAACCATATTCCAGACATGGTTAGATCCCGGTAAAAGACAGGCAGCTCCTGCAAGGACGCAAGGATGCTGAACAACTTAACAAACAGGAGCTGCATGTCGAAATTCAGGCCATGCAACTGGTGAATGAAATACGTTGCCAGCGCACGCACCATCTAGGAGGATCCTCAGTGTACAGGTATTTCTGCAGGGTCTGAAAGTGAAAAGTTGCAACCTGGGTGCGAAAGTACACCAGTGCCTGACCGCTCTCCCTAAGCGGGAGCCTCAGAATTGCACCAGTGACCCAATGCTTCTCTTTGATCAAAGTGACCAACCAGCATCATAGCATAGTGGCCACCAGTGCTCGACCCCTGTAGGACAGCACTCGGAGCAGTCCTGTCCAGTGCCCTGGGCAAGCGGTGATTTTAGCCCCCAGCTCTTGCCAGTTCACTGATCAGGCTTCTCGGCTGGGTTAAGGTAGACTCCCAAGTATGGGAGGTGGTTGGTGCTCCAGGCAATGGACCAAAGCTCCTCCGGCAGGGAGTCCACCTATCATTGAGCTACCAGGAGTCCAGAACATTTGTCCCAGTTGATCCTTGTGGAGGACGTGACTGAGTAGACTTGCTGGCACTCACGCATCCTCCGCAAGTCAATGGGATCTGTGACCATGAGGAGCATGTCATTGGTGTAAGCCGAAATGACAACCTCTATGTTGGGCCCAAACAGAGCCAGTTCCAACAACCTCTTCTGCAAGAGGTGCAGGAAAGGCTCCTTTCTGTATGCGGCAGTGAACAGAAGTCAGATCTGGGCGACGAAATGCATCCTGAACCTGAACAAGTATTCATGATCCACCCTGTCAAATGCTTTCTCCTGATCCAGGGAAAGGAAGGCGCCCAAAAGACCAGCCCTCTGGGAATGGTGGATCAGGTCCCGGACCAGATGGATATTAATGCGGATGGTCTGACCCGGGACCCTGTAGGACTGGTCAGGGTGGATCATGTGGGCCAACACGGTACCAAGGTGAGGAGATCTTGGTAAAGATCTTGTAGTCCGTTCTAAGCAGTGGGATCAGGCACCAGTTTTTAAATGCCAGAGATCCGCCTTCTTTGGCAGCAGGGCGACGACTGCCCTGCCTCAACAAAGGGGCACCTCCTCAGTCTCCAGACTTTCCCTCAGGACCTGTGCATATTCGCTCCGCAGGAAGTCCCAGAACAACCTGTGGAACTCTCAAGAGTTGTCGGAGGGCACTAGTCAGCACCGCCAGGCTTAATAGAGTATCACACAACTCGGCACCCTGCGGGCTGACTTGCAGCAGGTCCTCCCACAAAACTCTGCGAGCATCCTCGCTGGATGGATTGGATCCGGAGAAAACAGAGCCCCGTAATAGGCATGAGCCCTGGTACTGATCACCTATGGATCTGAGACAAGGGATCTGTCATCAGCCAGCAGCACAAGGAGCTGCTTACGGATGCCCCAGCGAATAGAAGAAGGGGGAGCTGTGGTCCAAGTCTTGATGGGACTTCATGTACATGCCTCGGTACCCAATGAGTTACATTTCCTTCACCGCGCACTTCTTCCCTTTGTACAACCGCCGCAGGGATCGGATCCTCGACGGCTTGACCGAGATGGGACTCCAGGTCAAGCACCTCCTTCTCCAACTGCCTGACCTCAGACTCCCGCCTCTTAGTCGACCCCTTTGTGTATTCTTGGCAGAAGAGATGGACGTGAGCCTTGCCCATGTCCCAGTAAAGCCTCAAAGAGGAGAAGCCCCACATCTTGCTTCTCCAGTCGGCCCAGAAGTGACGGAACGAGTCCTGGGGCCACACGTATTCCATCAGCTGGTTGTTAAAGTGCCAGTACGTGGACCCCACCCGTGCACGGAGCACAGCACCATTTTCCTGACCTATGCGGCTGGTTATTAGGCATTCCCGGGGGGGGGGGGGGGAGGGGGGGGCAAATGTAAGAAAAATTGCCCCCTGTTTTTCAAAGATGCTTCTTTTTGTGCTGGTGGGTCCTGTGTGATGTCTAACACCTAGCTACTGCTTCTTCTAAGTGCCAGAAAGGAGGCTGGACCAGGCAACCACCATGGCATTGGACATGGCAAATGCAGAAGCTGAGCACTCACAATGCACACCACAAGGAGGTTTCGGGCCATGAGATCCCATCAGGCTGTTCGTGAAATCCTTATTTATCTCCCAGTAGATGTGTCAGAAATGAGTAAGAGTTTCACGGACTGCATGCTCGGATCTTATGTCTCCAGCCCTCTTTACCAAAAGGTTTCGAAAATGGGTGGGTCACAGCCGATAACAATAAAAGCATAAAACAGATGAACTGAAAGTAACTTGGACTTCCACATTTAATTCATTCAGCTGTAAGATATTAAAATTGGTCATTTGGCATGTAAATATATCTATGTTTGCTCATTTATATTCTTTTCTTGGTTTTCTTTAATCACTCCTATCCTATGCTTCACACATTGTGAGCCGATGGCGAGCGTGGGTCATAGAGTCATAGTCATAGAGTAATACAGCACGGATAGAGGCCCTTCGGCTCATCGTGTCCGCGCCGGCCATCAAGCCCTGTCTAATCTAATCCCATATTCCAGCATTTGGCCCATAGCCTTGTATGCTATGGCATTTCAAGTGCACATCCAAATGCTTCTTAAATGTTGTGAGGGTTTCTGCCTCCACAACCCTTTCAGGCAGTGAGTTCCAGACTCCAACCACCCTCTGGGTGAAAAAGTTCTTTCTCAAATCCTCTCTAATCCTCCCGCCCTTTACCTTGAATCTATGCCCCCTAGTTATTGACCCCTCTACTAAGGGAAAAAGCTCCTCAGCATCCATCCTATCTATGCCCCTCATAATTTTGTACACCTCAATCATGTCCCCCCTCAGCCTCCTCTGCTCCAAGGAAAACAAACCCAATCTGCCCAGTCTCTCTTCATAGCTGAAGCGCTCCAGCCCTGGTAACATCCTGGTGAACCTCCTCTGCACCCTCTCTAACGCGATCACATCCTTCCTGTAGTGTGGCGACCAGAACTGCACACAGTATTCCAGCTGTGGCCTAACCAGTGTTTTATACAGCTCCATCATAACCTCCTTGCTCTTATATTCAATGCCTCGGCTAATGAAGGCAAGTATCCCATATGCCTTTTTTACCACCTTATCCACCTGTTCCGCCGCCTTCAGGGATCTGTGTACTTGCACACCCAGATCCCTCTGACCCTCCGTCTTGCCTAGGGTCTTTCCATTCATTGTGTATTCCTTTGCCTTGTTAGTCCCCCCAAAGTGCATCACCTCGCACTTTTCCGGGTTAAATTCCATTTGCCACTGTTCCGCCCATCTGACCAACCCATCTATATCGTCCTGCAGACTGAGGCTACCCTCCTCGCTATTTACCACCCTACCAATTTTTGTATCATCCGCGAACTTACTGATCATACCCTTTACATTCATATCCAAGTCATTAATGTAGACCACAAACAGCAAGGGACCCAGCACCGATCCTTGTGGTACCCCACTGGCCACAGGCTTCCAGTCACAAAAACAACCTTCGACCATCACCCTCTGCCTTCTGCCACTAAGCCAGTTTTGTATCCAATGTGCCAAGGCACCCTGGATTCCATGGGCTCTTACCTTCTTGACCAGTCTCCTGTGCGGGACTTTATCGAAGGCCTCACTGAAATCCATGTATACCACATCCACTGCGTTACCCTCATCCACACACCTAGTCACCCCCTCAAAAAATTCAATCAAATTAGTCAGACATGATCTTCCCTTGACAAAGCCATGTTGACTATCCCTGATTAATCCTTGCCTCTCCAAGTGGAGACAAATTTTGTCCCTCAGGAGTTTTTCCAATAATTTTGTTGAATATTGTCTTACTAGGAGTACAATTATTTTATGATTTTTGTTAAAATTTATGTCATTATGAGTAGACAGAAAATCATAGGGAAGGTGCCTGCAATTTCCCAATATGTGCACGTAGCTGTCATGGCTCCACACCAAGAGCACGCTTTCAGAAAATGTACCCTCAGTGTAAGGAAATAGAACTGCTTGGGGGAATTTTCATAGAATCATAGAATGATACAGCAAAGAAGGAGGACATTCAGTGTCAGCTGAAGCTCAGTTGGTAGCACCCTTGCTCTCTGATTCAGGAGCTTGTGGGTTCACGTCCCTCTCCAGAGACTTGAGCACAAAAATCTAGGCTGACACTCAAGTGCAGTACTGAGGGAGAGCTGCACTGCTGGTGGTGCTGTCTTTCGGATGAGATATTAAACCGAGGCCCCGTCTGCTCTCTCAGGTGGATGTAAAAGATCCCATGGCACTATTTCAAAGAAGATAGGAGAGTTATACCTAGTGTCCTGGCCAATATTTATCCCTCAATCAGCATCACTTTAAAAAAATGATATGGTCATTATCACATTGCTGTATGTGGGAGCTTGCAGTGCGCATATTGGCTGCTGCATTTCTGACATTACAACAGTGACTACACTTCCCCAAAAAAAGTACTTAATTGGCTGTAAAGTGCTTTGGGACATCCGGTAGTCGTAGAAGGTGCTATATAAATGCAAGTCTTTCATGCCTGTGCTGACTTTTTGAAAGAGCTATCTAAATAGTCCCACTCCCTTGCTATTTCTCCACAGTCCTTCAAGTATTTTGTAGAATCATAGAAATTTATGGCACAGAAGGAGGCCATTCAGCCCATTGTGTCTGTACTGGCTGAAAAAGAGCTAGTCAGCCTAATCCCACTTTCCAGCTCTTGGTCCATAGCCCTGTAGGTTGCATATCCAAGTACTTTTTAAATGTGATTAGGGTTTCTGCTTCTATAATCCTTTCAGGTAGTGAGTTCCAGACCCCCACCACCGTCTGGGTGAAAAAATTTCTCCTCAACACCCTTCTAATCCTTCTACCAATTATAGCAGGCTCGAAGGGCTGTATGGCCTACTCCTGCTCTTAATTCTTAAGCCCCCTAGTTATTGACCTCTCTGCTGTGTCTTTATGCATCTCTCCACTTCACCTGATGAAGGAGCAGCGCTCCGAAAGCTTGTGACTTCAAATAAAGCTGTTGGACTATAACCTGGTGTTGTGTGACTTCTTACACTTGTCCACCCCAGTCCAACTCCGGCATCTCCACACAATGGCCACTTTATACACACAGGCCTCTCGAGCTGCTTGCTTGTCCTATTCTTCTTGGCCAATGCTTTCTGTGGCCATTTTAAAACCTTTTGTGATTGCCCAAACTCCAGGGAATGATTTTATTAATAAAGTACTGTCTCAAGGTGTGTGAATATTTTCCACAGAATTCCTCAACTCCTGTGTTGTCCACGTTCTTTTCAGATCCCTCTGCAATTTGCACAGTTCAAAACTCAAAGGGTACCATGTTAATCTTAAAGTCCTGATGTTGAGACAATTCAGGTTACAAAATTCTTCGTCCGCAATGTGGACCAATATTTTTCAATCTTCAGGGAAATAGGGGAAATTTTGCAACCCCTACACAATATCCTCCTAAATCTCCTCTGTACCCTCTCTAGTGCAATCACATCCTTCCTGTAATGTGGTGACCAGAACTGTATGCAATACTCTAACTGTAGCCTAAGTAGTATTTTATACAGTTCAAGCATAACCTACCTGCTGTTATATTCTATGCCTCAGCTAATAAAGGAAAATATCCCGTATGTCTTCTTAACCACCTTATCTACCAGTCCTGCTACCTTCAGGGATCTGTGGACATGCACTCCAAGGTCCCTGTGTTCCTCTACACTTCTCAGTATCCTACCATTTATTGTGTATTCCCATGCCTTGTTAGCCCTCCCCAAATGCATTACCTCACCCTTCCCTGGATTGAATTCCATTTGCCACTTTTCTGTCCACCTGACCTGTCTAAATCATTGGGTTATACCACAAAAATTAAGGGACCTAGTACTGAGCCCTGCGGAACCCCACTGGAAACAGCCTTCCAGTCACAAAAACACCCATCGACCATTACATTTTGTTTCCTGCCACTGAGCCAATTTTGGACCCAACTTGCCACTTTCCCTTGGCTCCCATGGTCTTTTACTTTTCTGACCAGTCTGCCAGTCTGTGGGACCTTGTCAAAAGCCTTGCTAAAATCCATGTAGACTACAACAAACATGCTACCCTCATCGACCCTCCTCGTTACCTCCTCAAAAAATTCAATCAAGTTAGTCAGACATGACATTCCCATAACAAATCCATGCTGACTGTCCGTGATCAATCCGTGCCTTTCTAAATGACGATTTATACTTTCCCTCAGAATTTTTTCCAATAATTTGCCCACCACCGAGGCTAGGCTGACTGGCTTGTAATTACTCGGTCTATCCCTTTCTCCCTTTTTAAACAATGGTACAACGTTAGCTGTCCTTCAGCAGCACCGACTCACTCTATATCAAAGCTGTCCTGGTCCGCAGTTCCATTTCATTCTTCGCCTCATCCGGTGCTCCAGCAAAAAATAATTTTCCTTCCTTTCAGGTGTCAAGGATTGCAAGCTTCAACAGCTCTTAGACACCAACGGCCCTCTGGAACCATATAGTCATAGGCCTAGAAGTCGGTGGAGCCCCAAACGGGGCGCCAAGCTCGCCTGGGCGCCGGAATTACAACTGCAAACGGAGCCGTTGCGCCCGCCGAAAATTCAGTTTGAGCACCCCAAGAGGGACGCGGGGCACTGTGCGAGGCACCCCGTGTCCCTCTTGGGGCGCTGAAACTGAATATCGCAGTGCAACGCGCCGCAGCGCCACACGCTGCGGCATGGTGCGCTGCGGTACTGCAGGCCTTCCTCCCCTTCTTAAGGGGGAGGGGCCTGCACCAGCGCGATGACCGATCGTGAGTTCCGGCAAAAGAGCCCGGCACCAAGGAGAAGTGCCGGGCTCTCGGGACAGAGCCGGCACTGCCTGGGGGGGGGATCAGGAGGCCGGGGACGGAGGTGCTGGCAGGCGGCCATCGAAAAAATGGCCGCCCCGCACCTCCACCTTAATTTGCGCCACTACCGCCACAGGTAGGCCCCGTGAACCGGGCGCGATTTGCGATCGGCGTTACAGAGGCGGGCGTGACCAAATATCACGATCGGGGCAGTAGCAGGGCGCTGCGCACACCGATGATGTCATCGGTGGCAGCGCAGCGCTACAGGCTAACGCCGCCATTAGCTCCCCGCTAAATATCGCGGGAGGCGCGGCCAGTGGCGCTAAAGCCACTGAGTGCCCTCTTTAGGCGTTAACTGGTGGCGCAGCCCACCGAATTTCTAGGCCATAGAGTCATAGGGGGAGAAATTCGGTATCGCCCCGTTTGAGGCGCTAGTTCTGGCGGTGCGCAAAGATTAGCGCAAGGCGCAAGTTCTCGCCACCTCGAGCGATATTGGGTTGCAATGCCCCTGGAGGTGATTGCGGTGCTAAATCAGGCGCTGCACGGTGTCCTTAAGGCGCTAACCCGGCGGCGCGATGCAATTTCTCCGCAGACGATCGCAGCGCAGGTGCCGTCAATTATCGAATTCACCCAGACACGTTGGCGCCAGCCAGCTCTTAAAGGGCCGGTTTGATTCTCTTCTGCAGCCACACTCTGCGCCTTGTGGGCCGCAAAATCGGCGGTAACCTACCTGTGGCGGCCAAAGCTTCACCCACATGGAGAAGGCCAGGGAGAGAACGCAGCGCTTCACCAAGGGGGCATTGGATGCTCTGGTTGACGCGGTGGAGCGCCGGCGAGCTGTGCTGTACCCGGAGAATGGCAGGAGGCCTCATCAAACCGAATACCGCAGAGCTTGGAGGGAGGTTTCCCAAAGAGTCACCTCCAGCAGCATGGTTCCGAGGACTCCTGTGCAATGCAGGAAGAAGTTCAACGACCTCACTCGGGTCGTTAGGGTGAGTGCCTTTTCCAGAATCATCTTCATCCCTCCATCTGCACCTCACTTTATGGCCAGAGGGTCTGCAAAGCCCCAATGGCCAGCTGTCATCCAGAACCCATGGCCCTTTCTGGAAACACACACGCACATTCAGCTCAGTGCATAATGTAAGGGCTATTTGACCATGGGAGGTATGTGATGCCAGATCAGGGCAGCATAATGTAAGGGCTAATCGACCATGGGAGGCATGTGATGCCAGATCATGGCAGCATAATGTAAGGGCTATTCGACCATGGGAGGCATGTGATGCCAGAACAGGGCAGCATGTTTCATCACACACCGTCCTTTCTCTTGCAGGCCAAGCTGGCGAGTAACCGCAGACAGCAGCTTCGGACCAGAGGAGGCCGGCCTCACCTGCAGACCCTTTCAGACCTGGAGGAGCGAGTCCACCAGATCGTCGCAAGCCAGATGACTGGCCCCGTCGCCTCTGGAGATGCCGATCCCATTGTGGACAGTGATGGTAAGGCCATGACCTTTTTGACCTCTCTCCTTCCAGTTGTTCCCCACACCAGCATGCTTTTTCACTTTCAACCCAATTCAGAGTGTAATACCCACTGGAAATGTTATGTACGCTAAGTATGGTTATCAATCTTTAACTTAGACACTGTATTATCATTGTTATAAATCCCTGGGTTAAAGTTGCCATGTGAAGGTACGGCAAGAACTTTTAAGGACACAATGTGACTAAGAGCAGACTTTCCATAATTCTGCACCAGTATCAACTGTTGCAGACAGTGAGGCTGCGCTGTCTCCAGGCAGAAACCCCAGGAGGAAGGGGTGGAGTCGGGTTTTTCGAGCGGGAAAAGCTGCAGAGAGCGACTGGAAGAGGAGAGGGCAGGAGCTCTGAAAAGAGGGCTCAGGAGGCAAATGGCTGCCGCATCCCGTCCCGGGCTTCCAAACTCGGCCGCCGCCCTTCGTATTAGTAGCACTGCATCCTGAACTGGCTGGCTGCAAGTCACCAGTATCGGGGGATCGTCGTCTGAACCCAGATCTGCAAGGCAGAGGTCTGGGGAGAGCTGCTTGCCTCGTGCTGATGGGGAGCTACTTGGAAAAGCTGCAGAGAGAGAGAGAGAGAGTCACCAACTCCAGCGGCTGCTGTGTGCTCTGCATCCAGAACTCAAAGTGGGATTCAGTGATCGTGAAGAGAATTCAACGAAGGGGTTCGGAGTTGTAAGTCTTGCAGACATTATACATACCATGAGCTCCAACTTAAGCACGCCAACGAAAGAGTGCACTCAAATTTGGACACAGGGACAGTCCTTTGAATCCATGTAAATGGAGAATGTATGTTTATTATGTCTAGAGTCATTCTAATGTATGCAAATGTCTAATTTAGTTCATTGACCTGTAATCTTCTTATACTGTCTGATGTTAAAACTATAACGTAAGATAGTTAGAATTAAGCCATTGTAGTAGTGAGCTCCTTACTGGACTATAGAATACTGTCTACAACATAGACCACATCTCACATATATCTAAAGAACCATCCCTTGCTGCCACCCTGTCCTTTCGCTAAAGCCACTCTTGAACCTTCCTGCTTTCAGATGCTGCATCACCAGCTCGGGAGGTGGGCCCTCAAGCTGCCACTGCGACTGACTCCGGAGGCGACGAGGAGGAAGCCGGAACATCCGCTCAACCCTCAGGTGAGCCAGCCCATCTCCAGACTGGGGAGACTCCTTCACTGGAGGGGAGCGGGGGGGAATGCTCTGAGGAGGACCCAGCTCCAGGAACCAGCGGCCTGCAGCAACGTGAGGGGGGTAGGGAAGCTCGGGGGCCGTCTCTCCGGAGGGCGAGTCGGGCCGCGAGTCCTGCTGCACAGAACGCAGAGGAGGTGCGTGCCCTCGCTGAAATGAGCGCCCAGGCTGGGCTCAGGCACACTGAGCTCATGGCTGCAGTGGGAAGGATGCCCGAATCCATTGAGACACTGGCAAGGAGTGTCCAAGACTTCAGCGCAGCACAGGCAGCAAGTGTGCAGGACTTCAGCGCAGCACTTGCAAGGAGTGTGCAGGACTTCAGCGAAGCACTGGCAAGGGTTGTCCAGGGCTTCACCGAAGCAATGGCACCTGCCACGCAAGTGCTGAGTGCTGCCACGCAGTCACTCGCTGGTCTCATGCAGACGCAGGTTGAGGCCACGCGAGCACTGACTGCTGCCACCCTCGCTGGATCGGGCAGGATTCCCCAGGGCCCTTGCAGCACCACAGCAGGCCAGCAATCTGTGCACCAGCTGATTGCTGCGCATGCTGCGGTGCTGGCCCGTCAGAGTGCCAGTGTGTCGGCCGACCAGGGAGCTGCTGTCCGCTCTCAGGATGACAGCATTGCTGATGCCACCACTGGCACTTCTCCACTGCAGCTGCCACCACCTGCAGGACAGTCTGCTTCCGCCCATGCAGAGTTGGAGCAGTCAGGAGTTGGGCCCTCCATGCCCAGAGCTCGGCCAGGCCGTCCCTCAGGGGCATCTGCGGTTTTGGACAGTCAGCAGGCCTCCACCAGCCTTGTTGCAGCCACTGGGGTCCCATTACGGAGGAGCTGCAGGGCGGGAAGGGGCCAATGTCGAAAGGGAAGCAGATCACCATCGAGGGGGAAAAAGTAGAAGGTGCTGCTGAATCGTGTTATTTGTTTCATTCAAGGCAGAGGATGCTGGTCTGAATGTTAGTTATGTTTTGGACTGTCTCCCGGGTGTGAGAGCCACTTATGTGGCAGTCTGTATGTTTTGCTTTCTGTTGCCATTGCTTTGTCAGGCGGGAAGGAAGCACATTTTGTACAATAAACAACTTTCTTTATTCACAATGGCCATGTCTGTTCTCTGGACAAATTTTGCCCTTGACTGGCTTAGGGGTAGCAGAATGGTTCCATTCATTTTCTTGGAATGGCAGCAAGCATTCCCTGAGAGGGGCCTAAAAGCGACTTGCTATAAGCCTCTGACGGACGGCCCTTGCAGTTTGTTCCTCCCTCTCGTCTTGGTGCTGCTGCTCCTCCTCCTCCTCCTCCTCCTCTGCTGGTGCTTCAATGTCTGGTGGCATTGGCTGGGTCCTGAGGATTGCCAGGTTATGCAGCATGCAACACACAACCACGAAGTGGGAGACTCACTCAGGTGAGTGCTGAAGGGCTCCTCCGGAATGGTCCAGACAGCGGAACCATTGCTTCAGCATGCCGATTGTGTGCGCCACGATGTTCCTGGTCACTTGATGGCTCTCATTGTATCCTTCTTCAGCAGGGGTGCTGGGCAAACAGACCGGGGTCATTAGCCAGGGGCACAGAGGATAGCCCTTGTCCCCGAGAAGCCAGCCTCCTGGGTGAGCCGGGGCCTCGAAAAGGTCTGCCACAGAAGTCTGGCGCAGGATGAAGGCGTTGTGGCTGCTGCCTGGAAACTGGGCATTCACAGCGAGTATCAGCTGTCGGTGGTCACAGACCAGCTGCACATTCAAAGAATGGAACCACTTTCGGTTGCGGAAATCCTCCACATTCTCTAGAGGCACCCGCAAAGCCACATGTGTGCAGTCAATGGTGCCCTGCACCATGGGGAAGCCCGCTATCATTGCAAAGCCCTCTGCGCGCTCTCGTTGCTTGTCCGGGGTCATTGGGAAGGAGATGTACTGCCATCTCCTTCTAAAGAGGGCATTAGTCACTTGACGGATGCAGCAATGCACTGCGAACTGTGAGATGTTGGCAATGTCTCCAGTAGCGGGCTGAAAGGAGCCGCTTGCATAGAAGTTTAGAGCCACAGTGATCTTCACAGCCACCGACAGAGATGTCCTGCACCTTAGTTGAGGCTGCAGATCTGGCTGAAGCAGGTGGCAGAGCTCAGTGACCACCTCCTTACTGAAGCGCAGCCTTCGGAAACACTGCTCCTCCGACATGTTGATATATGAAAACTGCTGACGGAAAACCCTGGCAGTGTAAGGTCTCATGGGGCGACGTCTGTAGGCCCTCCTCCGTCTGGCCATGCCTGCCACTCTACCCCTGCATCTCTGTGCCCTGTCCAAATGATTGAGAAGCACGACGTTCGCATCCAATGCAGCCCGCATAGTAAGAGCGCACTGAAAGTTATTCCGGCTGAGAAGCTCACCAACTGCAAAGTGATGTTCAGAAGGCTAAAGTTCCTCTGCCAGCGCTGGCTCACTGCAGAAATGGCTCTCCGTTTGTCTCTGAGCAACTCTCTCTCTCTCTCCAAGAAGTTGTGGTCCAAAAATGGCTACCAAGAATAATCCAGAACAGTCCCCTTTAAATAGCGCCACCCGAGCCCGACAGCGACTGGGAAATGTTCCAGGTAACCTGTCCTTGTTAGCGCCAGGCTGAACGCAGGGGGGCGCCACTGAATTTCCGATCCGGGGCACACCAAAGGCGTTGCACACTGAAATGACGTCTTGATCTGCGTGCGCCGGTGAGCGGGCACTAAGGTTTAGCGCCGGCGCAAAATGTCCACGCAATATGGGAAGAGGCGCAGGGTTCGCTGCGCCCGGGCGTGAGTTGGTTAGTGCCACACTTCTCGGCCTCTTTAGGAGCTAAGGGGTGGGGCAGCCAACCAAATTTTTGCCCCATAGAGTCATAACAGCACAGAAGGAGGCCATTCAGCCCATCAAGTCTGTGCCAGCTCTCTGTAGAGCAATCCAGTCAGTCCCATTCCCCCGCTCTATCCCCGTAGCCCTGCAAGTTCATTTCCCTCAGGTGCCTATTCAGTCTCCCCTGAAAACATTGTCTCCGCTTCCACCACTTCCGTCGGCAGCGAATTCCAGATCCTCACCACTCGCTGCGTAAAAAAGCTTTTCCTCACATCCCCCCTGTATCTCTTGCCCAAAACCTTAAATTGGTGTCCCCTAGTCCTTGTACCATGAACTAGTGGGAACAGCCTTTCCCCGTCTCACCTATCCAAACCCGTCA
Organism: Somniosus microcephalus; assembly: GCF_052327205.1. Taxonomy (NCBI): domain Eukaryota; kingdom Metazoa; phylum Chordata; class Chondrichthyes; order Squaliformes; family Somniosidae; genus Somniosus; species Somniosus microcephalus. Next base: position 186,414,346 of record NC_140991.1, read on the forward strand.
TAATCTTGTACACCTCTATCAAATCACCCCTCAACCTCCTTTGCTCTAATGAAAACAAATCCAGCTTCTCCAACCTGTCCTTGTAGCTAAGATCCCCCATCCCTGGAACCATTCTGGTAAACCCTCTTAAGTGCCTTCACATCCTTCCTAAAATGTGGTGACCAAAACTGGATGCAATACTCCAGTTGTGGCCTAACCAGCGCTTTATAAAGGTTCAGCATAACTTCCCTACTTTTGTACACAATACCTCTATTTATGAAGCCCAAGATCCCATATGCTTTGCTAACCACTCTCTAAATATGTCCCGCCACCTTCAGGGACCTATGCACATTAACTCCCAGGTCCCTCTGTCCCTGCACACTCTTTAAAACTGTTCCATTAAGTGTATATTGTCTCTCCCTGTTCCTTCTGCCAAAATGCATCACCTCACAATTCCCTGTATTAAATTCCATCTGCCACTTGTCTACCCATTCTGCTAGCCTTTCTATGACCTGTTGCAGTTGATTGGTATCATCCTCACTGTTTGCCATACCCCCAAGTTTGGTGTCATTGGCAAATTTAGAAATTCTACTCTGTATTACAATATCCAGGTCATTTATATATATATATAAAAAAGCAGGGGCCCCAGCACTGACCCTTGGAGAACACCACTGTCTACCATCCTCCAGTCTGAAAAACAGCCATTTACCACAACTCGCTGTTTTCTATCCTTAAGCCAATTCCTTATCAAAGCTGCCACCTATTCCATGAGCCTCAATTTTGTTAACCAGCCTTCTATGTGGTACTTTGTCAAACGCCTTCCTAAAATCCATGTAGACAATATCCATTGCATTCCCTTCATCAATCCTCCCTGTTACTTCATCAAAAAATTCAATTAGATTAGCCAAACACGATCTGCATTTTACAAATTCGTGTTGGCTCTCCTTAATTAGCTTAAAACTCTCCAAGTGCATATTAATTTTTTCCTTGATTATTGTTTCTAAAACTTTACCCATCACTGATGTTAAACTGATTGGTCTCTAGTTACTAGGATCGTTCTTACACCCTTTCTTGAACAATGGTGTCACATTTGTCACTTTCCAATCCTCAGGCACCTCCCCCGCATCTAGGGAAGATTGGAAAATTATGGCAAGCCGTTCTGCCATCTCCTCCCCCAATTCCCTTAGCAACTTGGGATGCAAGCCATCTGGACCAGGCGACTTATCCACTCTGAGCATACCCAGTCTTTCTAGTACACCCTGTCTATCAATTTTCACCCCTTCCATTGCTTCTACCTTTTCCACTTCTATTGATATTTTGTCAGCATCCACCTCCTTAGTAAACACCGATACAAAGTACTCATTGAGTATTCTAGCCTTGCCCTGTGCCTCGAAGCATGTATCACCTTCTTTGTCACATAATAGGCCCCACCCTGCCTCTTACTACCCGCTTACTGTTTACATGCTGGTAGAAGATTTTTGGGTTCCCTTTTATGTTAACCGCCATTCTACTCTCATATTCTCTCTTTGCCATCTTATTTTCATCTTCACTTCCCCTTTCAACTTGTTGTATTCGGTCTGGTTCTCCCTTGAAGAATTCACCTGACATTCATTATACACAATGTAAGATTCGCAAAATTCAACAGATTCCCAAAAACCAAGAAGATTATCCTAAAGAAGGGTATAAGAATATCGATCCTAAAGGGAGATTTTAAAAATCAAGGACCCCAGGATTTTGGTTTTATTTTAAAAGCATGTTCGAGCCTGTGGAAGAAAAGGGGGGGGGGGAGGGCTGCAACAAAGGAATTGGGATTGGCCTCTGTAAATGGACAGTTTTGGGTATTGGCATTAAGCCAAGCTATCTGGGGACTATCTGGGCTGTCTCAGTCATTTTACATAATGACAATAGGCCTACAGAAGGGCAGTTCCCACCAAAATTACAGAACCATCCAAAGCTTACATAATGCAGAACACGCCACCAACTTACAAAAGAACCTTGGGCCCCACAGGAAAAGACAAATCTTACTGCAATTAAGCAAGAGGTTAAACAATTGCTTAAACCAATTAAGAATCGATGAGACTACCCCGAAACCACTTCATGCAATCTTAAATCGATGGGACCATCCCTAAATATATTAAACAATTTTTAACCCATCAATGTTAACGAGCCCACCAAAACTAACAAAGAGCCAGAATTGATTTGGCGCGCAGATTAGCAGGCCTCAAACAGTATAATTGAGGGCCTGTTTTTACAACAAGAGTTCAGTACGAAGAAGCTACAAGTTCAACAAAGGTGCAGTGCGGTTTCAGAGGAGAGTTCAAGGAGTGGAGACGAGTTGAAGAAAAGAGTTTGCTTCATAAATCAAGTCACCAAGTTCAAATCCAAGAAGAAGCTCCCCCTCGAAGAAATAATGCACCGTCGGAGACCATCGGCAGACCAGGTCCCCACGAAACAAACAACCAAATATTACCAGCAACCGGGTAATATTGGGCTACCGTGACCAACAAAACCCAACTCAGAAAAAAACCGAAGATCCGCAAGTTTTTCCACTCTACAATCTATCCTGAATTACACCTGGTTAAGATTTTACTGAAAAGACTCTAAACCCTACTTCTAAACAAAAGAAATTGGGTACTCACCTGTTAGATCCAATACGCACCCTGCCACATCAGCGGACTCGCGAAGACTGACCAGCCATGCAGGTGAAGTCCTCTACCGCGTCCGGGGTACGGCAAGCCCCAAGCGACACATCTAGAGAACCCCAAAATCACGAACCTCTACAACTGTCAAAATAAGTTGTTTTGGTGAGCATTATCCCTAGTCCTCTGGAGTCCAACTTAGCTAATGAAATGGGATTGGGAGGGGTGAAGTATTCTGTCTATTGTTATTTTCCCTCATATATTCCGAAGTGTTCTCCCAATTTAGAGTGTTAAGATTATTGTATTATGTATTTTCCTTTCACCAAAATTCAGTTGTCTGCTGCACTTTTCATCACAACCCCCAAATAAGTCCCAGGTCTAGAACCAAGGGAGTGGGAGCGATTCGAACCACTCACAAGTCAGAGGCAGAGCTGACCCACACACCACCCCTTACAGAAATGGCGACTGCGGCAGGACCTTCGCAAAAGGGATGTGAAGCAGTAGACACTGTTTTTGAAGAAAGAAATAAGATGGAAGAGGGGATTTCCTCTTATGTATTTGAGAAGGTGAACATCACCAAGAAATGGGTGACCAGTCTGTTGCACACTGAGCGCCCCATGGACACTGCAGCCAAAGGGACTGAGAGCAAAGACCACAGAAAGTCTGTGGAGAAAGCCATCTGGTTGGTCTGCTCCCTGCGACAGATCCAGCTTTTAGATCGACGGATTAAGGCACTAACAGCAGAGCTGCAGGAATCAGCACAGCTGTCTCAAGCGAGGGCTCTAGCAGGGGAAGGACTATTGCAGGAATTAAAGGCCCAAAGTCAGGAGAAATTACAGATAGTGGAGAAACACAGGAACAGACATGAATATTTTCGGTGGCAAGTCACCGAGGCAAAGAGTAACAAGTTGGTGTTATGAGAAGAGAACGCCTGCCTTACCAGGCAACTAAAAGAACAGGAAGAGTGGTTAAGAGACATGCAGGCAGCTTATAAAGTAGCAAGCACTAAGGGTTTTGAAGCGGGAGATCATGGCCCCTGCCAAAAGCAGATCGACAGTTTAAACCTTGCTCTGTCCAGGGCAAAGGGCATGGTATGCCTAGTGAGCCCGGGTGCGGCCCGGGTGGGCCTGGAAGTAGAAGGGGAAACTGTTCAGACATCACCTGTGGAGCCGGGGAACGACTCAGTTGGGCAGCAGGAAGGACAGGCAATCTGTAAGGAAGGCAGGGAAGAGAGCACACCACCACCACCTGTGGCGTCGGGTTTTAACTCGGTTTGGCAGCAGGGAGAAGGGGGCAAGCCAATGCAGGAAAGGTCGGAGCCGGGGCCGATGTGCCCGGCTCGGCAGCAAAGGTTTGGCCCGCCCGGCAGTGGTGGGGGTCAGGGACCCCTTGAAAGCCAATTCGTGATTCCTCATGGTACCCAACAGCTTAGGGCTATGGTAAGCCACCTGAACAAACTCACCCAGAAGGGAGACCCCTCAGTCCACTTTATGGAAGTGGAACAAGCAGCAGGCATCAACGAGTGTGACGTCTCTGAGATGACCAAAATACTCCTGTTCTCCCTGGATGGCAAGTTGTACCAGTCCCTCTCTGCGAGAGCAAGAAAGGACAAGGGGGGTACGCTGCCATCTGGGAGGAAGTTCTGGAGGCCATGGGGATGAATGATGGTAGTCCTTTCTCCTGGGTGGAGAAGACTACACAGTTAGCAGGGGAGACCTCACAGGCTTTCGCAGACAGGCTGTGGCCTGTGTACAAGAGTGCCTGTAATGGGGATCTCGACCGGACTCACATGAACCAGGACGAGCTGGCCCAGTGGCTCTGAAGTCTGGTGGCAAACAGCTTGTCATGGATCAGAGCCAATGCTGAACTCTGGTTTGACCCGAAAGGGCCCCCGGGTCACCGAGGAGACAGTGGTCAGACAACTGACCCTGGCTTAATGCAATGGTAGAGGGGTGGAAGAACACTCACAAAAAGGAAAGGTTCACGAAATAAAACCTACTAGCAAGAAAGAATGGCACCAGGAAGGGGGTAACCCTTCCGATACGAAGCGTAACTGCTTCGGGTGTGGGAAGAGTGGGCATTGGAGAAGGAACTGTAGAAATCCTTGGAAGGATAATGTAGGGAAAAACTCCCCAGCTCCTGCCCCAAGAACAGAAACACCGACCTCTCTCCCCACGCTTGATTCGATAGTGGCTGCGCTCCAGGTTTTGTGAGCTGGCCCAGGGAAGGTAGCCACAGCCATGGGTGCTTTAACTCCATCTGCCCCACCCAACACAGACCTATCTACCTGTGTCCCCTTGAGTATGATGCGTGGAAGAGACCGCTTGTTAAGATGGAGGTGGAAAAGGTGAAAGGGACCTATCTGTTGGACACAGGAGCGTCAAGCACCATCATCTATTCAGATAACCCCGCTACCTCACCTCTGTCTAACGGGGTCCCGTACAGCTTAGTGGGGTTTACAGGTAATGAGCAGGCTGGCTCGTTCTCCATCCTGCTGTCCATTCATTTAGGAGCACTCCACACCAAGTGGACCTGTGTTTTAATGAAATGGGAGCAGGAAGGGAAAGGGATCCTGGGGGCTGATTTTATCATAGGCCACAGGATTCTAGTGGATCTTAGGAACCACTGTCTGTGAGGAGCATGCACCGGCAAAGAAAGCGAAGTGGCAGTTATCCCAGAGAAACAGGGCAAGGGTGTAGTGTATGTACCTTTAAGAGCCCCTGTGTACTGTAATACCGGTAGTGACCACTCGGGTATATAAGCCTGTATAGCGTCTTGTATCTTTTAGTTCACCTCCAGACTTTGTTCAGTAAACACCTGTTAACCCAACTCCTGCATTCCGTGTCTCCATTAACACACGGATACAACAGTGGCGACGAATTGGAAACGGACTTACCTGCAATTCGGCAGCACCTCAAGGAGATCGATTCCTCAGACGAAGTTCGAAGAAAAAAAAACCAAAAAAAACTGGTTTCACCAGCTAGCCGGGCTGGTGGCAGGTACTGCACTAATCCTTCCTGGGCGGCGGGCTGGGGCTCGATCGGGTGGCTCTGCAGCGGGGCCGAGCAGCGAGTCGGAAGGCGGAGGCAAACAGAGACGGAGGGTGGAGCACTCGGGAGACGGCCGGCGCTGCAAAGCAGGTCGGCATTCGGACCAAGCAGAGGGAGGGAAAAGTCCCAGAGAGTCCGGCGGGAACGAGTCTCCAACTATTAAAAATATCTGTGTAAATAAAAACCGCGGAGAACAGCGTTGTCAGCAGCGGCAGCGGCGGGAAAGCGCGGGAGGCGCCATTTATACTCGGCAGGGAAGAAAGGAAAGCGTGGGAGGCACCATTTTTGATTTTCAGGATGCCTAAGTCTGGCAATATTACTGCTTTCGATAGTGATATAGAGGATTGCACCACATATGTGGAAAGAGTGGAGGTATATTGCACACTGAATGAAGTAGAGGATGATAAAAAGGCATCGGTACTTCTAAATCTGATGGGCGCAAGGACATACGGGCTGTTACAAAACCTAATCACTCCAGCCAAACCGATGGACAAGAATTTTAAGGAGATTGTTGATACCTTACAGGAGCACTTAAACCCAACACCGCTGCTGATAGCGGAACGATTCAAATTCTTCAGGAGGAATCAGCACAAGAATGAAAGTAACGCTGATTACCTCACTGAATTAAGAAAGCTGTCAAAGCACTGCCAATTTGGGGTAGGACTGGCAGATTCTCTACGAGACAAATTCGTCTGAGGTCTCCTAAGTGAAGGAACACAGAAAAGGCTACTTTCTGAGAAAGATTTGACACTGGACAAGGCTTTCAGTGTGGCTGTATCATACGAAGCAGCAGCAATAGAAGCTGCAGAGATACAGCAAAAGCCACAGGACTTCGGCACCCATGAAATGACACGGGGTTTTGAGAGATGTTATCGTTGCGGCAGATCCACCCATGACCAGAGGGACTGCTGGTTCAAGGACAAAGCATGCAGGCAATGCGGAAAGATGGGACACATTGCACGTATATGCCGATCTGGAAAAAAAAATCCACAGACAGAAAAAAAATCAATAAGGAAAAGTACAGAAAGGTACAAATGATGACGGACAGTAGCTCCGAAGACCAGAAGAGCGATAGCGACTCTGGAAACAAGAGACTAAGCTGTCTCAAATTACATAATGTAATTGCCAAAGAAGATTACCAGACCATTTGGGTTACCCTCACGATAGCGGGGTCCCCAGTTAAAATGGAGCTAGATACAGGATCAGCTCTGACCGTCATAAGTCGACGGGATTACGAGCGGCTATTTCCGCATATACCTTTGAAAGACACATCCATTATCTTGAAGACATATACGGGGCAGAAAGTATACCCCAGAGGGAAAATAAAGGTGCCTGTTGTATACAACGGCAAGGAAATACAGAAGTTGTATTTATACGTTCTGCAAGATGGTGGTCCACTGTTGTTGGGACGTGAATGGATCAGGAAGATACATTTAGACTGGCACTCCATTCAGGCACTGACGGTGACCAGTAAGAAAAAAAATGATGATGACGTCATACCTGAACGATTAAAAGACATCTTGGCTAACGCCAAAGAAGTCTTTCAACAGGAACTAGGAACCTTGAAAGGCATCACTGCCTCAATAAAAGTGGAAAATGTGGCAATTCCCAAGTTTTTTAAGGCAAGGCTGGTGCCATACGCAATTCGTCCAGCAGTCGAGGCAGAGCTGGAGAATTTGGAAAAAGCAGGCATGTTATCCAAGGTAGATTGGAGCGAGTGGGCAACACCCATCATCCCGGTCATGAAGAAAACGTTGAATAATGATAAATCTGAAGAACAGAGAAAAATTCGCATCTGTGGGGACTTCAAGGTGACTGTAAACCCGGTCCTTCACACGATACAGTATCCTCTTCCAAGGATAGAAGATATTTTCGCCTCACTATCCGGAGAGAAACGTTTCACCAAAATTGACTTGGCACAGGCATATCTACAGATGGAGGTTGAGGAGGCCTCTAAAAAGTATCTCACGATAAACACACACAAAGGCCTGTACCAGTATAGTCGACTGGTTTTCGGAGTAGCATCAGCTCCAGCTATCTGGCAAAGAGCTATGGAGCAAGTCCTGCAAGGGATTCCGGGGACTCAATGCTACCTAGACGACATCCTTGTAACAGGAGAAAAGGACAACGAGCACCTTGCCAATTTGGAGCAGGTGCTCACGAGGCTGAGAGAACGGGGCCTACGAGCAAATCGCCCCAAGTGCGAATTTTTCCAGAAACAAATATCATATTGTGGCCATATAATTATCGAAGAAGGGTTGCATAAGTCACCTGAAAAAATTGAAGCGGTCATAAAAGCCCCAGCACCTGAAAATGTCTCACAATTAAGGTCGTTCCTGGGATTGATAAATTACTATCATAAATTTTTACCGAACTTGTCAACTGTTCTGCACCCTCTTAACGCACTGCTACAAATGGGAGTAATTTGGAAATGGAGCGAAGACTGTAAACGTGCCTTCCATAAATGCAAAGGCTTGATCACGTCCAAGGAAGTGTTGGCTCATTACAACCCATCACTGCCAATCAGACTGGCGTGCGATGCATCCCCTTACGGCGTAGGAGCGGTATTATTGCATAGATTCCCTGATGGCTCGGAGCGGCCGATAGCTTTTGCGTCACGCTGATTGAACTCAGCTGAGCGTAACTATGCGCAGATCGACAGGGAAGCACTCAGCCTGGTGTGGGGAGTGAAGAAATTCAACCATTACCTACACGGACAAAAATTTACCTTGCTGACTGACCATCAACCCCTCGTCTCCATATTCAACCCTAAAAAGGGCGTTCCCATTATGACAGCGCAAAGGCTACAGAGGTGGTCCCTTTTCCTAGGTGCACACCAATATGACATAGAATACAAAGGATCAAAACAGCATGGGAATGCTGACGGGTTATCGCACCTACCGTTGCCAACGGTAGAAGAGGCACCTACAGTGGACCCAGTGGAGATGTTCCACTCAACCATAGTAGAATGTCTACCAGTAACAAATTCTACCATTGAAAAGGAAACGAGAAATGACCCGACTCTCTCACGAGTCTACGATTTAACGGTGAAGGGATGGCCAGCACATGGCGAACCACTGTTGCCAGCATTCTCGCAAAGAAGAGAACAGCTGTCAGTGTGCCGAGGAACCTTGATGTGTGGATCCAGAGTGGTGATTCCACCCAAACTCCAGGATAAAGTGCTAAAGGAGCTTCACGAGGGGCATCTGGGTGGAATGAAAATGAAGAACCTAGCCAGAGCGTTTGTGTGGTGGCCAGGTATCGATGCAGACATCGAAGAAATGACCAAGAGCTGTCTAGGATGCCAGAAGGTCCAAAACGCCCCACCACAAGCCCCTCTACATCCATGGGAGTGGCCCTCATCTCCATGGCAAAGGGTACATATCGACTTTGCTGGTCCAGTTATGGACTCAATGTTCTTAATCGCGGTTGATGCACACTCCAAGTGGCTGGAGGTAATAAAGATGTCCTCCACCACCATGGAAAAAACCATCACAGTATTAAGGACCATATTTGCCAGGAATGGGCTGCCTGAACAGATCTGTTCTGATAATGGACCGCAATTTGTGTCCGAAGAATTCAGGAAGTTCTTAAAAAACAATGGGGTTAAGCACTACACGTCCGCCCCATACCATCCCGCCACCAATGGATTAGCTGAAAGGTTTGTCCAGACCTTCAAGAAGGCCATAAAGGCCATGGGTAATGAAGACATAAATCTACAACATAAGGTAGATAACTTCTTGTTTGCATACAGGAATGCAACACATGTGGTTACAAACCAAACTCCCGCCATGATGTTTTTCAATAGAAGACTAAGATGCCGGCTGGATTTGATCAAGCCAAACATCAGAAGGGACGTAGAGAACCGGCAATTTCAAGGCATGAATGAAAGGCCAACTAGAACCTTCCAGATAGGTCAACAAGTTTTGGCCTGGGACTACCGTACCGAGAAATGGCAGCCTGGAACTATTTGCACACGACTAGGACCGCTGATGTATACCGTGGACATTGGTGAAAGCATAATAAGGCACCATGCTGACCAGATCATAGAGTCATCCGAAAAGGGACAACCTACACCACAACTCTATACGCCTAATGATGAAGCAGAGATACCCATAGTATGTACCTCCGATCTGGTGATACTGGAACCAGATGAACCCGACACTGGCATTCAAGCCGAATCGACCTTGCCAAAAGAACCTACTACACCACCGAAAACTACTACACCACCGAGGCGTTATCCGGACCGAGTCAGGAAGCCTCCAGAGAGACAGACTTATAATTGATTAACTGCAGCAAATGTGTAGATTATTGTTCTTGTAAACATGTTAATTAATGATTACTTAAAATGTTATGTACTAATTATCTAAAAGGGGAGGAATTGTAGTGTATGTACCTTTAAGAGCCCCTGTGTACTGTAATACCGGTAGTGACCACTCGGGTATATAAGCCTGTATAGCGTCTTGTATCTTTTAGTTCACCTCCAGACTTTGTTCAGTAAGCACCTGTTAAACCAACTCCTGCATTCCGTGTCTCCATTAACACACGGATACAACAAAGGGGACCTTGTGCACTTTAAAACCAAAGGAGGGTACGACCTCAAACTAATGGTCAGTAACACTCCACTGGAGTACCAGGCATTTGTGTGAGCACACCTCGGCGCATTTACCATTCATAAACATGATTGTGGAAGGGTAAACAGAGTCGAAGTTAGTATAAATGAGGACCCCATGACCCGACCCCAAAAGCAGTACAATTTCCCCAAGGAGGCGGAGGCAGACATGGAAACAGCCATGACCTCTCTGGTCAAACAGGGGGTATTGAGACTGACAGCCACCCACATAAACTCTCCACTGTGGCTAGTTAGAAAACCTGGAGAGCCACAGTGGACTATCGGGTACTCAATCGAAACATCCCCGCCTGTCCACCCATGGTCGCAGCTGTCGCCAACCTCATTGGAAGTATCCCAGCCTCCGCAACCACCTTCACGGTGCTGGATATTTCCAACGGGTTTTGGTCCATCCCTCTACAGAGAGAGGACCAGTACAAGTTCGCCTTCACTTTTAAAGGCCAACAATACACCTGGAACTGCCTACCTCAAGGTTCCCACAATAGCCCCAGCATTTTTCACTAATGTATGGCAGATTGTTTAAAGGGCTTCAGCCGGCCTCGGCAGTTAGTTCAGTATGTGGATGACCTGCTCCTATTCACCGATGAAGGCGAGGAACACGGTCCACTACTGGCTAAACTGCTGGAGTTGCTCAGGCAAGAAGGCTTTAAAGTAAACCCTAAGAAAGTACAGATCGGCCAACAGGAAGTAAAATTCCTAGGGCTGGCTGTGCGCGCAGGGGAAAGGGCCATCGATAAAGCCAGAAGGGAAGCAGTGCAGGAGTTACCAGCCCCCAATACAGTGACAGGAGTGAGATCTTTTCTAGGGCTAACCGGGTACTGCAGAGATTTTATTGAGGATTACGCAGCCACAGCAGCCCCTCTGCTCTGACTCCTACACAAGGGAGTGGAGTGGGTTTGGGATGAGGGTTGCGAGGTAGAATTTGTAAAACTCAAAAAAGATCTGCAGGCCGCGCCAGCTCTAGGGGCTATTGATGGGGGAAAGGAGTTTTTCCTGGAGGTAGCAGCCAGCGGGGACAGTCTGAGTGCAGTGCTGCTCCAGGAGCGGCACGGTCAGCTGAGACCGGTGGTTTACTCCTCCAGGATACTCACAGATGTGGAGAAGGGCTACTCCAACTGTGAGAGGCACCTCCTCGCCACTCACTGGGCTGTGAAAAGATCATTAATCTTCACAGGCACCTCGCCCATCACCCTCCTCACCCATCACATGCCCATCCAAATGCTCCTAGATGGGAGAATTAAAGATGGGACAGTGAGCAGTGCCCGCATTGCTCGCTGGACCCTGCTTCTCTCCCAGATGGACCTAAGGATGAAAGGTCTCTGCGAGCCGAAGCTATCCAGGGACGGCCCACCGGTGTTCCATTGAAGGAGTGTGGGAAGTCAACATAGGTTTTCGGGCCGGGATACACCCCACAGGCCACAAAATCTATGTAGACGGTTCGAGCACAGTATCTGCTGGGGAACGACTCTCGGTGTGGAGTTTATGACCCAGGGGCGGACATTGCCCTGGCAATTAAACTCCCCAGCACAATGAGCGCCCAGCAGGCTGAACTGTCCGTGGTAGTGTACGTGGTTACACACCCCGAGAAATTCCCTACCCCGTACACGATTTGCTCAGACAGCATGTTCACATGCAATTCATGTACGGAATACCTGTCCATCTGGTCCCGTCGCGGATACACCTCCGCTGACGGGAGACCCCGGCAATCAAGCCTCTGCTGGAGAAAATCATGACAGCCGTAGGGGAGGAAAGGAAGGTCTATATCCATAAAGTTAAAGCCCATTCAAAGACAGAACCCATGCAGGAGGGCAACCAAAAGACAGATGATTTGGTCAAGCAGGGAGCCAGGGAAGGAGAGTTTTGGGACCCCTACCGAACAGGTTCGGTAGCCGCAATCCGGGACAAGGGAGGCACACAGGGGATAGCTTTGGTCCCGGACCTAAAGCAGGCCCAGGTACGGGATCCCGTCCTCAGAGCCATCCTGAACACGCTCACAAAAGGGGAGAAAGTAGAGGGCCCGTACGGTACAGCTGCCATCACCGTCAAGGAAGGCATGCTGTTCAGGGGGGGAGCAATGGGTAGTGCCGCAGCAGCACCAAAGGGAATTCCTCCAACTGGCCCATGAGGGTCCAGGAGCGGGGCATCCCGGGCCTGAGACCACTTGGCAAAGGGTGGAACAGGCAGGATGGTGGCAGGACTGAGGGAACAGGTTCGCAAGTTTTGTCCCGGCTGTCTGGTGTGTGCTGCCAATAACCCTGACCCCCAGAAAAGGAAGGTATCTTTGGGACACGTCAGGAGGGTAGAGGGACCATGGCAGTCGATCCAGATCAATTACATCGGGCCGCTACCCACCGCCCAGCGAGGCTACAAATATTGCCTAGTCCTGGTGGATGTGTTTTCAAAGTGGATGGAAGCTTTCCCCTGCCGAACAGCTACCGCATCGAGTACAGCTAAGATCCTGGTCAGGGAAGTGTTCTCACGATGGGGACTGCCACAGTAAGTGGACTCCGATCAAGGGAGTCAATTTACCGGACAGATCATGCAAGAGACCCTCATGGTACTCGGCATCGAGGGGAAGTGGCACATCGCCTACAACCCGCAGTAATCGGCTCCTGTGGAGCGTTTAAACCGCACTATCAAAGAAAGGCTGCGCAAGGATACGGGAGACTCACCCAAGAAGTGGGTAGAAGTCTTACCGTTGGTCCTAATGAGGATCTGAGCCAGCCAGTCAAAAAGCATGAGGTATTCCCCACATGAGCTCATTACTGGTAGGGTTATGCGGACCCCCACCCATGTGCTAGCCCCGGTGCTCACAGAAGGTCAGCTCAGGGAGGTGAACCGGGACAGCTTCGTCAGGGATCTGTTTGAACACCTCAAGCAGATTCACTGGCAGGCTGCTAGCAACATGGGAAAACAGCACTGGAGTAACCGACTGCCGCTAGAATCCAACAGGCACCATGAGTGGGAGATAGGGGATCAGGTCATGGTGAGGAACTTTGCCCGGTTAGGGAGTTTTGAACCATTGTACATGGGGCTGTACAGCATTGTGGACAAGGCAAGCCCCATGGTCTATGCCATAAAGATGCCCCGCCGCACAAAGTGGTTCCACATTAACCAGTGTAAACTGTTTAAACCCGAAAAAGGGGAATGGCCAGCAAGGGTGAGCCGCCCAAAAGATAGAGATCATCAGCCTGTGGCTGTGGCAGACTCACAAACCGCTTGTGTTACTGGAGGGGCCCTCCCACCAATTATTTGGGACACGCCCCCAGTAGCCGGAGCCTTAAGGAGGTCTCCTCGCATGCCACAGCCTAAACTACTGTGGTCACCTGTGGATGAGTTCAAACGGTCCAGCCCCGGGAGGACCACAACCCAAAAGAGAATGCCCAAGGTAAGGGATCAGCCTAAAAATAGGGATCCCCAGCCTGCCGCCTCCAACGGTAAGGGAATCTCAGGAGAGGTAGCATTGGGCAGAGAGAGAGACAAGGGTCCCCAGCCTGCGGCATCAGGCTGCACGGAACCCACAGGACAGGGCAGGGAGCCAGCAGCCACACCGAAGGGGGTAGTGTGCTGCAGCACAGGAGGGCACATTTACCCGATTATCTGGGATTCAGGGAAACTCCCAGTTGTTTTAAGGAGGACTCTCTGGGTCCGGTGGCACAGGCCACCTTACGCCCAGGCATACAAGCTGCCCAGAGGCCACAGAAGACAGAGGCCAAACAGGAATTAGCCTGGCCGTCCGGAGACTGGCGGCGGATGTACATAGCTTTCTGGTAATTTTTTTAAGTGTGATTTTACAGTTTGGTAGTTTTAGGACTTATTGTTTAATTTTAGTTTATGAAAGGTTTAAGTTTTCGAGACTCGATAACTGTGTCAAGCCAGAGAACCTTCTCGGGACATGGCTATTTTGTTTGTGTGTCCCTACAGAAAGGAAATCGGAATGAGGAAGGCTCTGCTCCTGCTCGCCCTGGTAGGGGTGAGCATCGGTGACCGAGGAGGCGTGGCGAGCTCCCACATCTATGGGTGCTCAGGAGAGAGAGCACCGATCGTTACCGCTGGGGGAGGTGAATGGGGTGTGGAGGAGCTCGCTATTTACTTCCACGAGGGAAGGTGGCCAGGGTGGCTGGGGTCTAACTCGACCCAGTACTCCAGCCAGACTGGGTTCACTTACGGGGAGGCCTCCACTCCGTGCCCCAGGGTACAGGTCGTTGCTACAAGGGTCAGTGTCACCGAGGGGAAACGTGTGTGTTTGACATGCAAGGGACAGAACCCCCTGGATAGGTGGTGGTGGCTCAGAAAGCTGAGCAGGGACATAGGGGATCGTACATTCGACTGGGAACGATTGGGGAACGACACCCACTGTACGATCACAGGGACCCGAGGGGGAGTGAGTGTGTGTTGGGATAAGTGGTAGAAGTCGGAACAGAGAGTTTACATTTGTATGTGGGGGTCAGAGAAAGTCTGCCCCACAGGCGTATCCATCATCTTCCACAGACAGTGGCAAGATGCCGGGGAAGGGATGGGGTGGGATTCTAGCCTGCATGCGTGCGCGATCCCACACTCCTCGATCCCAGTCAATGCCACCGAACTCGTAGCACGCCCACGAAAGCCCCTGCCCATGACCGCGACATCACGGACTATAGTACAGAGGTGTCCTACCACCACCAAGGGACCAGGGAATGGGTTAGTATTAGTGCCAACCGACAAGTTGCTGTACCAGAGGGTACACTATGCAGTGGCCTCAGTGATCCTGAACCAGACCGAGATACACTTACCTGAATGGTGTCCTAAGGAGACAGAACAGCTATACCAGACCCTGCTGAAGGAAATGTTTAGAAAATTTTATGAATTCGACTTTGCCAACGTAGAAAAAGCGAAACTGTACGGTATACACCCTGAGCATACTGTGGGCGCGGGGAGACAAAGAAGGGGAACCCGGAATGACATTTTCACAACCTATAATACAGGATCCTCAGCAATAAATAGCCTGGATGATATAGAGTTACAAACACAGATAAATGGTTTAAAGATCCAATTAAGAAAAATCCTAACAGAGGAGAACACAGTGGTAGGCTCAGAGCTACACGAGGACTAAGCCATGACGGTTCATTTAAAAGAGATAATTGCTGAGCTGGAGAGACATGCTAAAACAGTAAATGCACTCATATGGGAGGTTAGGAATGCTTCGGATCAGGCTGCACAGAATGAGGTGTGCGTGCTATACGGGGCATGGTTGCTGGGCGAGGGCCGCAGCAACCTGGAGGATTTAAAACAAGGTTTAGTCCCCTCCTGGATTAGCAACAAGCACCTCGCAGCCCTCCACCCATTTAGTAATTTGCTGAGCCCGTGTCAGCTCCGCCTAGCCTCTGAAGTCTACCCTGTCCCAGTGGATTGTGGACGTTCCAATCATACTATCATGGGGATAGTAGTGAGGATGCTGGTCATGGGTGGGACAGCCCGATCCGCACCGGTATACAGGGTGGAGAACATTGGAGTCATTCAAGGGGGTGCACACGTCCGTTTCCCAGAGGTCCCACCTTATGTCATAAAGTGGGAGCAAACTATAACAGGTACAGACCTGTCCAGGTGCCAGAGCCGGGGTACACACATAATACTGTGTCCCCAGCACTTCAACGCCTATTCGAGACCACAGTGCGGGTTTAAAGCTGCTGGCGCACAACCTGTGAACTGTACCATGGAGGTAATGGCACAAGGCCATGTTCCCCCACAGGTAGCATTCATAGGAGGTGGGACATATTGTTTCACCACAAGTGCGCCCCACTACCAGCATGGACGGCACATCTAGTGTCCGGTGAGTGACAGCAGTTTCTGCTTTAAACCCGAGGCAGAAGTTCAAGTGGCCCAGGAACGGATTGTACCCATCCCTGAACCCTCAACTGTTCACCTCACTGTCAGGGAAAACATCACCAACCTGCAAAATGATGTCACACATTTCGGCTATGAAATTCCCCCTCTACCTGAACATCTTACTGCCCTACTAAAAGCAGTGGTCATATCACAGAAGCATTTCTACACATTAGAACAGAAGACAGTCGAGATAGGGGCCAAGATCTTGGATATTGTAGTTCCACCCTGGTGGGATATTTTTGAAAATATAGAGGTCCCTTCTTGGATCAGACTGGCTTCACACATTTTAGTAGTCTGCCAGCTCGGTATAGTTTTCTACTTACTGTGCACAAAGTGCAAGGGGAGAGACAGGATGCTCCGATCTCAACATGAG
Source organism: Somniosus microcephalus (assembly GCF_052327205.1). Lineage (NCBI taxonomy): Eukaryota > Metazoa > Chordata > Chondrichthyes > Squaliformes > Somniosidae > Somniosus > Somniosus microcephalus. The sequence goes on from NC_140991.1 coordinate 186,430,882, forward strand.
AGAGCATGGGACAAACATAAAAATAAAGTCTATGACCAAGTATAAAACAAACCTTAACCGTTGTTAAAAATAAAGTTTTGTGACTATGTGTGATAATTTTTTTTTTCTATGTGTGTACTATGTTTCTCCAAGTGGTGCAGGGGTGTTGGACCCCCTCCGTGCTTGGATGTGAATGTAACCGGATTTTCGTAGCTTGTATATATTTTGAACACTACACCAAAAAGGGGAATGTATGTGTTTTTGGGTTTCAGATAGATAAAAAAGGGGACGGTTGGCACGTTTCAGCACTACACCCAGGCCCAGCTCCTTGGGAGTCAGAGTCGCCTCCTCCCGCTTCAGAGCACTGCAGGGAGAGAGAGGGAGCTGCCGGTCCAGAGATTACATCCAGGTGCACCGAGGTGTGTGGCGAAGAAGTGAGCGCAAGAGCATGCTCCAAGATATGCCTCGTTAATGTGTACCCTGTAGGACGTCGCCAGGAATCTGAAAAGATGAAAGCACACTTCCTAGAATTTGTCAAGAAAATGCTTGTCAACGATCATGCAGAGATAGCTCCTCCACTCCAGGAAGGCCAAGAGTGTTGGTACCTCCCTTCCTTCGGAGTCTATCACCCCAAAAAGCCAGAACAGATCCGCGTGGTGTTTGACTCCAGTGCACCATATCAGGGAGTCTCTCTCAATGACGTACTCCTCACGGGGCCCGATCTTAACAACAGCCTCTTGGGAGTACTCATGAGATTCAGGAAAGAGCCCGTCGCCATCACTGCCGATATCCAGCACATGTTTCATTGCTTCGTGGTGAGAGAAGACCACAGAGACTTCCTCCGCTTCCTGTGGTATCGGGACAATGACCCCAATAGAGACATTGTGGACTACAGAATGCGTGTCCATGTCTTTGGGAATAGCCCATCCCCTGCTGTCGCCATATACGGACTAAGGAGGGCTGCCAAGGAAGAAGACGACGAATTTGGCAGTGATGTGAGAGGGTTCATTGAACGAGAGTTCTATGTCGACGACACACTGAAGTCATTCCCGACCGAAGCAGAGGCCATCAGTACCCTCGGACGAGCCCAGGAACTACTTGCACTATCCAACCTCAGGCTGCATAAGATAGCCTCTAACAGACCAGCAGTGATGGAGGCATTCCCCCCTGAAGATCGTGCTAAGGACGTCAAAGACCTAGACCTCTTCACTGATGACCTCTCCTTACAGCGTAGCCTAGGGGTGTCGTGGAACATAGCAACAGACACGTGCATGTTCCAAGTCTTAGATGTCAAGAAACCCTTCACACGTAGAGGAGTGCTCTCTACAGTCAACAGCCTACACGACCCTCTCGGCTTCTTAGCCCCTGTCACCATACAAGGCAGGTTGCTCCTCAGGGAACTCTCCACACATGCTGAAGAGTGGGATTCACCTCTCCCTGAAGAGATGGAAGCAGAGTGGGACAGATGGAGAGACTCACTCCAAGACTTACAGGAGATCCGAATACCTCGCTGCTATTCATCTTTCTTTCCCTTAAATGCCCAATTCAAAGAGCTTTGTGTCTTTGCAGACGCATCCACTAAGGCCATTGCAAGTGTGGCTTATCTGAAGGTCACCACTCAAGAAGGACAAAGCAAAATCGGCTTCGTCTTTGATAGAGGCAAGTTGGCGCCCCAGCCAGACCTCACCATACCCAGATTGGGACTGTACGTAGCAGAACGCAACTTACCCCCTCACAGCAGTCTACAGAGGCTGCATCCTATCATCAAAACCGACGGACTGTCTCTGAGGTGGTTCTTCTTTTGTTGCCAGAGGACTCCAGTGACAAGTAGAGTTCAGACTATGTGGAGTCATTAATGACCCCAGACGGGGAGTGTTCTGGACATTATGTGACATTCTGGACATATTTACATGCAGTAGCACCCTTTGGTGGTGGTTATTGTGTTAGCAGTGTGTTTGTATGAAACAGAGGTCATTTGTCCTTTGTTCCTTTATTCCTGTGAGAGGTCATTTGACCTTCGTTCCTTTCTTCCTGTGGAACCCAGGAAGTAGAATTCCAGGAAGAACCTGGCAGTAATGGAGGATTCCATAAGGGTTTCACAATCCAATGTAATCTGATTTCATATGTTAGGCCAAGCGCAATATCTGTGAGTATCTTTGTTTGTTAGCATAATAGCAACGTTGTCAGAATAGTATTTTGATAACACTATGTTTATAAAAGGTTAATATTTGATAGTTACAGAAGTGAGTCCAAATGTTAGTTAGTTATAAAATTAGTCTATTCTACTGTTGTAAATATGTTTATATCTTATGTAATCTATATATATAAAGCGGCTCTTCTGTCTGTCTGTCCCGATGTCTGTCTGTCTGTCTGTCCGCCTGGTCTCTATACGTTTGGAAGTTACAGAGCGTACCGACGCGCGCGTCGCCTCAAAAGAAAGCTTGCGATTCCGGACCGGTCATAGGCGTATTTACGTTTCGGCCGGACAAAAATCCCGCCCGCGGTATCCCAAAAACGTTCAGCGTTCCGCTCATTAGCATCTCATTAGCGACCGTGTGATGTCGAGGTCTTCCTACAGTTGAGTGTCGAGTGACTCGACGATTGACCAATCCTACGCTTCGGTGACCTGACCGGTCGACCAATCGGTGCGTGTGTGGGCGGGCCTTATCCTTCTGAACCGAGGTGAGTGGCCGCCATCTTGATTTTCCACGATTTTTTCCCCCACACTTTCTGTGTGTTAGGGAACTAAGGTAAATATTTCAATTATGTGTTAGGCAATTAATTAACAATCTTTTGAGTTTTATATTGTGTTTAGCAACCCCCCCCCTCCTCCTCACCCTCGCGCAGGGGGGACTCGGGGCCTGAAGCTGAAAAAATTTCTCTCTCTCTCTCTTTCGTCCCTCTCTCTCTCTCTCCTTCTCCTCTTCCCTCTCTTTCCTTCTCCTCTTCCCTCGCTCCTCTTCCCTCTCTCTCCTTCTCCTCTTCCCTCTCTGTCTCTCTCTACTTCCCCCTCTCAGGTGTCGCGGACGGAGCGCGGGCGCGCCGCCCGAAGTTTCCCGCTCGCTAACGGCCTTGCCGGCTCCCGCGGGCCGCCCGCACTCGCCGCGCATGCGCCGCCCGCACTCACTGCGCATGCGCCGCCCGCCCGCCCGCAGCGGCCGTCCATCACCCGCGCAATACGCGGGGGACCTCAGCAACGGCACCGGACCTCAGGCGCTAGGCAGGGGGAGGGGCCGGGGAGAGGGACAGAGGGGAGTGGGGAGTGGGGAGGGGGAGGGGAGTGGGGAGGGGGAGGGGAGGGGGAGGGAGGGGAGTGGGGGAGGGGAGGGGAGGGAGAGAGGGGAGGGAGGGAGAGAGGGGAGGGGAGGAGAGAGGGGAGGGAGGGAGAGGACATGACAGGGAGAGGGGGGACACACAGGGGCAGGGAGACCAAATGCCCCAAAATTGCCCTCGCGCCCCAAAATTGCCCTCGCAACGCGGGGCTCGCTAGGCAGGGGGAGGGGCCGGAGAGAGGGACAGAGGGGAGCGGGGGAGTGGGGGAGGGGTGGGGGGGTGGGGGAGGGAGAGAGGGGAGGGGAGGGAGGGAGAGAGGGGAGGGGAGGGAGGGAGGGATAGGACAGGGAGAGGACATGACAGGGAGAGGGGGGACACACAGGGGCAGGGAGACCAAACGCCCCAAAATTGCCCTCGCGCCCCAAAATTGCCCTCGCAACGCGGGGCTCCCCAGCTAGTATCGAATGTATAGTACTCAGTTTATGTACAAAACATACTTTATCTTTGTTTACAGTTTCACAAAAATTGTTCAAGTAAAGGCTTCAAACAGCAAAAAGTGTTTAACTTGCTGGATAACTAGATAGGAGCACGTCTAGCGCGGCCAGTACAGTATCACAGTAGGGAAAGTAAGATTCACAAAATTCAACAGATTCCCAAAAACCAAGAAGATTATCCTAAAGAAGGGATTTTTGGACTGTTAATAAACCATGTCAGAATGGTATAAGAATATCGATCCTAAAGGGAGATTTTAAAAATCAAGGACCCCAGGATTTTGGTTTTATTTTAAAAGCATGTTCGAGCCTGTGGAAGAAAAGGGGGGGGGGAGGGCTGCAACAAAGGAATTGGGATTGGCCTCTGTAAATGGACAGTTTTGGGTATTGGCATTAAGCCAAGCTGTCTGGGGACTATCTGGGCTGTCTCAGTCATTTTACATAATGACAATAGGCCTACAGAAGAGCAGTTCCCACCCAAAATTACAGAACCATCCAAAGCTTACATAATGCAGAACACGCCACCAACTTACAAAAGAACCTTGGGCCCTACAGGAAAAGACAAATGTTACTGCAATTAAGCAAGAGGTTAAACAATCGCTTAAGCCAATTAAGAATCGATGAGACTACCCCAAAACCACTTCACGCAATCTTAAAATCAATTAAGATCGATGGGACCATCCCTAAACATATTAAACAATTTTTACCCTGTCAATGTTAACGAGCCCGCCAAAACTAACAGAGAGACAGAATTGATTTGGCGCGCAGATTAGCAGGCCTCAAACAGTATAATTGAGGGCCCGTTTTTACAACAAGAGTTCAGTACAAAGAAGCTACAAGTTCAACAAAGGTGCAGTGCAGTTTCAGAGGAGAGTTCAAGGAGTGGAAACGAGTTCGCTTCATAAATCAAGTCACCAAGTTCAAATCCAAGAAGAAGCTCCCCCTCGAAGAAATAATGCACCGTCGGAGACCATCGGCAGACCAGGGCCCCACGAAACAAACAACCAAATATTACCAGCAACCGGGTAATATTGGGCCACCGTGACCAACAAAACCCAACTCAGAAAAAAACCGAAGATCCGCATGTTTTTCCACTCTACAATCTATCCTGAATTACACTTGGTTAAGATTTTACTGAAAAGACTCTAAACCCTACTTCTAAACAAAAGAAATTGGGTACTCACCTGATAGATCCAATACGCACCCTGCCGCATCAGCGGACTCGCGAAGACTGACCAGCCATGCAGGTGAAGTCCTCTATCGCGTCCGGGGTACGGCAGGCCCCAACCAACACATCTAGAGAACCCCAAAATTGCGAACCTCTACAACTGTCAAAAGAAGTCATTTTGGTGAGCATTATCCCTAGTCCTCTGGAGCCCAACTTAGCTAGTGAAGTGGGATTGGGAGGGGTGAAGTATTCTGTCTATTGTTATTTTCCCTCATATATTCCGAAGTGTTCCTCCAATTTAGAGTGTTAAGATTATTGTATTGTGTATTTTCTTTCTCAATAAAGATCTATTCCTTTCACCAAAATTCAGTTGTATAGTAATCTGGGATGTTATGATTAAGGTTATCCACCAGGTGGTGCTGTAGCCAATGCTGCTGCTAAGGTCAGAGGTTTGCTTCCTGTTAAGGTCAGAGGTTGCTTCCTGTTAAGGTCAGCAAAGGTCGAATGCCAGGATGCAGGCCTGATGTATGTGTTTCCCAGTTGTTAATAAAGTACTCGTGTTAATTCTACGATATCGCCTCTTTGAGTCCTTGTTCCACTTAATGGATTTATCACATTTGGCGACGAGGCAACTAAAGGACCCTGCATAAAGAAGAAATGTCTGCCGGGACGTTTAAACAACAAAATCACGAGCTAAAGTTAGCTACAAGCTGGAAGAGAGCATGGCTGCCACAGTAGGAACGGTTTCCGCTTTTGATATTCAAGCACAAACCTGGGAAGAATACTGTGAAGTGTTGGGTTATTTTTTCGAAGCAAATGAAATAAGTGATGCCGGAAAAAGGAAAGCCATTCTGCTTAGTTCAGTGGGAAGCCAAACCTACAGTTTGATGAAGAATCTGCTCAGTCCTGAAAAGCCTGGAGACAAATCATTTGTTGAATTAGTGGCCTTGCTAAAAGAACATTTCAACTCTAAGCCTAGTGAGATTGTACAGCGGTTCAAGTTTAATTCAAGGAACAGAAAAGAGGAAGAGAGTGTAATGGACTATGTAGCGGTGTTGCGTAAATTAGCACAAGATTGCAATTATGGGAACAACCTGAAGGAAATGCTGAGAGATAGGCTAGTTTGCGGAATAATGGACGACCAAATGAGCGCAGATTATTATCCAAGACTGGGCTTACTTATGAAAAAGCATTGGAACTTGCTCAAGCCATAGAGACAGCGAACCGAGATGTAAAAGAAATATAGGGTTCAGACAGGGCTAATGTACGCAAGTTGCAGGTCAGGTTGTTGTGCACAAGTTGAACATGCGTCAGAAACCACAATATGAGCATGTGAAGGCATGTTATAGATGCAAGGGCGATCACCTGGCGAGGGAATGCCGGTTTCTGGAGGAAAAGTGCTACGTGTGGGAAACAAGGACACATAAAATGAGCTTGCAGGGCGAAATCACCTGTGGAGGAATCCAAACCAAAAGGGGGAGGACAGCAAAACCAAGGGAGAGAAGTGAAAAAACATGGAGCACACCACATCAGCGGGGAAGCTGAGGAAGAAGAGGACATGTTCATAATGTATAGCATGTTAGAGAACATTGCAAAAGTGGCTCCTATCACATTGCAACTGACAGTAAATGACTCTAAGGTGAACTTTGAAGTGGATACAGGGTGCGGCGTGACCATAATGAACAAGGCAGAGTACTCAAAATTGTGGAACTGTGCAAAAGTTCTAGAGTTAAAGCCTTGCTCCCTGCATCTTAAAACATATACAGGTGAATAACTAGCGACATTAGGTACAGCTAAGGTAACTGTGCAACACAGGGACACAGTGGAACAGCTACCTGTAGTTATAGTGTCGGGTACCGGACCAAACCTGTTAGGTCGGGGCTGGATAAAAGAACTTAAATTAGACTGGGGAGCAGTCCATCAAATAGATGCGGGCAAACAGTTGACTTTGCAAGAAGTGTTGAGTGAACATGAGAATGTGTTCAAGGAGGAACTTGGCATATTTAATGGCCCCCCAGCTAAGATTTATATAGACAAGGAGGCACCGCGAAGGTTTTTTAAACAACGACCTGTGCCTTATGCCACGAAGCCAAAGGTAGAGGCTGAGCTTGACCGCCTATTGAGAGAGAACATACTGGAGCCAGTGAAATGTTCAGAATGGGCAGCTCCCATAGTACCTGTTTTAAAACCGGACAATTCAGTAAGACTCTGTGGAGACTATAAATTGACTGTCAATCGGGTGTCCAAACTAGAGCAGTATCCGATTCCCAAAACAGAGGATCTCTTTGCAAACCTGGCTGGAGGAAAGAAATTCACAAAGTTGGATATGAGTCATGCCTACTTGCAGATTACACTGGATGACGAATCAAAGAAGTATGTCACCATAAATACACACAAGGGCTTGTTTACATATAACCGCTTACTGTTTGGTGTCTCATCTAGTCCAGCTATCTTCCAGAGGACAATCGAAGGTATACTGCAAGGGATTCCACATGTTTCCATCTATCTGGATGAAATTCTGGTGATGGGAAGAACCGACCAGGAGCATCTGAGCACTCTGAGAGAGGTACTACAGAGATTGGAGAGGGCAGGGTTCCGGCTCAAGAGGAGTAAGTGCACTTTCCTGGGGAATGAGGCAGTGTTCCTGGGACACAGAGTGGACGCCACCGGGCTCCATCCACTCAAGGAGAAGGTACAAGCACTGCAGGACGCCCCTGCTCCTACAAATGTGGCTGAGTTAAAAGCTTACCTGGGACTGCTGAACTATTATAACAGGTTTTTATCAAACTTGTCAACTGTGTTAGCACCTCTTCACAAACTACTGTGCAAGGAGACACAGTGGTAGTGGGGAGAGGAGCAGGGGGTTTAATTTGAACAGTCCAAGAAACTGATGCTGTCGTCGGATGTGCTGGTTCACTACAATGCAGAGAAAGACATCATCCTCTCTTGTGATGCTTCACCTTACGGGGTGGGGGCAGTTCTTTCACACTGCATGGAAGATGGAACTGAAAGACCAATAGGGTTTATGTCCCGAACTCTAACACCAGTGGAAAAAAACTATTCCCAGTTAGACAAAGAGGGGTTAGCAGTAATGTTTGGGTTACAGAGGTTCCACAAGTACATATATGGCAGGAAGTTCACCATATGCACCGATCATAAACCTCTTCTCTCTCTTTTCAATGAAATGAAAGCAGTTCCACAGATGTTGTCACCCCGGATCCAGAGGTGGGCAGTGATGTTAAGGGCATATGAGTATGTCATCATCTACAAGGCGGGCAAGTACCATGGGAATGCCTTGAGCCGTCTTCCACTGCCAGGCACACCTATCCGTGCAGCTCCAGAGGACAGAGTTTTGATGTTGGAGGACACTGACACGGCACTTGTGGCTGCAGAGCAAGTAAGAACATGGACAGGTAAAGATCCAGTACTGTCTAGAGTTCGAGAATATGTGGTGAGTGGATGGCCACAGCATCCGGAAGGGGCTGACTTCACACCCTACAGTGTCAGGAAAACAGAGCTGAGAGTGCAGGATGGTTGCGTGTTGTGGGGAGCACGAGTGATTATTCCACAGCCAGCACGACAGTCTATCCTAGAGCAACTACATCAGTGTCATCCTGGGGTCTCGCGTATGAAAGCCTTGGCTAGGAATTACTTGTGGTGGCCAAAGCTAGATGAGGAGATAGAAAATCTAGTCAAGACATGCAGCACTTGTCAGGAACACCGGAAGGCACCAGCAGCGGCTCCTCTCCACCCCTGGGAGTGGCCGGATAAACCATGGAGAAGATTGCACTTAGATTATGTGGGTCCATTCATGGGGAAGAAGTTCCTCATAATCATTGATGCACATTCCAAATGGATGAATGTTTATCCTGTAAATTCGGCTTCCGCCACTACTACTATAGACTGCCTGTGTCGGAGCTTCAGTAATCAAGGGCTACCGGAGGTCGTGGTGAGTGACAATGCCACTTGTTTTGTGAGTACAGAGACAAAAGAGTTCTTGAGGAAAAAATGGCATAATGCAGGTGACCTCGGCTCCACATCATCCGTTCTCGAATGGACTTGCGGAGAGAGCCGTACAAACATTTAAGGAGATGATGAAAAAAGTGCAGAAGGGAGTTTAGCAGCCAAAGTGTCACGGGTTCTGTTCAGCTACAGAATAACACCTCAATCCACCACAGGACTCTCTCCTGCTGAGATGTTATTAGGTCGTAGACTACGCTCCACTCTTGACCTTGTCCACCCAGATCTAAAAAGGAAAATGGAAAACAGACAAAACAAACAAAAAGAGAACCATGACAAAAGAACAAAGAGCCGAAGTTTTGGAGAAGGAGATGCGGTCCTTACCAGGAATTTCAGTTATGGACCAAAGTGGATTCCTGGCTTCATCGACTCAATGACAGGTCCAGTATCATACAAGGTCATGTTGGGAGATGGTAGGGTAGTACGCAGACATGTAGATCAGATACTTCCCAGACAAGGGGAAATTGAAATGAAGGTTCCAGATGCAATGACTGAAGATAGGGTTGCCCTCAGTTATCCAAGTGCATCTGTGGTGCCACCACCAGGGATAGAGACAATTCCACAGGAACCTATTCATCAAGAGGAAACCATCGTTGCAGAGTCAGATACTCTGAGCACTGCTCAGGAGCAGCTGGTGGCTTCACCACAAACAAGCAGGGACTTTACTGTTAGACATTCACAAAGGGCTCACAAGCCACCAGAGAGATTGATACTGAACTGTTAGATTCATCAAGTATGGAACATGATGAATGGAGACTCCTTATGTGACCCTCAGGAATGGTTGTTTGTTAAGAAATTCATACTGAAATCTTAAGGGAGGAGGGATATAGTAATCTGGGATGTTATGATTAAGGTTATCCACCAGGTGGTGCTGTAGCCAATGCTGCTGCTAAGGTCAGAGGTTTGCTTCCTGTTAAGGTCAGAGGTTGCTTCCTGTTAAGGTCAGCAAAGGTCGAATGCCAGGATGCAGGCCTGATGTATGTGTTTCCCAGTTGTTAATAAAGTACTCGTGTTAATTCTACGATATCGCCTCTTTGAGTCCTTGTTCCACTTAATAGATTTATCACAAGTTGTCTGCTGCACTTTTCATCACAACCCCCAAATAAGTCCCACGTCTAGAACCAAGGGAGTGGGAGCGATTGGAACTGCTCACAAGTCAGAGGCAGAGCTGACTCACACACCACCCCTTACAACCCTCTTTTTTTTGTTCCATCATCTTCTCTATCTCCCTCGTCATCCAAGGAGCCCTTGCTTTGGTTCCCTTACCCTTCCCTCTTGTTGGAATGTACCTAGCCTGTACTTTGAACTTCTCCTCTTTGTTCTGTTACAGTTATTGGATTGTCCTTACACCATTTCTTGAACAATGGTGACACATTTGTTCCATTACAGTTTTTCCTGTCAGTCTTTGGTTCCATTTTACCCTGGCTAGATCCTTTCACGTCCCATTGAAGTTAGCCCTATTCCAGTTTAGAAGTTCCACTCTAGATTGTTCCTTGCTGCTCTCCATTGCTAATCTAAATCTTATGATACGATGATCACTCGTACCCAAGTGTTCTCCCACAGACACTTGGTCGACCTGGCCCACCTCATTCCCCAGCACCAGATCCAGCAATGCCTCCTTCCTAGCTGGGCCAAGAACATACTGGTCAAGGAATTTCTCCTGAACACATTTAAGAAATTCCTCCCCCTCCTTTCCCTTTACCCTAGCATTATCCCAATTGATATTTGGGTAATTAACGCCCCCCAATATCACCACTCTATAGCTCTTGCATATCTCTGCGATTTCCCTGCAGATTTGCTCCTCTACCTCCCTCTCACTATTTGGAGGCCTGTAGAATACCCCGAATAGTGTGATCATACCTTTTCTGCTCCTCAACTCTAACCAAATGGATTCTGTCCTTGGCCCCTCAAGAACATCCTCCCTTTCCAACACTACAATGTCTTCCTTAATCAGCACTGCCACCCCACCTTCCGTTTTTCCTTCCCTATCTTTTCTGAACACCTTGTACCCTTGAATATTAAGTGCCCAATCCTCACCGTTTTTAAGCCATGTTTCTGTTATTGCCACAACATCATATTGCCACATGGCTAATTGTGCTTGTAGCTCACCAACCTTATTCACCACACTTTGTGCATTTACGTACATGCATTCTAAACCCAGGATATCCCATATGGCAGAGAATGTGCAAATCACGAGACAGAGCTGCCCTGCCATGCCTCTATTTACCAGACTATGGAGGTACTTTAGCAGAAATCAACTTAATAAGAAACACTCAACTGCTACCCACCAATCAGCACCTCCCTCTATTAGATACCTTAGCAGAAATATACTGAAATCAGAAGAAAAAAAAAACTTACCACAAATATTCACCCTATACTCACCTCTCAGCTCCCTTGTGCCAGGGACACCTTTGAATTCTGACGTCACTCCTTCGTTGTGTCGCTTGTTGACTGTCTCCCTCACGGTAGTGCACTTGCTCAAACTCCCAGGTCTCTGCTCCGCGCTGCCTTTAGCCCCAGTCTCCGACTTCTTTCCTCCCACAGGTTCGCTCGCTCAAACCTTCTTCCCCTTTCCTCTGACCTCATCCCTTCTTCCAATCTCATCCCTGGCTGTGTTTTCACTATCCCCTCTGGTCTTCCCCCCTATGACCCCGAAGGATCAGTCCTCAGCAAAGGCCTCAGCTTCATACCCTTACGCCCCCACCTCAATGAATTTTGAGCTCGGAACGACGCTCAGCTCTTCTTCCATTGCCTTCACCTCCACGCCCACTTCTTTGGCCAAGAGTCTTCCTCTGTCTTCAGAATTCTTGTCCACCTGGACCCCTCCCTCTGGCTTTTTACACTCTCTAGATCTTTTCATTAGGAACTGCCGGCGTGACATCAGCCATCTTAATTTCTCTGCTCCCCTCTCTCACTCTGAACTTGCAGCCCTCCGTTCTCTCAGATCCAACCCTAACATTGTCATTAAACCTGCCGACAAGGGTGGCGCTGTTGTTGTTTGGTGAACCGACCTCTACCTTGTGGAGGCTGAATGCTAATTCTCTGACACCTCCTCCTACCTCCCCCTGGACCCTGACCCCACTACCGAACATCAAGCCATTGTTTCCAATACTGTCACTGACCTCATCTCCTTTGGAGATCTTCCCTCCACGGCCTCCAGCTTCATAGTCCCCCAACCCTGCACAGCCCGCTTCTACCTCCTTCCCAAGATCCACAAACAGGACTGCCCTGATAGGCCCATCGTTTCAGCCTGTTCTTGTCCCACGGAACTGATTTCTTCCTATCTCAACTATATTTTTTCTCCCCTTGTCCAGTCTCTTCCCACTTACATCCACGACTCTTCCGACGCCCTCCACCACTTTAACAGTTTCCAGTTTCCTGGCCCCAACCGTCTCCTTTTCATGATGGACGTCCGATCTCTCTGCACCTCCATCCCCCACCAGGATGGCCTGAGGGCGCTTCACTTCTTCCTTGAACAGAGGCCCAACCAGACCCCATCCACCACCACCCTCCTCCACCTGGCTGAACTTGTTCTCACATTGAACAACTTCTCCTTTGACTCCACTCACTTCCTCCAAATAATGGGAACCCGCATGGGTCCTAGCTATGCCTGCCTTTTTGTGGGATATGTGGAACATTCTTTGTTCCAGTCCTACTCAGGTGCCCTCCCTCACCTCTTTTTCTGGTACATTGATGACTGTATCGGTGCCGTTTCCTGCTCTCACCCTGAACTAGAAAATGTCATCAACTTTGCTTCCAATTTTCACCCTTCCCTCACCTTCGCATGGTTCATCTCCGACTCTTCCCTTCCCTTCCTCGATTTCTCTTTCTCCATTTCTGGGGATAGGCTATCGACCAACATCCATTATAAGCCCACTGACTCCCACAGCTACCTTGACTACATTTCCTCCCACCCCGCTTCCTGTAAGGACTCTATTCCATTCTCCCAGTTGCTCCGTCTCTGTCACATCAATTCTGACGATGCAACTTTCCATACCAGTGCTTCCGATATGATTTTCTTTTTCCTCAACTGAGGATTCACCTCCACCATGGTCGACAGGGCCCTCAACCATATCTGTTCTATTTCCTGCACTTCTGCTCTACCCCTTCCCCTCTCTCCCAGAACCACAATAGGGTTCCCCTTGTCCTCCCCTTCTACCTCACCAGCCTCCACATTTAACAGATCACCGTCTGCCATTTCTGCCAGCTCCAGCGTGTTTCCACTACCAAATACATTTTCCCCTCCCCTTTCAGCATTCTGAAGGGACTGCTCCCTCCATGACACCTCAAGCACCCCCTTCCCATGGCATCTGCCCTTTTACCTCCTCCCCTCCCACTGTCCAGAGCCCCAAACACTCCTTACAGGTGAAATTTACTTGTACTTCTTTCAATTTAGTATATTGTATTCGCTGCTCACGATGTGGTCTCCTCTACACTGAGGAGAGCAAACGCAGATTGGGTGACTGCTTTGCGGAACACCTCCGTTCAGTCCACAAGCGTGACCCTGAGCTTCCGGTCACCTGTCACTTTAATCTTCCGCTGCACTCCCACTCTGACCTCTCTGTCCTTGGCCTCTTACACTGTTCCAACGAAGCAAAACGTAAGCTCGAGGAACAGCACCTCATCTTTCGATTAGGCACTTTACAGCCTTCTGGACTCAACATTGAGTTTAACAATTTCAGATCATAACTTCTGCCCCCATTTTTTCAGACAGCAGCTGCTGATGATTCTGCTATTCCCATTTATACCTCCTCTAGACCCATCTTTTGTTTCTTTACTTGTCCCAGTACCATCTCCCTTTGCCTTGCACCATCATCCCTTTTGCCATTTAATCTCTCCTGCCTTCCACCCTATCACCAGATCTTCCCTTTTGTTCTTTCTTCCCCTCCCCCCTTTCCTTGCCTCTACTTGCTTAAAACCTGTTATATCTCTAACTTTTTCCAGTTCTGACAAAAGGTCATCGACCTGAAACGTTAACTTTGTTTTTTCTCTCCACAGATGCTGCCTGACCTGCTGAGTGTTTCCAGCATTTTCTGTTTTTATTTCAGATTTCCAGCATCCGCAGTATTTTGCTTTTGTATTTTCTTTCATCCCTGGTACCATTCTAGTAATTCTCTTCTGCACCCTCTCTAATGCCTTGACATCCTTCCTAAAGTGTGATGCCCAGAAACGACCACAATACTCCAGCCGTAGCCTAACCAGTGTTCTATAAAAGTTTAGCATATCTTCCTTGCTTTTGTACTCCAAACCTCTATTACTACACAGTGGCATAGTGGTTAGCACTGTTGCCTCACAGCGCCAGGGACCCGGGTTCAAATCTAGCCTCGGGCAACTGTCTGTGTGGAGTTTGCATATTCTCCCTGTGTCTGTGTGGGTTTGCTCCGGTTTCCTCCCACAGTCCAAAGATGTGCAGGTTAGGTTGATTTGGCTATGATAAATTGACCCTTAGTGTTAGGGGATTAAATACGTGGGGTTACGGGGATAGGGTGGGATATGTGTCGGTGCAGGCTCGATGGGCCGAAATGGCCTCTATCTGCACTGTAGATTCTGTGAATAAAGCCAAGGATACTGCATGCCTTTTTACTGCTACAAAATTATAATGTCCACATTCTAAAATATTTTGATTGGTGGTGAGCACAGTGCATCTGAAATTAGAGGGGCTCATATTCAACTGTCAATAATATTACCAATTACCCCAAGCACACAATGGTTTTTGAGTGATAAAGGTGCTTTTAGTAACATAGCACCTCGCTGCATTTTCAAATATAAGTTAACAGAGCTGTTAACATTTACAAATGGTGATTCAGAAACATTATTAAGCTAATAACTTGAAAATGAGCCCCAATACCTTCAGTCAGATAGGCTACAATATTTTAAACCCTTTATGCCACCAGCGTCATAGTGATGTATTTACATGCTTTCCGTTCCACAGTGACAATAAAGTTGTAGTAGAAATTGGAATTGGGGTTTAATCTGACCCAGAGAGAAGCAGTGTGAGGTCCCACAGGAGGATGCAATTATTTGGTACAACACTCTTTGGTGTGCAACTCCACTGTAATGTCAAACCTAGTTTAAAAAGTCTTGAACCCCCTCGGCACTTTTCAAACCTAATTAGAGTTGATTTAAATATTTAAAGTGTTCAGATACTCTTGACCATGCTTTCTAAATATTTAGGCGGAAAATTTTACGGGGCTCTCCTGACCTCCCATCGTAACTTTGGCAGGACTGGCAAGTTACATTTCCTTCACCGCACCCTTCTTCTTTTTGTACACCTGCCGCAAAACCGGATCTTCGACGACTTGACCGAGATGGGACTCCAGGTCAAGCACCTCCTTCTCCAACTGCCTGACCTCAGACTCCCGCCTCTTAGTCGACCCCTTTGTGTATTCTTGGCAGAAGAGATGGACGTGAGCCTTGCCCATGTCCCAGTAAAGCCTCAAAGAGGAGAAGCCTCACATCTTGCTTCTCCAGTCGGCCCAGAAGTGACGGAACGAGTCCTGGGGCCACACGTATTCCATCAGCTGGTTGTTAAAGTGCCAGTACGTGGGCCCCACCCATGCACGGAGCACAGCACCATTTTCCTGACCTATGCGGCTAGTTATTAGGCATTCCCGGGGGGGCAAAGGTAAGAAAAATTGCCCCTTTTGTGCTGGTGGATCCTGTGTGATGTCTAACACCTGGCTACTGCTTCTTCTAAGTGCCAGAAAGGAGGCTGGACCAGGCAGCTACCTAGGGTAGATAGAGAGAAACTATTTCCGCTGGTTGGGGACTCAAGGATTAGGGGGCATATCATAGAATCATAGAATTGTTACTGTATGGAAGAAGGCCATTCAGTCCATCGAGCCCGTGCCAGCTTTCTGCAAGAGCCACTTCAACTAGTCCCACACCCTCGCCCTTTCTCAATAGCCCTGCAAATTTCTTTCCTTCAGATACTTATCCAACTCCCTTTTGAAAGCTGTGATTGAATCTGCCTCCACCACCCTTTCAGGCAGTACATTCCAGATCTTAACCACTTGCTGTGTAAAAAAGTTTTTCTTATGTCGCCTTTGGTTCTTTTGCCAATCACTTTAAATCTGTGTCCTCTGGTTCTCGACCCTTTTGCCAATGGGAACAGTTTCTCTCTATCTACTCTTTCCAGACCCCTCATGATTTTGAACACCTCTTTCAAATCTCCTTTCAAACTTCTCTGCTCCAAGGAGAACAACCCCAGCGTCTCCAGTCTATCAACATAACTGAAGTCCCTCATTCCTGAAATCATTCATGTAAATCTTTTCTACACCCTCTCTAAGGCTTTCACATCCTTTCTAAAGTGTGGTGCCCAGAATTGGACACAGTACTCCAGTTGGGGCCGAGTCAGTGTTTTATACAGGTTCATCATAATTTCCACACTTTTGTATTCTATACCTCTATTCATGAAGCCCAGGACCCCGTAAGCCTTTTTAACTGCTTTCTCAACCTGCCCTGCCACCTTCAACGATTTGTGCACACATACCCCCAGGTCTCTCTGTCCGTGCACCCCCTTCAGGATTGTACCATTTAGTTTCATTCTTTCTACCAAAATGTAGTACTTCACACTTCCCTGCGTTAAATTTCATCTGCCACGTGTCCGCCCATTTCACCAGCCTGTCTATGTCTTCTTGAATTCTATCACTATCCTCACTCACTGTTCACTATACTTCCAAGTTTTGTGTCATTTGTAAATTTTGAAATTGTGCCCTGTACACCCAAGTCCAAGTCATTAATATATATCAAGAAAAACAGTGGTCCTAGTATTGACCCCTGGGGAACACCACTGTGTACCTTCCTCCAGTCTGATAAACAACCGTTCACCACTACTCTCTGTTTCCTGTCACTTAGCCAATTTCGTATCCATACTGCCACTGTCCCTTTTATTCCATGGGCTTCAACTTTGCTAGCAAGCCTATTATGTGGAACTTTATCAAATGCCTATGGTAGTCCATGTACACCACATCAACCCTTTCTGTTACCTCATCAAAAAACTCAATCAGATTAGTTAAACACGATTTGCCTTTAACAAATTCGTGCTGGCTTTCCTTAATTAATCCACACTTGTCCAAGTAACTGTTAATTTTGTCCCTGATTACTGTTTCTAAAAGCTTCCACACTACCGAAATCAAACTGACTGGCCTGTAGTTGCTAGGTTTATCTTTACACTCAGTCTACAAATGAGAGCCAGACCTTTCAGGAGTGAAGTTAGGAAACACTTCTACACACAAATGGTGGTAGTGGTTGGAACTCTCTTCTGCAAACTGCAATTAATGCTAGATTTGACATTTGAGATTGATAGATTTTTGTTAACCAAAGGTATTAAGGGATATGGGCCAAAGGCGAGTATATGGAGTTAGGTCGCGGATCAGCCATGATCTCATTAAATGGCAGAACAGGCTCGAGGTGCTCAATGGCCTACTCCTGTTCCTATGTTCCTAATGTAGGTTAAGAGGACCTCCCATGGAAAGATGGAGCCTCTGCATGATGTCTGAATCAGAGGATGCGCCCCAGGAATGTTGCATCCTTCCTGTTGGGCCTCATGCCGAGCGGGCCATCACTGCTCAGCCTGACACACACACACCCACACACACACGGGTCATTGGGTAGTGACTGGGAGCAGGAAACTTGATTCATTTTGATGTTGATTTACTTTTCCTCTTTAACCCTGGGACACTGAGGCCAATTGTAGCACCCCACAACCACTCTAGCTAAGATCAAACAACTTGGTACAGATTGAGCCTGGGACCTTTCTGTCTGTAGGGCTCAGTACTTCACCATGGGGTACAGTTAACCTGCTGAGCCATGAAGAGAGCTGGGAATGTGGGGAATGTATAGTCTGATTGCAGCAGTGGCAACGACAAGTTAAATAAGGAGGTGATTCTAAAGTAACCTGCAGTTGAGAGTGGGTGTTTAGGAGAATGGGGTTAATGCATTTTAAGAAACTGTCTAGACTGCAGTATGTGGGAGTTTGTGGACAGTGAGACTGTCTGGAGCAAACACGTTTGCAGGAGATATCTCCATCTCAAATCCCTCCGGCTCAGAGTCATTGAGCTGGAGTGAACATAAGAACATAAGAAGTAGGAGCAGGAGTAGGCCATATGGCCCCTCGGGCCTCCTCCGCCATTCAATAGGATCATAGCTGATCCGAATCTAGACTCACGTCCACTTCCCTGCCCTCTCCCCGTAACCCCTAATTCCCTTATCTGCTAGGAAACTGTCTATATCCATTTTAAATTGATTTAATGTTGCAGCTTCCACAGCTCTCTGGGGTAGCAAATTCCATAGATTTACTACCCTCTGAGTGAAGAAGTTTCTCCTCATCTCAGTTTTGAAAGCGCAGCCCCTTATTCTTAGATTATGCCCCCTAGTTCTAGTCTCACCCATCAGTGGAAACATCCTCCCCGCATCCACCCGATCAAGCCCCCTCACAATCTTATATGTTTCGATGAGATCGCCTCTCATTCTTCTGAACTCCAATGAGTAGAGTCCCAACCTACTAAACCTTTCCTCATACGTCAACCCCCTCATCTCCGGAATCAACCGAGTGAACCTTCTCTGAACCGCCTCGAGAGCAAGTATATCTTTTCTTAAATATGGAAACCAAAACTGCACGCAGTATTCCAGGTGTGGCCTCACCAATACCCTGTATAACTGCAGCAAGACTTCCCTGTTTTTATACTCCATCCCCCTTGCAATAAAAGCCAAGATTCCATTGGCCTTCCTGATCACCTGCTGCACCTGCATACTAACTTTTTGTGTTTCATGCACCAGGACCCCCAGATCCCTTTGTACTGTAGCACTTTGCAGTTTCTCTCCATTTAGATAATAACTTGCTCTTTGATTTTTTCTGCCAAAGTGCATAACCTCACACTTTCCAACATTATATTGCATCTGCCAAATCTCTGCCCACTCACTTAGCCTGTCTATGTCCTTTTGCAGGTTTTTTATGTCCTCCTCGCTCATTGCTTTCCCTCCCATCTTTGTATCGTTGGCAAACTTGGATATGTTGCACTCGGTCCCTTCCTCCAAATCGTTAATATAGATTGTAAAGAGTTGGGGTCCCAGCACTGACCCCTGCGGAACACCACTAGTTACTGATTGCCAGCCCGAGAATGAACCATTTATCCCAACTCTTTGTTTTCTGTTAGATAGCCAATCTTCCACCCATGCCAGTATATTACCCCCAATCCCGTGATTTCTTATCTTGATCAGTAATCTTTTGTGTGGAACCTTGTCAAATGCCTTTTGGAAGTCCAAATACACTACATCCACTGGTTCCCCTTTATCCACCCTGTATGTTACATCCTCAAAGAATTCAAGCAAATTTGTCAAACATGACTTCCCCTTCATAAAACCATGCTGACTCTGTCCTATTAAATTATGTTTATCCAAATGCTCTGTTACTGTTTCCTTAATAATGGACTCCAACATTTTGCCAACCACAGATGTTAGGCTAACTGGTCTATAGTTTCCAGCTTTTTGTCTACTTCCCTTCTTAAATAAGGGTGTTACATTAGCAGTTTTCCAATCTGCCGGGACCTTTCCTGAGTCCAGGGAGTTCTGGAAAATAATCACCAATGCATCCACAATCCCTACCGCCACTTCTCTCAAGACCCTAGGATGTAGGCCATCAGGTCCGAGGGATTTATCCGCCTTAAGTCCCATTATTTTACTGAGTACCATCTCCTTAGTGATTTTAATCGTTTTTAGCTCCTCCCCCCCCATTGCCCCTGTTTGTCCAGTGTTGGGATATTTTTAGTGTCCTCTACTGTAAAGACTGATACAAAATATTTGTTCAGCGTCTTTGCCATCTCCATGTTCCCCACCACTAGTTTCCCGGTCCCATCCTCTAAGGGACCAACGTTCACTTTAGCCACCCTTTTTCTTTTTATATAGTGCGAGTTGGAGACACTCCGACACATAAGGGAGGAGGAGGAATTTCTGGACAGTTTTATCCATAATACAGTCACACCCCAGAGGAAAGCACAGATTCAGGAAAGGGAGGGTGTGACTGTTAGGGAGATGGGTAGTGGGGATTTAGGAGAAGTTGAGAAGGAGGTCCCGCAGGCACGATGTACTCATTACCTGTGAAGACAAGGAGAAAGACTCCAGGGAGGACAGCCACAATGCAGACCAAGGCACTGTGTCTCAGAAGGTTGTCCAAGGGTCGGGGGGGGGTGGAAGAGCAGAATAGAAATGTGGTAGTGATAGGGGACTCTATAGTTAGGGAGATAGATAGCATCCTCTGCAGCCAAGAACGAGAATCCCAAAGGATGTGTTGCCTACCCGGTGCCAGGGTAAGGGATATCTCACAGCGGCTGGAGAGAAACTTGGAAAGGGAGGGGGTAAATCCAGTTGTCATGGTCCATCTCTGGATTATTGCCCGAGCCACGTGCAAATTGGCATAGAAGCAGACAGATCAGGATAATTAACACATGGCTAAAGGGCTGGTGTGGGAAAGAGGGGTTCCTTTTCATGGGACACTGGTTCTGGGACAGGAAGGAGCTGTACCAATGGGACAGGCTCCACCTGAACCGGGATGGGACCAGTGTCCTAGCGGAAAGGATAAATAGGGAGATGGCAAAGGCTTTAAACTAATACTACAAGAAACGTAAACAGCCTAAATATAAAGAAAACAGGAAAAGAGAGCATTGGAAAGAATAAAGTAAGAGAGGACATTGATGGCAAAGGAATAAATAGAGTTATAGAACAGGAATCTAAAAAGATGGTTAAACATAAAGTGAGAGGAAATCCTTTAAAAATGAGTTAAACTGTCTGTACAGCAATGCACACAGTGTCCGTAATAAAACAGGAGCTGGAGGCAACCATGCATTGCGAGGAATCAGACATAGTAGGGATTACTGAGAAATGACTACAGAAAAATCAGGACTGGGAATTAAACATTGCAGGGTATAACATATTTAGAAAAGAAAGGGAGGGAAAAAGGGGAGGTGGAGTAGCTGTACTTATTAGGGATAACTTAATGGCAGTAGAAAAAAATGACGCTGATATCAGCAAGACAAAAATAGAATCCATATGGATAGAGATCAAAGATACTAAAGGATCAATCACACTAATAGGCGTAGTCTACAGACCACCTAATAGCAGAAGGGAGGTGGAGGAAGAAATATGCAGACAAATTAGGGAAATGAGTAAAAAAAAATAATCATGGGGGATTTCAACTACCCTGATATTAATTGGACAGAAGAGGTACATAAGAACATAAGAAATAGGAGCAGGAGTAGGCCATTTGGCCCTTCGAGCCTGCTCCGCCATTCAATAAGATCATGGCTGATCTTCTGCCTCCATTCCATTCACCGGCCTTATCGCCATATCCCTTGATGTCCTTACTAGTCAGAAATCTATCAACTTCTGTTTTGAATATACCCAATGACTGAGCCTCCACTGCTCTATGGGGTAGAGAATTCCAAAGATTCACCACCCTCTGTGTGAAGAAATTTCTTCTCATCTCAGTCCTGAACTGCCTACCCTTTATCCTGAGGCTGTGGCCCCTGGTTCTAGGCTCCCAGCCAAGGGAAACATTCTCCCAGCATCCATCCTATCAAGCCCTGTAATAAATTTGTATGCTTCAATAAGATCCCCTCTCATTCTTCTGAATTCAAGAGAATACAGACCTAGTTTTTCAATCTCTTCTCATACAACAGTCCCGCCATCCCAGGAATCAATCTCGTGAACCTTCGTTGCACTCCCTCTATGGCAAGTATATCCTTCCTTAGGTAAGGAGACCAAAATTGTACACAGTACTCCAGGTGTGGTCTCACCAAGGCCTTGCATAGTTGCAGTAAGACTTCTTTACTCCTGTACTCAAATCCTCTTGTAATGAAGGCCAGCATACCATTTGCCTTCCTTGCTGCACCTGCACATTCACTTTCAGTGACTCATGTACAAGGACACCCAGGTCCCTTTGAGCATCTGCATTCCCCAATCTTTCATCATTTAGGAAATACTCTGCCTTTCTGTTTTTTTACCAAAGTGGATAACTTCACATTTATCCACATTATAATTCATCTGCCATGTTCTTGCCCACTCACTGAGCCTGTCGAGATCCCCTTGAAGCCTCTTCACATCCTCTTCGCAACAGACACTGCCACCTAGCTTTGTGTCATCAGCAAATTTGGAAATGTTACATTTACTCCCCTCATCCAAATCATTGACATAGATTGTGAATAGCTGGGGCCCAAGTACCGATCCTTGCGGTACCCCACTAGTCACAGCCTGCCATCCTGATAAAGACCCATTTATCCCTACTCTTTGTTTTCTGTCTGTTAACCAATTCTCAATCCATGCTAGTATATTACCCCCAATTCCATAGGTAAAGGGGATAAGGGAATGGAGTTCCTACAATGTGTACAGGACTCCTTTCTAACCAAATATGTAAAAGTCCAACAAGGGAGGATTCGCTATTGGATCTAGTAATGGGGAATGAACCAGAGAAGATAAGAGAAGCAAAAGTAGGGGAACATATAGGCAATAGTGACCATAATATAATACGCTTTAAGATGATAATTATAAGGACATAAGTATGATGAAAACCAGGTTAATAGATTGGAGAAAAGCTGACTTTGAGGGGCTGAGAATAGAACTTGGGGGGAAAAATGGGCAACAATATTGACAAACAACGATGTAGAACAGCAATGGGAAACATTTAAAATGGTGTTCAGCAGTTTGCAGGAAAAATATATTCCGCTGAAAGGAAAGAACAAACTAAACAATAATGAGACTCCATGGATGAATAAAACCATAAGGGAACAATTGATGGTAAGGAAAGAAGCATGCATTAAGTACATAGGCAGCAGGGCAGTGCATGATAAGGGAGAAAACGAAAAGATTAGGAGAGAAGTCAAAAAAACAATTAGGGAGGCAAAGAGGAACTATGAAATTAAATTATCAAGGAACATAAAACAAAATAGTAAAATATTCTATCGGCACACTAATATTCCAGCATTTTCTGCTGTTATTTCAGATTTCCAGCATCTGCAGTATTTTGCTATTGTATTAATAAAAAAAGAAAGGTTGGGATGGGAATAGGGCCATTAAGGGATAGACAGGATCATACCACAGGTAACGATAGAGAGTTGGCAGAAATATTAAATAATTATTTTGCTTCAGTATTTACCAGGGAGATAGAACAGGTGGACATGACATTGGATGATGAGATTAGTAATGAGATAAATGCATTTAAAATAAAAAAGGGGATATATTAAATAAACTAATCAAACTCAAAGAGGATAACACCCCTGGTCCAGATGGATTGCATCTATGCATTTTAAAAGACTCTAGGGAAGAGATAGCAGAGGCATTACTATGCATATTTAATAATTCATTAGTGCCAGAGGACTGGCAGATAGCTAGCATAATACCGATATTTAAGAAGGGGGATAGAACATGTCCAGGGAATTATAGACCAATCAATGTAACATTGGCGGTAGGAAAAATAATGGAATCCCTACTAAAGGAAAAAATAGAAGAACATCTAAAAACCAAAAATATAATAATGAATAGTCAGCATGGATTTTAAAAGGGAAAGTCTTGCATGACCAACCTTATTGAATTTTTTGAAGAGGTAACAGAGAGAGTAGACAATAGTAATGCAGTAGATGTAATTTATCTGGATTTTCAAAAGACCTTCATTAAGGTACCCACATAATAGACTGATGAACAAGGTCAGAGAATGCGGAGTCAGGGAACAAGTAGCAGAATGGATTGCTGGCTGGCTTCAGGACAGAAAGCAGAGAGTAGGAGTAAAGGGTAACTATTCACAGTGGCAGAAGGTGGGTAGTGGTGTTCCACAACGATCAGAGCTGGGACCACTGCTGTTCACAATTTACATTAATGATTTAGACTTTGCAATCAAAAACACAATTTCTAAATTTGCGGATGACACCAAATTGGGGGGGATAGTCAATACTGAGGAGTGCTG
Organism: Somniosus microcephalus; assembly: GCF_052327205.1. Lineage (NCBI taxonomy): Eukaryota > Metazoa > Chordata > Chondrichthyes > Squaliformes > Somniosidae > Somniosus > Somniosus microcephalus. The sequence continues at coordinate 186,454,763 of NC_140991.1, forward strand.
CAACAAATTACAGGATGACATTAATAAACTTGCAGAATGGGTATATAATTGGCAAATGAAGTTCAACACAGATATGTGAGGTTGTTGAGATACCGCGGCAAACGTGGGAGTCGAGACCAGAGTTAGTAAAACACAACTGCTTTAATCAACCTCATGGCAAAGAGAAACTGGAAAAGCCCGCGCATCCACTTAAATACTCCCCAGACAGGAAGTGCTCCCGGCAGCCTGTCCCTGCGGGAAACAAGTTGCTGGAGGAAAGGGCCCCCGGCTGGGGGCGTCTGCTTAAACTGTCCGTGCCGCCGTGAGCGGATTATGTCCAGTGGTGGCGTGTCGCCACAGAGCTCCCCCCAGAATCTGCTTAGGAGGAGTGGACGAGTCGTGACGGTGGTCTGATGGTTCTGCCGGAGCGGCTCTGAGTGGTCGCCGGTCTAGTTGGTGGGGCCGGGCGTTTCGCCGCCGGCTGTGCTGGCTTGCTGGCGGGACGGCCTCTAGTTGGAGGCCGGGCCACGGGGACCTGTTCCCCTGGTTCTGTGTGTGCTGGTTTGAGTCGGTCGATGGAGACTGTGTCGACCCTGTCGCCGAGTCGCAGCTTGAAGACCTTGTCCCCGGTTTGTAGTACCTCGTACGGTCTGTCGTACGGGGGTTGCAGGGGCCCGTGGTGCGTGTCGTGTCGCATGAAGACGAAGCACGCCTGCTGTAAGTTTGGCGGGACGTGAGGTGCGAGTTCGCCGTGTCGGTTGACCGGAAGTGGGGCGAACTGCTGAGCAGAAGAGAAAGAGTTGAGCCGCTGCTGTTCGGTCGACCAAGGCGTGGTGGCCTCCGGAAGGAATTCGCCTGGGACGCGCAGCGGTTGTCCGTAGACTAACTCCGCTGCCGAGGACTGGAGGTCTTCCTTGACCGCGGTGCGTAGGCCTAGTAGCACCCACGGTAGGCGGTCAGTCCAGGTACTGTCCTGCAGACCGGCGTGGAGTGAGGCCTTGAGTGACCTGTGGAAGCGTTCACACAGCCCATTGGCCTGCGGGTGGTACGCCGTGGTTCGGTGGAGCGTCACCCCGAGGTTGCGTGCTGTGGCCATCCAGAGTTCGGAGGTGAACTGGGCGCCTCTGTCGGAGGTTATGTCGGCTGGTACGCCGAACCTTGCGACCCAGGTGTTAACGAACGCCCTGGCGATGTCGGCTGTAGTGGTGGAGGGCAGCGGCACTGCCTCAGGCCAGCGTGTGTAGCGGTCGACCATCGTGAGGAGATAAGTTTGGCCTTGCGATGGCGGCAGAGGACCGACGATGTCGACGTGTACGTGGTCGAAGCGGCGGCTGGGTACCTCGAAGTCTCCCAGGGGTGCTTTTGTGTGTAGCTGTACCTTAGCCCGTTGGCAGGCGAGGCAGGGGGTGGCCCAAGTCCGAACATCTTTGCTGAGGCCGCACCAGACGAAACACTGGGAGAGGAGTTTGACGGATGCAGGGGCACCCGGATGGGAGAGCGCGTGTAGCGCGTCGAAGATGCGGCGGTGCCAGGTTGCAGGGATGACCGGCCTGGGTTGGCCGAGTGAGACGTCGCAAGTGACTGCCGTGGCTTCGGGCCCGTGCGCGACCTTGGCTAGGCGTAGCCCTGGCAGGCTGGTAGCCGCCGAGAGGAGGTCTGGGTCCGTGAGCTGGGCCGCTGCTAGTTGCGTGTAGTCGACCGCGAAGTGATTCGCGCAGATGGCGGGACGGGAAAGGCAGTCAGCGACAATGTTGTCTCTACCGGAGACGTGCTGGATGTCCGTAGTAAACTCGGACACGGCCGCGAGCTGGCGTTGCTGCCTAGCGGACCAGGGTTCGGTGTGCTTGGCCATCGCGTATGTGAGCGGCTTGTGGTCCACGTACGCGGTGAAGGGGCGGCCTTCCAGGAGGAACCTGAAATGGCGGACCAACAGGTGGAGCGCGAGAAGCTCGCGGTCGAAAGTAGAGTATTTGACCTCTGGGGGGCGCAGTTGGCGGCTGTAGAAGGCAAGTGGCTGCCACGCGCCATTGACCCACTGCTCGAACATGGCTCCGACCGCGTGGTCAGAGGCGTCGGTAGTGAGCGCGACCCGGGCATCGGCCCTCGGGTGCGCGAGCAGGGTGGCGTCGGCGAGCGCGTTTTTGGTGGCGTCGAAGGCGGCTGACGTGTCAGTGGTCCAGGCTACGTCCATCTTGCCGGATTTACCTTGGAGGGAGTTGTATAGGGGCTTCATGAGGGCTGCAGCTCTGGGGATGAACCTGTTGTAGAAGTTCACCATCCCGAGGAACTCCTGGAGGCCCTTGATGGTTTTGGGGCGGGGGAATTGCTGGACGGCCTACACCTTGTTGGGCAGGGGGACGGCCCCAGCAGGGGTGATGTGGTGACCGAGAAAATCGATCTCGGTGAGGCCGAATTGGCACTTCGCCGGGCTGAGGATGAGCCCGTGTTGGGCTAGGCGCCCGAACAGGATGCGAAGGTGTTCGAGGTGTTCCTGTTTGGAGGAGCTGGCCACGAGAATGTCGTCTAGATAGATGAATAGGAAGTTCAGGTCCCGGAGGACTGAGTCCATAAGGCGCTGGAAAGCCTGGGCTGCATTCTTGAGGCCGAAGGGCATCCTCAGGAACTCAAACAGGCCGAATGGGGTGATGACGGCTGTTTTGGGGATGTCCGCGGGGTGTACGGGGACTTGGTGGTAACCGCGCACTAGGTCGACCTTGGAAAAGACGGTTCGTCCGGCCAGTCGGGCCGAGAAGTCCTGGCTGTGTGGCACCGGGTATCGGTCGGGGGTGGTGGCGTCGTTGAGGCGGCGGTAGTCCCCGCAAGGGCGCCAGCCTCCGCCGGGCTTGGGGGTGATGTGGAGGGGCGAGGCCAAAGGGCTGCTGGAGCGGCGGATGATGCCGAGTTGTTCCATGGTGGTGAACTCGGCCCGCGCGATTTCCAGCTTGGCCTGGTTGAATCTGCGGGCGTGGGCAGAAACCGGGGGGCCGGTGGTGGGGATATAGTGCTCCACACCGTGTTTGGCGGCTTTAGCCGAAAAGGTCGGGTTAGTGAGGGCGGGAAACTCGGCTAGAAGTGCCGAGTAGTCGTCCGTGGCTCTGGCGAGGCAGTAGGTCGTCAGGCCGGCCGAACGGGCCGGGGTGAATGCGCCGGGGATGGGGGCCATAGTGTTGATGTCGACGAGGCGGTGCCTCGGAATGTCGACAAGGAGGCCGTGGGCGCGTAGGAAGTCGGCGCCAATGAGTGGGCAGAGGACCCTGGCTGTGAGGAACTCCCAGCGGTAGCGGCGGCCTGCGAGGTCGAGCGTGACCATGCGGGTGCCATATGTGCGGATGTCAGAGCCATTGGCTGCGGCCAGCGTGATACCCCGTGCGCCGCATTGGATTTCGAGGGCGGAGGCAGGGGTGATGCTGTGCTGGGCCCCTGTGTCGCACAGAAATCGGCGGTTGGTTCTGTCGTCGGTGACGTACAGTAGAGGCCCCTTTTGCCCCGTGGCCATCGCGGGGGCCGGTGCGGGGGGGGGTTTGAAAGTGCACGGTGGTGTGCAGCGTTGGGCCCTAGTGCCAAAATGGGTGTGGTAGTAACAGTGACCCGGAGTGGTAGGGCGGTCGGGCCTAGTGGGCCGGGAAGACCGCGTGGTCGTTGCCGTGAGGTCGGGCGCGACGTCGCGAGCGGACTGCGCAGAGAGCAGCCAGTCGGCCTTTTCGGCTATCTCATTCAGGTCCATGGAGTCAGACTCCACAATGAGCGGGTGGATGCTGGCGGGGAGCTGCCGAATGAAAAGCATGCGAAAGAGGGCACCGGTGTTTTTGTCGTCCGAGAGGGACAGCATGTGGGAAAGCAGATCCGACGGTGAAGCGTCACCAAGGCCGGGGAGGTCAAGGAGTTGGCAGTTGCGCTGGTAAGAGGACGTTTGAAATTTTTTAAGGAGCGCAGCCTTCAGATGTTCGTACTTGCCTTCCACTGGTGGATCCTGCAGCGCTGCCCAAACCTTGGGGACTGTGGCGTAGGTGAGAGAGGAGACGAGGTGGTTGTACTTTGTGGCGTCGACTGTAATGTGTTTCAGCCGGAATCTGGACTCAGCTTGAACAAACCAGGCTTCGGCCAGGTTCTCCCAAAAGTCCGGTAGTTTAACCGTGACTGCGTTTGTATCCGCCATGCTAGCTTAGGATTCGTCCTGAGCATCGGGGTCACCAGTGTTGAGATACCGCGGCGAACGTGGGAGTCGAGACCAGAGTTAGTAAAACACAACTGCTTTAATCAACCTCATGGCAAAGAGGAACTGGAAAAGCCCGCGCATCCACTTAAATACTCCCCAGACAGGAAGTGCTCCCGGCAGCCTGTCCCTGCGGGAAACAAGTTGCTGGAGGAAAGGGCCCCCGGCTGGGGGCGTCTGCTTAAACTGTCCGTGCCGCCATGAGCGGATTATGTCCAGTGGTGGCGTGTCGCCACAAGGTATTACATTTTGGTAGGAAGAATAGGGAGGTCATTTATCACTTGGAGGGTGCGAGTCTAGGTGGGGTAGAGGAAAAAAGGAATCTCGGAGTACAAATACACAAATCACTAAAAGTTGCGACACAAGTTAGCAAGGCCATAAAAAAGCAAACCAAGCACTAGGGTTTATTTCTAGAGGTATAGACTTGAAAAGTAGGGAAGTTATGCTAAACCTGTATCGAACCTTGGTTAGACCACACTTAAGAGTACTGCATACAGTTCTGGTCGCCATATTATAAAAAGGATATAGAGGCACTGGAGAGGGTGCAGCGAAGATTTACAAGGATGACACCAGAAATGCGAGGGTATACATATCAGGAAAAAACAGGATGGGTCTCTTTTCTCTTGTAAGAAGGCTGAGGGGTGACCTAATAGAGGTCTTTAAAATTATGAAAGGTTTTGATAGAGTAGATACAGAGAGAATGTTTCCACTTGTGGGGAAGAGCATAGCTAGAGGCCATCAATATAAGAGAGTCACCAAGAAATCCAATAGGGAATTCAGAAGAAACTTCTTTTCCCAAAGGGTGGTAAAAATGTGGAACTCATTACCACAGGGAGTGGTTGAAGCGAATAGTATAGATGTATTTAAGGGGAGGCTGGACAAGCATATGAGGGAAAAAGGAATAGAGGGTTATGAGGAAAGATGGGAGGAGGCTCGAGTGGAGCATAAATGCCGGCATGGACTGGTTGGGCCGAATGGCCTGTTTCTGTGCCGTATATCCTATGTAATCCTATGTAATGGCATAGGACATGGCTGATGCAGAAGCTGAGCATGCACAATGCACACCACAAAGATGTTTCGGGCCATGAGATCCCATCAGGCTCTTTGTGAAATCCTTATTTATCTCCCAGTAGATGTGCCAGAAATGAGTAGGATGACATAGATTGAGACCTGAATATTGAAGGGTACATGACATTTAGGAAGGACAGGAAGGTGGTAAAAGGTGGAGGGGTGGCTCTGTTAATTAATGATGGTATTAGCACAATTGAGAGGGATGACCTAAGTTCAGGAAACCAGGATGTAGAAGCGGTTTGGGTAGAGATGAGAAATAATAAAGGCAAGAAGTCACTTGTGGGAGTGGTGTACAGGCCCCCTAACAGTAACCACATGGTAGGATGGAGTATAAAGGAAGAAATAATGGGAGCTTGTCAGAAGGGTACAGCAATAATCATGGGGGATTTTAATCTGCATATAGACTGGAAAAATCAGATGGGTACAGGTAGCATAGATGAGGATTTCATGGAATGTTTTCGGGATAGTTTCTTACAACAGCACGTTCTGGAGCCAACCAGAGAGCAGGCTATACCAGACCTGGTATTGTGCAACGAGATAGGATTAATTAATGATCTCATAGTGAAGGCACCCCTAGGTAGCAGCGATCATAATATGATTGAATTTTACATTCAGTGTGAGAGAGAGGAGTGGGTCCAAGACTAGTATTTTAACCTTAAATAAGGGCAATTATGAGGGCATGAAAGCAGAGCTAGCTAAAGTGAACTGGCAAATTAGGTTAAGGGATGGGTCAATAGAGTTGTAGTGGCAGACATTTAAGGGGATATTTCAAAATACACAGAATATATACATTCCAACAAGAAAGAAAAATTCCAAGGGGAGGACCCACCATCCGTGGTTAACTAAAAAAGTTAAAGATAGTATTAAACGTAAAGAAAAAACATATAATTGCACAAAGATGGGTGGCAGGTCAGAAGAGCGATAACGACTCCGGAAACAAGAGACTAAGCTGTCTCAAATTACATAATGTAATTGCCAAAGAAGATTACCAGACCATTTGGGTTACCCTCACGATAGCGGGGTCCCCAGTCAAAATGGAGTTAGATACAGGATCAGCTCTGACCGTCATGAGTCGACGGGATTACGAGCGGCTATTTCCGCATATACCTTTGAAAGACACATCCATTATCTTGAAGACATATACGGGGCAGAAAGTATACCCCAGAGGGAAAATAAGGGTGCCTGTTGTATACAACGGCAAGGAAATACAGAAGTTGTATTTATACGTTCTGCAAGATGGTGGTCCACCGTTGTTGGGACGTGAATGGATCAGAAAGATACGTTTAGACTGGCACTCCATTCAGGCACTGACGGTGACCAGTAAGAAAAAAAACGATGATGACGTCATACCTGGACGATTAAAAGAAATCTTGGCTAACGCCAAAGAAGTGTTTCAACAGGAACTAGGAACCCTGAAAGGCGCCACCGCCTCAATAAAAGTGGAAGATGCGGCAATTCCCAAGTTTTTAAGGCAAGGCCGGTGCCATACGCAATTTGTCCAGCCGTCGAGGCAGAGCTGGAGAATTTGGAAAAAGCAGGCGTGTTATCCAAGGTAGGTTGGAGCGAGTGGGCAACACCCATCATCCCGGTCATGAAGAAAACGTTGAATAATAATAAATCTGAAGAACAGATAAAAGTTCGCATCTGTGGGGACTTCAAGGTGACTGTAAACCCGATTCTTCACATGGTACAGTATCCTCTTCCGAGGAGAGAAGATATTTTCGCCTCACTATCCGGAGGGAAACGTTTCACCAAAATTGACTTAGCACAGGCATATTTACAGATGGAGGTTGAGGAGGCCTCTAAAAAGTATCTCACGATAAACACACACAAAGGCCTATACCAGTACAATCGACTGGTTTTCGGAGTGGCATCAGCTCCGGCTATCTGGCAAAGAGCTATGGAGCAAGTCCTGCAAGGGATTCCAGGGACTCAATGCTACCTAGACGACATCCTTGTAACAGGAGAAAACGACAACGAGCACCTTGCCAACTTGGAGCAGGTGCTCACGAGGCTGAGAGAACGGGCCTACGAGCAAATCGCCCCAAGTGCGAATTTTTCCAGAAACAAATATCATATTGTGGCCATGTCATTAACGAAGAAGGGTTGCATAAGTCACCTGAAAAAATTGAAGCGGTCGTAAAGGCCCCAGCGCCTGAAAATGTCTCACAATTAAGGTCGTTCCTGGGATTAGTAAATTACTATCATAAATTTTTACCAAACTTGTCGACGGTTCTGCACCCTCTTAACACACTGCTACAAACGGGAGTAGTTTGGAAATGGAGCGAAGACCGTAAACGTGCCTTCCATAAATGCAAAGGCTTGATCACGTCCAGGGAAGTGTTGGCTCATTACAACCCATCACTGCCAATCAGACTGGCGTGCGATGCATCCCCTTACGGCGTGGGAGCGGTATTATCGCATAGATTCCCTGATGGCTCGGAGCGGCAGATAGCTTTTGCGTCACGCTCATTGAACTCAGCTGAGCGTAACTATGCCTAGATCGACAGGGAGGCACTCAGCCTGGTGTGGGGGGTGAAGAAATTCAAACATTACCTACACGGACAAAAATTTACCTTGTTGACTGACCATCAACCCCTCGTCTCCATATTCAACCCTAAAAAGGGCGTTCCCATTATGACAGCGCAAAGGCTACAGAGGTGGTCCCTTTTCCTAGGGGCACACCAATATGACATAGAATACAAAGGAACAAAACATCATGGGAATGCTGACGGGTTATCGCGCCTACCGTTGCCAACGGTGGAAGAGGCGCCTACAGTGGACCCAGTGGAGATGTTCCACTCGACCATAGTGGAATGTCTACCGGTGACAAATTCTACCATTGAAAAGGAAACGCGAAATGACCCGACTCTCTCACGAGTCTACGATTTAACGGTGAAGGGATGGCCAGCACATGGCGAACCACTGTTGCCAGCATTCTCGCAAAGAAGAGAACAGCTGTCAGTGTGCCGAGGAATCTTGATGTGTGGATCCAGAGTGGTGATTCCACCCAAACTCAAGGATAGAGTGCTAAAGGAGCTTCACGAGGGGCATCTGGGTGGAGTGAAAATGAAGAACTTAGCCAGAGCGTTTGTGTGGTGGCCAGGTATCGATGGAGACATCGAAGAAATGACCAAGAGCTGTCTAGGATGCCAGAAGGCCAAAAACGCCCCACCACAAGCCCCTCTACATCCATGGTAGTGGCCCTCATCTCCATGGCAAAGGGTACATATCGACTTTGCTGGTCCATTTATGGACTCAATGTTCTTAATCGCGGTGGATGCACACTCCAAGTGGCCGGAGGTAATAAAGATGTCTTCCACCACCACGGAAAAAACCATCACAGTATTAAGGACCATATTCACCAGGAATGGGCTGCCTGAACAGATCTGTCCTGATAATGGACCGCAATTTGTATCCGAAGAATTCAGGAAGTTCTTAAAAAACAATGGGGTTAAGCACTACATGTCCGCCCCATACCATCCCGCCACCAATGGATTAGCTGAAAGGTTTGTCCAGACCTTCAAGAAGGCCATAAAGGCCATGGGTAATGAAGACATAAACCTACAACATAAGGTAGATAACTTCTTGTTTGCGTACAGGAATGCAACACATGTGGTTACAAACCAAACCTCCACCATGATGTTTTTCAATAGAAGCCTAAGATGCCGGCTGGATTTGGTCAAGCCAAACGTCAGAAGGGACATAGAGAACCGGCAATTTCAAAGCATGAATGAAAGGCCAACTAGAACCTTCCAGATAGGTCAACCAGTTTTGGCCCGGGACTACCGTACCGAGAAATGGCAGCCTGGAACTATTTGCACACGACTAGGACCGCTGATGTATACCGTGGACATTGGAGAAAGCATAATAAGGCGCCATGCTGACCAGATCATAGAGTCATCCGAAAAAGGACAACCTACACCACAACTCTATATGCCTAGTGATGAAGCAGAGATACCCATAGTATCTACCTCCGATCCGGTGATACTGGAACCAGATGAACCCGACACTGGCATTGAAGCCGAATCGACCTTGCCAAAAAACCTACTACACCACCGAGGCGTTATCCGGACCGAGTCAGGAAGCCTCCAGAGAGACTGAATTTGTAATTGATTAACTTCAGCAAATGTGTATATTATTGTTCTTGTAAAAATGTTATTTAATGATTACTTAAAATGTTATGTACTATTTATCTAGGAGGGGAGGAATTGTAGTGTATGTACCTTTAAGAGGAACTATGTTTTTGAAGCCCCTGTATACTGTAGTACCGGTGGTGACCACTCGGGTATATAAGCCTGTGTAGCGTCTTGTGTAGTTAGTTCACCTCCAGACTTTGTTCAGTAAACACTTGTTAAATCAACTCCTGCATTCCGTGTCTCCATTAACACACGGATCTAACAGATATTAAATTTGGTCATTTGGCATGTGAATATATCTATGTTTGCTCATTTATATTCTTTTCTTAGGTTTCTTTAATCACTCCTTTCCTATGCTTCACACACCGTGAGCTGATTGAGAGCATGGGTGGTAAATATTGTCTTACTAGGAGTACAATTATTTTAAGATTTTTGTTAAAATTGATGTAATCATGAGTAGACAGGAAACCATAGAGCATGTGCCTGCTATTTCCCAATATGTGCACTTTAGAAAATGTACCCTCAGTGTAAGAAAATAGAACTGTTGGGGGAATTTTCATAGAATCATGGAATAATACAGCACAAGAGGAGGCCATTCGGCTCATCGTGCCTGTGCCAGCTCTTTGAAAGAGCTATCCGATTAGTCCCACTCCCTTGCTCTTTCCTCACAGCCCTTCAAGTATTTATCAAATTCACTTTTGAAAGTTATTATTGAATTTGCTTCCACCACCCTTTCAAGCAGAGCATTCCAGATCATAACAACTCATTCTGTAAAATTCATTTTCCTCATGTTGCCTCTGGTTCTTTTGCCAATTACCTTAACTCTGTGCCCTCTGGTTACCGACCCTTCTGCCACTGGAAACATTTTCTCACTATCTACTCTATCAAAGCCCTTCATGATTTTGAACACCACTATCAAATCTCCCCTTAACCTTCTCTGCTCTAAGGAAAACAACCCCAGTTTCTCTAGTCTCACCACACAACTGAAGTCTTTCATCCCTGGTACCATTCTAGTAATTCTCTTCTGCGCCATCTATAATGCCCTAATATCTCCTTATGTGGCTCAGTGTCAAATTTTGTTTGATAACGCTCCTGTGAAGCGCCTTGGGAAGTTTTACAATGTTAAAGGTGCTATATAAATGCAAGTTGTTGTTGTTGGTCCTTGTGTCCATTATGCACTCCAGTCCCTCCTGGCCTAGATTCTACCTCTTCATTGATCAGGATAAAATAGCGGGCCAGCTGAACATACTATTAAATGTCACAGAGTTCACATTCTATCACAAACCACAAAGTTTTTTGGCTTGCTTAATTGTCTGTAAGCTATTGCACACAAGGGATAGTGGTCTGTGATTTGTGGTGGATATATATCCATCTCATCCCCAATAGTATAGCAAGGAGAGGAACATGCATCCTTGTGTCCATTCAGTTCCTGGTATCCCATCGGTTATGTGGTCACAGTTTCAGGCCGAATCCACTCTTCTAATGAACATAGTGCCTGGGATTTCCTACTCCTGGGGCAGGGGGATCACTTCAGATGCCAAGATCCGCTTTCACTGCTCCCACTCTACAGGATACCATTTCCCAGTGCTCCCAGACTTTAGGATCATCGTCTGCTGTCATCAGATTCCAGGACCCTTCTCCCAGTGTTTTCAGAAAGACCATCTCTCACCACATCCAGACCTCAGGACACCACCCACATAGCTCCAACACCTTGGGATTCTCCCCCAAGCACTTCTGTAACCCAAGATTCTCCCCCCTCCGCCCTCCCCACCACCCCCCCCAACACTCAACACTCAACACTCATTTCCACAATGCATTCAAGTTCCAGCCCTCTACACAAATTCTATTAAGCCTAGGGCCATCCTCTAGTCCTATTTAGCCCAGATGCCAATCCCAATGTTATCAATTCCCACTATCCTTTACTCCCCTGTGCATTACACGTTGGTACCTAGCTGCAACTTGATAATCATCTTCCCTATCATCTTCCTGTTTATGCTTGGCTTTCAAAAGTGCTAGTGATAAAGATTTAGCACAAAGCTTTAGCACAAAGCTAAACATATAAACAATTTTGGTTTTTTTATAGAAAAATTAACAGAAATGTAAATTAGATTCCAAAACAACATTAAAAATCCCAGAAGACTGTTTAATAAAAATGTAATTCCACTTACTCAAAATTCAATTGTCCTCATAAAAGTACATCATACATTACATGTCATAGCACCTCTTGTTATAAAATAACATATCCTTCAGCTCATCATCAACAATGCCATGATAGTAAAAACATTGATACATAATTGGAAGAATCATTTGTGCACCTAATACTAAGAGAAAATTTATAGCCACCAGGCGAAGGGAATTGTCCAACCAGCTTTTTACATCTGTCCACCTTCATTTTGCAAACCTGCCACTTTGCCTGATCTTCAGTAACTTCCTAGCAGCTGGTAGGAACAAATGCAGTTTCATGCTTGTGACAGATGCAATGTTCATGATGATCATTGTGGGGGGCGGGGGGAGAAGCAGTGAAAAAGAAGAAAGTAACAGGATACCAATGCAGTTCTCACATGTACAACAATTCAAGGTTTAAGACACAAGGGCCTAGAAATTGGGTTTTGGCTTAGCCAGGGCTTTAGCGCCGGAAATTAGTGCCGGCGCTAAGTCCCCTGCGCGCGCCAAAAATTCAGTGGCGCCGCGCCCAAACGGCTGCCGGCGCTACTGAAGGGTCTTAGCGCCTGGAAAAGGGCGCTAACTGCCGTTTCGCGCCGCAATTCCGGCGCTGCGGCACCCGATGCGGTGCGGCAGGCTGGGGAAGTGCAGGCCTCCTCCTTCCGTTAAGGAGGAGCTGCCTGCACCCGGCCGCGGCCCACGCAAATCTGCTTAAAAATGAGCCCGGCACCTTGGACAAGTGCCGGGCTTGCATCTGTTCCGGGGGGGGGGGAGAGAAGTCCGGGGAGGGAGCTGCGGGCAGGCGGCCGGCGGGAAAGCGGCCGGCCGCCGCGGGGCCTTTAATGCGCCGGCGCTAACTGCAGTAAGGCACCTCTGACAAAACGCTGGTTGCGGCTGCCACGGGCGAGGTGGCCGCAACTCAATTTCGGAGTTCGGGCGGGTTACCACGGCAACCGGGACGCTGCGCACACCGATGACGTCATCGGTGCCGGCGCAGCGCTACCGGAGCAACGCCGATTTAGGGCCCCAGGGAATTTCACTACTGGCCATAACTCCGGCGCAAGGCCCTCTAGCGCCTCAAATGAGGCGCTAAGGCCACTGAATTTTCAGCCGAAGGACATTCAAGTAATCAGTCACACGGGTAAACTTTACTTTTTAGAAGAGTCTGCAGATAGAAACATTTACCGTGCAGAATGGTTATTATGGTGTCAAGCTTTGCTTCCCTTTTTCATCAAAATTAGAAATGAATGCTTGTGCAATTTTACATGGAACTGAAACTGCAATTGCTATCAATTCATCCGTAGCCCTGCATTAAAGCAAAAAAAGTGAAAACTTAATATTTGAGAAAGTCCAACTGATGCTGTTATACTTGTCTGTATTATAAGTAACTCCACAAGGACTTGTTAATGATTTATACATTATGGGACTAAGAGATGATTTTTGTTTATGGGCACTTATGAAAAGGGAGCTGTCCCTGCTTTTCCTCCCCAGACCAATTGTTAGCTCGCCCCTGAAAAAACAGAAGGAAATGCAGGCACAGCTCAGGACTCCACCCAATTGCAGCTGAACTCAATTCCCCCTCCCTAATATTGCTAAATACCAGCATCTGGAATTTCGACTGGGGTTCTCCCACTCTGCTGCTGCAACTTCAAGAGATCGACAGAACCCCCGAACATACTGTAAATGGCTAAAAAATGGCCATATACGCCATTTCTCCAGGGTTTCTGCTGAAGTTACAGTGGGACATCTGGGAACCCCTGCTGAAATTCTATCCGCAGATATCTACCTCCAATTGGTGCATCTTGAATATCATCTTGCTGTGTATTCTTAGCTTTGAAATGGTGAGAAAAAAATACATTTAGGTAAAAAGGAATATATAAAAAATAAAGGTCACTTATTTAATTTCAAAGAATATTGGATCGAGTTGTGAAATTCAATCCGCAAAGCACCAGTAAAATCCCAGAATATCATTTAAATAAAAATGGGGAGAGGGGAGAACACTCTGGATTAAGTCTACACGAGCATTGTAGACGCTTATAAGGCCATTCCCTGCCCCCACCTTGGGAAGTCTGACCACCTCTCCCTGTTTCTAGCCCCGGCATACAAACCACTCATCAAAAGAGGGAGAACATCAGTGAGAGCAGTGAAAGTATGGCCAGAGGGGGCAGTCTCGGAGCTTCAGGATTGCTTCGAACGCACTGATTGGGGCATGTTTGCCCATAATGACATCGAGGAATACGCATCCACAGTGCTATTCTACATTAACAGCTGCGTCGAGGTTGTCACGACCCATAAAAATATCAGGACATACCCCAACCAGAAACCCTGGATGAACGGAGAGGTCCACTCACTGTTGAAAGCACGCGACGCAGCATTTAAATCTGGCGACGCGGCGGCTTACAGTGCAGCTAGGATCAACCTAAAAAAGGGGATCAGGACTGCCAAAAGGAAACAGACACTGCGGATAGAGGATCATTTCCGCAACAACTCGGACCCCCGGCGCGTGTGGCAAGGCATCCAGTCCATCACTGACTACAAGGGCAAAAACACCAGCCCCCCAGTTAGCGATGCCTCCCTTCCGGAGGAGCTTAACAACTTCTATGCTCGCTTCGACAGGGACAACAGGGAGCCGGCTACCAAAGCCTTGCCACCCCTGGAAGACCAGGTGCTCACTCTGTCGATCTCCGACGTAAGTGGTGTTCTACGCGGAGTGAACACACGAAAGGCTGCTGGACCGGATAGCATCCCTGGACGGGTACTCAAGAAATGTGCTGATCAGCTGGCTGATGTCTTCACCGCCATCTTCAATCTGTCATTGGCCCAGGCAGTAGTCCCTACATGCTTCAAGACCGCTACCATTATTCCTGTGCCAAAACAAACGGCTGTGACGTGCCTGAACGACTATCGACCTGTCGCACTCACACCCATCATAATGAAATGTTTCGAGAGACTGGTCCTGGCTCACATCAAAGCCAGTGTTCCCGCCTCTCTTGACCAACACCAGTTTGCCTATCGTGCAAACAGATCAATGGAGGATGCAATCACAACTGCTCTACACTCGGCACTGAATCACTTAGATGATAAGGAGACCTACATCAGAATGCTGTTCATAGACTACAGCTCAGCATTCAACACTATCGTCCCCAACAAGCTGGCCACCAAACTCCAAACTCTTGGCCTGAACACTTCCCTCTGCAACTGGACCCTGGACTTCCTAACAAACGGACCCCAGTCTGTCAAATTAGGTAACCACACCTCCCCCCCCGACCCTGAACACGGGGGCCCCACAAGGATGTGTGCTGAGCCCCCTCCTCTACTCCCTCTTCACCCACGACTGTGTGGCTGTTCATGGTTCCAACACCATCATCAAGTTTGCGGATGAGACCACGGTAGTAGGCCAGATCACCAACAACGATGAGTCAGCCTACAGGGAGGAGGTCCAGCATCTCATGAAGTGGTGCGCCGATAACAACCTGGCCCTTAACATCAAGAAAACCAAAGAAATCATTGTGGACTTCAGGAAGTCTAAAGGCGGAAGTCACACCCCCA
This sequence comes from Somniosus microcephalus, assembly GCF_052327205.1. NCBI lineage: Eukaryota > Metazoa > Chordata > Chondrichthyes > Squaliformes > Somniosidae > Somniosus > Somniosus microcephalus. Next base: position 186,469,877 of record NC_140991.1, read on the forward strand.
TCCACATCAATGGGGCTGTGGTGGAAAGGGTGGACAGCTTTAAGTTCCTCGGAGTCCACATCACGGAAGACCTCTCCTGGTCCCTCAATACCTCCTCTCTGGTGAAGAAGGCCCAGCAGCGCCTATATTTCCTAAGGGGGCTGAAGGGATGTAACCTGTCACCCCTGATCCTCTCTAACTTTTACCGCTGCACAATAGAGAGCATCCTGACAAACTGTATCACAGTATGGTATGGCAGCTGTAGCTACTATGACCGGAAAGCCCTGCAGCGGGTAGTCAAAACTGCCCAACGCATTATCGGCACCCAGCTACCGACCATAGAGCACATATACCAGAAATGCTGTTTACGGAGGTCATGGTCCATCATCAAAGACCCTACCCACCCCAGCCACAGTCTGTTCGCCCTCCTGCCATCTAGGAGACGCTACAGATGCATTCGCACCCGTACGACCAGATTTAGGAACAGCTTCTTTCCCAGGGCTGTCATTCTACTGAACTCCACAAATAAACTCTAAAGCCTGCACATCTGCCAATGCACTTTATTATGGTTATGTTTATGTTAATGTATTACAAGCCAAATGTATGTTGAATGTTTAAATGTCTTAATCTAAATGTACACTCTCGGGAGCCGCAAGCCTACATTTCGTTGTACTGCACTTGTGCACTAACAATGACAATAAAAGTTGATTTGATTTGAATGACTCGTCGTGTCATGTTGCTGCACCTTTCCTTGCCACTGTTCCACGCAGGCTCTGGCTCGAGAGTTGAAGTCCCTCAGATCTTTAGGTCTGCATGGCTCTGGTAGAGGGCATTCTAGGAGATGCTCCATTGTTTGAGATGCCTCTCTCGAGTCACAGTTGGTGGTATCAGTTTGGCTGTATCCCCACTTCTTCATGAGGGCTCTGCAGTGGCCAACAACAGTCCTGAGGCAATTGAGGCACAGCCAAGTAGGCCAAGTCTTATTGGATCCTGTTAGAAGAGATTCCTCTGGATCAAAAGACATCTTGTGTGGCTTTGTCTGCAGATTCTTTGACCAAGCAACTGGTCTACAGCTGTGGGGATTACATTCCAAGGGCTGGACAGCATGGAAGAAACTGCTCTTGGACTTGAGCCTTAGCTGCTGGCTCATGTTGAAAAAGTGGATGGCGGGGATTACTTGTCTGCTTTATAGGAACATAGGACCAGGAATAGGCCATTCAGCCCCTCGAGCCTGTTCCGCCATTCAATGAGAATATGGCTGATCTGCGATCTAATTCCATATACCTGCCTTTGGCTCATATCCCTTAATATCTTTGGTTAACAAAAAGCTATCAATCACAGATTTAAAATTAACAATTGATCAAGCATCAATTGCCATTTGCAGAAGAGAGTTACAAACTTCTACCACCCTTTGTGTGTAGAAGTGTTTCCTAATTCCACTCCTGAAAGGTCTGGCTCTAATTTTTAGACTATGCCCTCTAGTCCTAGAATCCCCAACCAGCAGACATAGTTTCTCTCTATCTACCCTAATATCCTGAAAACTTCGATCAGATCACCCCTTAACCTTCTAAATTATAGGGAATACAACCCTAATTTGTGTAATCTCTCCTCATAACTTAACCCTTGAAGTCCAGGTATCATTCTGGTAAACCTACGCTGCACTCCCTCCAAGGCCAATATATCCTTCCTAAGGTGTGGTGCCCAGAACTGCTCACAGTACTCCAGGTGTGGTCTAACCAGGGCTTTGTATAGCTGCAGCATAACTTCTACCCCCTTGTACTCTAGTCCTCTAGATATAAAAGCCAGCATTCCATTAGCCTTTTTGATTATTTTCTGCATTTTATTATTATTTTCATGACATTTTAATGATCTATGTACCTGAACCCTCAAGTCTCTTTGGACATCCACTGTTTTAAGTTTTTCACCATTTAGAAAGTACCCTGCTCTATCCTTTTTCGGTCCAAAGTGGATGACCTCACATTTGCTTACAATGAAATCCATTTGCCACAGTTTTGCCCATTCACTTAATCTATCAATATCCCTTTGTAATTTTATGCTTTCATCTACACTGCCTATGTCACATATCTTTGTGTCATCGGCAAATTTGGATATATGCCTTTCTATGCTGTTGTGGCGGAGCCACTAAGGGACTCCGATCAGCTGTATATAATTCCCTTTAAGAGCGCGGGCAAATGTGATGACGTCACACCGTTCATCACGTGATCCCCGACCGGCGGGAAAAACGTGATGACATCATGACGCCAGCCACGGGACCGCCCAGGCAGTCCTCGTGGAGCCTCCGAACTGACTAGACCTGTATTCGTAGTTCTCGTGCATTTGTTTGTTCAACTCAGTTTGTTTTACATTAAACATCATTTGTTTGATCACCTGAGTCGACCTCAGTCTCTTGATAGGAACTAGACATTCCTACATTGGTGACCCCGACTTTTGCGAACGGTTTTCGCAGAAGGAACGAAGCATGGAAGCCAACGCCGTTGCATTGAAGCTACCGCAATTCTGGGAGCAGCAAGCGACCGCCTGGTTCATCCAGGTCGAAGCCCAGTTTGCACTACGGAACATCGTGGCGGATGAGACCCGTTACTTTTACGTGGTCTCCGCCCTCGACAGCTCCACCGCCTCGCAGATCGTCAGCTTGCTTGAGAACCCCCCAGACGACCGCAAGTATGAAACCATCAAGGCGCGGTTGTTACAGGTCTTCGGACTCACGAAGTTGGAGCGCGCCCGCCGACTGCTCGCTATGCCCGGACTCGGGGACTCCAAGCAGTCTGAGCTCATGAGCCAAATGCTCACGCTCCTTGGCTCTAAACCGGAGTGCTTCCTCTTTAGGGAGCTCTTCCTCAGTCAGTTACTGGAGCAAGTACCAGCTGCCCTGGCCAGGTCCGAAGTCACAGACTGCGCAGCGCTTGCTGCTGAAGCGGACAAGATATTCTCGGTGACGCAGCAATACTGCGCTGCCACGAGGCGCCCATCCCCCGCAGACGCCGCCCCAGCTCCTCAACCTTCGGGACTGTGCTCCTACCACGCGCGTTTTGGCGCGAAAACCAGACGTTGCCGCCCTCCCTGCAGTTTCTCTCCCCAAAAAAAAACACAACTGCAACCCCAGCACAAGAAGAACAGTTCTGACGGGCGCCCCGCGGCTGCGATGGCAATCAGAAATGCTGGCAAGCTACTGTTCATCATCGATTCCATTTCTGGTCGGCGATTCCTATGCGACACCGGCGCACAGTGCAGCATCCTACCCGCGTCCGCTATTGATGTTCAGGCTGGGAGGCACGGCCTCTCCCTCGAAGCGGCTAATGGAGGAGCCATCCGAACCTTCGGCAAACAGCGGGTCCAGGTGTGCTTCGGCGGCCAGCGATTTGTTTGGGAATTTGTCATGGCCAGGGTTTCACAAGCCATCCTCAGCGTGGATTTCCTATGCGCCAACAGCCTCCTGGTCGATGTGCGGAACCGGCGGCTGATCAACGTGGCCACGTTCCATTCTATTCCGTGCCACCGTTGCAACACCATGTCGCGCACCGTCTCCTGCGCTTTCCCAACTCCGGACGAGTTCGCCCGCCTGCTCGGTGATTTCCCAGACCTACGTTCTCCTCTATGGCCACGAAGCATGGTGTGGAACACCACATCACCACTACTGGCTCCCCGGTCTACGCACGGGCCCGGCGCCTCGAACCTGGCAAGCTCGCGGCTGCGAAAGCAGAGTCCGCCACGATGGAACGGCTAGGGATTATTCGCCGGTCGAATAGACCCTGGTCTTCGCCTCTCCACATTATCCCGAAACCTAGCGGCGGATGGCGGCCATGCGGCGACTACCGACGCCTAAACGATGCCACTACTCCTGATCGGTACCCGATCCCGCATATCCAAGATTTTCTGCCCATTTGGCAGGAAATACCATTTTTTCAAAAGTCGACCTTGTCCGTGGCTACCACCAGGTCCCCGTGCACCCGCAAGACGTCCCGAAAACTGCAGTCATCACCCCATTTGGCCTTTTTGAATTTCTGCGGATGCCGTTTGGACTGAAGAACGCTGCACAGGTTTTCCAGCGCCTGATGGACTCCGTACTTCGGGACCTCAAGTTTGTATTCGTCTACCTAGATGACATCCTCATCGCCAGTTCTAGCAAAGAGGAGCACCTCTGCCATTTACGCACCCTCTTTAGCCGCCTCAGCCAACACGGCCTGATCATCAACCCGGCCAAGTGCCAGTTCGGCCTGCAACAGATTGATTTCTTGGGCCATCGCATCACATCGGACAGTGCAATTCCTTTTCAGACAAAGGTGGAGGCAGTAACATCTTTTCCACGCCCGTGGACCATCAAGGCCCTGCAAGAGTTCCTTGGGATGGTTTACCACCGTTTCGTGCCTAAGGCAGCTCTGCTCATGCAGCCCCTGTATGAGGCACTCAAGGGCAAGTCTGGAAAGGATCCGGTAAGGTGGACGGTCGACATGAACCGGGCGTTCGTTGACACAAAAAGCGCCCTGGCCAACGCGACCATGCTGGTGCACCCACTGCCAGGTGCCACCATCGCCCTCAGCACCGATGCGTCAGACTACGCCATCGGCGCAGTGCAGGAACTGTGGGTAAATGGAACATGGCAACCGCTGGCGTTCTTCAGCCGTCAACTATGGCAAAACGAACGGAAGTACAGCACCTTCGACCGGGAGTTGCTGGCTCTTTTTCTGGCCATCCGCCATTTCCGGTTCTTGCTGGAAGGACGTCCCTTCACTGCTTTTGTGGACCATAAGCCACTAACGTTCGCTAGGGCCACGACCGCCAAGCCATGGTCAGCCTGACAACAACGTCAGCTAACGTTTATTTCCGAGTTCACCACTGATATTCAGCACGTGGCCGGTAAAGACAACCTGGTGGCAGATTGTCTGTCCCGCGCGACCGTTCAGGCAGTCCAGCTCGGAATCGACTATGCCCTCATGGCTGCGGATCAAGCCTCGGATCCAGAGGTGCAAGCTTACCGAACCAGCCCCTCTAGCCTCCAAGCGGCCAACATCATATTTCATGCCGCAGGCACCACGCTACTTTGTGACATCTCCGTAAGAGATCCTCGCTCTATCGTGCTGGTCGCCTGGCGCTGCAAAGTTTTTGACGCCATACACGGGTTGTCATACCCTGGCATGAAGGCCTCGCAAAGGCTGATGTCATCCAAGTTCGTTTGGCGGGGCATGCATATGGATGTCCGCGACTGGGCCAACACCTGCATGGTCTGCCAAAAGGCCAAGGTGCAGCGTCACGTCAAAGCTTCATTGGCCACCTTCGCCGTTCCGGAGCGACGGTTCGATCACGTGAATGTGGACCTGGTGGGGCCACTCCCACCTTCTCACGGATTTACACATATCCTTCCGATGGTAGACTGCACCACTAGATGGCCAGAGGCAGTCCCCTTATCATCCACCACTTCGGCAGACGTGGCCAGGGCATTCATCTCCTCTTGGGTCGCCCATTTCGGGGTACCGGCGGACATCTCTTCTGATCGTGGACCGCAGTTTTCCTCTGAGCTCTGGCATGCAGTGGCTCAGGGGCTCGGCATCAAGCTACATCGCACCACAGCCTACCATCCACAGGTGAACGGCCTGTGCGAGCGATTTCACCGGTCGCTCAAAGCCGCACTGAGGGCCAGCCTCCAAGGCGCTGGATGGGTTGACAGGCTACCTTGGGTCCTGTTGGGTCTTCGCACGGCACCCAAGGAGGATCTTCGCTCGTCCTCGGCAGAGCTTGTCGATGGCCAGCCATTACGCGTACCAGAGATTCCCTTCCGACTCCACCAGAGCCATGGTCCGCATCCAAGCAACTCATCAGCCACCAGGAGGCATCAGGTGTTTTGCACCTGTACCGACGTCGCATCACGGCCTTCAGGGTTCCCACGTCCCAACGGAGCTGAAGAACATCGAATATGTTTTCATCCGCCACGACGCTCACCGGGATCCGCTCAAGGCCCCTTACACTGGTCCTTTCCGTGTGATAGAGCCGGGAGACAAATCTTTCTCGGTCGATATCGGAGGTAAACCGGACCACATTTTGGTTGACCGGTTGAAGCCGGCACACTTGGACCTTGACCGCCCGGTCGTGACCGCACAGCCGCCAAAACGTGGCCGACCGCCTAGTCGCCGTGCCAGATCAAGCACAACCAACCGCCAGTCCGCCCGCTGTCCAGCAGCTTCCACTTCAACTGTACCAAAGTCGTTCTGACAGGCTTGTCAGGCCTCTTCGCCATTTCACTTTTTCTGTTAAAGACAATTTTGGGGGGGCGCATGTGGTGGAGCCACTAAGGGACTCCGATCAGCTGTATATAATTCCCTTTAAGAGCGCGGGCAAACGTGACGACATCACGCCGTTCATCACGTGATCCCCGACCGGCGGGAAAAACGTCATGACGTCATGACGCCAGCCACGGGACCGCCCAGGCAGTCCTCGTGGAGCCTCCGAACTGACTAGACCTGTACTCGTAGTTCTCCTGCATTTGTTTGTTAAACTCAGTTTGTTTTACATTAAACATCGTTTGTTTGATCGCCTGAGTCGACCTCAGTCTCTTGATAGGAACTAGACGTTCCTACACTGTCATCTAAGTCGTTAATAAATATTGTGAATGGTTGAGGCGCCAACACAGATCCCTGCGGGACACCACTAGTTAAAAGCCGACAAATCCCCATGACCTGACGGCCTACATTCTAGGGTTCTAAAAGAGGTAGCTGAAGAGATAGGGGATGCATTGGTTTTGATCTTCCAAAATTCCCTAGATTCTGGAATGGTCCCAGCGGATTGTAAGGTCACGGACGTAACATCGAGAGAGAAAGCAGGAAACTACAGGCCAGTTAGCCTGACATCAGTTGTTGGGAAAATGCTGGAATCCATTGTTAAGGAAGTGGTATCAGGGTACTTAGAAAATCATAACCTGATTAGGCAGAGTCAACATGGTTTTATGAAAGGGAAATCATGTTTGACAAATTTATTAGAGTTTTTTGAGGATGTAACTAGCAGGGTAGATAAAGGGGAACCAGTGGATATAGTATATTTGGATTTCCAAAAGGCATTAGATAAGGTGCCACATAAAAAGGTTATTACACAAGATTGGGGCTCATGGTGTTAGGGGTAATATAGTAGCATGGATAGAGAATTGGTTAATGGACAGAAAACAGAGAATAGGGATAAACGGATCTTTTTCAGGTTGGCAGGCTGTAACTAGTGGGGTGCCACAAGGATCAGTGTTGGGGCCTCAGCTATTTACAATCTATATTAATGACCTAGATGAAGGGACCGAGTGTAATGTATCCAAGTTTGCTGCTGATACAAAGCTAGGTGGGACAGTAAGCTGTGAGGAGAACACAGAGTCTGCAAAGGGATATAGATAGACTGAGTGGGCAGTAAGGTGGCAGAAGGAGTATAATGTAGGGAAATCTGAGGTTATTCACTTTGGTAGGAATAGAAAAACAGAATATTTTTTAAATGGTGAGAAACTTTCAAATGTTGGTGTTCAGAGAGATTTGGCTGTCCTCATACAAGAAACACAGAAAGCTAGCATGCAGGTACAGCAAGTAATAAGGAAGACAAATGGCATGTTGGCCTTTATTGCAAGGGGGTTGGAGTATTAAGAGTAAGGAAGTCTTGTTACAATTGTACAGGGTCTTGGTGAGACCACACCTGGAGTACTGTGCACAGTTTTGGTTTCCTTATCTATGGAAGGATATACTTGCCTTGGAGGCGGTCTAACGAAGGTTCACTAGATTGATTCCTGGGATGAGAGGGCTGTCCTATGATGAGAGATTGTGTAGAATGGGCCTATACTCTCTGGAGTTTAGAAGAATGAGAGGTGATCTCATTGAAACATACAAGATTCTGAAGGGGATTGACAGGGTAGATGCTGAGAGGTTGTTTCCCCTGGCTGGAGTGTCTAGAACTAGGGGGCATAGTCCCAGGATAAGGGGTGGGCCATTTAAGACCGAGATGAGGAGGAATTTCTTCACTCAGTGGGTTGTGAATCTTTGGAATTCTCTGCCCCAGAGGGCTGTGCATGCTGAGTCTTTGAGTATATTCAAGGCTAAGATAGATTGATTTTTGGACTCATGGGGAATCAAGGGATATGGAGATCGGGTGGGAAAGTGCAGTTGAGGTTGATGATCAGCCATGATCTTATTGAATGGCAGAGCAGGCTCGAGGGTCCGTATGGCCTACTCCTGCTCCTATTTCTTATGTGCTTATGTTCCATCCTGCCAATTTGAGTACCTACCCATTATCCCTACTCTCTTGTCTCCTGCCGCTCAGCCAATTTCCTAACCAGTTCAATAATTTGCCTTCAATTCAGTAGGTTTCTACCTTAGATAAGTCGCTTATGTGGGACTTTATCAAATGCCTTCTGGAGATCCATATAAATAACATCCATAGACATTCCCCTGTCCACTAGTTCAATCACCTCTTCAAAAAATTCAATCAGGTTTGTCAGGCATGACCTATCTTTCACAAATCCATGCTGGCTCTCTCTGCTTTGACCATTCCATGCTTGATGAAACTCACCTTCTTATGAAAGGTGGGCCAATACCAGCAAGCAGGTAAAGATCATTCGCCTTTGTAGTTTTCAGGCAGCCAGAAATAGCTCTGCAGGCTGTGTTGAGGACTGGAGCCATCTTTTTGGCATACAAGGACAGGCATATTAGCTGCTGAACAACACTGGGCAAGGGCAATAGTTTGTAAAATCCTTGGGTCAGTTCCCCATTTAGAGTTGGCCAAATTCCTTAAGATTCTGTTTCTGACTCCCACCTTCACCTTTGCTTTGATGATATGATCTTTGTAGCTGAGGGTACGATCTACTGTTATGCCAAGGTATATTGGCTTAGGGTTGTGTGCCAGTCTTCTCCCATACCACCGGACATTGGCCCAGAAATTCAGGTCTCCAGGGGTGAGTACGCACGGGCTACTCACCCGTAGGCCCGATGGGAGTGCCGGTTTCCTGCATGCGCGGGAAACCGGCACTTCCGTTCCTCTGAACGAAGAGGTTCAGAGGTCAAATGCGTGCGCGGGGGAGGCTGCGCGTGCGCATCAAACTTCGTTTTTTTTTAAAACAGGTTTGCCCGGGAGGGTGTAAGATTCGCGAAATTTTCATTAAATAATCACATAGGAAAATAGGGTTAATAAAACAGCTTTATTGACCAAAAGAAGCTTATACAGAGAATCCTTTGATAAAAGGGCACACAAAATGGCCACCAGACCTCGTGACCAGCTTCTGGGACCATTTGAATTTCTGTTACTGCAAGCCAGACAGGCTTATGGATTGAAGGCATTAAAAGCCCGCGAAAACCAGTTTCGGGAAGCTGAAACTCATGGAACTGAGCATACATATTGATTAGATTATAAGTACAGGACAGATTTGGGTGGCAGGATGAGACCCATCAAGAAATGGGCGGACAATTGAACAAACGCTTTAACCCATTACACTGTACAAAGAGAAGCCGTTTAACAGCCATCCAGGGCAATCTCCAGACCGATCAATATACAAACCAAGTTACGGTAACAAAGCAAAGACATTATCGGCCCAGGAAGGCCAGTTAAGCTATCACCAACTCCCGTTATGAAGACAAAACACCCCTGCAGAGAGTTCTGCCCGCCAAAATTATTACAAAGACAGGACTATGATTTGGCGGGAGATAAGAATGTTCCAAAAAAAGTATAACTGTGGATTGAGTAAAGTCCATCGGTACTTCGGTTCGGAGCTTCGGTACTTCTGCTTCGGTTCGGTACTTCGGTCCGGAACGTGTTCCGCGACTTTGGGAGGGTCGGCCAGGCAAGGCCCGGCCACGACGGGAAGACGACGAGGGAGGCCCGGGTACTTTTGTTGGGAGATCATCGACGACCCAGGTCGGAGAAGAAGACACTCAGGGCCCGGGTACTCCAGTTCTTCAACATCACATCGGTAACGGATCCATCCATGGTGAGCGCTCACCAAGGCTGTATCGGCTGCCTCCATCGCAGGAGAACCAAGAGGAAAACAAGCTGCGCCAGAAGCTTCCAAACCCACGTGACGACGGAAAGCTGTGTCGAAAGGCTGCAAAGCCTTTTTCGCAATTCTTAAAGTGGTGAGCATAATCCCGAGTCCCTCAAATCGAAACTTAGTTAGGTTTAGGGGAGGGGGTTAAGGGTAATTGTAATGTGTTACCCCTTTCACGATGTGCCGTGTGTTCCCCATTTCTATAGAGTTAAGTTTATAGATGTGTGCATGCTTGTAGTTGTTTTAATCTGTGCATATGACATGTATTTTATAATGCTGCAAACTGTTCAATAAAGGCATCCATTTCGTGCTATTCGACCTGGTCTATTGAGTTTTTCTCTGCACTACAGCTCCCTGCACCTAAGTCCAGGGTCTAGAACCGTAGGGGCGAGTGGGTCGAACCACTCACGGGTAATTATTGCAAGAAGCCTGGTAGGAGACCAGAGCAAGCAAGAGAAACCCCCTACAGAGATGGTGACCGCGGCAGGACCTTGGCAGCAGGAATGTAGTGTTTTAGATCAAGGTCTGAATAAACGAAATGTGATGGATGAGAGAATAGCAGATTATGTTTTTGGGAAGGTAAACCTTACAAAACAGTGGATATCTGACCTATTAAGAGATAGGCGCCCGCTAGATGCAGCCATCAAGTGGACAGAAAGCAAAGAGCACAAAAGATCTGTAGAAAAGGCGGTCTGGCTGATGTGCTACAAGAAGCAAGTCCAGCTTTTGGACCAAGTCGTTGTAGCACAGACGGCCCAGATCAAAGGGTTACTAGCAGAAGTAGAGGAAAACGTTGCGGGAGGAGAGAGACTGATTGCATCGCTCAATGCGCTGAATCAGGAACGCCACTCCGTAACCAATCGCCATGAGGCCAAGATAGATTATTTGGAGTGTCAGGTCACTGAGGCCAAGTCCAGTGAAGGAAGAATAAGAGACAGGTGTGTCCGCCTAGCTCAGCAGGTAAAGACACAGGAGGAGAGTATTCTGGGAGCTAGAGCAGCGTACAAGATGGCCATCGAGGATAGGTCTGAGAACGCTGACCATAGCGCTTGCCAAAGGGAGCTAGAGGACCTGAGAATGGCCCTAGCGAAGGCAAACGGCTTGGTGTGTCTCATAAACCCACCAGCGAGCCATCTACAGTTAGCCAGGGAATCCAAAAGACCGATTCCGCGAGAGGCAGTTGGGGTACCAACCACCGAGCCCTCGGCACCTCCCAGCTATGATGAGTCTTGGGTTGCGGGGGAGGAAACGGTGGAGTTAGTCGAAGAGATTCCTGAGGTAGAGCAATCCCAGGTAGTAGGGTCGAAGCCGGCACCGATGTGTCCCGCTCGACACCGGAGGCTCGGTCCGGACAACGAGAATGGCGATGACGGACCCCTCATGAATCAGATCGTAATGCCCCACAGCGCACAACAGCTAAGGGCAATGATAAGCCACATCCCAAAACTCTCCGAGTCAGGAGATCCCTCCGTCCATTTTAGGGACGTGGAGCAGGCCGCAGCAGTTAATGACTGCGACGGGGGAGAGCAGTCCAGAATGCTGCTGTTCTCCCTGGACAGCTCGATCCTCCAGTGTCTCTCTGACGAGAGCAAGAGAGGGCACAGGGAGTATGAGGATTTACGGGACGAGGTCCTGGAGGTTATGGGGGAAGATGACGGAAGTCCATTCCTCTGATTGGGTAGGACGGTACAGCTAGAGGGAGAGCCCCCACGGGTTTTCGCCGGAAGGTTGTGGCCAGTATATCGGCGCAGCTGCCTGGGCGGGCTGGCCCGGGACGGGCTGGACGCTGGTCAAAGGGCTCATTGGCTCCGGTGCCTGGTCACCAATTGCTTGCCACAGGTGAGGGAGCAGGCCAAAACATGGTTTGACCCCAATAACCCCCGCTCCACGGAGGAGATAGTACTTGATCAGCTCACGATAGGTTACAGGAACAGCAGGAGTAGGGAAGTGCCTCCCCCGAAGGGAAAGGTGCATGAGGTGAGGCCTGCAGCTCCTGTTAAAAGAGAGTGGCATCAGGAGGGGAATCGCCCTCCCCAAGCCAAGAGTAGTTGTTACGGGTGTGGGAAGGAAGGTCACTGGCACCGGGACTATAAAAATCCCTGGAAGGATTTAAAGGGAAAAGCTCCCTCAGCCCCAGCCCAAACACCCATCCGGGAGAAAGGAGCCGACGTGTCGATCCATCCCGCTGCGATCGAGTCAGTTTTAGAGGCAATGCGGTCTCTAATGACCTCGCAGGGGAAGGTGGCAGTCGCCAACGGCCCTGTTGCTCCCCCAGCCCCAACCGCAGTGCCCCAATGACTAAAGCCCGCGCAGCCCGTCTACCTGTGTCCGCTCCGATATGACGCATGGAGAAGACCCCTTGTGGAGATGGAGGTAGAGAAGGAAAAAGGTAGTTACCTGTTGGATACGGGGGCATCATGTACCGTGATCCACACAGCTAAACCTTTTGCCTCACCTCTGTCTACCCAGGCTCCATTCTCAGTAGCGGGTTTCACAGGCAAAGAACAGGCTGGCGCGTTCTCCATCCCGCTCTCCATTCATTTGGGAGCACTCCACACCACATGGACGTGTATCCTGATGAAGTGGAACGAGGGGGGTGGTAAAGGCATCCTCGGGTCTGATTTCTTGGTGGAACACGGGATCCTCGTGGACCTTAGAAATCACTGTCTCTGGGGAGCCGAGAATGGGTTAGGCAAGGTAGTCGTGATCCCAAGGAAGGGAGGAAAGGGGACCCTGTGCACCATGAAGCCGTCAGGAGGTTACGACCTCGAGCTTATGGTCGCGGACGTCCCAACGGACTTGCAAGCGTTTGTGTCGGACAATCTGACCGCATTTGCCACCCACAAGCACGACTGTGGGAGGGTCACCGGGTTTGAGGTCAGCGTAGACGGGGACCCCATGATCCGACCCCAAAAGCAGTATAACTTCCCCAAGGAAGCAGAACCCGACATGGAGACAGCAATATCTTCATTGGTGCAGCAGGGCGTGTTGAGGCCGATAGCCACTCACGTGAACTCCCCATTATGGCCGGTAAGGAAGCCGGACAATTCATGGAGGGCCATGGTGGACTACAGAGTCCTCAACAGTAACATCCCAGCCTGCGCGCCCACGGTAGCAGCAGTTGCCGACCTAATAGGGAGTATTCCAGCATCCGCGACCACGTTCACGGTGCTGGATATCTCGAACGGTTTTTGGTCCATTCCGTTGCGGCGGGAGGATCAGTACAAGTTTGCCTTTACTTTTAAAGGGCAACAGTACACTTGGAACTGCTTGCCACAGGGTTTCCACAACAGCCCCAGCATTTTCCATCAGTGCATGGCAGGAAGTTTAAAGGAATTTAGCCAGCCCAGTCAGATAGTGCAGTATGTGGACGACTTGCTCCTGTTCACGGATTCAAGGGAGGAGCACGGCCCACTATTAGCCGAATTATTGGAGCTACTGGAAAGGAAGGGTTTTAAAGTAAACCCAAAGAAAGCACGGATCGGCCAGCAGGAGGTGAAATTCCTGGGTCTGACCATCCGCGCTGGGGAAAGAGCCATAGATAAGGCTAGGCGGGAATCGGTGCAAGATTTGCCGATTCCTAACACAGTAACGGGTGTGAGGTCCTTTTTGGGACTGACCGGGTACTGCAGAGACTTCATCGAGGACTATGCAACCACAGCAGCCCCGCTACTCCAACTCTTACACAAGGGAGTCGAGTGGTCTTGGGACGAGGGTTGTCAGGCAGCATTCGAGAAGTTGAAAAGGGACCTGCAGACCGTGCCAGCCCTAGGGGCCATAGATGGGGGGGAGGAGTTTTTCCTGGAAGTAGCCGCCAGTGGAGACAGCCTGAGCGCCGTGCTGCTCCAGGAGCGACACGGCAAGCTGAGGCCAGTGGTCTACTCCTCCAGGGTGCTTACGGATGTGGGGAGGAGTTTTTCCAATTGCGAACGGCATCTCCTGGCCACGCATTGGGCTGTGAACAGATCAGTGATCTTCACAGGAACCTCTCCCATCACTCTCCTCACCCATCACACCCCCACAAAGATGCTTCTGGATGGAAGGATTAAGGATGGGACCGTAAGCAGCGCTCGGATTGTTCGCTGAACCCTCCTCCTTTCCCAGATGGATCTCAAGGTTAAAGGTCTTTGCGAGCCGAAGCTCGCGGCCAACATGGTATATCCCGGAACAGCCCAACGGTGTTCCGTCGAAGGGGTATGGGAGGTCAACATAGGTTTATGGGCCGGGATACACCCCACAGGCCGCGAGATCTACGTAGACGGTTCCAGCACGGTATCTGCTGGCGAACGACTCACAGGGTGTGGAGTTTATGACCCCGCGGCAAACATTGCCTTGGCGATTAGGCTCCCCAGCACTATGAGCGCACAGCAGGCTGAACTGTCCGCGGTGGCGTACGTGGTTACCCACCCCGAGATCTTCCCAACCCCATACACGATTTGCTCGGACAGCATGTTCACATGCAATTCGTGTACGGAATACCTGGCCATTTGGTCTCGTCGCGGATATACCTCCGCGGACGGACGACCTTTAACAGTTAAGCCCTTGCTGGAAAAGATCCTGGCAGCAGTGGGGAGGTGTTCATCCACAAGGTGAAGGCTCATTCCACCACAGAACCCCGCAGTCAGGGTAACCAGCAGGCGGATGCGCTAGCCAGGGAGGGTGCCCGCAACGGCATTCTCTGGGACCCCTATGGACCCAGACCCGTGGCAGCGATCCGAGGCAGGGAGGGAACTCCAGGGAACACAGGGGTGACACCGCCCCTAGACCTAAAGACCGTCCAAACCCTGGATCCCGCCCTGAAAACAGTCCTCAATGCTATTGCTGAGGGCAAGCAGGTAGAGGGTCCGTACAGTACGACAGCCCTCTCTGTCAAGGAAGGCATGTTGTTCCGGGAGGAACAGTGGGTTGTGCCGCAGCAGCACCGGAGGGAATTCCTTCAACTGGCCCATGAGGGTCCAGGGGCAGGACACCCCGGGCCTGAGGTTACCTGGCAACGGGTAGAGCAGGCAGGATGGTGGCTGGGACTTTGAGACGATGTCCGCGAGTTCTGTGCAAGCTGTCTTGTGTGCGCTGCAAACAACCCAGACCCCCAGAAAAGGAAGGTGCCCATGGGGCACATCAGGAGGGTAGAGGGACCATGGCAGTCGATACAGGTCGACTACATAGGGCCCCTGCCCACCGCCCAGGGAGGCTATAAGTACTGCCTTGTCCTGGTGGATGTGTTTACCAAGTGGGTAGAAGCCTTCCCGTGTAGAACAGCTACGGCGCTGGGTACTGCCAAGATCTTGGTCCGGGAAGTGTTCTCACGGTGGGGGCTCCCCCGGTTTGTTGAGTCCGACCGAGGGAGTCATTTCACCGGCCAAGTGATGAAGAACACCCTCATGCTCTTGGGCATGGAAGGGAAGTGGCACGTAGCGCACAATCCCCAGTCATCCGGGATTGTTGAACGCATGAACCGGACCCTCAAGGAAAAGCTGAGGAAAGAGGCAATGGGCTCGCCCCAGAAGTGGGCGGAGATCCTGCCTCTAGTCCTCATGGGGATCCGGGCCAGCCAGTCCAAAAGTACGGGGCACTCCCCGCACGAGTTAATGACTGGGAGGATCATGCGAACACCCACCCATGTACTAGTCCCGGTGCTCACTGAGGGCCAGCTCCAAGAGGTGAATCGGGACAAGTTAGTCCAAACCCTTTTGGAGCGCCTGAAACAGGTTTATGAGCAAGCGGCTGGGAACATGGGGAGGCAGCATCAGGGCAATCGACTGTTGCTGGAACCCCGTAAGAAGCAAGAGTGGGAAGTCGGAGACCAGGTCATGGTTAGGAACTATGCCCGAGTAGGGAGTCTAGAACCACTGTACATGGGGCCCTACAGCATTGTAGACAAGGCCAGCCCCATGGTGTACGCAGTGAAGGTGCCCTGACGTACTAAATGGTTTCACATTAACCAGTGTAAACTGTTTAAGCCGGGTGCACAAGGGCCAACAACAGGGGCCAGGTCTGAGGACAGAAATCCTCAGCCTGAGACAGGGTCACAGACCACACAGGCTGGAACTGTAGCCTGCGTGAGGGGAGGAGTCATCCCATCGGAGTGGGAGGTCTCCCCGTTAGTTTGGGATTCGGACGAGGGAGATCCCGAACAGCTCGACCCCGCCCCTGACCCGATCATGGAGGAGGAGTCGTCGGAGGACGAAGGTCCCGCCCCCGACTCGAGCATAGGGGAGGTAGGGATTGGGGGCAGAGACTCACCACCTGTGGGGACAGGAGGGGTGGAGTCGGATGCCACGGATCCCAGCCCCAGGGGGGCGGAGCCTGAGGGAAGGGAGCCAGAGCCGGCAGCTGTGGTGGGACCACAGGCTGCGACGGTGGAGGTCCCGATCCCCGGTCTGTTAGCCCTGGGAGCCTCGCCCAAGGTGCCCCCTCGTAGGTCGGCTCGGACGCCTCAGCCCAGAAAGTTTTGGCCAGGTTCTCCTCACTTCCGCCAACATCGATCCAGGGTAGCCCAGGAAAGACACGATTCCCGTTCAGCAGCGACAGGCTGCGGGGGATCAAAGCCGAAGGTCAGTGCAGCCCCGCCACAGGGAGCGGCGCGCTGCAGCCCTCACCGGAATTAGGTAGGCCGCCCGAAGGAGGGCGGCGCTGTACATAAGTTTAGGTACATAAGTTTAGGTATGTTAAGTTTAGGTAATGATAAGTTAAGTTAAGTAATTTTAATGTCAGTTTAAGGCATGTAAAGTTTAAGATGATGGGGATGTTTTAAAAGGTAGTTTTCGAAGTCTGCCCAGTATGTGTGTTTGTTTGGAAGCGGGGTCAAGGGACCAGAGCGTCAGTTTAATTAGGCCAGCGCCTATTGGGAGCCTGGCTACATCATCTTATCGGTTACAGAAACCAGGAATACAATGGAGAGGATTCTCGTGGTGCTCACGGCGATCGGGTGCGGGCTGGCCTACCGAGGCCGCACCAAGGACGTCGTCGTGTTCAGATGCTCCGGGGACACAGCCCCCATCGCGACGGATGGGACGGGGAAGCGAGGGGTTGAGGAAACCGCCACCTACTTCCACCAAGGGAGATGGCCAGGATGGCTGGGGTCGAATTCTACAGAATACTCCAGCAAATCCGGGTTTGCCTACCAAGAGACTTCGTTACTGTGCCCTCGGGTGAGGATCATTGCACCCAGAGTCAGCGTTACCGTGGGAAAGAGGATCTGTTTGGTGTGTAATGGGAACGTACCGCTAAGTAGATGGTGGTGGCTTCGAAAGCTGGGAAAGAATATGAAGAACTCTACAATCGAATGGGAGCGACTGGGTAACAATACCCATCGGACAATTACGGGGACTCACGGACAATTACGTGTGTGTTGGGACAAGTGGTGGGAACCAGATGAAGGGATATATGTCTGCATGTGGGGTTCGAAGTACGTTTGCCCCAAAGGCATATCCATCTTTTTCCAGAGGCAGTGGCAGGATGCCGGGAAAGGGATGAGGTGGGACGTCAGCATCCAGGCGTGCGGAGTCCCATTCTCCCCGATTCTGGTAAACGCCACTGAACTCATCACCCGCCCATGCAAGCCCCTGCCCACGATTCCGGTAGCACTAGCCCAGAAGGAAGGGTGCCCCACCACCACAAAGGGACCCGGGAACGGTTTAGTATTGGTACCCACCGGTCAGATGCTGTACCAAGGGGTACACTACGCGGTGGCCTCAGTGATTTTAAACCTCACTGAGGTACGATTGCCGGAGTGGTGTCCCAAGGAAACGGAGCAATTGTACCAGGTCCTGTTAACCAGGATGTTCAGACAATTTTATGAGTTTGACTTTGCCGACATCGACAAAGCCGAATTGTACACCACACCACAGGAAGTTTTGGGTCGGGTAGGGAGGCAAAGAAGGGGTACTGTAAATGACATCTTCACCGCTTTTAGTACCAGGACGTCTGTTGTCAACGCTCTAGACAACGCGGAGCTGCAGACACAGATTAATGGTCTAAAGGCCCAGTTAAGGAACATACTGACAAACGAAAATAAGGTAGTGGGTTCTGAGCTACATGAGGACCAGGCCATGACACTACACTTAAAAGAAATAATCGCTGAGCTGGAGAAACACGCTAGAACGGTAAATGCACTCATTAGGGAGGATCGGAATGCGTCCGATCAGGCTGCACAGAACGAGGCTTGTGTGCTATACGGGGCGTGGTTACTGGGCGAGGGCCGCAGTAATCTGGAGGATTTAAAACAAGGTTTGGTCCCGTCCTGGATCAGCAATAAGCACTTGCAAGCGCTCCACCCTTTTGAGAACGCATTAAGTCCGTGCCAGCTCAGACTAGCTGCAGAGGCGTACCCAGTCCCAGTGGACTGCGGACGCTCGAATCACATTATCATGGGAAGTGGTGAGGATGCCGGTGTTGGGTCCCACAGCAAAACCCGCCCCGGTATACAGGGTGGAGAACATTGGAGTCATTCAGGGGGGTGCGCACATTCGTTACGCAGTGGTCCCGCCTTATGTCATCAGATGGGAGCATACGATGACAGGCACCGACCTCTCGGGGTGTCGAAGCCGGGGAGCACACATCATCCTGTGTCCCCAGCACTTGAATGCCTTTTTAAAACCACAGTGCGGGTTCAGAGCCGCTAGCGCGAAGCCGGTAAATTGCACCATGGAGGCAATGGCAAAAGACCATGGGCTAGAAATTCAGTTGGTTGCGCCAGCCGTTAGCACCTTAGGAGGAGATTATGTCGAGCGCTAGGCGGCTAGCGCCCGGGCGCTGTGCGATCTGCGCCTCGCCCCAACTTCAGTAGAGATTTAGCGCCGGCGCAAAGTCTTTGCGCGCGCTCAGCTGGGCGCGATCATGATGTCATTTCCTCATGCAACGCCCTTTGTGCGCCCCAATCTGGAACTTGAGTCGCGCTGCCCCATTGTGCGCCTGGCGCCCCTAGCGACTGTTGAGTGGAACGGTGCTCAGCCGATGCGGGGGGCGCAAATTAAAGGGCACTCCTCCTGCAGTAGAAACGGCAGCCGTGTTGCAACACTCCTTCTTTGTGGGAGACGGATCTTCTGGTTTGGCTCAACAAGGAGGAGGAGGACTGCCCGTACCACATACCAAACTAATGTCGGCCTTTCAGAAACACAAATGCACCCTCCCCCTTTAAGAGCTGACCGGCGGCAGAGAGTCTGCCGTCAATCAGCAGCTCGTCGCACCTGCCCTGCGCCTGACTTCCGGGGTTTCGCCCCGGCCCGCCGGCTTAGCGCCTAATGATAGTCGTGCATCGCCTGTTTTAGCGCAGCAGCAACCTCTTCGGGCGATGCGACTGAATATCGGCGAAGGGGGCTCGACTTTGCGCCGGGCGCAAACTTTCGCGGCCGCCCGACTTTACCGCCCCAAAAGTGGCTATACTGAATTTCTAGGCCCATGTGCCCCCGCAGGTGGCATATATCGGAGGTGGAACATACTGTTACCACTGCAGCGCCTCACTACCACCACGGACAGCACGGGTGGTGTCCGGTCAGTGACAGCAGTTTCTGTTTCAAACCCAGGGCTGAAGTTCAAGTGGCACAACAGCGAATTGTCCCCATTCCTGTACCTTCCACTGTTCACCTCACTGTAAAAGAAAATTTCACGGATTTGTAGCGATTCGTTGCGCATTTTGGTTATGTCATTCCCCCTCTCCCCGAACACCTCACCAAGATGTTAAAAGCCGTAATAGTCTCACAGAAGCATTTTTACACACTAGAGCAGAAGACATTGGAGATAGGGAGAGATATATTGGACATAGTCACCCCACCATGGTGGGACTTGTTCACTAATATAGAGATCCCGCCCTGGATTAGAATAGCATCCCACATCCTAGTAGTGTGTCAGGTTTTGATTGTAATATATTTACTGTTCGTGCATTGCAAGAGAGGCAAACGCCTCCAGAGGCACGAGAACACAGGAGAATGGAGAGAACGCTATGTACGAGTGGGTGAAGAGACCCCCGCTTAGGCCGCTATGTATTAAAGGATAAAGCGTCCCTCCACTCTTGGTTTTGGTTACTATATGATTTAAGTGTATGAATACTGTTGTGTTATAACCGTTGATCGGTTTTCTATTTTTGATTAATAAAATGTGTATGCAGGTGGTGTAAGGGGTATCGGCCCCTTCACATCTGAAAGATGAATGTGTTTAGTTTGAGGTAGTACTGCCTATGGTTGTCCAACTGTACACAATGTAATTTTTCTGAAATGGGAACTGCATGTGTCGTGGGGGTCATAGATAGTTAATTACCAGGAATGTTTGGATGTGGGGAATCAGGGAAAATTTGCTCACCAAGGGTTATTGATACTTTAAGCAAGCTATCAGTATCACAGGAGGGACTGTAAGATTCGTGAAATTTTCATTAAATAATCACGTAGGAAAATAGGGTTAATAAAACAGCTTTATTGACCAAAAGAAGCTTATACAGAGAAACCTTTGATAAAAGGGCACACAAAATGGCCGCCAGACCTCGTGACCAGCTTCTGGGACCATTTGAATTTCTGTTACTGCAAGCCAGACAGGCTTGTGGATTGAAGGCATTAAAAGCCTGCGAAAACCAGTTTCAGGAAGCTGAAACTCATGGAACTGAGCATACATATTGATTAGATTATAAGTACAGGACAGGTTTGGGTGGCAGGATGAGACCCATCAAGAAATGGGCGGACAATTGAACGAATGCTTTAACCCATTACACTGTACAAAGAGAAGCCGTTTAACAGCCATCCAGGGCAATCTCCAGACCGATCAATATACAAACCAAGTTACGGTAACAAAGCAAAGACATTATCGGCCCAGGAAGGCCAGTTAAGCTATCACCAACTCCCGTTTTGAAGACAGAACACCCCTGCAGAGAGTTCTGCCCGCCAAAATTATTACAAAGACAGGACTATGATTTGGCGGGAGATAAGAATGTTCCAAAAAAAGTTTAACTGTGGATTGAGTAAAGTCCATCGGTACTTCGGTTTGGAGCTTCGGTACTTCTGCTTCGGTTCGGTACTTCGGTCCGGAACGTGTTCCGCGACTTTGGGAGGGTCGGCCAGGCAAGGCCCGGCCACGACGGGAAGACGACGAGGGAGGCCCGGGTACTTTTGTTGGGAGATCATCGACGACCCAGGTCGGAGAAGAAGACACTCAGGGCCCGGGTAATCCAGTTCTTCAACATCACATCGGTAACGGATCCATCCATGGTGAGCGCTCACCAAGGCTGTATCGGCTGCCTCCATCGCAGGAGAACCAAGAGGAAAACAAGCTGCGCCAGAAGCTTCCAAACCCACGTGACGACGGAAAGCTGTGTCGAAAGGCTGCAAAGCCTTTTTCGCAATTCTTAAAGTGGTGAGCATAATCCCGAGTCCCTCAAATCGAAACTTAGTTAGGATTAGGGGAGGGGGTTAAGGGTAATTGTAATGTGTTACCCCTTTCACGATGTGCCGTGTGTTCCCCATTTCTATAGAGTTAAGTTTATAGATGTGTGCATGCTTGTAGTTGTTTTAATCTGTGCATATGACATGTATTTTATAATGCTGCAAACTGTTCAATAAAGGCATCCATTTCGTGCTATTCGACCTGGTCTATTGAGTTTTTCTCTGCACTACAGCTCCCTGCACCTAAGTCCAAGGTCTAGAACCGTAGGGGCGAGTGGGTCGAACCACTCACGGGTAATTATTGCAAGAAGCCTGGTAGGAGACCAGAGCAAGCAAGAGAAACCCCCTACAGGGTAAGCCTGCAGCATTTAGAAATATAAAAAGCAGGCGTAAGGCCTGCTTTTTACAAGGTAAGTGGTGAATTAATTAAAATTAAAACATTTTTTCCACAGGTTTATTATTTTTAAATACTTTAAAGCAAGGTAAGTTGATTTTTAGCCCCGTTAGAAAATAAAATTATTTTTTCCAAAAATTTAAATTATTGTTTAAAATAGTTATTTCATGTAATTTATAGTTTATTTTAAAAATGTGATTTAAATTTTTTTTTTGAAGATTTAGTGCTATTTTGGGGCCATAGTATTTATAAGTCTTGACAGCACTTCCTGTCAGACTTATGAATGGAGCATTCCCTGCTCCGATTGGCTGCCCATGGCCCACGTGATCCCAGGGGACGCATCGAACTAAGTGCGCCCCTGGGATACGCAAGCACTGCGTGCCGGCAGCTTGACCAGGCCCCGGATCGGAATTCCACGGGAGCCCACAGCTCAACGGCCGGCACGGTAGGTAAGTGCAGATCGGGGACTTGCACGCACGGGAAGCCCCCGACCTGAATTTCTGGGCCATTAAGTTCTCGGTTTGCATCTCTGTTCTTAAGATGAAAAGCACTGATCTGTTTTTTCAGACTTATTTAGTCACCATAAATCAGTGACCCTGATGACTCCTATATGGCAGAAACGGCCCCATTGTTATCAAACAGCAAAGTCTTTGACTCACCATGAGCAACTTCATGGGACATCTATTTGTATTTATAATAGATTTATTCTTGAGCATAGCACACAGTTTCTGTAAATATAACACTTGTCACATCTTTGTATCAGTATATAGTAATCATTTTCCCTGGTGGAATGACAAGAATGTTCTATTTGTAGGCAAAAGGTTAAATAAACTCAAAATAATTACTGAAGCTAGTTTAAAAATAAGCTTATATTAATCTAACTTGTAAAATAGCAACTATTTCCATATCAATAGGTCAACACTTATATTTAAACAATTTTGAAGATGGAAATTATAATCAGTCCTGTAACCTTTTTGTTAACAATATTAATGCAGGGAATGTTTCAAATTATTACTTTTAGCAATACGGCTTACTATTTAAATCTCCAAGTGTATCAATAGTCAATGACCTACTTTAAACTCTTGCCCACCACCCCTTTTGTTGACATACAACTGCAGACAAATAAGGAAGATATTTTAAGGTTTATTTTATATATTTTACAAAGTTATAAAACTCTCAGGTCAATACTTTATTAGGAATGATACTACTTCCCATTCAGAAACAAATTTCAAACTAAAACATAACTGAAAACTTAGGTCTGTTGAGCTAAAAGGATCAAGAAATTATACAAAAGTAACTTTCTAGTGTAGGTCAGACAGCATCAGGCCAACGAGCATCACTTTCTGTAAAGTTAACCAGTAACACAGTAATATGGAACTGCTAATAAATTGGAAATGATCAATGAAGTTCAGATTCAGACACTATAGGCAAATACAGTTGGATCATCTCACATTTAAACAAGTTAGCAAGGGACTATCTTACTTATCAAAAATGTTCACAGTTGGTAAACTTGAACCCTACAAAAAAAAAATCACAGAGGCTTATTTGTTGTTCATCACCTTAGATAAATAAAAGCAACTTGTAAAGTTACAAATGTTTGCAAATGCAAGCAGAGTTTGGAAAATCATGCAATAAAGTAGTGTTCAAGTCCTTTTCCACCTCAACTTTTCAGGTCTTCGCCATGCAGCTTGCAGAATTCAATGAAGAACCTAAAGATCCACTTTTTAAAATAATTTTATTCATTCTTATCTCATGCTGTATCTAAATCTGAACTGAATACTTTTTTTTTCTTTTTTCCATGTTTCTTGTGCTTCTTTTTCTTCTTTAATTTCTCCTTAATAAAATTTAAAAAAATGCTATCAGTATAAAAGACAGTATTGAGAGATCACATAATCCAGACTGATGCCTTACCCTATAATACTTCTCCAAGTGTCATAGAAAACGTCTATTGAGATAACATGTTTGTCTGTAAATTTTGGCCAAAGTAACTAGCATGGAGTAAGCTTACTTATTCTGTTCTGTACATGGTAGCATTTATGTTGAGGTACTCTCCAAACTCCCATTAGTATTCACACACTCCCTGAATCAGATAGCTCATCCGTCTTGATGGGAAGCTATCATTTGAGATCTTTCTGGATAATATACTGTACTGATTATCTAAAAACCCCTCTTCCAAATACGTGCATCATACAGAACAAAGAACCCCTGATGAATCTGGAGGACTGAGCATTATCTATGTTTTTTGCAAAGATTTGGCTGAGTTTTGATAGACCATTCTCTTGTAGTTAATAGCAGATTTATATAACAAGCTTCCTAGTCATCAGAGAACATGAACTTCAGCTAATTTTTAAATTATATTTTCAAACAATCTTGCTCCTTTTCAGAGATGTAGCTTGCATCATGAACATAGGTTAGCAACAAATAACTACTGCAGTGTACAAACTAACTGTATGCCTTTATATATGTATGCCTGTATGCCTTTATTTTGCAGAGAGGATCATAAAATCAGTGGCAGAGGCATTGGAAAGGAGATGATACCTGAGCAAGACAAGTCATTGACTATTTTTACTTTTCATTAGTGAATTGAATTCTAGGGTCCAAGCATTGAATTATGTTACTATACCCTTCGGAAGCATGTGTAATCTCCCCATCTATTTTGGGGGGAGGAAAGAGAGAAATCTGAAAATGGTATTGTCATGCTTTATACGACTGCAGTGTACTTAACCCCAGATGACCTAAAAGGGATGCATTTGAACTGGAAGTTAATTCATTAGGAAGACCGAAAGATAGAGCACAGTTTTAATTCACTACTAAGACAGGCAAAACTTGTTCAGCATGTCAGAAAGGCATCCTAAACATAAGGATATTTTGGAATTTTGAAAGCTAGTTAAATGTACAAAACAATAAACTGGCAGAATATTTAGACATCTATTAATCAGGGATAAATAATGCATGTTTTATATGGGAAGTGGGACCTGTACAGGCCGGATGGGTTGCACCTCAATAGAGCAGGGACCAATGTCCTGGCAGGGAGGGTTTGCTAGTGCTGTTGGAGAGGGTTTAAACTAATTTGGCAGGAGGATGGGCCAGGATGTAGCATTAGAAAGGAGAAACAAGGTGCACAAAAGATTGGGAGAGACAGATAGCACTAGAGTAAGAAATAGTACGGTATTAGGTGGGTCAGACCAAGAGAGAATACAAGGTCTAAGATAGGTTTACAGTGCATGTGTGCAAACGCACGAAGTGTGGTAAATAAAGTTGGTGAGCTGCTGGCGCAAATAGACACATGGGAATATGATGTTGTGGCGATAACCGAGACCTGGCTCAAAAAAGGGCAGGATTAGGTACTAAATATTCCTGGATACAAGGTGTTCAGGAAATATAGGGAGGGAAGGGAAGAAAGGAGGTGGGGTGGCCATATTAATTAAGGAGAATATTACAGTGCTGGAGAGAGAGGATATTCTGGAGGGGTCAAGGACAGAATCTATTTGGTTAGAGTTGAGAAACAATAGAGGTACCATTACACTACTAGGTGCATGCTATAGGCCACCAACTCGTGGGAAGGATATAGAGCAAATTTGCAGGGAAATTACAGAAAGCTGCAAGCACTATAGAGTAGTGATAATGGAGACTTCAACTATCCTAATATACACTGGGATAGTAATAGTGTAAAGGGCAGAGAGGGGGAAGAATTTCTGAAGTGTGTTCAGGAGAACTTTCTTGATCAGTACGTTTCCGGCCCAACGAGGAAGGAGGCATTGCTGGATCTGGTTCTGGGGAATGAGGTGGGGCTAGTGTCAGTAGGGGAACATTTAGGAAACAGTAATCACAGTATCATAAGGTTTAGATTAGCTATGGAAAAGGACAGGGAGCAATCTAGAGTAAAAATATTTAATTGGAGGAAGTCCAATTTCAGTGGGTTGCGAATGGATCTGGCCCAGGTTAACTGGAATCAAAGATTGGCAGGCAAAACTTCAATTGAACAATGGGTTACCTTTAAAGAGGAGATGGTTTAGGTACAGTCGAGGTACGTTCCCACGAGGGGGAAAGATAATGCAGCCAAAGCCAGAGCTCCCTCGATGATGAAAGAGATAGAGGGTAAGGTGAAGCAGAAAAAGGGGGCGTATGACAGATGTCAGGTTGAGAATACAAGTGAGAACCAGGCTGAATATAGAAAGCTCAGAGGAGAAGTGGAAAAAGGAAATAAGAGGGGCAAAGAGAGAGTTTGAGAATAGATTGGCAGCTAACATAAAAGGAAATCCAAAAGTCTTCCATAGGCATATAAATAGTAAACGGGTAGTAAGAGGAGGGGTGGGGCCGATTAGGGACCAAAATGGAGACCTGTGCATGGAGGCATGGCTGAGGTACTAAATGAGTACTTTGCATCTGTCTTTCCCAAGGAAGAAGATGCTGCCAAAGTCATTATGAAAGAGGAGATGGTTGAAATACTGGATGGGATAAAAATTGATAAAGAAGTACTGGAAAGGCTGGCTGTACTTGAAGTAGATAAGTCACCAGGAGCAGATGGGATGCATCCTAGGATGTTGAGGGAAGTAAAGGTGGAAAATGCAGAGATAGTGGCCATAATCTTCCAATCCTTCTTGGATACGGGGATGGTGCCAGAGGGACTGGAGATTTGCAAATGTTACATTGTTCAAAAAAGGGTGCAAGGATAAACCCAGCAACTACAGGCCAGTCAGTTTAACCTCAGTAGTGGGGAAGCTTTTAGAAACAATAATCCAGGACAAAATTAACAGTCACTTGGACAAGTGTGGATTAATTAAGGAAAGCCAGCATGGATTTGTTAAAGGCAAATCGTGTTTAACTAATCTGATAAGAGTTTTTTGATGAGGTAACAGAGAGGGTTGATGTGGTGTACACGGACTACCATAGGTATTTGATAAAGTTCCACATAATAGGCTTGCTAGCAAAGTTGAAGCCCATGGAATAAAAGGGACAGTGGCAGTATGGATACGAAATTGGCTAAGTGACAGGAAACAGAGAGTAGTGGTGAACGGTTGTTTATCAGACTGGAGGAAGGTACACAGTGGTGTTCCCCAGGGGTCAATACTAGGACCACTGTTTTTCTTGATATATATTAATGACTTAGACTTGGGTGTACAGGGCACAATTTCAAAATTTACAAATGACACAAAACTTGGAAGTATCGTGAGCAGTGAGTGAGGATAGTGATAGAATTCAAGAAGACATAGACAGGCTGGTGGAATGGGCGGACACGTGGCAGATGAAATTTAATGCAGAAAAGTGCCAAGTGATACATTTTGGTAGGAAGAACAAGGAGAGGCAATATAAACTAAAGGGTACAATTCTAAAGGGGGTGCATGAACAGAGAGACATGGGGCTATATGTGCACAAATCATTGAAGGTGGCAGGGCAGGTTGAGAAAGTGGTTAAAAAAGCATACGGGATCCTGGGCTTCATAAATAGAGGCATAGAGTACAAAAGAAAGGAAGTCATGAAGAACCTTTATAAAACACTGGTTTGGCCTCAACTGGAGTATTGTATCTAATTCTGAGCACCGCACTTTAGAAAGGATGTGAAGGCCTTAGAGAGGGTGCAGAAAAGATTTACAAGAATGATTCCAGGGCTGAGGGACATCAGTTACATGGATAGATTGGAGAAGCTGGGGTTGTTCTCCTTAGAGCAGAGAAGGTTGAGAGGAGATTTGATAGAGGTGTTCAAAATCATGAGGGGTCTAGACAGAGCAGATAGAGATAAACTGTTCCCAATTGAAGAAGGGTTGAGAACCAGAGGACACAGATTTAAGATGATTGGCAGAAGAACCAAAGGCAACATGAGAAAAAACCTTTTTACGGAGCGAGTGGAATGCACTGTCTGAAAGGGTGGTGGAGGCACATTCAATTGTGGCTTTCAAAAGGGAATTGGATAAGTACCTGAAGGAAAAACAATTGCAGGGCTACGGGGAAAGGGCGGTGGAGTGGGACTAGCTAAAGTGCTCTTGCAGAGAGCCTACACGGGCTCGTTGGGCCGAATGGCCTCCTTTTGTGCTGTAACCATTATATTCTATATAATCATAGTATATTAGAAGATATAATAGGGTTATTGTGGTTCAGTGAGTGATTTCTTAATGCAGCAGTTTAAACAGCTGCTTTGCAATTTCAAATTTGAGTCCCAACCTTAACGAGCAATGGAATATAAAAAAATATAACGAGGGACATAGGGCAACAGAGGTAAACGGAAAAACTTTCAGTGAAAGTGGTTCAGGAGAATCTTCTAACAAAAGAAGCTATTTTTTACTCAACTGATGTGGACAAATTTAGGTTAGAAAAGTTATGTGGAACAATTCTGTTTTGTATTTTATTCCACTGCAGCTGCATTTATCAATCCCCCTTGGTGCTTGGAAGAAGAAAAGGAAGAGAGATGTCAACTGCAGAAGTGTTGGAGAGAAAATTAGCTAATTTCAGTGGAATAAAAGAGATCCTAGCTCAGAATAATTGCTTGGAAAAAAATATAGATCAGACCGTGGACTAGCAGTTGGAGATATTTCAATACTGATGGGTAAGGGTACAGGGTTAAACATATTCCAACTTCAAATAAAGAGGCATGTTAAAGACATAGCTAAATAGAGGTTAGAGCAAAAAATATATTTTTAAAAGAGGTATGTAATAAACATAAGGGAGAATACAGAAAAAATATAGTTTAAACTGATGACATCAAATTGAAGGCACATGGGAACATAGGTACAGGCGTAGGCCACTGAGCCCCTTGAGCCTGTTCCGCCATTCGATGAGATCATGGCTGATCTGCGACCTAACTCCATATACCAGCCTTTGGCCCATATCCCTTAATACCTCTGGTTAACAAAAAGCTAGCAATCTCATATTTAAAATTAACAATTGATGTAGCATCAATTGCTGTTTGAGGAAGAGAGTTCCAAACTTCTACCACCCTTTGTGTGTAGATGTGTTTTCTAATTTCACTCCTCAAAGGTTTGGCTCTAATTTTTAGACAATGCCCCCTAGTCCTAGAATCCCCAAACAGCAGACATAGTTTCTCTCTATCTACCCCATCTGTTCCCCATAATATCTTGAAAACTTCAATCAGATCACCCCTTAACCTTCTAATTTCTAGGGAATACAACCTTAATTTATGTAACTGCTCCTCGTAACTTAACCCTTGGGGTCTGGGTATCATTCTGGTAAACCTACGCTGCACTCCCTCCAAAGCCAATACATCCTTCCTATGGTGTGGTGCCCAGAACTGAACACAGTACTCCAGGTGTGGTCTAACCAGGGTTTTGTATAGCTGCAGCACAACTTCTACCCCCTTGTATTCTAGTCCTCTATATATAAAAGCCAGCATTCCATTAGCCCTTTTGATTATTTTCTGTACCTGTTCATGACATTTTAATGATCGATGTACCTGAACCCCCAAGTCTCTTTGGAAATCCACTGTTTTTAGCTTTTCACCATTTAGAAAGTACCCTGTTCTATCCTTTTTAGGTCCAAAGTGGATAACCTTTGCCTACATTGAAATCAATTTGCCACAGTTTTTCTCATTCACTTAATATATGGATATCCCTTTGTAATTTTATGCTTTCCATTTACACTGCCTACAATGCTACCTATCTTTGTGTCATAATCTATGCCATAATCTAAGTGGTTAATAAATACTGTGAATAGTTGAGGCCCCAACACAGCTCCCTGCGGGACACCACTAGTCATGTCCTGCCAATTTGAGTACCTACCCATTATCCCTACTCTCTGTCTCCTGCCGCTCAGCCACTTTCCTAACCAGTTGAATAATTTGCCCTCAATTCTGTGGGCTTCTACCTTAGTTAACAGTTTCTATGTGGGACTTTATCAAATGCCTTCTGGAAGTCCATATAAATAATATCCATAGACATTCTCCTGTCCACTACTTTAGTCACCTCCTCAAAAAATTCAATCAGGTTTGTCAGGTATGACCTACCTTTCACAAATCCATGCTGGCTCTCTCTGATTAACCGAAAATTTGAGTTGTTCAGTTACCCTATCCTTAATTATAGACTCGAGCAATTTCCCGACAACAGACGTTAAGCTAACTGGTCTATAATTCCCTGGTTTCCCTCTCTCACAATTCTTAAATAGCGGAGTGCGCAATTTTCCAATCTAAAGGAAGTGTTTCTGAATCGAGAGAACTTTGGAAGATTATAGTTGGGGCATCTGCAATGTGCTTACCTACTTCTTTTAAAACCCTGGGATGGAAACCATCTGGTCCTGGGGATTTGTCACTCTTTAGTGCCATTATTTTCTTCATTACTGTTATTTTACGTTAATTTTATTGAGTCCCTGATTCAATATTAGATTCCTTGGGATTTCCGGCATGCTGAAGTCTTCCTCTACTGTAAATACTGACGCAAAGTAATTATTCAACATGTTCGCCATTTCCTTATCATTGACAATATCACCGCTTTCAGTTTATAAGGGGCCAACATTGCTCTTGACTACCCTCTTTTTCCTAATATAATTGTAAAAATTCTTCGTGTTGGCTTTGATATCCCTTGCAAGTTTCTTTTCATACTCCCTTTTTGTAGCTCTTACCATCTGTTGTGACCCTTTGCCGTTCTTTGCATCTTCCCCACATGAAAAATTGAGATTGCAGGACAACAGATAGGGCAGATAGGTGGCAGATGCAGTTTAACATGCAAAAAATGCTAAGTAATAATATTTGGAAGATTAGGGAAAGGAAAAACATCTTAAATAGCAAGATTTTAAATAAGAGTAAAACAGCAAAGGGGCCTTATGTGCAATTACACGTGATTAAAGGTGGGACTGCAAGGAGAGGAGGACATAAAATGTCAACAAAATCCTTGTTTTACATCTAGACGCATGGAATACAAGGGCAACGAGGCAATAATAAACTAGAAGACCACCGTAATTCAGTCACAGCTGGAAGAACTGCACTGAGTCTTGGGCACCTCATTCTTGGAAAGATATAAAAGCAATGGCAATGTACAATGTGAATTCACTAGGATGTTACTAGGGATGAGGGGTTATGCATTATGAAGAGAGAATTGACAAGTTAGGACATTTTCACTAGAGCTGAGAAGGTTAACAGGTGACCCTGATGGAGGTCTTCAGGATTATGAAGGGTTAAGATAAAGTGAATAGTTATAGATTATTTTCACTGGTCCACAAGACAGTAACAAGAGGGAAAATTTAAACATAATCACAGAAAGAATTAAAGCGAAGATTAGAAAATAATTTTGATAGAGGTGATATTTGCAATTCTCTGCCACAAATTGTTATTGAAGCAGACTCCATTTTTTACAATAGTGAATTAGAGAGTTGTTTATCAAAGAGGAATAATCAAAAATATGGGGAATGAACAAGGAAGTGAGATTAGACTAGGCAGCTCATGTAAATATTTACATACACATAGGCACCAACAACACAATCATGTGCACTCTATCACAAGCAACTTCCAAAAATCCCTTTATTGAAAAGAACTAAAATACTGAAGTTTTGGGCAAAATCTATTAAATTAAGATAAATTCCCAGAAATATTCACAGATGGCCAATAATGCATGGATGACATTGCGGACATTAATTAGTAAAGAGAATCTAGAGATTAATCTGCTAATGTGTTAGTATCTAATCATAATCTTTATCACCCACTGTTTGTTGTTTCCTAACAATTTCTCTCCTTAATAATTTCTAGGAGCGGCACAAGTGGATACCTTTTGGCTCGCTGTCCATCTTTCCTCTCCTTGTTCCCAGGACTGAGGAAGGCCCAGCATCTATTTGGCAATTTACCCCAATGGCTTGGCCAAAATCAGGAACTCACCATGTAACGAAATTAGGCTGCAACCCACATCTCATCAGTCAGGCATTGTGCATTTGTGTAACAAAAATCTTTTCAGTTACAGGCCCTGAAATTTTGGTGTGTATGATGGCGTACTCTCAGAGTACACCGTTGTATTCCCTTTGAAATCCACCGCAAGTTCGGGATTTCCGCATGCAGCCCGTCAACGTACGCATTGACAGGCCATCCGCGGGGACCACGAAAAAGCAATTGCTGGTTCAGAGTTGGGCTATTTGTCTGCCGACTGGCCAGCGATTGCGTATAGAAGTGTAACGGTTCATGCGAGCAGGCACAGTTTGCATCAGTGTAAGAGGATATCTAAACCATTAATTAAACATTTACAGATCGTAAATTATGCACATACACTGCATGAAATGAGTTTATGCAAATATTGGCACGGATTACAGTTTTAATGATGTATAAAATTATCAAAACATATAATTTTTTAGTGAGGTTGGTGGAATGAAGGTAATTACAAATAAAACTCCAATCTGTAAATGGTATAATTATTAGATTTCGGGATTCCATTGCCTCTCATTAGGGGATTCCCTTCGTAATTGAATAAAATGGAATTCTGCTTTGTGATTGGAGGACCAGGCTCATGTGATCCCAGGTATGCTTCCGCACCGTCTGCATCCCTGGGATCCATGGGCCATTCCGCTGCCCTCTGCCCCGAGGCCCGAGACAGTAAATTTTCGCAGCTTTGCCACCATCAGGTAGTTTCATAATTCTTTCGTGGGTCGGAGGCGTTCTCCGGAGGTACACCTCCGATTGCAATTTCTAGTCCATTATTGTACACAGCATTCATTTCTACTCTTTCCCCCCCCAAGCACCATAGGGAGAATGCAGACATGCTCAACAGTCAAGTAACCAGAATAAACAGTTGTATTCCGTTAGAAATATAATCATGTTGCTATATTGAGGAAGTTAAATAGCAACAGTATAATTTCGGGTTTCAGCACCTTGAACACATTTGTGTGGTGGAGAGATGGAAAAAAAGGGAAATGTAGTTATTAGTAACAAGTAATGTAACGAGGGATCAGTGTACTGCCAATTTTATTACATTATGGCTTATAGGAGGGGTTTAATACTTACTGCAGTTTTATCTCTCTCTCCACTATTTTTCTTTTTCCTTGAGTGTGCCTTAAAAAATAAATGTGCTCATTAATGAAATACAGTTGACGACCTAAAAGAAATACAGGAAACTTTCGTTTAACCGGAGGTTAAAAGTCCGGGAAGCTCTATCTACTGGCAAAATTCAGGAGCCGTTTTCTATAAGTTTTTTTTTACTTCTCGTTGCTTTTTTTCCCCCCCAGTCAGGCTCTGCAAGGTCTGTAGCTAAGCAACAGCTTCAGCTAGAGACGCTTGCAGCTGCAGCCGACTGTTTTGAAGCTGTTGCTAAGCAACAGGGTTTGTTGATTCACACGGAGCTGAAAAGCTCTGTATGTTTTAACATTAGCGCTGGTTTATATGGCAATTTTGATCTAACGGCACCAGCTCGGTCCCGTCAGTGCCGGATACCAGAAAGTTTCCTGTACATAGGAAATCTGTACAACTCAAATACAAATAAATGTCCCTTGAAACTGTAACACAGCAATGTTACTTAGGTCTGATTTTTAAAATTATATTTGTTCTTTAAGTCATTACAATTGTTAAACTTCACATTTACTGTAGGCATGTTTTAAATACCTTTTAATAAAATAAACACAAGGGGGGGTGAAGCTCAGTTTCGCTCAGGTGATATTATTAGAAGGTTGTGCTTTCAAGTCACTCTCGAAGCACAAAAAAATCTTGGCTATACTCCACTGCAATCTCAGAGATACTGCCCTTCAGATGAGATTTGAAACCAAGGTCCTGTCTGCCCTTTTCAGTTATTCAGGTAGATGTTTAAAAAAAATCCCATGGCACTGGAGTTGGGAGTTTTCCAGTGTTTGGGCCAAAATTCTTCCCTCAACCAACACCACAAAACTAAATTAATTGATCATTCATCTTTTTGCTGTGTGTGATCTTTCTGTGCACAGAATGGCTGGCATATTTGCCTATGTAACAGTTACTCCACTCTAAAAAGTAATTAATTGTATGAAGCATTTTGGGACATTTCTGAGATGCAAGGCAGAGCTATATAAAACGCAAGCCTATCTTTTGCTTCTTGCACAATTCACAGTGGTCTACCCATCTGCTAAACATGTTCAACAGCCAAGTAACCAGAATAAACTATTGGATTCTGTAAGAAATATAATCATGTTTTCAATCACAATACTGCACATCCCAAACAGGCACACCTTTAAAGATTAAATTTTAATTCTTACTGTGCCGCAGATTAGTATATTTATCTGTGTACCATCAGCTTCTGGGTCATGGATTGATTTGGTTTTAACCATGACCTATTGCTCTTAACCTTTAGTCTTCAGGAAAGATAATGCCTTTGTAGCTTTTTTTTTTAAAGCTTATGAATACCCAATTTATTGGAAATTGTTCTCACCCCAAAAATGGAGGTAAGAGAAGGGTTTCCAATGTAAAAAAAAAACTTTAGTTTTGTAATTTTTGCAATACATCATGCAAGGATTTAAAAAAAAAAGAAAAATTAGAAAGAAAAAAAGGTCAACAGCACACTTTATACAGCAGGATATTATTATAACAATAAACTAAGTTTATAAGTCAGACACCAAAAGCAAGTTTAAGCACATCAACAGTAACCAGACAAAAGATATGGCAAGAGTTGCCAGGAAGAAAAAGCCAAGGAAAACCATGAGGTTAATTCCATTTTGGGAGATGCAGTTGGGCCGCAGACAGAAAGTGCCGTGGCCAACATTTATCCTTCAACCAACACCACTAACAGAAATGATCTGGTCATATACCTCATTGTTGTTTGTGGCACTTTGTTGTGCACAAATTGACCACATTACAACAGTGATTGCACTTGAAAAATAATCCACTGGCTGTGAAGTGCTTTGGAATGTCCCTACGATGTGAAAAACGCTATGGCCCGTATTTTCCGATGTCTACGGGTGTGTACGAGCTGTGTACACACCCATAGGGACATCGGAAATGCCAGTTTCAGGCATGCGAAGTGCATGCACTGAAAACCGGCATTTCTGATCTGTCAAGAATCCTCTTGACAGATCGGATGCCTGCCCTGGAGAAAGGCCTCTGTGGGTGGAGAGCTTCGCTTTCTGCAGAACCTCCGACCGCTGAAAACCCTTAGAAATCTTTAAAAACTTTAGTTACTTTTTTCAAAAAATTAAATGTTTAAAATTTTTAATTTAATGTAATTTTAACTCATTTTAAAAACGTGATTTAAAAAAAATGTATTTAATGTTTTAGTGTCTTTTTTCAGTGATCCCCATTCATACTTTTGACAGGTCTATCTGTCAAAAGTATAGAAACATAGAAGATAGGAGCAAGAGTAGGCCATTCGGCCCCTCGAGCCTGCTCCACCATTCAATGAGATCATGGCTGATCATCCAAATTCAGTACCCTGTCCTCTCCCCATATCCCTTGATCCCTTTAGCCTTAAGAAATATATCCAACTCCTTCTTGAATATATTTAATGAATTGGCCTCCACTGCCTTCTGTGGTAGAGAATTCCACAGGTTCACCACTCTCTGGGTGAAGAAATTCCTCCTCATCTCTGTCCTAAATGGCTTACCCCTTATCCTTAGACTGTGACCCCCAGTTCTGGACTCCCCGGCCATCAGGAACATCCTTCCAGCATCCAGTCTGTCCAGTCCTGTCAGAATTTTATAAGTTTCAATGAGATCCCCTCTCATTCTTCTAAACTCCAGCGAGTATAAGCCCAATCGACCCAATCTCTCCTCATACGTCATTCCTGCCATCCCAGGTATCAGTCTATGAAGGGGGATTCCCTTCTTTCATTGGCTCGCCTGGCCCACGTGATCCCAGGGATGCTTGCGAACTGCATGCGCCCCGGGAGACATGGGCCCTGTCCGTTTTGACTGTGGCGAGGCCCAGCATCGGAAGTGTCCTGACCTCGGGAGCCCTCAGGTAAGTGCGGAGATTTTTTCCAATAGGAGGCATCCGCACGCAGGAAACCTCCTATTGGAAATTACGGGCCGATATAAATGCAAGTTTTCTTTCATTCTTTATGGAATTTCAACCAGGGAAGGCATGAGTTAGCAGGGCAATAAAAGGAAATGCTGTACCATGTAAAATAGGCACAGGACCTCTGGTGAATAGGAAAGAGTGTTGAAGGAGAATTCTTCCCCTTCCCCAAAATGATTAAAAAAATTAGATGGGCTTTCCCACACTATGCTGAAAGCCATAGGTTTATTTAAATCACACAATTTAGTTTAAATAAAACATGGATTCTTGCAGACCTATTGGGAATCCTGCCCTGTGCTACCCAAAAGCAGATTCCCATTGTGAGCAGGAACCCAGATTTAAGTTTAAATATACCACCAAACCAGCGTAGCAGATCATTTATTCCATTTGCGGTTTGTGCAACCTTACTATGCAGTAATTGGCTCCTACAGTTGCCTACGTAACAAGTGACTACACTTCAAAAATAATGAATTGGTTTTTAAGCACGTCAGAGGGCATAAATGCAAGCTCGTCTGTTCATTGTTTCTTTCGCCTTTAATCACGTCACTTTTTTTGTCCTCGATAAGATAATCACCTGCATTATCCAATTCTAAATACTCCGGTCAAATATAGCTGTGATGTGACATAGAAGTAAATGGTCACAAACTGCAGTATTAAAGTGCTTTAGGCTTTGAACTGGATTAACAACCTGGGACGAATGAAGGATGCTCTAATGGCCCAAGAGAGTCTGGGGCGAATCAGCTGAAGTTATCCTGGTGTCTCCTCTCCCTTAATACTGCCAGGCCCTGTCTCTTTGCCAATGGTGCCAAACCTTCACCCCCCTCAATGCCCTAAGCACCCCTTCCAGACTCTGAAACCTCCCTCCCAGAAATTAGAACCTTCTTTTCAGTGTTACCCAATACTGGGACATCCCCGTGCACCCCCCTGTCGCGCCCCCCCGGTGGTGAGGATGGGCTTCATAGGGATGGCTAAAAGTAGGTAGGCTCAGGATGAGGTGGTGGGAAGCAGAGACAGCTGTGAATATTGGGGAAGGAAGAATAGAAAAGTTTAAGTTAAAATGTTTTAAAAGGCTACCTAAATAGATCGGAGCAGTATTATCCTGAGTTAGGAGGAACAGAACCTATCAGTTTCGTCAGTTCTGATCTGCTGCTGCTGTACTTTGAGCTAATCCACAAAGTGCAATAGCAAAAGTGTCACAACAGGAAGTAGGTACAACAAACACTAAATTCAAGAACTTCAATATATGACTAGTTGTCAACTGTAGGCCAGAGGATTTGATGTATCCCATGCCTTTGTGTGTCGTGTTTTTGTATCCGTTTCCTCTTTTGCTTTCCTGGTTCTTTTTTTTGTTTTATTTTGGTTGGGAAGTGATTGATGTGGCATGCTTAGTGAAGAGAGTCACTGAGGTTGATATTTTTTTTTTTTTTTTTAAAAAGGTAGGTGCGGAGGAAAATGTGGGCTGTAATGCTTGATATGACTATCTTTGCATCTAATCTGGTGCAGGATGAGGTTATGTTGTGCTCTGTATTCTTTTGCTTCTATGCTCCCGATACATCTGCCTTTGATGTGTTACTACATGTTAATTTCTGTTATTGCTGTTTTCTTTTTATTGGTTGTCTCTCTTTTTGGTCTGATACATTTGCCCACATCTGTGTTTTTGCCATTTTTGTGATGTTGTTAGTCCAGATATGTTTGACTTCATATGCTAATTCCCTGTCTACTCATGTTTCTTTGCCCAATCTCCGTTTGCACTGTTTTGGTCTAGGTCTTGTTCCTGCCCTCTTGCCACATCTGCATGATTATTGTTTGAGAAAAGAAAGGAGGAGCGTGAGCGGATCTAGGGAGGCCTCAACAAGAGAAGTTAACGTTTCAATTCCACATCTGGCCTTAAATTTCTCGATTTCAGTTATGGCGTGTCTGTCTTTTCTTGCATCTGTTTTTGTGCTGGATAAAGTAGGCAAGGGAGCAGCTATGGACAACAGGGGGTCTGGGAGATGGTAGAGGGCAAGACATCAGGGAGAACGCCCACATTACTCTTGTGGGGCCTGGAGGCGCAGGGGTGTAATTACAGAATGGAAAGCTTTTTCCTCCTCACTTGTTCTTGGAATGCGGGTGACAATAGCAAGAAGATGGTGGGGGATACTTCAGAAGGCATTACAAACCAATCACATACTGTGGGATTGGAGTCACATGTAGGCCAGCAGGTTTTCTTCCCTGAAGGACATTAGTGAACCAGCTGAGTTTTTTTAAACAACATTCCTCAGCATGATCAATATTGCTTGCTAGCCCACAAATTAGCAGATTTATTGAATTCAATTAAATAACTTGTCATTGTGGGGGTGGGGTATTTGAGCATATGACCTGTGGGTTGCTCGTCCAGTACCATAACCACTGTGCTACCATATCCTAGTACAAACAAGGACATAAGAATTTATAATTAAAATACAAACAGAAGATTTTTAACATTCTGTACATCTGTACTGTAATTGCTGTTTATATGAATGCACTTTTGAATAAAGATGGCCTCCCATACTTGCGTATAACTGTTATTGTTTCTATCACGCACATACACAGAGCCCCCTGCAGATTGTGTCCATGCATAGATGCAAATTCTGCCACTGCTAAGATTGTCTGCCCAGTAAATGTATTTTTATACATGCAACATCGATAAATGCTTTCTGACAGCCATCTTTGAGGGGGGGGGGGGGGGGGGGGGGGGGGGGGGGAGGGGAGGAAACGGGGATAGAGAACCTCACGTTTTGAGAAACTTCCCTTCTTTGAAGCTTGGTAGGATAAGCAAGCTAAAATGTCTTTATCTTAAGAGTATGTATGGGGAAAAATACTCTTTACGCCCTCCCAGAGCTAACTTTAAAAAAATAAGAAACTTACCACACAAGGGGTGGAATCCTAATTGGGCAGCCTACTGTGCAATGTTTTTTCAAGACCGGAACACTAAAACTAGACACACTCCTTACCTTAATTGCAGTTGCCAGCTCTGCCAACTACTCCACTGAATGTAATGAGCAGCAGGGAGCTGGCAAAGTA
The DNA here is from genome assembly GCF_052327205.1 of Somniosus microcephalus. Classification (NCBI taxonomy): domain Eukaryota; kingdom Metazoa; phylum Chordata; class Chondrichthyes; order Squaliformes; family Somniosidae; genus Somniosus; species Somniosus microcephalus. The sequence continues at coordinate 186,508,563 of NC_140991.1, forward strand.
ACATTACTTATCTCCAGAAAAACTGCAAGATAAGATCACTGAAGGCCTTTACCCTGAAATGTTCCTTTAATTTAATACAATAGCTGGTTCTTGCCATTGAAGAGATGTAATTTCTCTACCCATTCCAGCCACTTGCTGGCACTGAGGCTTTTCTTGGTTTCAGCACAGTACAATAGTTGGTGCTGGAACAGCCTGCTGCAACACACTCCAACATAAGTCATGCCGCCACATAGGGGCACAAACTAGGTACTGCAGAAAGTTACAAAACCAAATTGAAGATTTTCTGTTAGCTCAGTGTGAAATAGAATGAAAAGGTTGTACGTTTATAAACAAAGAGCACATTACTAACACAAGAAAATTAAATAAAAAGAACTCAACATAGGCAAAGGAAAGAAAAAAAAGATTTAAACCACAACAAAAATATTTGTCGAGAAAGATACTTACTTGGAAAAGTGTATTAATGAATATGGAGAAAAGGCATGGAATTGAATTAAAAAGATGCAGCTGTTTCGGATAACAAAAATAGCGAATGAAGACGGCTTCATGAGTCAACATGGTTTTATGAAAAGGAAATTGTGTTTGACAAATTTATTAGAGTTCTTTGAGGATGTAACGAGCAGGGTGGATCAAGGGGAACCAGTAGATGTCGTGTATTTGGATTTCTAAAAGGCATTCGATAAGGTGCCACATAAAAGGTTACTGTACAAGAGCTCATGGTGTTGGGGGTAATATATTAGCATGGATGGATAGAGAATTGGCTAACAGAAAACAGAGAGTCGGGATAAATGGGTAATTTTCAGGTTGGCAAACTGTAACTAGTGGGGTGCCATAGGTATCAGTGCTGGGACCTCAACTATTTACAATCTATATTAGTGACTTGGCAGAAGGGACCGAGTGTATTGTAGCCAAATTTGCTGATGATACAAAGATAGGTGGGAAAGCAAGTTGTGAGGACACAAAGTGTCTGTAAAAGGGATATATATAGGTTAAGTGAGTGGCCAAAAATTTGGCAGATGGAGTATAATGTGGGAAAATGTGGCGTTATCCAATGTGGGAAAATGTGAGGTTATCCACTTTGGTAGGAAGAATAGAAAAGCAAAATATTATTTAAATAGAGAGAGACTACAGAATGCTGCAGTACAGAAGAATCTGGGTGTCCTCATACATGAAACACAAAACGTTAGCATGCAGGTACAGCAAGTAATTAGGAAGGCAAATGGAATGCTGGCCTTTATTGCAAGGAGGATGGAGTATAAAAGTAGGGAGGTTTTGCTACAACTGTACAGGGTGTTGGTGAGACCACACCTGGAGTACTGCGGACAGTTTTGGTCTCCTTATTTAAGGAGGGATATACTTGCATTGGAGTGTGTTCAGTGAAGGTTCACTAGGTTGATTCCTGAGATGAAGGGGTTGTCTTATGAGGAAAGGTTGAGCCTCTATTGGAGTTTAGAAGAATGAGAGGTGATCTTATTTGTTGTTTCCCCTCGTGGGGGAATCTCGAACTAAGGGGCATAGTTTCAGGATAAGGGGTCGCCCATTTAAGATGGAGATGAGGAGGAATTTCTTCTCAGGGTCATGAATCTTTGGAATTCTCTACCCCAGAGAGCTGTGGAGGCTGAGTCAGTGAATATATTCAAGGCGGAGATAGACAGATATTTGAGCTACAGGGGAGTCAAGGGTTATGGGGAACAGGCAGGAAATTGGAGTTGAGGCCAAGATCAGATCAGCCATGATCTTATTGAATAGCGGAGCAGGCTCAAGGGGCCGAATGGCCTACTCCTACTCCTATTTCTTCTGTTCTAGGAACAGGAGTAAGCCATGTGTGAACTCTAATGGATGCTCCCAATGCTGGTTGAGGAACTTCACTGCTTCCTTGGTATGACACTTCCACTTTAGGAACCATCATATTACAGTGTTTGATTCTATTTTTACTAACGGTCATATCCTTTAATCCCATTCCTATCCAATTGGTGATCAAGCTTTTTAAAAAAAATTGTAAATAATCATACCTCTGACAGTCCTTCTGCACCACCCAGGTTTAAGATGGTGAGGTGCTTTTGTTTAAAGACCCCTAGCTTTCATGGAAATGCCTTCTCTAAACAGAAAGTCTGACATCAAGAACTCACTACATGGGAAAATCAGAGAAGAATTTACACCCTATACATTAGACCAGTTGAATATTCTGCACCTCTGACAGTGGAGCACTCCCACAGTACTGCACTGGAGTGCCAGCTGAGATTATGGACTGGGGCTGGAACATACAACCTCCTTACTCAGAGGTGAGATTTGCTACCATGAGCCAAGTCTCACACCCAGATGGAAAATTTCTATAACAGGCCTGAATTAAATTTTCAAAGTTATGTTGAAGCACTAGGAAATCAGTATTTCTGACAAAGAAGAATCCCAAATTGCTGTTTAACAAAACAGCAGCCATTCAAAAATATACAGCACCCAGATTCTCTCCACAAGCTAAAAGATCCAGCATTGTCAATATGGTGCTTTTTCAACCAGAAAAGAGAGAATCTCTCCTCACAAGTTGTTAAAAACATTACAAATGAAATTTCATTACATTTGGGGGACAAAAAAATGGTTAACCAAGTTAATAAAATGCCAATTTACTGACCTCATTCTGTTCAGCGGAGTCTGACACTTCCTCTGAAGATCTTCTCTGCGTATGATCACGTTTCTTCTTCCTTTTATCCTAATTGAGCAGAGAATTTAAAAGTGGAGTGACTTTAAGCTGTTTCTTCAGCAACTTGATGACCAACATTAAACAATACTTAAAGGCACTTGTGCCAAACTCATTTTAAGAAATGTTAGCTTTCAGGGATGCCATTTTCTTGCTGTTGATAAGTTCTGGCTATTGAAAGAGGATATTTCGGTACCCAACGCTGGCTTCCAACACCATCTTCATTGCTCAAATGAAAGAAGTCATTGGGGTACTGGGAGACACGGTTGAGCATTGAAATGTTATTTTCAGCACCTGTGTCTGGAACAGCATGAAGATATTGGCCTGACTCCAGTACCTGGCCATCCCAATGCAAATTGGAATATTAAAACTAAAAAAAAAAATTGAAAAGCTGGTGGATGATTTTTCTCCCCTCCCCATTTGAAGGAATATTCCAGCCAAGGTCCTCAAGGTCATACAAAGTGGGATGTGTCTACTCTGGTAGAATTTCTTGTCTCGAAGTCACCAAAATTATTTTCTGGTATAGATTACACTTTGTATTGCATATTCAAGAAGTTTTTCAGATCAGTGTTACAATTAAACTGAACAGAATACTGTAGTATAAATGAACCTTTTACTCACTCGCTCTTTTTCAGCTTCCTCCTTGATCTTTCTCTTCTTCTTCTTTGTGGTTTCCTTAAGACAAACATACCAATAATTTTAAATCAACTTTAATAAACTCTCAGCCTATTAAAACAAAGCATATGGTAGATAGTTCTACCTTACTATCCATGTCACAATCGGTTCGAGATTCATCGGAGGATTTTCTCACAGTACTATGCTTTCTCTTGCGTTTCTTTTTAATGTGTTTCTTTTCGTCCTGTAATAGACATAACAATTTCTGTACTTCAATAGCAGATCGATTTACTTTAATGCATTCTACTTGTGCTGATAGTTGTACTATGTCAACCATCTACATTAGCAGTTGATGACCAGACCAAAAGCTTAGTTAGCGTAGCTCACCAAAGCGTAGCTAAATTTCACAAAAGCTTTTCATGTTGACATATTGCCACTGATCCAAAGAAATAGAACAATTGGACTTGTATAATAAAAACTTACAGTAACATTTCAACTCAAACATGGTAACATTTCCGGGATTATTTTACTCCAAAGACAGTTTGCAAATTAAGTCAGAAAAATTCCTGATCATGATCTATTTTATTTAAAAAAATAAAATCTGTGTAATTGACTCCAAATTCTTCCCCAGAACAGTCCAGTTGTGGAATCATAAAGGTGTTCAATGCCCTCTTAAATGTCAGATGCAATGGTGAGTTTCTCGCAACAAAAATGTTAATAACAAAAAAAAACAGAAATTCACTATATAAAATATCAGGGAGCAAGTTCAAGGCTCAGGGTTAAATGTTTAGAAATTGCTGGAGCTTTGCTCTCATCGCTTATCACACCATAACCTCTCAAATCAAGCTTTCAATTCTTTCCCTGTTATCTATTCTGTGATTGTTTCTCACCATGTCTTCGTTTTTATTTTTGCATTTTTAATTGACAAAAAGTAATGTATTTCAGTAAAAAATGGAAATCTGTTTTTAAAGGTTGGAGGAAAAATAAGCACTGCCAAACTGAAATCTACTCTTTCTTCCCCCAACAACACATGTAACCAAGAGGGAAGGCACACTGCTCGTTCCTCGATCTCTGCCGATACCATTCCAGTCATTAAGAAATGCACATGAATATCTCATGATGACCATTTTTCTCACTCCTTGTACAAAAAGCACGCCACTTCTACACTGGGACAGAGCAAGAGAACTCACTATATGTGGAATTACAAGTGCAAAGCTGCGGTTCACCAATTAATGACACAACATGGAGCCCCAATGTGACGAGCATTGTGCAACTTTTACAAGTTTAGCGTCATTGCAAAGTAGTATCAAGATCCAAACTGACTCTGAAGCAAAACAAGGGCAAGGTTAATTCTTCCGGGGAGTTTCGCTCTGCTTTGCTCCAGTTTCAGATAGCCGAACCTGAATCTGGATTCAGGCTGCAGTTACATTATAACTGCATCGCTGGTGCAAAGCCAAAATGCTTCATGCCAGTTATGAATGCACTATTAAGTAAATTTAGGGCTCAAGATATGACTAGGTCAACTGGTTTCCACTATAAATAAAAGTTCAAAATTATTTCCTATGGTGAGTTCATCCCTTAACAATTATTTTTGTTGCACAGAAAACACCTAAAGTTTGAATGAGAAAGGTCGGTGTCGCTGCAATGTAACAGAACAAAATCATAAAGGTAATTATTCCTGGAAACAACACAGTGGGAATAAAGTTCAAATTTCTTATTAATATTCCTAGCAAATTAATTTCATGTTCAACCCTCCAAAGACTAAGATTTTATTAAAAAATCTTAATCCCAGAAGAGTTGTAAATGAAGTGCACAAATGACATTGTAGTCCTTGGAGGTTTAAAGAGCAAAGGAAGCCTAGGATGAGGTATTTTTCCATTTTATATCATTTTTAAAAAAATGGTACACTTATGAAAACATTTTTAAACAAGCATCAGCTCTCTCACTTAAGATCGGGTCTGCCACGATACTAGGCCTCTGCAGTGACATCAAAAGCAGGGAGCATCACCATGTTTCCAATAGTGGCTCCATAATAAACAGCAGAAGCTCTGTATTCAGATCAGCATGGGAGCCACAGGATCCATAGAAACCACACCACAGTCAGTATAGTTCCACAGCTCTTAAGCAATGTCAGGTTGGTCTGATCATGGACCCTATTTCCTGTGTTGCTGCTCCAGAATGCACAAGTGCAATTCCTATTTCAGACCTCATCGAAACAGCCCTGGTACTTGCAGTAAGAAAACTGACAGTTTAATAAAAATCAAATCAGATTTTCATAAAATCCTTTTTTTTAAAAAAAATAAAACGTTGGAGTGCTTTGAATAAAAAGTACTCACATTAAACTTTCATTCTTCCTTAGGGCTTCAATTTAATGAAAATTTTGTGGTGGATTCAAAACTGTTCTGACATACTCACCTTATCGTCAGTGTCCGAAGAGCTGCTGGAAGAATCAGAGCTTGATGATGAGGAGGAAGATGAAGACGGCTTGACCAAACACAATAAAAGTACAGCTTGTGAGATTTATCATTCATTTGATATAAATTAAAAAACAGTTAAAAGCAAACAGGAATGGGCAAAACCAAATGAACAAGAATTTGAAAAAACTGTTTCTTTGAAAATTTGCTCACCCTACTTTTCTTCTTTTCCTTTCGTTTTTTCTAGGTAGGAAGAGGAGCAAAGAATTAGTGAATGCACAAGGCATGCACAATGAAATATTTCTTCAAAGTAGAACACACCTTATGCAGTTCACATTAAGGTTTTTATTATTTACTTTTTCAGGTGGGGTGTATTAAAAAAAACTGCCAAGGAAATACTGAATATTAAAAAATAGCATTTTAAGTTCAAACAGAGAAAACATTTGAACTTCTACAAATTAAATATAAGCTTAGCAAAATTTCACAATTTTATAGCAGCTGCAAGAATTGGCGGCAGTTTTGCAACCTAAGGATGGCATACCATTGGCATTCCACTTTATTCTATGTGTTGAGGTTTACTGTGGAAGCGAAGGTATACTGTTGTAGCATCTGCACCTGATCCCAGAAATAGAAGTCCAACTGGCAGGATAACATTATCTCTGGTGCTTGTGTCTCAATATTAATTTGGACATTGCCATCCAAACCAGCAGGGGTTCTTACAGCACATACAAAACAGCTCCAGATACGGGCACAGTAGTGTAGCGGTTAGGTTACTGGACTAGTAATCCAAAGGCTTGGGCTAATAATCCGGATATGTGACTTCATCCACCATGGCAGTTTGTGAATTTGAAACTTAAAAAAAAACATTAAATAAATCTGGAATAAATAGCTAGCATCAGTAATGGTGACCATGAAGCTATCGGATCGTCATAAAAAAACAACTGATTCACGAACTTACTTTAGGGAAGGAAACCTGCCGTCCTTACCCAGTCCGGATTATATGCGACTCCAGACCCACAGATTCTTAACTGCCCTCTGAAATAGTCTAGCAAGCCACTCAGTTACATCAAACTGTTACAAAGAAGTACAAGAATAAAACTGAATGGACCACTCGTCATTGACCTAGGCATTGGATTTGGATACAACAAATGAACACCCAGCCTAGGCGATCCTGCAAAGTCCTCCTCATTAACATCTGGGGACTTGTGTCAAAGTTGGGAGAGCTGCCCCACAGACTAGTCAAGCAAAATCCTGACACAGTCATACTCTCAGAATCGCACCCATCAACCAATGTCCCAGACTCCTCCATCACAATCTGTAACCTCACGGCCTGGCATATTCCTCACTCCACCATTACCATCAAGCCAGGTGACCAACCCTGGTTCAATGAGGAGTGTAGAAGAGCATGCCAAGAGCAGCACCAGGCATACCCAAGACTAAGGTGCCAACCTGGTGAAGCTACAACATAGGACTACATGCATGCTAAACAGAATGTTTAGTGGAAGCAGAGTGCTATAGACAGAGCGAAGCAATCCCAAAACCGATCAGATCAAAGCTCTGCAGTCCTGCTGCATGTAGTCGTGAATGGTGGTGGACAATTAAACAACTAATGGGAGGAGGTGGCTCCATGAACATACCCACCCTCAACAATGGTGGAGCCCAGCACGCGAGTGCAAAAGTCAAGGCTGACGCATTTGCAACCATCTTCAGCCAGAAGTGCCGAGTGGAGGATCTATCTCGGCCTCCTTCTGAGGTCCCCACCACAGATGTCTGTCTTCAGCCAATTCGATTCACTCCATGTGATAAAGAAACGGCCGAGTGCACTAGATACAGCAAAGGCTCTGGGCCCCGACAACATCCTGGTTGTAGTGCTGAAGACCTGTGCTCCAGAACTAGCTGCATCGCTAGCCAAACTGTTCCAGTACAGTTACAACACTGGCATCTACCCGACAAAGTGGAAAATTGCCTAGGTATGTCCTGTCCACAAAAAGCAGGACAAATCCAATCCAGCCAATTGCTGCCCCATCAGCCTACTCTCAATCATCAGCAAAGTGTTGGAAGGTGTCATCGATATTGCTATCAAGCGGCACCTACTCATTAATAACCTGTTCACTGATGCTCAGTTTGGGTTCCACCAGGATCATTTGGCTCCAGACTTCGTTACAGCCTTGGTCCAAATATGAACAAAAGAGCTGAATTCCAGAGGTGAGGTGAGAGTGACTGCCCCTGACAGCAAGCCAGCATTTGATGGAGTGTGGCAACAAGGGGCCCGAGTACAACTGAAGTGACTGGGGATCAGAGGGAAAGCTCTCCACTGGCTGGAGTCATACCTACCACAAAGGAAGTTGGATGTGGTTGTTGGAGGCCGATCATCTCAGCCCCAGGACGTTGCTGCAGAAGTTCCTCAGGGCACTGTCCTAAACCCAACCATCTTCAGCTGCTTACACAAGAACATAAGAAATAGGAGGAGGAGTAGGCTATTCGGCCCTTCAAGCATGCTACTCCATTCAATAAGATCATGGCTGATCTTCCGCCTCAACCCCACCTTCCTGCACTATCCCTATATCACTTGGTTCCCTTAGGGTTGAATTTTGCCGATGATCAGAGGGCAGGATCAGAGGCGGGTCTGCTGTCAAAATAGAAAAGTTCGACAGCGGGTAGGGAACCTGCTGACAACCTGTTTTCATGCGAGTCTCCCAGGTGTTGGGTCTGTCAGCGCTGAGCAGACCCTCACCAAGCAGCGGGGGAGGCAATTGACATAATTAAACGTATTGTTAACATCCAATTAAGTGTTATTTTATGCCTACATTTCAATTTTACGTGCTCCCCCAAAGGGTTACCCGCTGCTTGAGGAACACGTCAGCTCAGCATGTCATGAGTGGATTCAGCATTGAATTATCTCATGACCGGACAGCTGCCAAAGTTGTATAACAGATCCCATGTTACAGCTGTTCACTTTCAAAGCTCAGAAGATGTTGGTTACTGCATCTGGAAAACATACTGAGCTTTCTGCAGCTTGCAAGTGTTTGGAGCCAACTCTCTATCCAGTGCCACCTCATTGGAACAACCTCTCTAACCATTGACAGATCGCTTCTGTCATCTCAATCTCAGCTGCCAACTATTCCACCAGCATTGTTGTCCTTGAAAATATCTCACCTTGGTCCTCAGAATATCACCAAGATCAGCCCCAAAACCAGCATCATCGGGCACACCAACAGCAACAACTACAATTTGTATTTATATGACGCCTTTAATGTAGTAAAACATCCCAAGGCACTGCACAGGAGTATTTTAAGACAAAAAATGACACCAAGCCACATAAGGATAAATCAGGGCAGGTGACCAAAAGCTTGGTCAAAGAGGTAGATTTTAAGGAGCATCTTAAAGGAGGAAAGAGACGTAGAGAGGCGGAGAGCGATTATAATCAGGGATGCTCAAGAGGGCAGAATTAGAGGAGCGCAGATATCTCAGGGAGGCTGTGGGGCTGAAGGAGATTACAGAGATAGGGAGGGGCGAGGCCATGGGAGAGATTTGAAAACAAGGATGAGAATTTTGAAATCGAGGTGCTGCTTAACTGGGAGCCAATGTCAGTCATCGAGCACAGGGGTGATGGGTGAATTGGACTTGGTGAGTTAGGACACGGGCAGCCGAGTTTTGGATGACCTCACATTTACGTAGGGTAGAATGTAGGAGGCCAGCCAGGAGTGCGTTGGAATAGTCAAGTCTAAAGGTAACAAAGGCATAGATGAGGGTTTCAGCAGCAGATGAGCTGAGGCAAGGGCGGAGACGGGCGATATTACGGAGGTGGAAGTAGGCGGTCTTTGTTATGCTGCCGATTTGTGGTCGGTAGCTCATTTCAGGATCAAATATGACACCAAGGTTGCGAACAGTCTCCGCAATCACCTGATGCTGCACAGGATACAGGGAATCAGCACCCGACCACAGTGCTGCCCGGGATGGCCTCACCATGGCCAGATTTACTTCACTTGATGCTGTACACCCTGGATGCCACATGATGCGCTAGGTTGGCACCACCCCACCCCAGCACCATAAAGCATCCCTACAATGCCCAAGCCATACTTTTCACATTCATCACCATTGCGGGGGTTGGGGGGGGGGGGGGGGTGTACCCTTATGTCTCACCATTCACTGCAACTCACTAAGCCACTTCCAAAGGTGCATGCAAATCTGTCCAAGAAAGCAAAGTGCTGAAAATAAAGGTTTCAATGTTTGACAGTACATTACCAAAAACTTCACATGAACATTGGCTAAACCACCCAAGTGCCTACCCTTGTGTATTGTTAGTTGGTATGCTTGCAGTAGGATGCAGGTGAGTGTGAGGGGTGGCTAGTGAAATGGGAAAGTGATGATGTAGATAGAGAGGGATGGGTGGAGGTGCAAGGTAAGTTGGTGTGAGTAAAGATGTGCAGGAGTAGGGAAGGCAGAGTGATGTGGATGTGATGAGTGGCACAGCAGGATGAGGTTGAGTGTGGCTTGGCAGTAACATTTTGTGATCTACTTGCACCACTGCAGCCTGGTCCTCCTGATGACATCCCTGCTCTTGTGCCCTCCTGTGCAATGTGCAACCAGGCTGCGTTGATCTCCTGGTGAGGTCTCTTCCGCCCATTGGAAGGGAAGAGAATCTCCCTGCGTGCTGTGACTCCCTCCATAAGCAAATGGAGGGAGTCATGGGAGAGCCTGGGTGTAGCCGTGCACCTCTGTGCAGTGCTCGTCAGGGTTTGCAGCACCTCAATGCTGTAGAACATGCGACAGCAGAACTGCCAAAATCAATTTGGACATGGCCCCTTTAAGGAAACCAGCTGATAACGCATCATCAAATGACGTCACCAGACCCGCTTCCTCTAATTGGCTGGGAACCTCGCAGGGCGGGCTTAACAAGCCCTATTAACGTAAAATCACTGGACAGTGCGGGCTGCAGTAGGCAGCAGCTGGGACTGCGACACTGACCCCAGCCCCGCCTCGGTCAGCGAAATCGTGGCCTTAGTATCCAAAAATCTATTGATTGTCTTATATATTGAATGACTGAGCATCCACAGCCCTCTGGGGTAGAGAATTCCGAAGGTTCACAACCCTTTGCGTGAAGAAATTTCTCCTTATCTCAGTCCTAAATGGCCAACCCCTTATTCTGAGACTGTGACCCCTACTTCTAGACTCCCCAGCCAGGGGAAATATCCTCTCAGCATCTACCCTGTCAAGCCCTGTAAGAGTTTTGTATGTTTCAATGAGATCACCTCTCATTCTTCTAAACTCTAGGGAATATAGGCCTAGTCTACTGAATCTCTCTTCATAGGGCAATCCCCCCATTCCAGGAATCAGTCCAGTGAACCTTGGTTTCACTCCCTCTAAGGCAAGTATATCCTTAGGTAAGGAGACCAAAACTGTATATAGTACTCCATGTGTGGACTCACTAAGGCCCTATATAATTGCAGCAAGCCTTCCTTACTCTTATACGTCAATCCTTTTGTAATAAAGGCTAACATACAAATTTGCTTTCCTAATTGCTTGCTGTATCTGCATGTTATCTTTGTGATTCATGTACAAGGACACCCATGTCCAACATTTCCCAATCTCTCATCTTTTAAAAAATATTCTGCTTTTCTATTTTTCCTACCCAAGTGGATAACTTCACATTTCTCCATATTATATTCCATCTGCCATGTTCTTACCCACTTTCTTAAGCTGTCTATATCCCTTTGCAGCCTTTTTGCGTCCCCCTCATAGCTTACTTTCCCACCTCGCTTTGTATCATCAGCAAACATGGACATACTACACTCGGTCCCCTCATCCAAATCATTGATATAGATTGTAAATAGCTGAGGCCAAGCACTGATCCTTGCAATACCCCACTAATTTCAGCCTGCCAACCCAAAAATGACCCGTTTATTCCTACTCTCTGTTTTCTGTCCGGTAACCAATCCTCAATCCATGAGCCATAATTTTGTACTAACCTCTTGTCTGGCACCTTATCGAATGCTTCTTGAAATTCCAAATACACTACATCCACTGGTTCCCCCTTATCTACCCTGTTAGTTACAACCTCAAAAAAACTCTAATAGATATGTCAAACATGATTTACCTTTCATAAATCCGCATTGACTCTGCCCAATCATATTATGATTTTCTGAATGCCTTGTTATCACGTCACTAATAATACATTCTAGCAATTTCCCTACTACTGATGTCAGGCTAACTGGTTTACAGTTCCCAGTTTTCTCTCTCCCTCCTTTCTTGAATAGCAGGGTTACATTTGCTACCTTCCAATCGATAGGGTCTGTTCTAGAATCTAGGGAATTCTGGAAGATCAAAACAAATGCATCTACTTTCTCTGTAGCCATCTCTTTTAAAAGGATGTAGGCCATCAGGTCCAGGGGGATTTGTTGGATTTTAATCCCATTAATTTCTCCAGTACTACTTCTTTACTAATACTAATTTCTTTGAATTTCTTTTTCTCACTAGACCCTTGATTCCCCACTGTTTCTTGAATGTTTTTTGTGTCTTCTTCCGTGAAGACAGATACAAAAAGTATGTGTTTAAAGTCTCTGCCATTTCCTTATTCTCCATTATAATTTCTCATGTCTCTGCTTCATCAATGACCTTTCCTCCACCATAAGGTCAGAAGTGGGGACGTTTGCTGATGATTGCAGTGTTCAGTTCCATTGGCAATTCCTCAAATAATGAAGCAGTCCGTGCCCACATTCAGCAAAACATGGACAATATCCAGGCTTGGGCTAATAAGTGGAAAATAACATTCGCACCACACAAATGCCAGCCAATGACCATCTCCAACAAGAGAAAATCTAACCACCTCCCCATGACATTCAACGGCATTACCATCGTCAAATCCCCCATCATCAACATCCTGGGGGTCACCATTGGTCAGAAACTTAACTGGACCAACCACATTATTACTGTGGCTACAAGAGCAGGTCAGAGGCTGGGTACCCTGCGGTAAGTGAATCACCTCCCGACTCCCCAAAGCCTTTCTGTTATCAACAAGGCACAAGTCAGGAGTGTGATTGAATACTCTCCACTTGCCTGGATGAATGCAGGTCCAACAACACTCAAGAAGCTCAACACCATCCAGGACATAGCAGCTCGCTTGATCAGCACTCCTTGCACCACCTTAAACATTCATTCCCTCCACCACCAGCACACCGTGGTTGCAGTGTGTACCATCTACAAGATGCACTGCAGCAACTTGCCAAGGCTTCTTCGACAGCACTTCCCAAATCCGCAACCTCTACCACCTAGAAGGACAAGGGCAGCAGGCACATGGGAACACCACCACCTGCAAGTTCCCCTCCAAGTCGCACACCATCCTGACTTGGAAATATAGCGTTGTTCCTTCATTGTCACTGGGTCAAAAGCCTGGAACTCCCCACCTAACAAAACTTTGGAACAACCTTCACCTCATGGTCTGCAGCAGTTCAAGATGGCGACTCATCACCACCTTCTCAAAGGCAATTAGGAATGGGCAATAAATGCTGGCCTTGCCAGCGATGCCCACATGCAGTGAATGAATAAATAAAAAAGCCTGCAAAACAATGCGCAAATGGGTAGGGTAATCCTAACTGGACAAGTAGCCAGAAGCTTGCAAGTCTTTAGCTAGCTAAACTCCAACCTGTACCCCTGCACACACTTCAAGGTCCCCAAGCTTTACCTCTGTTAATAGAGTCCAGGGAGCTCAGGAGCAGGTTAAGTGGGGTGTGCCCTTTGGGCGGAGAGTGTGCGCACTCGGACAATCAGAAATTTCACATATGCAGATTTCTCAGTAACTTGGTTCAGAGACTTAAACACGTTGATGGGTTTCTGCAAACATCATGTAGCTGAAACACCCCCAAAAAACAAAAACTAAACTAAGACTTTGGGGGATGGGGGGTAAAGAATGCAAAAAGAAAAATATTGCGGATGCAGGAAATCTTTAATACAAACTTGTGTTCAGCAGCTTTAGGGCATTGAACAGTTAACTACACTGCACACAGTAACAGGTTAATATTTTCAGGTTAGGTACAGAGAGTGATAAATGCCAAAGTAAAGCTTTAAACTGTGCCAACAGTGCACCTTAGCTCAGCCTCAGAAGGGGCCCCACTTTATTATATTTCAATTCTAACAAGATATTTCATTTTTGAACACTAGCTCTTATTTCCATATATCTCAGTTTCGTTTTTTAAATTGTGGACAGTTTGTGATGAGAATATATGCCAACTAGAAATTTAATTGAGATTGCTCAAATTAATTTGAATTAGGACCTTACAGAAAGTTCCTTCAGGTTTGGATGCAAACATAAACCAAATCCACTATGCCCATCCAGCCCTTGGGTTTGTAGTTTTAAGCATTTTGTTAAGTTTTACCTCTCTCTTTTTGGATGAACTTTCACTTCCACCAAGTATCTTCTCCCTATGCTTCTCTAGTTCTCTTCTCCATTTCTGAAAGTAGTAAAGCAAAACATTGAGTCAAAAATAGGACAATTGGCACATTACTATTAATTAACTGAAGCACAAACCATTGTTCAGGACTTCTATATTGCCAATGATTTCAGTAAATCCCTGACACTAAAGATTTACTTTACCTGTCTATCACACTGGCATCGATACTCATGGGTTTATTTCATATTTGTGGAAGAACGTCATTGAAATAGTACAGGAAACTTTTGTGGTATGCATCATTCAGATACAATTGTGGTTTTTTTTTTTTTTTTTTACAAACAGCAGACATTTTCCATCTGTGTCAGTGGTTCAGTGAGATCTGTGCTTCATATTCTTGCAAACTTATTGAAGCAGTATGCATTGCAATGAATATCACAAAGTACAAATTCTCATTTTTACTAGAACAAAATATTAACTAGCAACTGTAAACATTAATGTCCTCAAAATAACAGCTCAGATTTTGCAGTAAAAATAATGGTGAAGCCATCAACGTTCACTCTTAAGAGTAAATTGGACAGCAACTTATGGCGACCGCACATGCACAGTTAAACTTGGAAATCAGGAGGTTGCTGTCCAAGATGCCCTGCTCCTCCAGAAGCTGCGCTATTACAGTATCTTGCCGAGAGTCTCAGCATTGAAACACATGGAAGGGTGTGAAGTTGCAGTATTTACATGATAGATACCCACTAAACTCGCCAGAAAAAGTTAGGGCTTGTCCATTTCAATGTAAGTACATTTTTTTACGGTGTGGGAAGTCTTAATTACTGCCAAACAACCTCTCTGGCACTGAAAATTAACTTTACAAGTGTGGAGTCTCATTCCTTCAGATTTTAATTATTGTTGGAGATTTAAAAAAAGTTGGAATACATTTTTTAAACTTTTACTTTCTGTCTCTTATCTCTCTGTTAATCCCATCTTTCTTTTACTTTTTGTACACGATTTGGCATTGAATTAACTATTCTAACTTACACTTCCTGGTTCAGACTGTGCGCCTCAGTAAGGATTCTTTAATCGGATTGGTTAAGGAGATACACAGCTGCTTTCCTGTTCACACAGGTCCCAGATCCCCTGTAGAGGGCACTACGCCTAAATGGATTTCTAATCACCGCAAGTTCCAGTGCAAAAGCCGGGCCAACATGAAGCAGCTACTTAGAACAGTGTATTATATCACCAAGGATCATTCCTCCTATACACAATAGACATTATGTTCACTTTATGAATCAACAAACCTTAAACACATTTATACAGCTTTCACATGAATGACTCAGTTCAACTTTTCCACACTTCAAAAGCTTTCAGACTTATAATACTGACCAAAAGGCAATTTACAATGTTTAAAGCAGAAAGCAACCCTAACATTATCAAACCTGCTGACAAAGGTGGCGCTGTTGTTGTTTGGCGAACCGACCTCTACCTTGCGGAGGCTGCACGCCAACTCTGACATCTCCTCCTAACTCCCCCTGGACCATGACCCCACTACTGAACATCAAGCCATCATTTCCAAGAGTCACTGACCTCATCTCTGGAGAGCTTCCCTCCACAGCCTCCAACCTCATAGTCCCCCAACCCCATACAGCCTGCTTCGACCTCTTTCCCAAGATTCACAAACAGGACTGCCCTGGTAAACCCATCATTTCAGCTTGCCCTTGTCCCAATGAACTGATTTCTTCCTATCTCAACTCTATTTTTTCTCCCCTTGTCCAGTCTTTTCCCACCTACATCTGCGACTCTTCAGACGCTCTCCACCACTTTAACAGTTTCCTGGCCCTAACCGTCTCCTTTTCACTATGGACGCCCAATCCTTCTACACTTCCATCCCCCACCAGGACGGCCTGAGGACGCTCCGCTTCTTCCTTGAACAGAGGCCCAACCAGTCCCCATCCACCACCACCCTCCTCCACCTGGCTGAACTTGTTCTGACATTGAACAACTTCTCCTTTGACTCCACACACTTCCTCCAAGTAAAAAGTGTTGCTATGGGAACTCACATGGGTCCTAGCTATGCCTGCCTTTTCGTGGGATATGTGGAACATTCTTTGTTACAGTCCTACTCAGGTCCCCTCCCTCACCTCTTTTTCCGAAAGTCTACATCAGTGCCGTTTCCTGCTCTCGCCCCGAACTGGAAAATTTATTTCGCTTCGCTTCCAATTTCCCTCCTTGCTTCACCTTCACATGGTCCATCTCCGACTCATCCCTTCCTCGACTTCTCTGTCTGCATTTCTGGGGACAGGCTATCAACCAACATCCAGTAGAAGCCCACTGACTCCCCCAGATAACTTGATTACATTTCCTCCCACCCCACTTCCTGTAAGGACTTTATTCCATTCTCCCAGTTTCTCCATCTCCGTCACATCTGTTCTGATGATGCCACCTTCCATACTAGTGCTTCCTTTTTCCTCAACCGAGGATTCCCCTCTACCGTGTCTGTTCCATTTCGCACACTTCTGCGCTCACCCCTTCCCCTCCCTTCCAGAACCACGATAGGGTTCCCCTTCTCCCCCACCAGCCTCCACATTCAACGGATCATACTCCGCCATTTCCGCCAGCTCCAGCATGATCCCACCACCAAACACATCTTCCCCTCCCCTTTCAACATTCCAAAGGGACCGCTCCCTCAGATACCCTGGTCCTCAGTCACCTCCAACACCCACTCCCCTTCCCATGGCAGATTCCCGTGCAAACGCAGGAGATTAACCACTTGCCCTTTTACCTCCTCCCTTCCCTGTCCAGTGCGCTAAACACTCCTTCCAGCTGAAGCAGCGATTTACTTGTACTTCTTTCAATTTAGTGTACTGTATTCGCTGATCACGATGTGGTCTCCTCTACATTGGCGAGACCAAATGGAAACTGGGTGACCGCTTTGTGGAACACCTCCATTCAATAAGCAAGCGTGACCCCGAGTTTCCGGTTGCCTGTCACTTTAAGCTCGTGGAACAGCACCTCATCTTTCGATTAGGCACTTTACAGCTTTCTGGACTCAACATCGAGTTCAACAATTTCAGATCATAATCTCTGCCCCCATTTTTTCAGATGGCAGCTGTTGATGATTCTGCTATTCCTATTTACATCTTTTCTAGACCCATCTTTTGTTTCTTTACTTGTTCCAATACCATCTCCCTTTGCCTTGTATTACCATACCTTTTGTCATTTAATCTCTCCGGCCTTCCACCCCATCAGACCTTCCCTTTTGTTCTTTCCTCCCCTCACCCCTTTCACTGCCTCTGCACTCGCTTAAAACCTGTATACAGGAAACTTTCGATTTACCGGCATCTAAATAACCGGAAATCTCGGTTAACCGGCAAAATTCAGGGGCAGGTTCATACTTCATATTACTTGCCTTCCTCGATCTGTTGCTGTGCAAGGGTGTGGCTGCAGCTGTTGCTAAGCTACAGAGACGCTTGGAACTTGTGGCCATTGTGCTGAACCTGTTGCTAAGCAACAGGGTTTGTTGCTTTATACGGAGCTCTCAGCTCTCCGTATCTTTTACTATAGCTCTCGGTTATCCGGAATTTTTGATGAACCGGCACCACGTCGGTCCCGTCGGTGCCGGATAAAAAAAAGTTTCCTGTATCTCTAACTTTTTCCAGTTCTAACTAAAGGTCATCGACCTGAAACGTTAACTCTGTTTCTCTCTCCACAGACGCTGCCTGACCTGCTGAGTATTTCCAGCATTTTCTGTTTTTATTTCAGAAAGCAACGGGCTTTATATCAAACTAAAGGACACTTCTATAATACCCAGAAGTAACACTGTGGGGAGGCAGTGAAGTAGTGCCAAGGAGGTACCGGGCCAAATCAGAGATCACACAGACAGGGAGGCACTGTAATAGTTGCATACATTTTTATGAAAAAGATTAAAAGGAAGTTCAAAATTTAAAATGCAGCCATTCTAGAGTGACTGTACCTAGAGGCCCCGGCAGTGGATGGCAGCAGGCATGAATCTGATTTTTTAGAGGGAAAGCAGGAGGCTAAAAGCGTTTTAAAAAAGGGCAGGGGGGGGTAAAATAAGATTAAGGTGAAAAAACTGTAAAAAAGGATAAGTTAAAAGTAAAACTTACTTGAACAGAAAACAAGGTAGCAGAGAGAATTTTGAAAATTAGACCCTGAAACTGTTCAAAACACCACCCAATAGCCAGAGCCTGCAATTGCAGACTAAACAAGATTTAAAAAAAAACATCTATCAGTATAAATTGCCAGCTATTCTGTGCCACACAGGCAGTAGTGACACTTTTAACATTGTAAATACCATTTGCAGTGCCACTTCCAAGTGCAATAGGAATTGCACGTATTTATGAGCTTTCAATGAAGCGCGCACCTCACGTACCGAATTTAACATACAATAGCTTATGTACACAGACAAATAAATCCTCTGCAACATTAACCTGTTAGAGAAATAGCAAACAGGACAGAGAAACAAAGCACACGATCTAAAATTAGATAAAATGAACGAACTTACAGTTTTGAGCAAAAAAGTGCTTAATTGCGAGTAAGCTACTGAAATTTACTATCTTTTATGAGGGGTTGAGGCACCCTATAAAGTATTAACAAACCTCATTCATTTTCTCTTCAAAATCTGCAAGGGTTTTTGAACCTTTCTTCTTCTTTTCAAGCTGCTCTTTTAATTCTTCCCTGAAAGAGTACAAAACAAGTTACTAATCTTATTTCTCTGGTCATTTACAGATCACAATTTAACAAGTGTTCTCAAAAGCAATGTCAAAAGGTTATTTAGAGTAAATATTAAAGGAGAAGCAAAGTGTTCCCTTTAGATTTGGTTTCTCCTTTGAGGCCAGGTCAAATTGAGGCAGTTACATACAACAGTTGGAGCAGCAGAAGCCACAAGCATTTTAACTGGTGCACGTGAACTCAGATTACTGCAACCCCAGGGAAAAGGTTAGGTGGTTTTATACTTTGGATGCAATTAATATCAAAAAATGTCAGATGTGCAATATGCTTAATCCAATTCTGCTCTGACAATGCAATTCCTTAACAGCCAACAAACAAGCACATCCGAACCCTGATGGATCCTTGTCAACCCAAGCTTGGGTATTTTTCCACACGTATACTAAAGGATTACTGAAGTCTAGCAAAAAATAATTATACTTACATAAAAACATTTAAAATAGTGGATTACATATTGTTTTAAAACTTCTTTTCTCATTTTGTACTAAGATTTTTTTCGGATATACAGTAATTTAGATTCTGTTTATCGCCTGGTTACTAGCAAGTGACTGCTAATAAGATCAAATACTAAACACTGCCTAGATTTGTTCAGCTGTCAATCTAGGGCTCTTCATAATTAACAGCATCTTTAGTGAAGTTGGTCCGCAAATAGTTCAAGATTAGAATTTTCTTTAGTGTCCTACGGAAAAGCAACCTTGGGATATGTACACTTTGCTACATACCATTCAAAACTATGTTAAATTTTGAAGGGAGGGGAGGTGGCAAAATGATTTTTCAACAAAAGCACCTTTTAGCCCATCAAATGGTTAGAATCTCAACATAGTAAAGAGTGTCTTTTGTAATTGCCCTATGTGACTTAAGCTGCAATGTACTAGAGTATAGTGACTCTTCCAGTGTTACAAATAAGTTTTTCTTGCAAGTTGAATTGATGTTTTAAGAATTACTTTACTGTATTATAAAACTAGCTTCTGCTGATGGCTCAGCAAGCTCATGTATTGAATAGCCGAGCCACATAAACTAGGCAGGTTTCTGGCGCGAATCCCAGCTGGTGCTGCATTAGCTGATATCAGGCAGGTGCACTATAATTGGCCTGAGTGCCCAAAGGGAGGGAGAGTGAAAGAAATGGCTAGAATCCTGATGCTATCCAGTCATCCCTGTTGGAGGAGCATGCAAGAATGTCAGTCAAGGACAGGATTGGGTTCTATCTGTTGCAGACTGTCAATATGCACTGTCGAGACTCCAACATGTATAATGGCCACTTGGGCAAGGTGCTTAAGGGGAAAATTGGCAAGGAAATATTCTACATAAAGAAAACTAGAGATTAAGATCACTTAAATCTAGCATGCACGCGGAGATACAGAAATCTTGTAAAGTACATGGAGACCAATTTTAGGCGGCCAAAATAGTCATAAAAATGGAACAAGATTTTGAAAATATCTGTTCAGTATAGCAAAAATAAATTGGTACAAATCTCCATTAGATAAAGGGAAAGGAAAGACTGGAGCATTATCTTTTTTTCAAAATACTGCACTTTTTATAGATGAAGAAGATACGCTCACCAAATAGTTCTTCAACTCTTTTTAAAAATGTCAACTTTCTTGCTAGCATGGAGACCCTGAAGAGATTCATTCTCTGCTAGGGTACTCGGTGATGCCAGTTATGGTGCAAATCCCTTCATCCCAGACCAGTTCAATTGCAAACAGAATGAGCCTTCAAACTGCCAAGAGCTGCTGAACCTTGGAAACTATAATATTGATAGGATTGTAGTTTTAAAAATTCCCAATTTGTTTGGCATTAGTTTCTTTTTTCCATAGAAAGGGGGAATACTTTGAATAAAATCATTCCCCTTGGAATTACATTCCCCTTTAACCCTAGATCATGAACATCCCAGGACCTTTATAAGTAGGAAAAAATATTTCTTAAAAGATTATAATTACAGTTAGGTATGACTAATAGGCACTTATTCATAGAATTCCTTCCCAGTTTATAACACGCTGCCCTTATATGGCCCTTCCATTGATCGATATAAGCCTTCTTTGCAGGGAGCTGGCATGGATCTCTGTTGGGTGCTGCAGAATAGGCACTCTCTACCAGTCTTAAAGACATATCACAGACTTGATTTCAAATGAACCCCAACCCCCCACCCCACCAAATTATTTTTTCAATATGCACTGCAGCAGGCACACTAAATATCTCAAAAATAGCTGCAAAGTAGTAGGGCCTAGAAATTCGGGGGTTTAGCGCCAACCGTTAAGGCCCGATTCGGGAAAAAAATGGTGGCCGCTGCACTTCCGTCCGCTGGTCCCGTGGTGGCCGCCATTTTCAGCTGGGCGGCAGTGCGGCCAATGTCTGCGCTCACTATCATTATGGAGATTATACAGATAGTGACGTCTGTGAGTGTGCAACGCTCACTTGACGCCCTATTTACCATTTTAGAGTGCGCCGCTCCACTTACCTGCCTGTCTTAATTGCGACCAGCTGAACAAGCATTGAGAAGCAGGAAGGAGGCTCCAGTAGCGGTATTTAAAAGGATCAGCAGCAACAACTTGCAGCTGACATGTTTCTTCAGTTTGACTGACTCTGCGGAACTTTCTGCAACTCTAGCAGCTTTCTAAATTTCTTTCAAGGTCCTATGGTGACAGGGAGTGTTGTTGCAAGTGGAGAACACCTTCATTATTATTTAAAGGCTTCTGGTCACAACACTTGCTCACAGTCATGGGGGCTTTACTGGCAGTCCCCCTCGCACTCGAGTATCTTCAGGAGAGGGAACGGAAGCAGCGAAGAAGATGAACACAGAGTGAGGAGGAGGGGGGCCAGGAGGGCTCTCAACAGGAGGCCTTACCCACCTAAGGTCTTCAGAGAGCACTTCTCTTATATCCACTTATATAAGCGAGGAGCAGTGTATTAGGAGGCTCCGCTTCACCAAGGAGGTGGTCACAGAACTCTGACACCTCCTGCAACCAGACCTGCAGCCGGAGAGCAGGGCAAACACGGCTCTCCCAGTGGCCCTCAATTCTTCGCCAGCGGATCCTTCGAGTTTGCAGCAGGAGACATAGCTAACATCTCACAGTTCGCCGTCAATCGCTGCATCTGGGACTAAGTTTTCTTCTCTAGAAGCAGAAGGATTGCGCATGAGGCTTTGCCAGGATAGTGGGCTTCCCCATGGTGCAGGGCACCATCGACTGCACGCACGTGGCTTTGCGGGCACCGCTTAACAATCCTAAGATCTTCTGTAACCGCAAAGGCTACCAGTGCATCCTGATGGTCAATGCCCGCTATCCTGGCAGCAGGATGCCTTCATCCTGCGTCAGTCCGGCAAGCCAGCAATCTTCCAGCCACCACGTCAAACCCGAGGGTGGCTGCTGGGAGGCAAGAGCTACCTGCTGTGCATCTGGCTGATGACTGCTTTCCACAACCCCAATACTTGTGCCCGGGAGGGCTGGCGGAGGGGGAGGGGTTCGCAGAATTTCATAACGCCCTCCTGGGCTCAAAGCTGAAATGAGAGGCACCACAAAACAAAGATTCCAAACAAAATTAATAAACTTAATAATTAATTCACAAATACTATATCAACTAATCACCTTGTGCAATCCCTTAGTGCCTGTTGTTCGGGTGCCTTTTCCTGCTCCAGTGCTTGTACAAAGTGCTCCCCCAGTGGCTGCAGCATGGCTGGCGGAAGCTACGGACCTAGAAGGCCCGGCTGTGGACTGCACCACCTCGGCATAGGCAAGGGCAATGGCGGAGTGGCAGCGGTGGGAACAGGAATGCTGTCATCCTGAGAGAGGACAGCAGGGTCCCTGCTCCACAGGCCCAATGCCATTCCCCTGGGGCAGTGCCTCAGCATTCCTAGCAATCTGCTGGAGGACAGATTGTTTGCCTGCTGCGACACCCTGCAAGCCCCAGTCAACACTGGTAAACCCAGCCACGATGGCAGCAGTCTGATCTTGCGTGGCAGCAAGCAGAGACTGCAGGACAGTGGTCTGTGCTTCCGCTGCAGCACTGAGACATTGGGTCACTTCCGCCTGTGCTGCAATGGCAGCCGCAACATCAGGTCTGGGTCAACACAGTCCCTCCTGGAGTTTTCCATCATTTCCAGCTTGGGAATCATGGGTTCCAAGCTCTGCACAAAGCCCCAACAAATGTTGGAGGCGGACTCCTCCATGCTGCTTGACATTGCCAAGAGGCTCTATGGCAGGCTTGCCATTGCACCATGCAATTTGATGTGCATGCCCATCACCCTTCTCTGAAGGCCACCCCATCGAGGTCCTCATCCGAGTCGTGTGCAGCAGAGCGTGCGCGAATTCGCCCTCCGGGGAGCTGGCCCCGAGCTACCCATCCCCCTGGCCTTGCTGCAGCCCACTCATGTCTGGTGCCTCACCCTGTGCAGATCCCGCATCTACACTACCCTCTAAACTACGCACAGTGCCAGTTTCTGAGCTGGTGATGGGAATGTCAAATGCAGTGACAGCGTGTCTTCTTTTACCTCGCTCGCTTCCATCGCCTCAAGGTCAGGCTCTGCGGCTGCTTGTTTTTGGTCATCGGAAAGCAGAAAGGCACAAGGGTCGAGTTGTGGTGAGCGGGATGGGGAAAAGAGCAAGATATGCATGCATACAGCATCAGCAGCTTATAAGTGAGAAGAGATTGTGGGATGAGGGGGAAGTGGGATGTGAGAAGAAGGATTAGAAATGAGCATGCCGTTGTTGTCCCCAAGGGCTTCGACTTCGCCTGTTGCCACAGCCTCAGTGACTTGCCGTCCAATGATGTCGAGCACACTCCTCCAGTTGGCTCAAGGCCTATATTGAGGCTTGCCGCCCCACCTGTCTGCTGCCAGTGATTGTGCGGCTTTAGCCTGCAAGAGAAAGGAAAGTGTGTCAGTGACTGTGGAGCAACGTGTTTGGGTAATGTGCCTTCCATAGCTGAATAGCCGTCAGTGTGTGCAACGTGCGAGATGTGGGTGTGAGTGTTACAGCAGTGGTAAGGTTGTGAGGGTGAAGTGAAGCTATGATTGTGAGGTCTGAGTGGCGATAGCTACAGATTACTAGTAGGTGAGTGATGGGGGTGTGCTGCATTGAGCAGTGTGTGAGGCTTGTGGTGCAGATGGTGGGAGTGGCGATAGCTACAGATTGCTAGTAGGTGAGTGATGGGGGTGTGCTGCATTGAGCAGTGTGAGGGGCTTGTGGTGCAGATGGTGGGAATGGCAGTTGCTGAAGCCTTCACTCACCTTGACCTGCCGTGTGAGGTCATTAAACTTCTTGTGGCATTGGATTCAGGACCTGGGGACCACACTGGTGGCCGTCACATAAGCAGATATCTCCTGCTAGAGCCTGCCACACGTATGGGTCGATGGCTTCCACCACCAGTGCCTCCAGAGTTGTATCCGAGAACTGTGCTGATTTCTCCGTCTGCTGCCGCTCAGGCATCTCTTCCTAATCGGTTCTGCTACCAAGTTGCACTCCAAATGAAAGGACAATAAGCTGCTGCTGCATCAAAGCACCTCCCCTTTAAGTAGTGGAGAAAGCCTAGGCCAAACATGACTTGGAATTAGACTGCACCCAATATTGGCCCACCTGTTGAGCAGTTATCCAATGAGCAACGGTTTTAGCGCGGAGGTCAGCACTATAATCAAGTAACTGAGCACTCCTAGATCACTTTGACCTAGTGCAGCTAAATAGCGCTGGGCCATGACACTGTCCATTTTCGGGCAATATCCAATTTCTAGGCCTAGCTGTCTTTAAAATATAGGTTGCTTACTGAAAAACAAATTTAAAAGTGACACAAACTGAAACAGTGAATGGGTGATGCAAATCAGGCAAATTGTTTACACATTTAATAACAAGTTGTAATGGAACAAATCAATAATTCCAGCAGCAGCTCCCAAGATATACAAGCAGTGTTTTCTCATGTGGTATGATGTGGAATTCAAAATGAGATTACTTATCAATATTGGAGGAAAGTCAACGAGTGCAGCACTAATGATCAAATATCCATTTTGAAAAGTCAGAATGACCTCAAAAGGTTAAACAAGAGCCAAGTTTGTTTTTCTTATAGTAACTGATTTGTGAATCAGAAACAATTTAAGATATATACTTGTAGGACTGAATTGCAAATAAGTGGATAAATTTACAATTAAAAAAATAAAAATCAGCTTCAGTAACAAAAAATTGCATTCTAAACTAAGTTTTGCAAGTTTCTGGAAAAATAGCTACAAAATAAAGTGCCATAGATTGAACGTACATATTATTTGCATTTAGATATTTCTTTGACATTGAAATATCACAAACTCCTTGCTACAAATGAAAGAAATCTGAGCAAAAAACAAAACTTAAACAATATTGCACAAGTGTAATATTTTTCTGTGCATCTTACCAAGTAGGTCTTGGTCTACTCAAGTAATCTTGAATAGAAGGTCCTGAAGAAGGAGCAGGGCCTCGCGCTCTTGCAAGAGCTACTGGATTAACAAAGGCCTAAAAAAAAGGAATATTTAGACAACTGGAGCAAGGATTTATAAATATTATAATCTTTGCAAACATTAAATAGTAAAACAAGGTTGTTACCTAACCATCTGTTTATCCAAAGTAGGGGGAAAGACATTCTCTGTCCATTTATCTAATCAAGGCTGTTGACTTACTCGTATAAGAAGGTATTTTTATCGCCCACTTACTTCACAGGGTTGTCTCCAATAGAAAAAGCATTACTGAAGGGAAACCAGTAAAGTTAACAAACGAATATTAATGCCACTGGAAACATCAAGACTTTCTTTTGGAAGCAGTTTATCCAACCTCTATGATGACTAAGGGTCACCAGTGGTAGTGAGGGTTACAGAGGGACGTCTGCAGCCGCAATGGCAAGATTCACACATGCTCAGTTGCTTTAAATTTGTTTTTGTAACTTCAGAAAAGAAATGCACATATGCTTATTGCTAAAGCTACCCTGCAATATTAATGGGGCAGTGAGCAGCAAGGCAATCCCTTCCTCCACATGCAAGTCACGATCTCATAATTAGACATGCTATACAAGAAATTACAACAATAACAGCTCCCACACTTGGAGGTATAACTTAATTGTGACAGCATGTTGGAGTACTTTATTATTAGTTATTCTTTTCTGCCACCCAATATGATGTAAGGTGTGAAAGTGTTTTTGGTGAAACTTTTCCAGTTGTTGAGTGTGTTTTCTATACAATGTCTATGTTTCGCATCCATACAGGAGATTGGCATGGACAACTGCCTTATAAACCTTCAGTTTACCATTAAAATTTTATTACCGAGATATCTTCACTGCTTTCCTCCCACAGCCTCTGCACCGAGCGACTACTCATCCTCGGTGATTTCAACCTCCATTTCAATTCATCATGCTCTCTCTCCTCTGCGCTCACTAGCCTGCTGGGGGGGGTTTAAACTAACTTGGCAGGGGGATGGGATACAGAGTGGAACTATAGTAGGGGGTGATTTACAGCCAAATACGGAGGAAAAAACAAGTCAGCTGGGAAGGCAGAGCAAATATGTGAAGGCAAAAGGGAATATGGCAAGGCTGGAAGGCATTTAATTTAATGCAAGGAGTCTTGCAAATAAGGTGGATGAACTGAAGTTGTTGTTGAACACATGGGAGTACGATATTGTTGCTATCACGGAGACATGGTTGAGGGAGGGTCAGGACTGGCAGCTCAATATTCCGGGGTATAGAATCTTCAGGCGAGACAGAGGGGGGTGTAAAAGGGGAGGGGGTGTTGCAATATTAATTAAGGAATCAATTACTGCTGTAAGGAGGGATGATATATTAGCGGGTTCCTCTAATGAGGCCATATGGGTAGAACTTAAAAACAAAAAGGGGGCAAGCACTTTGCTGGGAGTGTACTATAGGCCCCCAAACAGTCAGGGGGAGATAGAGGAACAGATATGTAGGCAAATCTCAGAGAAGTGCGAAAATAATAGGGTAATAATAGTGGGGGATTTCAAATTCCCCAATATTAATTGGGATAGTCAGAGTGTGAAAGGCTTAGAGGGTGCAGAATTCTTAAAGTGCATCCAGGGGAGCTTTTTGAGCCAACATGTAGAAAGTCCTACAAGAGAGGGGGCGGTACTGGACCTAATTCTAGGGAATGTAGCCGGGCAAGTGGTGGAAGTGTCAGTAGGAGAGCATTTTGGCGACAGTGACCATAATTCGGTGAGATTTAAGGTGGTCATGGAAAAAGACAAAGACGGCCCGGAAATAAGGGTTCTAAATTGGGGGAAGGCCGATTTTAATATGATAAGGCAGGATCTGGCCAAAGTGGACTGGGAGCAGCTACTTATAGGAAAATCCACATCAAAGCAGTGGGAGACTTTCAGAAGGGAAATAGAGCGAGTACAACGCCAACATGTTCCTGTAAAGGTCAAGGGTGGGACCAACAAGCAAAGGGAACCTTGGATGACAAGGGATATACAAAAATGCATTAGGAAAAAAAGGGGGGCTTTTGGCAGTTACAAAAGACTAAAGACGGAGGAAGCCCTAGAGGAGTATAAAAAGTGCAGGGGCATACTTAAAAAAGAAATTAGGAGGGCGAGGAGGGGCCATGAAATAACACTGGCGAGCAAAATAAAGGAAAATCCTAAGATGTTTTATAAGTATATTAAGGGCAAGAGGATAACCAGGGAAAGGGTAGGGCCCATTAGGGACCAAAGTGGCAATCTGTGTGTAGAGCCAGATGATGTAGGCGGGGTTTTAAATGAATTTTTTGCATCTGTGTTCACTATGGAGAAAGACGATGTAGACATAGAAATCGGGCAAGGGGACTGTGACATACTTGAACATATTAGCATCGAGAGGGAGGAGGTACTAGCGGTTTTAGCAGGCCAAAAAGTGGATAAATCCCCAGGCCCGAACGAGATGTATCCCAGGCTGTTGTGTGAGGCAAAGGAGGAGATTGCAGGGGCTCTGACACAAATTTTCAGAACCTCACTGGCCACAGGGGATGTACCAGAGGACTGGAGAACAGCTAACGTAGTACCATTATTCAAGAAGGGTAGCAGGGATAAACCAGGGAATTACAGGCCAGTGAGCCTAACATCTGTGGTAGGGAAATTATTGGAAAAAATTCTGAGGGACAAAATTAGTCTCCACTTGGAGAGGCAAGGATTAATCGGGGATAGTCAGCATGGCTTTGTCAAGGGTAAATCATGTCTGACCAATCTGATTGAATTTTTCGAGGGGGTGACTAGGTGTGTGGATGAGGGAAATGCTGTGGATGTGGTTTACATGGATTTCAGTAAAGCTTTTGACAAAGTCCCGCATAGGAGACTGGTCAAGAAGGTAAGAGCCCATGGGATCCAGGGTGCCTTGGCGCGTTGGATCCTAAACTGGCTGAGTGGCAGGAGGCAGAGGGTGATGGTCGAAGGTTGCTTTTGTGACTGGAAGCCTGTGTCCAGTGGGGTACCTCAGGGATCGGTGCTGGGTCCCTTGCTGTTTGTGATCTACATAAATGATTTGGATGAGAATGTAAAAGGTATGATCAGTAAGTTCGCAGATGACACGAAAATTGGTGGGGTGGTAAATTGCGAGGAGGAAAGCCTCAGGCTGCAGGACGATATAAATGGGTTGGTCAGATGGGCGGAAAAGTGGCAAATGGAATTTAACCCTGAAAAGTGCGAGGTGATGCATTTTGGACGGACAAATAAGGCAAGGGAATACACAATGAGTGGTAGGACCCTAGGAAGTACAGAGGGTCAGAGGGACCTTGGTGTACATGTACATAGATCCCTGAAGGCAGCGGAACAGGTAGATAAGGTGGTTAAAAAGGCATATGGGATACTTGCCTTCATTAGCCGAGGCATAGAATATAAGAGCAGGGAGGTTATGATGGAGCTGTACAAAACGCTGGTGAGGCCACAGCTGGAGTACTGTGTGCAGTTCTGGTCGCCTCACTATAGGAAGGATGTGATTGCTTTGGAGAGGGTGCAGAGAAGATTCACCAGGATGTTACCTGGGATGGAGCGCCTCAGCTATGAAGAAAGACTAAACAGGCTGGGGTTGTTTTCCTTGGAGCAAAGAAGGCTGAGGGGGGACCTGATTGAGGTGTACAAAATGATGAGGGGCATAGATAGGGTAGATAAAGAGGAACTTTTCCCCTTAGTAGGGGGGTCAATAACAAGGGGGCATAGATTCAAGGTAAGGGGCAGGAAGTTTAGAGGGGATTTGAGGAGGAACTTTTTCACCCAGAGGGTGGTTGGAATCTGGAACTCACTGCCTGAAAGGGTGGTAGAGGCAGGAACCCTCATAACATTCACGAAGCATTTGGATGAACACTTGAAATGCCATTGCATACAAGGCTATGGACCAAATGCTGGAAAATGGGATTAGACTGGGCAGGGATTGATGGACAGCGCAGACACGATGGGCCTCTTTCTGTGCTGTATGACTCTATGACTCCTATCCTCCCTTAATCTCTCCCTCCATGTAAACTCCCCAACCCATATTCACGGCCACCCCCTCGACCTTGCCATCTCTCGTGGCCTCGCTACTCCCATCGTGTCAATAGCAGGTAAGGCCATCTCTAACCACATCCTCGTATCATTGCCGTTTCCCCCACCCCCCCAACTCTACTTCCTTCTGTGTCCGCCCCTGGAAAAAAAAATTCTCCCAACTCTCTTACAACTGCACTTATGAAATCCCAACTGTCCAGCCTTTGGCTCTCCATTCATGACATTTCTGCAGCTACCGATCTGCTCAACCACACCCTCACCACCACCACCGTCTTTGATGCCCTAATCCCTATTAAAACAATTGCTCTCTCTCACCCTGGCCATTCCCCCCGGTACGGCCCTCATCTTTGTTCCCTAAAGTCCAAGAAACGCAGACTTGAACAGATAAGGCAGACAACTGGTTTAGCCATTCACCGCCAGTTAAGCTGGACCGCATAAAGAATTATCAGGTCCTGCTCTTGTCTGCCAAAGTTGCTCACTACTCCAGAATCATTCTGGAATGCAATAACCACCCCTGGCTTCTATTCTCCACTGCTAACCGTCATCTTAAACCCCTCTCCCCTGTCTCCTCCACCCTCACCTCCGACAAGTGTGAGGAGCTCATGGACTTCTTTATCTCCAAGATTGAGACCATCCGTTCAGCTACCTCCACCACTTCCCTTCCTTGCCCTAGCCCACTGGGCCAAACTTCCTCTAAGGTTCCCCCCTGCCCTAGCCCTGAACTCACATCTTTCTCCAGTTTCTCTCCGATCTCCCCTCAGGACCTCTCCACACTCATTTTGTCCATGAGACCCACTTCCTGTTCCCTTGACCCTATTCCCACCAAACTGCTGACCACCAAACTTCCTTTTCTGGCGCCCATGTTAGCTGACATTGTTAACAGTTCTCTCTCCGTACTGTCCCCCTCTCCCTCAAATCTGCCGTCATCACCCCTCTCCTCAAAAAACCAACCCTCGACCCCTCCGTCCTTGCAAACTACCGCCCCATCTCCAACCTCCCTTTCCTCTCCAAAGTCCTTGAATGTGTTGTCGCCTCCCAAATCCGTGCCCATCTTTCCCGCAATTCCATGTTTGAATCCCTCCAATCAGGTTTCCAGCCTTGCCACAGTACCAAAACGGCGCTCATCAAAGTCGCAAATCACATCCTTTGTGACTGTGACAAAGGTAAACTATCCCTCCTCGTCCTTCTTGTCTGCAGCCGTTGACACGATTGACCACACCATCCTTCTCCACCTTCGTCCAGCTGGATGGGACTGCACTTGCCTGGTTCCATTCTTACCTATCTAATCGTAGCCAGAGAATCACCAGCAATGGCTTCTCTTCCCGCTCCCACATCGTTACCTCTGGTGTTCCCCAAGGATCTATCCTTGGCCCCCTCCTATTTCTCATCTACATGTTGCCCCTTGGTGACATCATCCGAACACACAGCGTCAGTTTCTATATGTACGCTGATGACACCCAGCTCTACCTCTTCTCTCGACAGTCTCTAAATTGTCAGACTGCTTGTCCGACATCCAGTTCTGGATGAGCAGAAATTTTCTCCAATTAAATATTGGGAAGACCGAAGTCATTGTTTTCGGTCCCCGCCACAAACTCCGTTCCCTAGCCACTGACTCCATCCCTCTCCCTAGCATCTGTCTGAGGCTGAACCACACTGTTCGCAACCTTGGTGTCATATTTGACCCTGAAATGAGCTTCCGACCATATATCCGCAACATAACTAAGACCGCCTATTTCCACCTCTAACATCGTCCATCTCTGCCCTTGCCTCAGCTCATCCACTGCTGAAACCCTCATCCAGGCCTGTTACCTCCAGACTTGACTATTCCAACGCACTCCGGGCCAGCCTCCCAGTTCTTATATAGCTCCATGATGTGCAACAGAGTGTGTACTCTGCCCAAACATTTGTGTGGCTTCTTCAACAGCATAACCTTCCAGTGCAATCTCTACCATCGAGACAGTCAAGAGCAGCAATGTCGTGACAACACCATCACCTTCAAGTTCCCCTCAAAGTCATACATCATCCAGGCTTTGGCTTACCTCATCATTCACTAATCGTCACTCGGTCAGAATCCTTAAAGTCTCTACCTAACACAATGGGAACACCATTGCTATAAGGACTGCAGTGGTTAAAGAAGCCCACCACCACGTTCTCCGGACAGGTAGGTACAGGCAATAAATGTGGCCTTGCCAGCAATGATCCCTCTAATTTTTATTTGTACCGAAGGGGCCACAAACTCCTCTGAGCGCAACTTTTTTGTCCATGGGCAAATTTTACATCAACAACTTAAAGCACATATACAGCAATGCAAATCAATAAGGCTGCTATTTATTCAACATTACACAGTTACATCACACTGGAAATTTCTCCCGTCTGCCTTTCTCGGTTTTCCAGTGATGGAAAATTCTGTCAAGGTTGACAATCCACCTCTGCCCCATTCCAACTCTCCGCTCGCCGCCCCATTCCAACTCTCCGCCCCATTCCAACTCGCCGCCCCATTCCAACTCGCCGCCCCATTCCAACTCGCCGCCCCATTCCAACTCGCCGCCCCATTCCAACTCGCCGCCCCATTCCAACTCGCCGCCCCATTCCAACTCTCCGCCCCATTCCAACTCTCCGCCCCATTCCAACTCTCCGCCCCATTCCAACTCTCCGCCCCATTCCAACTCTCCGCCCCATTCCAACTCTCCGCCCCATTCCAACTCTCCGCCCCATTCCAACTCTCCGCCCCATTCCAACTCTCCGCCCCATTCCAACTCTCCGCCCCATTCCAACTCTCCGCCCCATTCCAACTCTCCGCCCCATTCCAACTCTCCGCCCCATTCCAACTCTCCGCCCCATTCCAACTCTCCGCCCCATTCCAACTCTCCGCCCCATTCCAACTCTCCGCCCCATTCCAACTCTCCGCCCCATTCCAACTCTCCGCCCCATTCCAACTCTCCGCCCCATTCCAACTCTCCGCCCCATTCCAACTCTCCGCCCCATTCCAACTCTCCGCCCCATTCCAACTCTCCGCCCCATTCCAACTCTCCGCCCCATTCCAACTCTCCGCCCCATTCCAACTCTCCGCCCCATTCCAACTCTCCGCCCCATTCCAACTCTCCGCCCCATTCCAACTCTCCGCCCCATTCCAACTCTCCGCCCCATTCCAACTCTCCGCCCCATTCCAACTCTCCGCCCCATTCCAACTCTCCGCCCCATTCCAACTCTCCGCCCCATTCCAACTCTCCGCCCCATTCCAACTCTCCGCCCCATTCCAACTCTCCGCCCCATTCCAACTCTCCGCCCCATTCCAACTCTCCGCCCCATTCCAACTCTCCGCCCCATTCCAACTCTCCGCCCCATTCCAACTCTCCGCCCCATTCCAACTCTCCGCCCCATTCCAACTCTCCGCCCCATTCCAACTCTCCGCCCCATTCCAACTCTCCGCCCCATTCCAACTCTCCGCCCCATTCCAACTCTCCGCCCCATTCCAACTCTCCGCCCCATTCCAACTCTCCGCCCCATTCCAACTCTCCGCCCCATTCCAACTCTCCGCCCCATTCCAACTCTCCGCCCCATTCCAACTCTCCGCCCCATTCCAACTCTCCGCCCCATTCCAACTCTCCGCCCCATTCCAACTCTCCGCCCCATTCCAACTCTCCGCCCCATTCCAACTCTCCGCCCCATTCCAACTCTCCGCCCCATTCCAACTCTCCGCCCCATTCCAACTCTCCGCCCCATTCCAACTCTCCGCCCCATTCCAACTCTCCGCCCCATTCCAACTCTCCGCCCCATTCCAACTCTCCGCCCCATTCCAACTCTCCGCCCCATTCCAACTCTCCGCCCCATTCCAACTCTCCGCCCCATTCCAACTCTCCGCCCCATTCCAACTCTCCGCCCCATTCCAACTCTCCGCCCGCTGCCCCATTCCAACTCTCCGCCCCCTGCCCCATTCCAACTCTCCGCCCCCTGCCCCATTCCAACTCTCCGCCCCCTGCCCCATTCCAACTCTCCGCCCCCTGCCCCATTCCAACTCTCCGCCCCCTGCCCCATTCCAACTCTCCGCCCCCTGCCCCATTCCAACTCCCCGCCCGCTGCCCCATTCCAACTCCCCGCCCGCTGCCCCATTCCAACTCCCCGCCCGCTGCCCCATTCCAACTCCCCGCCCGCTGCCCCATTCCAACTCCCCGCCCGCTGCCCCATTCCAACTCCCCGCCCGCTGCCCCATTCCAACTCTCCGCCAGCTGCCCCATTCCAACTCTCCGCTCCCTGGTCCCATTCCAACTCACCGCCCCATTCCAACTCTCCGCCCCATTCCAACTCTCCGCTCGCTGCCCCATTCCAACTCTCCGCTCTCTGCCCCATTCCAACTCTCCGCTCGCTGCCCCATTCCAACTCTCCGCTCGCTGCCCCATTCCAACTCTCCGCTCGCTGCCCCATTCCAACTCTCCGCTCGCTGCCCCATTCCAACTCTCCGCTCGCTGCCCCATTCCAACTCGCCGCCCCATTCCAACTCTCCGCCCGCCGCCCCATTCCAACTCTCCGCCGGCCGCCCCATTCCAACTCTCCGCCGGCCGCCCCATTCCAACTCTCCGCCCGCCGCCCCATTCCAACTCTACGCCCGCCGCCCCATTCCAACTCTACGCCCGCCGCCCCATTCCAACTCTCCGCCCGCCGCCCCATTCCAACTCTCCGCCCGCCGCCCCATTCCAACTCTCCGCCCGCCGCCCCATTCCAACTCTCCGCCCGCCGCCCCATTCCAACTCTCCGCCCGCCGCCCCATTCCAACTCTCCGCCCGCCGCCCCATTCCAACTCTCCGCCCGCCGCCCCATTCCAACTCTCCGCTCCCTGCCCCATTCCAACTCTCCGCCCGCTGCCCCATTCCAACTCTCCGCCCGCTGCCCCATTCCAACTCTCCGCCCGCTGCCCCATTCCAACTCTCCCGCCCGCTGCCCCATTCCAACTCTCCGCCCGCTGCCCCATTCCAACTCTCCGCCCGCTGCCCCATTCCAACTCTCCGCCCGCTGCCCCATTCCAACTCTCCGCCCGCTGCCCCATTCCAACTCTCCGCCCGCTGCCCCATTCCAACTCTCCGCTCGCTTGCCCCATTCCAACTCTCCGCCCCATTCCAACTCTCCGCTCGCTGCCGCATTCCAACTCTCCGCTCTCTGCCCCATTCCAACTCTCCGCTCGCTGCCCCATTCCAACTCTCCGCTCGCTGCCCCATTCCAACTCTCCGCTCGCTGCCCCATTCCAACTCTCCGCTCGCTGCCCCATTCCAACTCGCCGCTCGCTGCCCCATTCCAACTCGCCGCTCGCTGCCCCATTCCAACTCGCCGCCCCATTCCAACTCGCCGTCCCATTCCAACTCTCCGCCCGCCGCCCCATTCCAACTCTCCGCCCGCCGCCCCATTCCAACTCTCCGCCCGCCGCCCCATTCCAACTCTCCGCCCGCCGCCCCATTCCAACTCTCCGCCCCATTCCAACTCTCCGCTCGCTGCCCCATTCCAACTCTCCGCTCGCTGCCCCATTCCAACTCTCCGCTCGCTGGTCCCATTCCAACTCTGCGCTCGCTGCCCCATTCCAACTCGCCGCCCCATTCCAACTCGCTGCTCCATTCCAACTCTCCGCCCGCCGCCCCATTCCAACTCTCCGCCCGCCGCCCCATTCCAACTCTACGCCCGCCGCCCCATTCCAACTCTACGCCCGCCGCCCCATTCCAACTCTCCGCTCCCTGCCCCATTCCAACTCTCCGCCCGCTGCCCCATTCCAACTCTCCGCCCGCTGCCCCATTCCAACTCTCCGCCCGCTGCCCCATTCCAACTCTCCGCCCGCTGCCCCATTCCAACTCTCCGCTCTCTGCCCTATTCCAACACTCCGCTCGCTGCCCCATTCCAACTCTCCACTCGTTGCCCCATTCCAACTCTCCGCTCGCTGCCCCATTCCAACTCTCCGCTCGCTGCCCCATTCCAACTCTCCGCTCGCTGCCCCATTCCAACTCTCCGCCCGCTGCCCCATTCCAACTCTCCGCTCGCTGCCCCATTCCAACTCTCCGCTCGCTGGTCCCATTCCAACTCTCCGCCCGCTGCCCCATTCCAACTCTCCGCTCTCTGCCCCATTCCAACTCTCCGCTCGCTTGCACCATTCCAACTCTCCGCCCCATTCCAACTCTCCGCCCGCTGCCCCATTCCAACTCTCCGCCCGCTGCCCCATTCCAACTCTCCGCCCGCTGCCCCATTCCAACTCTCCGCCCGCTGCCCCATTCCAACTCTCCGCTCCCTGGTCCCATTCCAACACTCCGCCCGCTGCCCCATTCCAACTCTCCGCCCGCTGCCCCATTCCAACTCTCCGCCCGCTGCCCCATTCCAACTCTCCGCTCGCTTGCACCATTCCAACTCTCCGCCCCATTCCAACTCTCCGCTCGCTGCCCCATTCCAACTCTCCGCTCTCTGCCCCATTCCAACTCTCCGCCCGCTGCCCCATTCCAACTCTCCGCCCGCTGCCCCATTCCAACTCTCCCGCCCGCTGCCCCATTCCAACTCTCCGCCCGCTGCCCCACTCCAACTCTCCGCCCGCTGCCCCATTCCAACTCTCCGCCCGCTGCCCCATTACAACTCTCCGCCCGCTGCCCCATTCCGACTCTCCGCCCGCTGCCCCATTCTGACTCTCCCGCCCGCTGCCCCATTCCGACTCTCCGCCCGCTGCCCCATTCCAACTCTCCGCCCGCTGCCCCATTCCAACTCTCCGCCCGCTGCCCCATTCCAACTCTCCGCCCGCTGCCCCATTCCAACTCTCCGCCCGCTGCCCCATTCCAACTCTCCGCCCGCTGCCCCATTCCAACTCTCCGCCCGCTGCCCCATTCCAACTCTCCGCCCGCTGCCCCATTCCAACTCTCCGCCCCATTCCAACTCTCCACCCCATTCCAACTCTCCGCCCGCTGCCCCATTCCAACTCTCCGCCCGCTGCCCCATTCCAACTCTCCACCCGCTGCCCCATTCCAACTCTCCGCTCCATGCCCCATTCCAACTCTCCGCCCGCTGCCCCATTCCAACTCTCCGCCCGCTGCCCCATTCCAACTCTCCGCCCGCTGCCCCATTCCAACTCTCCGCCCGCTGCCCCATTCCAACTCTCCGCCCGCTGCCCCATTCCAACTCTCCGCCCGCTGCCCCATTCCAACTCTCCGCCCGCTGCCCCATTCCAACTCTCCGCCCGCTGCCCCATTCCAACTCGACGCCCGCTGCCCCATTCCAACTCGACGCCCGCTGCCCCATTCCAACTCGACGCCCGCTGCCCCATTCCAACTCTCCGTTCTCTGCCCCATTCCAACTCTCCGCCCCAATCCAACTCTCCGCTCGCTGCCCCATTCCAACTCTCCGCCCGCCGCCCCATTCCAACTCTCCGCCCGCTGCCCCATTCCAACTCTCCGCCCGCTGCCCCATTCCAACTCTCCGCTCCCTGGTCCCATTCCAACTCTCCGCCCGCTGCCCCATTCCAACTCTCCGCCCGCTGCCCCATTCCAACTCTCCGCCCGCTGCCCCATTCCAACTCTCCGCTCGCTTGCACCATTCCAACTCTCCGCCCCATTCCAACTCTCCACTCGCTGCCCCATTCCAACTCTCCGCTCTCTGCCCCATTCCAACTCTCCGCCCGCTGCCCCATTCCAACTCTCCGCCCGCTGCCCCATTCCAACTCTCCGCCCGCTGCCCCATTCCAACTCTCCCGCCCGCTGCCCCACTCCGACTCTCCGCCCGCTGCCCCATTCCAACTCTCCGCCCGCTGCCCCATTCCAACTCTCCGCCCGCTGCCCCATTCCAACTCTCCGCCCGCTGCCCCATTCCAACTCTCCGCCCGCTGCCCCATTCCAACTCTCCGCCCGCTGCCCCATTCCAACTCTCCGCCCGCTGCCCCATTCCAACTCTCCGCCCGCTGCCCCATTCCAACTCTCCGCCCGCTGCCCCATTCCAACTCTCCGCCCCATTCCAACTCTCCACCCCATTCCAACTCTCCGCCCGCTGCCCCATTCCAACTCTCCGCCCGCTGCCCCATTCCAACTCTCCACCCGCTGCCCCATTCCAACTCTCCGCTCCATGCCCCATTCCAACTCTCCGCCCGCTGCCCCATTCCAACTCTCCGCCCGCTGCCCCATTCCAACTCTCCGCCCGCTGCCCCATTCCAACTCTCCGCCCGCTGCCCCATTCCAACTCTCCGCCCGCTGCCCCATTCCAACTCTCCGCCCGCTGCCCCATTCCAACTCTCCGCCCGCTGCCCCATTCCAACTCTCCGCCCGCTGCCCCATTCCAACTCGACGCCCGCTGCCCCATTCCAACTCGACGCCCGCTGCCCCATTCCAACTCTCCGTTCTCTGCCCCATTCCAACTCTCCGCCCCAATCCAACTCTCCGCTCGCTGCCCCATTCCAACTCTCCGCTCGCTGCCACATTCCAACTCTCCGCCCGCTGCCCCATTCCAACTCTCCGCCCGCTGCCCCATTCCAACTCTCCGCCCTCTGCCCCATTCCAACTCTCCGCCCGCTGCCCCATTCCAACTCTCCGCCCGCTGCCCCATTCCAACTCTCCGCCCGCTGCCCCATTCAAACTCTCCGCCCGCTGCCCCATTCCAACTCTCCGCCCGCTGCCCCATTCCAACTCTCCGCCCGCTGCCCCATTCCAACTCTCCGCCCGCTGCCCCATTCCAACTCTCCGTTCTCTGCCCCATTCCAACTCTCCGCCCCATTCCAACTCTCCGCTCGCTGCCCCATTCCAACTCTCCGCTCGCTGCCACATTCCAACTCTCCGTTCGCTGCCCCATTCCAACTCTCCGCTCGCTGCCCCATTCCAACTCTCCGCCCGCTGCCCCATTCCAACTCTCCGCCCGCTGCCCCATTCCAACTCTCCGCCCGCTGCCCCATTCCAACTCTCCGCCCGCTGCCCCATTCCAACTCACCGCCCGCTGCCCCATTCCAACTCTCCGCCCGCTGCCCCATTCCAACTCTCCGCCCGCTGCCCCATTCCAACTCTCCGCCCGCTGCCCCATTCCAACTCTCCGCCCGCTGCCCCATTCCAACTCTCCGTTCTCTGCCCCATTCCAACTCTCCGCCCCATTCCAACTCTCCGCTCGCTGCCCCATTCCAACTCTCCGCTCGCTGCCACATTCCAACTCTCCGTTCGCTGCCCCATTCCAACTCTCCGCTCGCTGCCCCATTCCAACTCTCCGCCCGCTGCCCCATTCCAACTCTCCGTTCTCTGCCCCATTCCAACTCTCCGCCCCATTCCAAGTCTCCGCTCGCTGCCCCATTCCAACTCTCCGCTCGCTGCCACATTCCAACTCTCCGCCCGCTGCCCCATTCCAACTCTCCGCCCGCTGC
Source organism: Somniosus microcephalus (assembly GCF_052327205.1). NCBI lineage: Eukaryota > Metazoa > Chordata > Chondrichthyes > Squaliformes > Somniosidae > Somniosus > Somniosus microcephalus. The sequence continues at coordinate 186,547,208 of NC_140991.1, forward strand.
CCCATTCCAACTCTCCGCCCGCTGCCCCATTCCAACTCTCCGCCCGCTGCCCCATTCCAACTCTCCGCCCGCTGCCCCATTCCAACTCTCCGCCCGCTGCCCCATTCCAACTCTCCGCTCGCTGGTCCCATTCCAACTCTCCGCTCGCTGCCTCATTCCAACTCTCCGCTCGCTGCCCCATTCCAACTCTCCGCTCGCTGGTCCCATTCCAACTCTCCGCTCGCTGCCCCATTCCAACTTTCCGCTCGCTGCCCCATCCCAACTCTCCGCTCGCTGGTCCCATTCCAACTCTCCGCTCCCTGCCTCATTCCAACTCTCCGCTCGCTGCCCCATTCCAACTCTCCGCTCGCTGCCCCATTCCAACTCTCCGCCCCATTCCAACTCTCCGCCCCATTCCAACTCTCCGCTCGCTGCCCCGTTCCAACTCTCCGCTCGCTGCCCCGTTCCAACTCTCCGCTCGCTGCCCCGTTCCAACTCTGCGCCCGCTGCCCCGTTCCAACTCTGCGCCCGCTGCCCCGTTCCAACTCTCCGCCCGCTGCCCCGTTCCAACTCTCCGCCCGCTGCCCCGTTCCAACTCTCCGCCCGCTGCCCCATTCCAACTCTCCGCCCGCTGCCCCATTCCAACTCTCCGCCCGCTGCCCCATTCCAACTCACCGCCCGCTGCCCCATTCCAACTCTCCGCCCGCTGCCCCATTCCAACTCTCCGCCCGCTGCCCCATTCCAACTCTCCGCTCGCTGCCCCATTCCAACTCTCCGCTCGCTGCCCCATTCCAACTCTCCGCTCGCTGCCCCATTCCAACTCTCCGCCCGCTGCCCCATTCCAACTCTCCGCCCGCTGCCCCATTCCAACTCTCCGCCCGCTGCCCCATTCCAACTCTCCGCCCGCTGCCCCATTCCAACTCTCCGCCCGCTGCCCCATTCCAACTCTCCGCCCGCTGCCCCATTCCAACTCTCCGCCCGCTGCCCCATTCCAACTCTCCGCTCGCTGCCCCATTCCAACTCTCCGCTCGCTGGTCCCATTCCAACTCTCCGCTCGCTGCCCCATTCCAACTCTCCGCTCGCTGGTCCCATTCCAACTCTCCGCTCGCTGCCCCATTCCAACTCTCCGCTCGCTGCCCCATCCCAACTCTCCGCTCGCTGCCCCATTCCAACTCTCCGCCCGCTGCCCCATTCCAACTCTCCGCCCGCTGCCCCATTCCAACTCTCCGCCCGCTGCCCCATTCCAACTCTCCGCTCGCTGCCCCATTCCAACTCTCCGCTCGCTGGTCCCATTCCAACTCTCCGCTCGCTGCCCCATTCCAACTCTCCGCTCGCTGGTCCCATTCCAACTCTCCGCTCGCTGCCCCATTCCAACTCTCCGCTCGCTGCCCCATCCCAACTCTCCGCTCGCTGGTCCCATTCCAACTCTCCGCTCCCTGCCTCATTCCAACTCTCCGCTCGCTGCCCCATTCCAACTCTCCGCTCGCTGCCCCATTCCAACACTCCGCCCCATTCCAACTCTCCGCTCGCTGCCCCGTTCCAACTCTCCGCTCGCTGCCCCGTTCCAACTCTCCGCTCGCTGCCCCGTTCCAACTCTCCGCCCCATTCCAACTCTCCGCTCGCTGCCCCATTCCAACTCTCCGCTCGCTGCCCCATTCCAACTCTACGCTCACTGGTCCCATTCAAACTCTCCGCTCGCTGCCCCATTCCAACTCTCCGCTCGCTGGTCCCATTCCAACTCTCCGCTCGCTGCCCCATTCCAACTCTCCGCTCCCTGCCTCATTCCAACTCTCCGCTCGCTGGTCCCATCCCAACTCTCCGCCCGCTGCCCCATTCCAACTCTCCGCTCGCTGGTCCCATCCCAACTCTCCGCTCACTGCCTCTCCGCCCGCTGCCCTATTCCAACTCTACGCTCACTGGTCCCATTCCAACTCTCCGCTCGCTGCCCCATTCCAACTCTCCGCTCTCTGCCCCATTCCTACTCTCCGCCCCATTCCAACTCTCCGCTCGCTGCCCCATTCCAACTCTCCGCTCGCTGCCCCATTCCAACTCTCCGCCCCATTCCAACTCTACGCTCACTGGTCCCATTCCAACGCTCCGCTCGCTGCCCCATTACAACTCTCCGCTCACTGCCCCATTCCAACTCTACGCTCACTGGTCCCATTCCAACTCTACGCTCACTGGTCCCATTCCAACTCTCCGCTCGCTGCCCCATTCCAACTCTCCGCCCGCTGCCCCATTCCAACTCTCCTCTCGCTGCCCCATTCCAACTCTCCGCCCCCTGCCCCATTCCAACTCTCCGCCCCCTGCCCCATTCCAACTCTCCGCTCGCTGGTCCCATCCCAACTCTCCGCTCGCTGGTCCCATTCCAACTCTCCGCCCGTTGCCCCATTCCAACTCTCCGCCCGCTGCCCCATTCCAACTCTCCGCCCGCTGCCCCATTCCAACTCTCCGCCCGCTGCCCCATTCCAACTCACCGCCCGCTGCCCCATTCCAACTCTCCGCCCGCTGCCCCATTCCAACTCTCCGCCCGCTGCCCCATTCCAACTCTCCGCCCGCTGCCCCATTCCAACTCTCCGCCCGCTGCCCCATTCCAACTCTCCGCCCGCTGCCCCATTCCAACTCTCCGCCCGCTGCCCCATTCCAACTCTCCGCCCGCTGCCCCATTCCAACTCTCCGCCCGCTGCCCCATTCCAACTCTCCGCCCGCTGCCCCATTCCAACTCTCCGCCCGCTGCCCCATTCCAACTCTCCGCCCGCTGCCCCATTCCAACTCTCCGCCCGCTGCCCCATTCCAACTCTCCGCCCGCTGCCCCATTCCAACTCTCCGCCCGCTGCCCCATTCGAACTCTCCGCCCGCTGCCCCATTCCAACTCTCCGCCCGCTGCCCCATTCCAACTCTCCGCCCGCTGCCCCATTCCAACTCTCCGCCCGCTGCCCCGTTCCAACTCTCCGCCCGCTGCCCCATTCCAACTCTCCGCCCGCTGCCCCATTCCAACTCTCCGCCCGCTGCCCCATTCCAACTCTCCGCCCGCTGCCCCATTCCAACTCTCCGCCCGCTGCCCCATTCCAACTCTCCGCCCGCTGCCCCATTCCAACTCTCCGCCCGCTGCCCCATTCCAACTCTCCGCCCGCTGCCCCATTCCAACTCTCCGCCCGCTGCCCCATTCCAACTCTCCGCCCGCTGCCCCATTCCAACTCTCCGCCCGCTGCCCCATTCCAACTCTTCGCCCGCTGCCCCATTCCAACTCTCCCGCCCGCTGCCCCATTCCAACTCTCCGCCCGCTTCCCCATTCCAACTCTCCGCCCGCTGCCCCATTCCAACTCTCCGCCCGCTGCCCCATTCCAACTCTCCGCCCGCTGCCCCATTCCAACTCTCCGCCCGCTGCCCCATTCCAACTCTCCGCCCGCTGCCCCATTCCAACTCTCCGCTCGCTGCCCCATTCCAACTCTCCGCTCGCTGGTCCCATTCCAACTCTCCGCTCGCTGCCCCATTGAAACTCTCCGCTCGCTCCCCCATTCCAACTCTCCGCTCGCTGCCCCATTCCAACTCTCCGCTCGCTGCCCCATTCCAACTCTCCGCCCGCTGCCCCATTCCAACTCTCCGCCCGCTGCCCCATTCCAACTCTCCGCCCGCTGCCCCATTCCAACTCTCCGCCCGCTGGTCCCATTCCAACTCTCCGCTCGCTGCCCCATTCCAACTCTCCGCTCGCTGCCCCATTCCAACTCTCCGCTCGCTGCCCCATTCCAACTCTCCGCTCGCTGCCCCATTCCAACTCTCCGCTCGCTGCCCCATTCCAACTCTCCGCTCGCTGCCCCATTCCAACTCTCCGCTCGCTGCCCCATTCCAACTCTCCGCTCGCTGCCCCATTCCAACTCTCCGCTCGCTGCCCCATTCCAACTCTCCGCTCGCTGCCCCATTCCAACTCTCCGCCCGCTGGTCCCCATTCCAACTCTCCGCTCACTGGTCCCATTCCAACTCTCCGCCCGCTGCCCCATTCCAACTCTCCGCCCGCTGCCCCATTCCAACTCTCCGCCCGCTGCCCCATTCCAACTCTCCGCTCGCTGCCCCATTCCAACTCTCCGCCCGCTGGTCCCATTCCAACTCTCCGCTCGCTGCCCCATTCCAACTCTCCGCTCGCTGCCCCCTTCCAACTCTCCGCCCGCTGCCCCATTCCAACTCTCCGCTCGCTGCCCCATTCCAACTCTCCGCTCGCTGGTCCCATTCCAACTCTGCGCCCGCTGCCCCATTCCAACTCTGCGCCCGCTGCCCCATTCCAACTCTGCGCCCGCTGCCCCATTCCAACTCTCCGCCCGCTGCCCCATTCCAACTCTCCGCCCGCTGCCCCATTCCAACTCTCCGCCCGCTGCCCCATTCCAACTCTCCGCCCGCTGGTCCCATTCCAACTCTCCGCTCCCTGCCCCATTCCAACTCTCCGCTCGCTGCCCCATTCCAACTCTCCGCTCGCTGGTCCCATTCCAACTCTCCGCTCGCTGCCCCATTCCAACTCTCCGCTCGCTGCCCCATTCCAACTCTCCGCCCCATTCCAACTCTACGTTCGCTGCCCCGTTCCAACTCTCCGCTCTCTGCCCCATTCCAACTCTCCGCTCGCTGCCCCGTTCCAACTCTCCGCCCGCTGCCCCATTCTAACTCTCCGCTCTCTGCCCCATGCCAACTCTCCGCCCCATTCCAACTCTCCGCCCGCTGCCCCATTCCAACTCTCCGCTCGCTGGTCCCATTCCAACTCTCCGCTCGCTGCCCCATTCCAACTCTCCGCTCGCTGCCCCATTCCAACTCTCCGCCCGCTGCCCCATTCCAACTCTCCGCCCCATTCCAACTCTCCGCTCGCTGCCCCATTCCAACTCTCCGCTCGCTGCCCCATTCCAACTCTCCGCTCGCTGCCCCATTCCAACTCTCCGCTCGCTGCCCCATTCCAACTCTCCGCTCGCTGCCCCATTCCAACTCTCCGCTCGCTGCCCCATTCCAACTCTCCGCCCGCTGGTCCCCATTCCAACTCTCCGCTCGCTGCCCCATTCCAACTCTCCGCCCGCTGGTCCCCATTCCAACTCACCGCTCGCTGCCCCATTCCAACTCTCCGCTCGCTGCCCCATTCCAACTCTCCGCTCGCTGCCCCATTCCAACTCTCCGCCCGCTGCCCCATTCCAACTCTCCGATCGCTGCCCCATTCCAACTCTCCGCTCGCTGCCCCATTCCAACTCTCCGCTCGCTGCCCCATTCCAACTCTCCGCCCGCTGCCCCATTCCAACTCTCCGCCCGCTGCCCCATTCCAACTCTCCGCCCGCTGCCCCATTCCAACTCTTCGCCCGCTGCCCCATTCCAACTCTCCCGCCCGCTGCCCCATTCCAACTCTCCGCCCGCTTCCCCATTCCAACTCTCCGCCCGCTGCCCCATTCCAACTCTCCGCCCGCTGCCCCATTCCAACTCTCCGCCCGCTGCCCCATTCCAACTCTCCGCCCGCTGCCCCATTCCAACTCTCCGCCCGCTGCCCCATTCCAACTCTCCGCTCGCTGCCCCATTCCAACTCTCCGCTCGCTGGTCCCATTCCAACTCTCCGCTCGCTGCCCCATTGAAACTCTCCGCTCGCTCCCCCATTCCAACTCTCCGCTCGCTGCCCCATTCCAACTCTCCGCTCGCTGCCCCATTCCAACTCTCCGCCCGCTGCCCCATTCCAACTCTCCGCCCGCTGCCCCATTCCAACTCTCCGCCCGCTGCCCCATTCCAACTCTCCGCCCGCTGGTCCCATTCCAACTCTCCGCTCGCTGCCCCATTCCAACTCTCCGCTCGCTGCCCCATTCCAACTCTCCGCTCGCTGCCCCATTCCAACTCTCCGCTCGCTGCCCCATTCCAACTCTCCGCTCGCTGCCCCATTCCAACTCTCCGCTCGCTGCCCCATTCCAACTCTCCGCTCGCTGCCCCATTCCAACTCTCCGCTCGCTGCCCCATTCCAACTCTCCGCTCGCTGCCCCATTCCAACTCTCCGCTCGCTGCCCCATTCCAACTCTCCGCCCGCTGGTCCCCATTCCAACTCTCCGCTCACTGGTCCCATTCCAACTCTCCGCCCGCTGCCCCATTCCAACTCTCCGCCCGCTGCCCCATTCCAACTCTCCGCCCGCTGCCCCATTCCAACTCTCCGCTCGCTGCCCCATTCCAACTCTCCGCCCGCTGGTCCCATTCCAACTCTCCGCTCGCTGCCCCATTCCAACTCTCCGCTCGCTGCCCCCTTCCAACTCTCCGCCCGCTGCCCCATTCCAACTCTCCGCTCGCTGCCCCATTCCAACTCTCCGCTCGCTGGTCCCATTCCAACTCTGCGCCCGCTGCCCCATTCCAACTCTGCGCCCGCTGCCCCATTCCAACTCTGCGCCCGCTGCCCCATTCCAACTCTCCGCCCGCTGCCCCATTCCAACTCTCCGCCCGCTGCCCCATTCCAACTCTCCGCCCGCTGCCCCATTCCAACTCTCCGCCCGCTGGTCCCATTCCAACTCTCCGCTCCCTGCCCCATTCCAACTCTCCGCTCGCTGCCCCATTCCAACTCTCCGCTCGCTGGTCCCATTCCAACTCTCCGCTCGCTGCCCCATTCCAACTCTCCGCTCGCTGCCCCATTCCAACTCTCCGCCCCATTCCAACTCTACGTTCGCTGCCCCGTTCCAACTCTCCGCTCTCTGCCCCATTCCAACTCTCCGCTCGCTGCCCCGTTCCAACTCTCCGCCCGCTGCCCCATTCTAACTCTCCGCTCTCTGCCCCATGCCAACTCTCCGCCCCATTCCAACTCTCCGCCCGCTGCCCCATTCCAACTCTCCGCTCGCTGGTCCCATTCCAACTCTCCGCTCGCTGCCCCATTCCAACTCTCCGCTCGCTGCCCCATTCCAACTCTCCGCCCGCTGCCCCATTCCAACTCTCCGCCCCATTCCAACTCTCCGCTCGCTGCCCCATTCCAACTCTCCGCTCGCTGCCCCATTCCAACTCTCCGCTCGCTGCCCCATTCCAACTCTCCGCTCGCTGCCCCATTCCAACTCTCCGCTCGCTGCCCCATTCCAACTCTCCGCTCGCTGCCCCATTCCAACTCTCCGCCCGCTGGTCCCCATTCCAACTCTCCGCTCGCTGCCCCATTCCAACTCTCCGCCCGCTGGTCCCCATTCCAACTCACCGCTCGCTGCCCCATTCCAACTCTCCGCTCGCTGCCCCATTCCAACTCTCCGCTCGCTGCCCCATTCCAACTCTCCGCCCGCTGCCCCATTCCAACTCTCCGATCGCTGCCCCATTCCAACTCTCCGCTCGCTGCCCCATTCCAACTCTCCGCTCGCTGGTCCCATTCCAACTCTCCGCCCGCTGCCCCATTCCAACTCTCCGCCCGCTGCCCCATTCCAACTCTCCGCCCGCTGCCCCATTCCAACTCTCCGCCCGCTGCCCCATTCCAACTCTCCGCCCGCTGCCCCATTCCAACTCTGCGCCCGCTGCCCCATTCCAACTCTCCGCTCGCTGCCCCATTCCAACTCTCCGCTCGCTGGTCCCATTCCAACTCTCCGCTCGCTGCCCCATTCCAACTCTCCGCTCCCTGCCTCATTCCAACTCTCCGCTCGCTGCCCCATTCCAACTTTCCGCCCCATTCCAACTCTCCGCTCGCTGCCCCGTTCCAACTCTCCGCCCGCTGCCCTATTCCAACTCTCCGCCCCATTCCAACTCTCCGCCCGCTGCCCCATTCCAACTCTCCGCTCACTGGTCCCATTCCAACTCTCCGCTCGCTGCCCCATTCCAACTCTCCGCTCGCTGCCCCATTCCAACTCTCCGCTCGCTGCCACATTCCAACTCTCCACCCGCTGCCCCATTCCAACTCTTCGCCCGCTGCCCCATTCCAACTCTCCCGCCCGCTGCCCCATTCCAACTCTCCGCCCGCTTCCCCATTCCAACTCTCCGCCCGCTGCCCCATTCCAACTCTCCGCCCGCTGCCCCATTCCAACTCTCCGCCCGCTGCCCCATTCCAACTCTCCGCCCGCTGCCCCATTCCAACTCTCCGCCCGCTGCCCCATTCCAACTCTCCGCTCGCTGGTCCCATTCCAACTCTCCGCTCGCTGCCCCATTCCAACTCTCCGCTCGCTCCCCCATTCCAACTCTCCGCTCGCTGCCCCATTCCAACTCTCCGCTCGCTGCCCCATTCCAACTCTCCGCTCGCTGCCCCATTCCAACTCTCCGCTCGCTGCCCCATTCCAACTCTCCGCCCGCTGCCCCATTCCAACTCTCCGCCCGCTGCCCCATTCCAACTCTCCGCCCGCTGCCCCATTCCAACTCTCCGCCCGCTGCCCCATTCCAACTCTCCGCTCGCTGCCCCATTCCAACTCTCCGCTCGCTGCCCCATTCCAACTCTCCGCTCGCTGCCCCATTCCAACTCTCCGCTCGCTGCCCCATTCCAACTCTCCGCTCGCTGCCCCATTCCAACTCTCCGCTCGCTGCCCCATTCCAACTCTCCGCTCGCTGCCCCATTCCAACTCTCCGCTCGCTGCCCCATTCCAACTCTCCGCCCGCTGGTCCCCATTGCAACTCTCCGCTCGCTGGTCCCATTCCAACTCTCCGCCCGCTGCCCCATTCCAACTCTCCGCCCGCTGCCCCATTCCAACTCTCCGCCCGCTGCCCCATTCCAACTCTCCGCCCGCTGCCCCATTCCAACTCTCCGCTCGCTGCCCCATTCCAACTCTCCGCCCGCTGGTCCCATTCCAACTCTCCGCACGCTGCCCCATTCCAACTCTCCGCCCGCTGGTCCCCATTCCAACTCTCCGCTCGCTGCCCCATTCCAACTCTCCGCTCGCTGCCCCCTTCCAACTCTCCGCTCGCTGCCCCCTTCCAACTCTCCGCCCGCTGCCCCATTCCAACTCTCCGCTCGCTGCCCCTTTCCAACTCTCCGCTCACTGGTCCCATTCCAACTCTGCGCCCGCTGCCCCATTCCAACTCTGCGCCCGCTGCCCCATTCCAACTCTGCGCCCGCTGCCCCATTCCAACTCTCCGCCCGCTGCCCCATTCCAACTCTCCGCCCGCTGCCCCATTCCAACTCTCCGCTCGCTGGTCCCATTCCAACACTCCGCTCCCTGCCCCATTCCAACTCTCCGCTCGCTGCCCCATTCCAACTCTCCGCTCGCTGGTCCCATTCCAACTCTCCGCTCGCTGCCCCATTCCAACTCTCCGCTCGCTGCCCCATTCCAACTCTCCGCTCGCTGCCCCATTCCAACTCTCCGCCCCATTCCAACTCTACGCTCGCTGCCCCGTTCCAACTCTCCGCTCTCTGCCCCATTCCAACTCTCCGCCCCATTCCAACTCTCCGCTCGCTGCCCCGTTCCAACTCTCCGCCCGCTGCCCCATTCCAACTCTCCGCTCGCTGCCCCATTCCAACTCTCCGCTCGCTGCCCCATTCCAACTCTCCGCTCGCTGCCCCATTCCAACTCTCCGCTCGCTGCCCCATTCCAACTCTCCGCTCGCTGCCCCATTCCAACTCTCCGCTCGCTGCCCCATTCCAACTCTCCGCTCGCTGCCCCATTCCAACTCTCCGCCCGCTGGTCCCCATTGCAACTCTCCGCTCGCTGGTCCCATTCCAACTCTCCGCCCGCTGCCCCATTCCAACTCTCCGCCCGCTGCCCCATTCCAACTCTCCGCCCGCTGCCCCATTCCAACTCTCCGCCCGCTGCCCCATTCCAACTCTCCGCTCGCTGCCCCATTCCAACTCTCCGCCCGCTGGTCCCATTCCAACTCTCCGCACGCTGCCCCATTCCAACTCTCCGCCCGCTGGTCCCCATTCCAACTCTCCGCTCGCTGCCCCATTCCAACTCTCCGCTCGCTGCCCCCTTCCAACTCTCCGCTCGCTGCCCCCTTCCAACTCTCCGCCCGCTGCCCCATTCCAACTCTCCGCTCGCTGCCCCTTTCCAACTCTCCGCTCACTGGTCCCATTCCAACTCTGCGCCCGCTGCCCCATTCCAACTCTGCGCCCGCTGCCCCATTCCAACTCTGCGCCCGCTGCCCCATTCCAACTCTCCGCCCGCTGCCCCATTCCAACTCTCCGCCCGCTGCCCCATTCCAACTCTCCGCTCGCTGGTCCCATTCCAACACTCCGCTCCCTGCCCCATTCCAACTCTCCGCTCGCTGCCCCATTCCAACTCTCCGCTCGCTGGTCCCATTCCAACTCTCCGCTCGCTGCCCCATTCCAACTCTCCGCTCGCTGCCCCATTCCAACTCTCCGCTCGCTGCCCCATTCCAACTCTCCGCCCCATTCCAACTCTACGCTCGCTGCCCCGTTCCAACTCTCCGCTCTCTGCCCCATTCCAACTCTCCGCCCCATTCCAACTCTCCGCTCGCTGCCCCGTTCCAACTCTCCGCCCGCTGCCCCATTCCAACTCTCCGCTCTCTGCCCCATGCCAACTCTCCGCCCCTTTCCAACTCTCCGCCCGCTGCCCCATTCCAACTCTCCGCTCACTGGTCCCATTCCAACTCTCCGCTCGCTGCCCCATTCCAACTCTCCGCTCGCTGCCCCATTCCAACTCTCCGCTCGCTGCCCCATTCCAACTCTCCGCTCGCTGCCCCATTCCAACTCTCCGCTCGCTGCCCCATTCCAACTCTCCGCCCGCTGGTCCCCATTCCAACTCTCCGCTCGCTGCCCCATTCCAACTCTCCGCCCGCTGGTCCCCATTCCAACTCACCGCTCGCTGCCCCATTCCAACTCTCCGCTCGCTGCCCCATTCCAACTCTCCGCTCGCTGCCCCATTCCAACTCTCCGCCCGCTGCCCCATTCCAACTCTCCGATCGCTGCCCCATTCCAACTCTCCGCTCGCTGCCCCATTCCAACTCTCCGCTCGCTGGTCCCATTCCAACTCTCCGCCCGCTGCCCCATTCCAACTCTCCGCCCGCTGCCCCATTCCAACTCTCCGCCCGCTGCCCCATTCCAACTCTCCGCCCGCTGCCCCATTCCAACTCTCCGCCCGCTGCCCCATTCCAACTCTCCGCCCGCTGCCCCATTCCAACTCTCCGCTCGCTGCCCCATTCCAACTCTCCGCTCGCTGCCCCATTCCAACTCTCCGCTCGCTGCCCCATTCCAACTCTCCGCTCGCTGCCCCATTCCAACTCTCCGCTCGCTGCCCCATTCCAACTCTCCGCTCGCTGCCCCATTCCAACTCTCCGCTCGCTGCCCCATTCCAACTCTCCGCTCGCTGCCCCATTCCAACTCTCCGCCCGCTGGTCCCCATTCCAACTCTCCGCTCGCTGGTCCCATTCCAACTCTCCGCCCGCTGCCCCATTCCAACTCTCCGCCCGCTGCCCCATTCCAACTCTCCGCCCGCTGCCCCATTCCAACTCTCCGCTCGCTGCCCCATTCCAACTCTCCGCCCGCTGGTCCCATTCCAACTCTCCGCTCGCTGCCCCATTCCAACTCTCCGCTCGCTGCCCCCTTCCAACTCTCCGCCCGCTGCCCCATTCCAACTCTCCGCTCGCTGCCCCATTCCAACTCTCCGCTCGCTGGTCCCATTCCAACTCTGCGCCCGCTGCCCCATTCCAACTCTGCGCCCGCTGCCCCATTCCAACTCTGCGCCCGCTGCCCCATTCCAACTCTCCGCCCGCTGCCCCATTCCAACTCTCCGCCCGCTGCCCCATTCCAACTCTCCGCCCGCTGCCCCATTCCAACTCTCCGCCCGCTGGTCCCATTCCAACTCTCCGCTCCCTGCCCCATTCCAACTCTCCGCTCGCTGGTCCCATTCCAACTCTCCGCTCGCTGCCCCATTCCAACTCTCCGCTCGCTGCCCCATTCCAACTCTCCGCCCCATTCCAACTCTACGTTCGCTGCCCCGTTCCAACTCTCCGCTCTCTGCCCCATTCCAACTCTCCGCTCGCTGCCCCGTTCCAACTCTCCGCCCGCTGCCCCATTCTAACTCTCCGCTCTCTGCCCCATGCCAACTCTCCGCCCCATTCCAACTCTCCGCCCGCTGCCCCATTCCAACTCTCCGCTCGCTGGTCCCATTCCAACTCTCCGCTCGCTGCCCCATTCCAACTCTCCGCTCGCTGCCCCATTCCAACTCTCCGCCCGCTGCCCCATTCCAACTCTCCGCCCCATTCCAACTCTCCGCTCGCTGCCCCATTCCAACTCTCCGCTCGCTGCCCCATTCCAACTCTCCGCTCGCTGCCCCATTCCAACTCTCCGCTCGCTGCCCCATTCCAACTCTCCGCTCGCTGCCCCATTCCAACTCTCCGCTCGCTGCCCCATTCCAACTCTCCGCCCGCTGGTCCCCATTCCAACTCTCCGCTCGCTGCCCCATTCCAACTCTCCGCCCGCTGGTCCCCATTCCAACTCACCGCTCGCTGCCCCATTCCAACTCTCCGCTCGCTGCCCCATTCCAACTCTCCGCTCGCTGCCCCATTCCAACTCTCCGCCCGCTGCCCCATTCCAACTCTCCGATCGCTGCCCCATTCCAACTCTCCGCTCGCTGCCCCATTCCAACTCTCCGCTCGCTGGTCCCATTCCAACTCTCCGCCCGCTGCCCCATTCCAACTCTCCGCCCGCTGCCCCATTCCAACTCTCCGCCCGCTGCCCCATTCCAACTCTCCGCCCGCTGCCCCATTCCAACTCTCCGCCCGCTGCCCCATTCCAACTCTGCGCCCGCTGCCCCATTCCAACTCTCCGCTCGCTGCCCCATTCCAACTCTCCGCTCGCTGGTCCCATTCCAACTCTCCGCTCGCTGCCCCATTCCAACTCTCCGCTCCCTGCCTCATTCCAACTCTCCGCTCGCTGCCCCATTCCAACTTTCCGCCCCATTCCAACTCTCCGCTCGCTGCCCCGTTCCAACTCTCCGCCCGCTGCCCTATTCCAACTCTCCGCCCCATTCCAACTCTCCGCCCGCTGCCCCATTCCAACTCTCCGCTCACTGGTCCCATTCCAACTCTCCGCTCGCTGCCCCATTCCAACTCTCCGCTCGCTGCCCCATTCCAACTCTCCGCTCGCTGCCACATTCCAACTCTCCACCCGCTGCCCCATTCCAACTCTTCGCCCGCTGCCCCATTCCAACTCTCCCGCCCGCTGCCCCATTCCAACTCTCCGCCCGCTTCCCCATTCCAACTCTCCGCCCGCTGCCCCATTCCAACTCTCCGCCCGCTGCCCCATTCCAACTCTCCGCCCGCTGCCCCATTCCAACTCTCCGCCCGCTGCCCCATTCCAACTCTCCGCCCGCTGCCCCATTCCAACTCTCCGCTCGCTGGTCCCATTCCAACTCTCCGCTCGCTGCCCCATTCCAACTCTCCGCTCGCTCCCCCATTCCAACTCTCCGCTCGCTGCCCCATTCCAACTCTCCGCTCGCTGCCCCATTCCAACTCTCCGCTCGCTGCCCCATTCCAACTCTCCGCTCGCTGCCCCATTCCAACTCTCCGCCCGCTGCCCCATTCCAACTCTCCGCCCGCTGCCCCATTCCAACTCTCCGCCCGCTGCCCCATTCCAACTCTCCGCTCGCTGCCCCATTCCAACTCTCCGCTCGCTGCCCCATTCCAACTCTCCGCTCGCTGCCCCATTCCAACTCTCCGCTCGCTGCCCCATTCCAACTCTCCGCTCGCTGCCCCATTCCAACTCTCCGCTCGCTGCCCCATTCCAACTCTCCGCTCGCTGCCCCATTCCAACTCTCCGCTCGCTGCCCCATTCCAACTCTCCGCCCGCTGGTCCCCATTGCAACTCTCCGCTCGCTGGTCCCATTCCAACTCTCCGCCCGCTGCCCCATTCCAACTCTCCGCCCGCTGCCCCATTCCAACTCTCCGCCCGCTGCCCCATTCCAACTCTCCGCCCGCTGCCCCATTCCAACTCTCCGCTCGCTGCCCCATTCCAACTCTCCGCCCGCTGGTCCCATTCCAACTCTCCGCACGCTGCCCCATTCCAACTCTCCGCCCGCTGGTCCCCATTCCAACTCTCCGCTCGCTGCCCCATTCCAACTCTCCGCTCGCTGCCCCCTTCCAACTCTCCGCTCGCTGCCCCCTTCCAACTCTCCGCCCGCTGCCCCATTCCAACTCTCCGCTCGCTGCCCCTTTCCAACTCTCCGCTCACTGGTCCCATTCCAACTCTGCGCCCGCTGCCCCATTCCAACTCTGCGCCCGCTGCCCCATTCCAACTCTGCGCCCGCTGCCCCATTCCAACTCTCCGCCCGCTGCCCCATTCCAACTCTCCGCCCGCTGCCCCATTCCAACTCTCCGCTCGCTGGTCCCATTCCAACACTCCGCTCCCTGCCCCATTCCAACTCTCCGCTCGCTGCCCCATTCCAACTCTCCGCTCGCTGGTCCCATTCCAACTCTCCGCTCGCTGCCCCATTCCAACTCTCCGCTCGCTGCCCCATTCCAACTCTCCGCTCGCTGCCCCATTCCAACTCTCCGCCCCATTCCAACTCTACGCTCGCTGCCCCGTTCCAACTCTCCGCTCTCTGCCCCATTCCAACTCTCCGCCCCATTCCAACTCTCCGCTCGCTGCCCCGTTCCAACTCTCCGCCCGCTGCCCCATTCCAACTCTCCGCTCGCTGCCCCATTCCAACTCTCCGCTCGCTGCCCCATTCCAACTCTCCGCTCGCTGCCCCATTCCAACTCTCCGCTCGCTGCCCCATTCCAACTCTCCGCTCGCTGCCCCATTCCAACTCTCCGCTCGCTGCCCCATTCCAACTCTCCGCTCGCTGCCCCATTCCAACTCTCCGCCCGCTGGTCCCCATTGCAACTCTCCGCTCGCTGGTCCCATTCCAACTCTCCGCCCGCTGCCCCATTCCAACTCTCCGCCCGCTGCCCCATTCCAACTCTCCGCCCGCTGCCCCATTCCAACTCTCCGCCCGCTGCCCCATTCCAACTCTCCGCTCGCTGCCCCATTCCAACTCTCCGCCCGCTGGTCCCATTCCAACTCTCCGCACGCTGCCCCATTCCAACTCTCCGCCCGCTGGTCCCCATTCCAACTCTCCGCTCGCTGCCCCATTCCAACTCTCCGCTCGCTGCCCCCTTCCAACTCTCCGCTCGCTGCCCCCTTCCAACTCTCCGCCCGCTGCCCCATTCCAACTCTCCGCTCGCTGCCCCTTTCCAACTCTCCGCTCACTGGTCCCATTCCAACTCTGCGCCCGCTGCCCCATTCCAACTCTGCGCCCGCTGCCCCATTCCAACTCTGCGCCCGCTGCCCCATTCCAACTCTCCGCCCGCTGCCCCATTCCAACTCTCCGCCTGCTGCCCCATTCCAACTCTCCGCTCGCTGGTCCCATTCCAACACTCCGCTCCCTGCCCCATTCCAACTCTCCGCTCGCTGCCCCATTCCAACTCTCCGCTCGCTGGTCCCATTCCAACTCTCCGCTCGCTGCCCCATTCCAACTCTCCGCTCGCTGCCCCATTCCAACTCTCCGCTCGCTGCCCCATTCCAACTCTCCGCCCCATTCCAACTCTACGCTCGCTGCCCCGTTCCAACTCTCCGCTCTCTGCCCCATTCCAACTCTCCGCCCCATTCCAACTCTCCGCTCGCTGCCCCGTTCCAACTCTCCGCCCGCTGCCCCATTCCAACTCTCCGCTCTCTGCCCCATGCCAACTCTCCGCCCCTTTCCAACTCTCCGCCCGCTGCCCCATTCCAACTCTCCGCTCACTGGTCCCATTCCAACTCTCCGCTCGCTGCCCCATTCCAACTCTCCGCTCGCTGCCCCATTCCAACTCTCCGCTCGCTGCCCCATTCCAACTCTCCGCTCGCTGCCCCATTCCAACTCTCCGCTCGCTGCCCCATTCCAACTCTCCGCCCGCTGGTCCCCATTCCAACTCTCCGCTCGCTGCCCCATTCCAACTCTCCGCCCGCTGGTCCCCATTCCAACTCACCGCTCGCTGCCCCATTCCAACTCTCCGCTCGCTGCCCCATTCCAACTCTCCGCTCGCTGCCCCATTCCAACTCTCCGCCCGCTGCCCCATTCCAACTCTCCGATCGCTGCCCCATTCCAACTCTCCGCTCGCTGCCCCATTCCAACTCTCCGCTCGCTGGTCCCATTCCAACTCTCCGCCCGCTGCCCCATTCCAACTCTCCGCCCGCTGCCCCATTCCAACTCTCCGCCCGCTGCCCCATTCCAACTCTCCGCCCGCTGCCCCATTCCAACTCTCCGCCCGCTGCCCCATTCCAACTCTCCGCCCGCTGCCCCATTCCAACTCTCCGCCCGCTGCCCCATTCCAACTCTCCGATCGCTGCCCCATTCCAACTCTCCGCTCGCTGCCCCATTCCAACTCTCCGCTCGCTGGTCCCATTCCAACTCTCCGCCCGCTGCCCCATTCCAACTCTCCGCCCGCTGCCCCATTCCAACTCTCCGCCCGCTGCCCCATTCCAACTCTCCGCCCGCTGCCCCATTCCAACTCTCCGCCCGCTGCCCCATTCCAACTCTCCGCCCGCTGCCCCATTCCAACTCTCCGCTCCCTGCCTCATTCCAACTCTCCGCTCGCTGCCCCATTCCAACTTTCCGCCCCATTCCAACTCTCCACCCGCTGCCCCATTCCAACTCTCCGCCCCATTCCAACTCTCCGCTCGCTGCCCCATTCCAACTCTCCGCTCGCTGGTCCCATTCCAACTCTCCGCTCGCTGCCCCATTCCAACTCTCCGCTCGCTCCCCCATTCCAACTCTCCGCTCGCTGCCCCATTCCAACTCTCCGCTCGCTGCCCCATTCCAACTCTCCGCTCGCTGCCCCATTCCAACTCTCCGCCCGCTGGTCCCCATTCCAACTCTCTGCCCGCTGCCCCATTCCAACTCTCCGCTCGCTGCCCCATTCCAACTCTCCGCTCGCTGCCCCATTCCAACTCTCCGCTCGCTGCCCCATTCCAACTCTCCGCTCGCTGCCCCATTCCAACTCTCCGCTCGCTGCCCCATTCCAACTCTCCGCTCGCTGCCCCATTCCAACTCTCCGCTCGCTGCCCCATTCCAACTCTCCGCTCGCTGCCCCATTCCAACTCTCCGCTCGCTGCCCCATTCCAACTCTCCGCCCGCTGGTCCCCATTCCAACTCTCCGCTCACTGGTCCCATTCCAACTCTCTGCCCGCTGCCCCATTCCAACTCTCCGCCCGCTGCCCCATTCCAACTCTCCGCCCGCTGCCCCATTCCAACTCTCCGCTCGCTGCCCCATTCCAACTCTCCGCCCGCTGGTCCCATTCCAACTCTCCGCTCGCTGCCCCATTCCAACTCTCCGCCCGCTGGTCCCCATTCCAACTCTCCGCTCGCTGCCCCATTCCAACTCTCCGCTCGCTGCCCCCTTCCAACTCTCCGCTCGCTGCCCCCTTCCAACTCTCCGCCCGCTGCCCCATTCCAACTCTCCGCCCGCTGCCCCATTCCAACTCTCCGCTCACTGGTCCCATTCCAACTCTGCGCCCGCTGCCCCATTCCAACTCTGCGCCCGCTGCCCCATTCCAACTCTGCGCCCGCTGCCCCATTCCAACTCTCCGCCCGCTGCCCCATTCCAACTCTCCGCCCGCTGCCCCATTCCAACACTCCGCTCGCTGGTCCCATTCCAACACTCCGCTCCCTGCCCCATTCCAACTCTCCGCTCGCTGCCCCATTCCAACTCTCCGCTCGCTGGTCCCATTCCAACTCTCCGCTCGCTGCCCCATTCCAACTCTCCGCTCGCTGCCCCATTCCAACTCTCCGCTCGCTGCCCCATTCCAACTCTCCGCCCCATTCCAACTCTACGCTCGGTGCCCCGTTCCAACTCTCCGCTCTCTGCCCCATTCCAACTCTCCGCCCCATTCCAACTCTCCGCTCGCTGCCCCGTTCCAACTCTCCGCCCGCTGCCCCATTCCAACTCTCCGCTCTCTGCCCCATGCCAACTCTCCGCCCCTTTCCAACTCTCCGCCCGCTGCCCCATTCCAACTCTCCGCTCACTGGTCCCATTCCAACTCTCCGCTCGCTGCCCCATTCCAACTCTCCGCTCGCTGCCCCATTCCAACTCTCCGCCCGCTGCCCCATTCCAACTCTCCGCCCCATTCCAACTCTCCGCTCGCCGCCCCATTCCAACTCTCCGCTCGCCGCCCCATTCCAACTCTCCGCTCGCTGCCCCATTCCAACTCTCCGCTCGCTGCCCCATTCCAACTCTCCGCTCGCTGCCCCATTCCAACTCTCCGCTCGCTGCCCCATTCCAACTCTCCGCTCGCTGCCCCATTCCAACTCTCCGCCCGCTGGTCCCCATTCCAACTCTCCGCTCGCTGCCCCATTCCAACTCTCCGCCCGCTGGTCCCCATTCCAACTCACCGCTCGCTGCCCCATTCCAACTCTCCGCTCGCTGCCCCATTCCAACTCTCCGCTCGCTGCCCCATTCCAACTCTCCGCCCGCTGCCCCATTCCAACTCTCCGATCGCTGCCCCATTCCAACTCTCCGCTCGCTGCCCCATTCCAACTCTCCGCTCGCTGGTCCCATTCCAACTCTCCGCTCGCTGGTCCCATTCCAACTCTCCGCCCGCTGCCCCATTCCAACTCTCCGCCCGCTGCCCCATTCCAACTCTCCGCCCGCTGCCCCATTCCAACTCTCCGCCCGCTGCCCCATTCCAACTCTCCGCCCGCTGCCCCATTCCAACTCTCCGCTCGCTGCCCCATTCCAACTCTCCGCTCGCTGGTCCCATTCCAACTCTCCGCTCGCTGCCCCATTCCAACTCTCCGCCCCATTCCAACTCTCCGCTCGCTGCCCCGTTCCAACTCTCCGCCCGCTGCCCCATTCCAACTCTCCGCCCCATTCCAACTCTCCGCCCGCTGCCCCATTCCAACTCTCCGCTCACTGGTCCCATTCCAAGTCTCCGCTCGCTGCCCCATTCCAACTCTCCGCTCGCTGCCCCATTCCAACTCTCCGCTCGCTGCCACATTCCAACTCTCCACCCG
Organism: Somniosus microcephalus; assembly: GCF_052327205.1. Taxonomy (NCBI): domain Eukaryota; kingdom Metazoa; phylum Chordata; class Chondrichthyes; order Squaliformes; family Somniosidae; genus Somniosus; species Somniosus microcephalus. The sequence continues at coordinate 186,566,050 of NC_140991.1, forward strand.
CTGCCCCATTCCAACTCTCCGCCCCATTCCAACTCTCCGCTCGCTGCCCCATTCCAACTCTCCGCCCCATTCCAACTCTACGCTCACTGGCCCCATTCCAACTCTCCGCTCACTGCCCCATTCCAACTCTATGCTCACTGGTCCCATTCCAACTCTCCGCCCGCTGCCCCATTCCAACTCTCCGCCCGCTGCCCCATTCCAACTCTCCGCTCGCTGCCCCATTCCAACTCTCCGCCCCCTGCCCCATTCCAACTCCCCGCCCCGTGCCCCATTCCAACTCTCCGCTCCCTGCCTCATTCCAACTCTCCGCTCGCTGGTCCCATCCCAACTCTCCGCTCGCCGCCCCATTCCAACTCTCCGCTCGCCGCCCCATTCCAACTCTCCGCTCGCCGCCCCATTCCAACTCTCCGCTCGCCGCCCCATTCCAACTCTCCGCTCGCTGCCCCATTCCAACTCTCCGCTCGCTGCCCCATTCCAACTCTCCGCTCGCTGCCCCATTCCAACTCTCCGCTCGCTGCCCCATTCCAACTCTCCGCCCGCTGGTCCCCATTCCAACTCTCCGCTCGCTGCCCCATTCCAACTCTCCGCCCGCTGGTCCCCATTCCAACTCACCGCTCGCTGCCCCATTCCAACTCTCCGCTCGCTGCCCCATTCCAACTCTCCGCTCGCTGCCCCATTCCAACTCTCCGCCCGCTGCCCCATTCCAACTCTCCGATCGCTGCCCCATTCCAACTCTCCACTCGCTGCCCCATTCCAACTCTCCGCTCGCTGGTCCCATTCCAACTCTCCGCTCGCTGGTCCCATTCCAACTCTCCGCCCGCTGCCCCATTCCAACTCTCCGCCCGCTGCCCCATTCCAACTCTCCGCCCGCTGCCCCATTCCAACTCTCCGCCCGCTGCCCCATTCCAACTCTCCGCCCGCTGCCCCATTCCAACTCTCCGCTCGCTGCCCCATTCCAACTCTCCGCTCGCTGGTCCCATTCCAACTCTCCGCTCGCTGCCCCATTCCAACTCTCCGCCCCATTCCAACTCTCCGCTCGCTGCCCCGTTCCAACTCTCCGCCCGCTGCCCCATTCCAACTCTCCGCCCCATTCCAACTCTCCGCCCGCTGCCCCATTCCAACTCTCCGCTCACTGGTCCCATTCCAACTCTCCGCTCGCTGCCCCATTCCAACTCTCCGCTCGCTGCCCCATTCCAACTCTCCGCTCGCTGCCACATTCCAACTCTCCACCCGCTGCCCCATTCCAACTCTCCGCCCCATTCCAACTCTCCGCTCGCTGCCCCATTCCAACTCTCCGCCCCATTCCAACTCTACGCTCACTGGCCCCATTCCAACTCTCCGCTCACTGCCCCATTCCAACTCTACGCTCACTGGTCCCATTCCAACTCTCCGCCCGCTGCCCCATGCCAACTCTCCGCCCGCTGCCCCATTCCAACTCTCCGCTCGCTGCCCCATTCCAACTCTCCGCCCCCTGCCCCATTCCAACTCCCCGCCCCGTGCCCCATTCCAACTCTCCGCTCCCTGCCTCATTCCAACTCTCCGCTCGCTGGTCCCATCCCAACTCTCCGCCCGCTGGTCCCATCCCAACTCTCCGCCCGCTGCCCCATTGCAACTCTGCGCTCACTGGTCCCATTCCAACTCTCCGCTCGCTGCCCCATTCCAACTCTCCGCCCGCTGCCCCATTCCAACTCTCCGCTCGCTGCCCCATTCCAACTCTCCGCCCGCTGCCCCATTCCAACTCTCCGCTCGCTGCCCCATTCCAACTCTCCGCTCGCTGCCCCATTCCAACTCACTGCCCCATTCCAACTCTCCATCGCTGCCCCATTCCAACTCTCCGCCCGCTGCCCCATTCCAACTCTCGGCCCGCTGCCCCATTCCAACTCTCGGCCCGCTGCCCCATTCCAACTCTCCGCCCGCTGCCCCATTCCAACTCTCCGCCCGCTGCCCCATTCCAACTCTCCGCTCGCTGCCCCATTCCAACTCTCCCGCCCGCTGCCCCATTCCAACTCTCCGCCCGCTGCCCCATTCCAACTCTCCGCCCGCTATCCCCATTCCAACTCTCCGCTCACTGGTCCCATTCCAACTCTCCGCCCGCTGCCCCATTCCAACTCTCCGCCCGCTGCCCCATTCCAACTCTCCGCCCGCTGCCCCATTCCAACTCTCCGCCCGCTGCCCCATTCCAACTCTCCGCCCGCTGCCCCATTCCAACTCTCCGCCCGCTGCCCCATTCCAACTCTCCGCCCGCTGCCCCATTCCAACTCTCCGCCCGCTGCCCCATTCCAACTCTCCGCCCGCTGCCCCATTCCAACTCTCCGCTCGCTGCCCCATTCCAACTCTCCGCTCGCTGGTCCCATTCCAACTCTCCGCTCGCTGGTCCCATTCCAACTCTCCGCACCCTGCCTCATTCCAACTCTCCGCTCGCTGCCCCATTCCAACTCTCCGCTCGCTGGTCCCATTCCAACTCTCCGCTCGCTGCCCCATTCCAACTCTCCGCTCGCTGCCCCATTCCAACTCTCCGCTCTCTGCCCCATTCCAACTCTCCGCCCCATTCCAACTCTCCGCTCGCTGCCCCGTTCCAACTCTCCGCTCGCTGCCCCGTTCCAACTCTCGGCTCGCTGCCCCATTCCAACTCTCCGCCCGATGCCCCATTCCAACACTCCGCTCTCTGACCCATTCCAACTCTCCGCTCGCTGCCCCATTCCAACTCTCCGCTCGCTGCCCCTTTCCAACTCTCCGCTCACTGCCCCATTCCAACTCTACGCTCACTGGTCCCATTCCAACTCTCCGCTCGCTGCCCCATTCCAACTCTCCGCCCCCTGCCCCATTCCAACTCTCCGCTCGCTGCCCCATTCCAACTCTCCGCTCGCTGGTCCCATCCCAACTCTCCGCCCGCTGCCCCATTCCAACTCTCCGCTCGCTGGCCCTTTCCAACTCTCCGCTCACTGCCTCTCCGCCCGCTGCCCCATTCCAACTCTACGCTCGCTGGTCCCATTCCAACTCTCCGCTCGCTGCCCCATTCCAACTCTCCGCTCGCTGCCCATTCCAACTCTCCGCCCGCTGCCCCATTCCAACTCCCCGCTCGCTGCCCCATTCCAACTCTCCGCTCGCTGCCCCATTCCAACTCTCCGCTCGCTGCCCCATTCCAACTCTCCGCCCGCTGGTCCCCATTCCAACTCTCCGCTCGCTGCCCCATTCCAACTCTCCGCCCGCTGCCCCATTCCAACTCTCCGCCCGCTGGTCCCCATTCCAACTCTCCGCTCGCTGCCCCATTCCAACTCTCCGCTCGCTGCCCCATTCCAACTCTCCGCCCGCTGCCCCATTCCAACTCTCCGCTCGCTGCCCCATTCCAACTCTCCGCTCGCTGCCCCATTCCAACTCTACGCTCACTGGTCCCATTCAAACTCTCCGCTCGCTGCCCCATTCCAACTCTCCGCTCGCTGGTCCCATTCCAACTCTCCGCTCGCTGCCCCATTCCAACTCTCCGCTCCCTGCCTCATTCCAACTCTCCGCTCGCTGGTCCCATCCCAACTCTCCGCCCGCTGCCCCATTCCAACTTTCCGCTCGCTGGTCCCATCCCAACTCTCCGCTCACTGCCTCTCCGCCCGCTGCCCCATTCCAACTCTACGCTCACTGGTCCCATTCCAACTCTCCGCTCGCTGCCCCATTCCAACTCTCCGCTCTCTGCCCCATTCCAACTCTCCGCCCCATTCCAACTCTCCGCTCGCTGCCCCATTCCAACTCTCCGCTCGCTGCCCCATTCCAACTCTCCGCTCGCTGCCCCATTCCAACTCTCCGCTCGCTGCCCCATTCCAACTCTGCGCTCACTGGTCCCATTCCAACGCTCCGCTCGCTGCCCCATTCCAACTCTACGCTCACTGGTCCCATTCCAACTCTACGCTCACTGGTCCCATTCCAACTCTCCGCCCCCTGCCCCATTCCAACTCTCCGCCCCCTGCCCCATTCCAACTCTCCGCCCGCTGCCCCATTCCAACTCTCCGCCCGCTGCCCCATTCCAACTCTCCGCCCGCTGCCCCATTCCAACTCTCCGCTCGCTGCCCCATTCCAACTCTCCCGCCCGCTGCCCCATTCCAACTCTCCGCCCGCTGCCCCATTCCAACTCTCCGCCCGCTATCCCCATTCCAACTCTCCGCTCGCTGGTCCCATTCCAACTCTCCGCCCGCTGCCCCATTCCAACTCTCCGCCCGCTGCCCCATTCCAACTCTCCGCCCGCTGCCCCATTCCAACTCTCCGCCCGCTGCCCCATTCCAACTCTCCGCCCGCTGCCCCATTCCAACTCTCCGCCCGCTGCCCCATTCCAACTCTCCGCCCGCTGCCCCATTCCAACTCTCCGCCCGCTGCCCCATTCCAACTCTCCGCCCGCTGCCCCATTCCAACTCTCCGCCCGCTGCCCCATTCCAACTCTCCGCCCGCTGCCCCATTCCAACTCTCCGCCCGCTGCCCCATTCCAACTCTCCGCCCGCTGCCCCATTCCAACTCTCCGCCCGCTGCCCCATTCCAACTCTCCGCCCGCTGCCCCATTCCAACTCTCCGCCCGCTGCCCCATTCCAACTCTCCGCCCGCTGCCCCATTCCAACTCTCCGCTCGCTGCCCCATTCCAACTCTCCGCTCGCTGGTCCCATTCCAACTCTCCGCACCCTGCCTCATTCCAACTCTCCGCTCGCTGCCCCATTCCAACTCTCCGCTCGCTGGTCCCATTCCAACTCTCCGCTCGCTGCCCCATTCCAACTCTCCGCTCGCTGCCCCATCCCAACTCTCCGCTCGCTGGTCCCATTCCAACTCTCCGCTCCCTGCCTCATTCCAACTCTCCGCTCGCTGCACCATTCCAACTCTCCGCTCGCTGCCCCATTCCAACTCTCCGCTCTCTGCCCCATTCCAACTCTCCGCCCCATTCCAACTCTCCGCTCGCTGCCCCGTTCCAACTCTCCGCTCGCTGCCCCGTTCCAACTCTCGGCTCGCTGCCCCATTCCAACTCTCCGCCCGCTGCCCCATTCCAACACTCCGCTCTCTGCCCCATTCCAACTCTCCGCTCGCTGCCCCATTCCAACTCTCCGCTCGCTGCCCCATTCCAACTCTCCGCTCACTGCCCCATTCCAACTCTACGCTCACTGGTCCCATTCCAACTCTCCGCTCGCTGCCCCATTCCAACTCTCCGCTCGCTGCCCCATTCCAACTCTCCGCTCGCTGGTCCCATCCCAACTCTCCGCCTGCTGCCCCATTCCAACTCTCCGCTCGCTGGCCCATTCCAACTCTCCGCTCACTGCCTCTCCGCCCGCTGCCCCATTCCAACTCTACGCTCACTGGTCCCATTCCAACTCTCCGCTCGCTGCCCCATTCCAACTCTCCGCTCGCTGCCCCATTCCAACTCTCCGCTCGCTGCCCCATTCCAACTCTCCGCTCGCTGCCCCATTCCAACTCTCCGCTCGCTGCCCCATTCCAACTCTCCGCCCGCTGGTCCCCATTCCAACTCTCCGCTCGCTGCCCCATTCCAACTCTCCGCCCGCTGCCCCATTCCAACTCTCCGCCCGCTGGTCCCCATTCCAACTCTCCGCTCGCTGCCCCATTACAACTCTCCGCTCGCTGCCCCATTCCAACTCTCCGCCTGCTGCCCCATTCCAACTCTCCGCTCGCTGCCCCATTCCAACTCTCCGCTCGCTGCCCCATTCCAACTCTACGCTCACTGGTCCCATTCAAACTCTCCGCTCGCTGCCCCATTCCAACTCTCCGCTCGCTGGTCCCATTCCAACTCTCCGCTCGCTGCCCCATTCCAACTCTCCGCTCCCTGCCTCATTCCAACTCTCCGCTCGCTGGTCCCATCCCAACTCTCCGCCCGCTGCCCCATTCCAACTCTACGCTCACTGGTCCCATTCCAACTCTCCGCTCGCTGCCCCATTCCAACTCTCCGCTCTCTGCCCCATTCCAACTCTCCGCCCCATTCCAACTCTCCGCTCGCTGCCCCATTCCAACTCTACGCTCACTGGTCCCATTCCAACTCTACGCTCACTGGTCCCATTCCAACTCTCCGCTCGCTGCCCCATTCCAACTCTCCGCCCGCTGCCCCATTCCAACTCTCCGCCCCCTGCCCCATTCCAACTCTCCGCCCCCTGCCCCATTCCAACTCTCCGCCCCCTGCCCCATTCCAACTCTCCGCCCCCTGCCCCATTCCAACTCTCCGCCCGCTGCCCCATTCCAACTCTCCGCCCCCTGCCCCATTCCAACTCTCCGCCCCCTGCCCCATTCCAACTCTCCGCCCCCTGCCCCATTCCAACTCTCCGCCCCCTGCCCCATTCCAACTCTCCGCCCCCTGCCCCATTCCACCTCTCCGCTCGCTGCCCCATTCCAACTCTCCGCCCGCTGCCCCATTCCAACTCTCCGCCCCCTGCCCCATTCCAACTCTCCGCCCCCTGCCCCATTCCAACTCTCCGCCCCCTGCCCCATTCCAACTCTCCGCTCGCTGCCCCATTCGAACTCTCCGCTCCCTGCCTCATTCCAACTCTCCGCTCGCTGGTCCCATCCCAACTCTCCGCACGCTGCCCCATTCCAACTCTCCGCTCGCTGGTCCCATCCCAACTCTCCGCTCGCTGCCAAATTCCAACTCTCCGCCCGCTGCCCCATTCCAACTCTCCGCCCGCTGCCCCATTCCAACTCTCCGCTCGCTGCCCCATTCCAACTCTCCGCTCGCTGCCCCATTCCAACTCTCCGCCCGCTGCCCCATTCCAACTCTCCGCCCGCTGCCCCATTCCAACTCTCCGCCCGCTGCCCCATTCCAACTCTCCGCCCGCTGCCCCATTCCAACTCTCCGCCCGCTGCCCCATTCCAACTCTCCGCTCGCTGCCCCATTCCAACTCTCCGCTCGCTGGTCCCATTCCAACTCTCCGCTCGCTGCCCCATTCCAACTCTCCGCTCGCTGGTCCCATCCCAACTCTCCGCTCGCTGCCCCATTCCAACTCTCCGCTCGCTGCCCCATCCCAACTCTCCGCTCGCTGGTCCCATTCCAACTCTCCGCTCCCTGCCTCGTTCCAACTCTCCGCTCCCTGCCTCGTTCCAACTCTCCGCTCCCTGCCCCGTTCCAACTCTCCGCTCGCTGCCCCGTTCCAACTCTCCGCTCGCTGCCCCGTTCCAACTCTCCGCTCGCTGCCCCGTTCCAACTCTCCGCCCGCTGCCCCATTCCAACTCTCCACCCGCTGCCCCATTCCAACTCTCCACCCCATTCCAACTCTCCGCTCGCTGCCCCATTCCAACTCTCCGCTCGCTGCCCCATTCCAACTCTACGCTCACTGGTCCCATTCAAACTCTCCGCTCGCTGCCCCATTCCAACTCTCCGCTCGCTGGTCCCATTCCAACTCTCCGCTCGCTGCCCCATTCCAACTCTCCGCTCGCTGGTCCCATTCCAACTCTCCGCTCGCTGCCCCATTCCAACTCTCCGCTCGCTCCCCCATTCCAACTCTCCGCTCGCTGCCCCATTCCAACTCTCCGCTCGCTGCCCCATTCCAACTCTCCGCCCGCTGGTCCCCATTCCAACTCTCCGCCCGCTGCCCCATTCCAACTCTCCGCCCGCTGCCCCATTCCAACTCTCCGCCCGCTGCCCCATTCCAACTCTCCGCCCGCTGCCCCATTCCAACTCTCCGCCCGCTGGTCCCATTCCAACTCTCCGCTCGCTGCCCCATTCCAACTCTCCGCTCGCTGCCCCATTCCAACTCTCCGCTCGCTGCCCCATTCCAACTCTCCGCTCGCTGCCCCATTCCAACTCTCCGCTCGCTGCCCCATTCCAACTCTCCGCTCGCTGCCCCATTCCAACTCTCCGCTCGCTGCCCCATTCCAACTCTCCGCTCGCTGCCCCATTCCAACTCTCCGCTCGCTGCCCCATTCCAACTCTCCGCCCCATTCCAACTCTCCGCTCGCTGCCCCATTCCAACTCTCCGCCCCATTCCAACTCTCCGCTCGCTGCCCCATTCCAACTCTCCGCCCGCTGGTCCCCATTCCAACTCTCCGCTCACTGGTCCCATTCCAACTCTCCGCCCGCTGCCCCATTCCAACTCTCCGCCCGCTGCCCCATTCCAACTCTCCGCCCGCTGCCCCATTCCAACTCTCCGCTCGCTGCCCCATTCCAACTCTCCGCCCGCTGGTCCCATTCCAACTCTCCGCTCGCTGCCCCATTCCAACTCTCCGCTCGCTGCCCCATTCCAACTCTCCGCCCGCTGGTCCCCATTCCAACTCTCCGCTCGCTGCCCCATTCCAACTCTCCGCCCGCTGCCCCATTCCAACTCTCCGCTCTCTGCCCCATGCCAACTCTCCGCCCCTTTCCAACTCTCCGCCCGCTGCCCCATTCCAACTCTCCGCTCACTGGTCCCATTCCAACTCTCCGCTCGCTGCCCCATTCCAACTCTCCGCTCGCTGCCCCATTCCAACTCTCCGCCCGCTGCCCCATTCCAACTCTCCGCCCGCTGCCCCATTCCAACTCTCCGCCCCATTCCAACTCTCCGCTCGCCGCCCCATTCCAACTCTCCGCTCGCCGCCCCATTCCAACTCTCCGCTCGCTGCCCCATTCCAACTCTCCGCTCGCTGCCCCATTCCAACTCTCCGCTCGCTGCCCCATTCCAACTCTCCGCTCGCTGCCCCATTCCAACTCTCCGCCCGCTGGTCCCCATTCCAACTCTCCGCTCGCTGCCCCATTCCAACTCTCCGCCCGCTGGTCCCCATTCCAACTCACCGCTCGCTGCCCCATTCCAACTCTCCGCTCGCTGCCCCATTCCAACTCTCCGCTCGCTGCCCCATTCCAACTCTCCGCCCGCTGCCCCATTCCAACTCTCCGATCGCTGCCCCATTCCAACTCTCCGCTCGCTGCCCCATTCCAACTCTCCGCTCGCTGGTCCCATTCCAACTGTCCGCTCGCTGGTCCCATTCCAACTCTCCGCCCGCTGCCCCATTCCAACTCTCCGCCCGCTGCCCCATTCCAACTCTCCGCCCGCTGCCCCATTCCAACTCTCCGCCCGCTGCCCCATTCCAACTCTCCGCCCGCTGCCCCATTCCAACTCTCCGCTCGCTGCCCCATTCCAACTCTCCGCTCGCTGGTCCCATTCCAACTCTCCGCTCGCTGCCCCATTCCAACTCTCCGCCCCATTCCAACTCTCCGCTCGCTGCCCCGTTCCAACTCTCCGCCCGCTGCCCCATTCCAACTCTCCGCCCCATTCCAACTCTCCGCCCGCTGCCCCATTCCAACTCTCCGCTCACTGGTCCCATTCCAACTCTCCGCTCGCTGCCCCATTCCAACTCTCCGCTCGCTGCCCCATTCCAACTCTCCGCTCGCTGCCACATTCCAACTCTCCACCCGCTGCCCCATTCCAACTCTCCGCCCCATTCCAACTCTCCGCTCGCTGCCCCATTCCAACTCTCCGCCCCATTCCAACTCTACGCTCACTGGCCCCATTCCAACTCTCCGCTCACTGCCCCATTCCAACTCTACGCTCACTGGTCCCATTCCAACTCTCCGCCCGCTGCCCCATTCCAACTCTCCGCCCGCTGCCCCATTCCAACTCTCCGCTCGCTGCCCCATTCCAACTCTCCGCCCCCTGCCCCATTCCAACTCCCCGCCCCGTGCCCCATTCCAACTCTCCGCTCCCTGCCTCATTCCAACTCTCCGCTCGCTGGTCCCATCCCAACTCTCCGCCCGCTGGTCCCATCCCAACTCTCCGCCCGCTGCCCCATTGCAACTCTGCGCTCACTGGTCCCATTCCAACTCTCCGCTCGCTGCCCCATTCCAACTCTCCGCCCGCTGCCCCATTCCAACTCTCCGCTCGCTGCCCCATTCCAACTCTCCGCCCGCTGCCCCATTCCAACTCTCCGCTCGCTGCCCCATTCCAACTCTCCGCTCGCTGCCCCATTCCAACTCACTGCCCCATTCCAACTCTCCATCGCTGCCCCATTCCAACTCTCCGCCCGCTGCCCCATTCCAACTCTCGGCCCGCTGCCCCATTCCAACTCTCCGCCCGCTGCCCCATTCCAACTCTCCGCCCGCTGCCCCATTCCAACTCTCCGCTCGCTGCCCCATTCCAACTCTCCCGCCCGCTGCCCCATTCCAACTCTCCGCCCGCTGCCCCATTCCAACTCTCCGCCCGCTATCCCCATTCCAACTCTCCGCTCACTGGTCCCATTCCAACTCTCCGCCCGCTGCCCCATTCCAACTCTCCGCCCGCTGCCCCATTCCAACTCTCCGCCCGCTGCCCCATTCCAACTCTCCGCCCGCTGCCCCATTCCAACTCTCCGCCCGCTGCCCCATTCCAACTCTCCGCCCGCTGCCCCATTCCAACTCTCCGCCCGCTGCCCCATTCCAACTCTCCGCCCGCTGCCCCATTCCAACTCTCCGCTCGCTGCCCCATTCCAACTCTCCGCTCGCTGGTCCCATTCCAACTCTCCGCACCCTGCCTCATTCCAACTCTCCGCTCGCTGCCCCATTCCAACTCTCCGCTCGCTGGTCCCATTCCAACTCTCCGCTCGCTGCCCCATTCCAACTCTCCGCTCGCTGCCCCATCCCAACTCTCCGCTCGCTGGTCCCATTCCAACTCTCCGCTCCCTGCCTCATTCCAACTCTCCGCTCGCTGCACCATTCCAACTCTCCGCTCGCTGCCCCATTCCAACTCTCCGCTCTCTGCCCCATTCCAACTCTCCGCCCCATTCCAACTCTCCGCTCGCTGCCCCGTTCCAACTCTCCGCTCGCTGCCCCGTTCCAACTCTCGGCTCGCTGCCCCATTCCAACTCTCCGCCCGATGCCCCATTCCAACACTCCGCTCTCTGCCCCATTCCAACTCTCCGCTCGCTGCCCCATTCCAACTCTCCGCTCGCTGCCCCATTCCAACTCTCCGCTCACTGCCCCATTCCAACTCTACGCTCACTGGTCCCATTCCAACTCTCCGCTCGCTGCCCCATTCCAACTCTCCGCCCCCTGCCCCATTCCAACTCTCCGCTCGCTGCCCCATTCCAACTCTCCGCTCGCTGGTCCCATCCCAACTCTCCGCCCGCTGCCCCATTCCAACTCTCCGCTCGCTGGCCCATTCCAACTCTCCGCTCACTGCCTCTCCGCCCGCTGCCCCATTCCAACTCTACGCTCGCTGGTCCCATTCCAACTCTCCGCTCGCTGCCCCATTCCAACTCTCCGCCCGCTGCCCCATTCCAACTCTCCGCCCGCTGCCCCATTCCAACTCCCCGCTCGCTGCCCCATTCCAACTCTCCGCTCGCTGCCCCATTCCAACTCTCCGCTCGCTGCCCCATTCCAACTCTCCGCCCGCTGCCCCATTCCAACTCTCCGCCCGCTGCCCCATTCCAACTCTCCGCCCGCTGGTCCCCATTCCAACTCTCCGCTCGCTGCCCCATTCCAACTCTCCGCTCGCTGCCCCATTCCAACTCTCCGCCCGCTGCCCCATTCCAACTCTCCGCTCGCTGCCCCATTCCAACTCTCCGCTCGCTGCCCCATTCCAACTCTACGCTCACTGGTCCCATTCAAACTCTCCGCTCGCTGCCCCATTCCAACTCTCCGCTCGCTGGTCCCATTCCAACTCTCCGCTCGCTGCCCCATTCCAACTCTCCGCTCCCTGCCTCATTCCAACTCTCCGCTCGCTGGTCCCATCCCAACTCTCCGCCCGCTGCCCCATTCCAACTTTCCGCTCGCTGGTCCCATCCCAACTCTCCGCTCACTGCCTCTCCGCCCGCTGCCCCATTCCAACTCTACGCTCACTGGTCCCATTCCAACTCTCCGCTCGCTGCCCCATTCCAACTCTCCGCTCTCTGCCCCATTCCAACTCTCCGCCCCATTCCAACTCTCCGCTCGCTGCCCCATTCCAACTCTCCGCTCGCTGCCCCATTCCAACTCTCCGCTCGCTGCCCCATTCCAACTCTCCGCTCGCTGCCCCATTCCAACTCTGCGCTCACTGGTCCCATTCCAACGCTCCGCTCGCTGCCCCATTCCAACTCTACGCTCACTGGTCCCATTCCAACTCTACGCTCACTGGTCCCATTCCAACTCTCCGCCCCCTGCCCCATTCCAACTCTCCGCCCCCTGCCCCATTCCAACTCTCCGCCCGCTGCCCCATTCCAACTCTCCGCCCGCTGCCCCATTCCAACTCTCCGCCCGCTGCCCCATTCCAACTCTCCGCCCGCTGCCCCATTCCAACTCTCCCGCCCGCTGCCCCATTCCAACTCTCCGCCCGCTGCCCCATTCCAACTCTCCGCCCGCTATCCCCATTCCAACTCTCCGCTCGCTGGTCCCATTCCAACTCTCCGCCCGCTGCCCCATTCCAACTCTCCGCCCGCTGCCCCATTCCAACTCTCCGCCCGCTGCCCCATTCCAACTCTCCGCCCGCTGCCCCATTCCAACTCTCCGCTCGCTGCCCCATTCCAACTCTCCGCTCGCTGGTCCCATTCCAACTCTCCGCACCCTGCCTCATTCCAACTCTCCGCTCGCTGCCCCATTCCAACTCTCCGCTCGCTGGTCCCATTCCAACTCTCCGCTCGCTGCCCCATTCCAACTCTCCGCTCGCTGCCCCATCCCAACTCTCCGCTCGCTGGTCCCATTCCAACTCTCCGCTCCCTGCCTCATTCCAACTCTCCGCTCGCTGCCCCATTCCAACTCTCCGCTCTCTGCCCCATTCCAACTCTCCGCCCCATTCCAACTCTCCGCTCGCTGCCCCGTTCCAACTCTCCGCTCGCTGCCCCGTTCCAACTCTCGGCTCGCTGCCCCATTCCAACTCTCCGCCCGATGCCCCATTCCAACACTCCGCTCTCTGCCCCATTCCAACTCTCCGCTCGCTGCCCCATTCCAACTCTCCGCTCGCTGCCCCATTCCAACTATCCGCTCACTGCCCCATTCCAACTCTACGCTCACTGGTCCCATTCCAACTCTCCGCTCGCTGCCCCATTCCAACTCTCCGCCCCCTGCCCCATTCCAACTCTCCGCCCCCTGCCCCATTCCAACTCTCCGCTCCCATCCCAACTCTCCGCCCGCTGCCCCATTCCAACTCTCCGCTCGCTGGCCCATTCCAACTCTCCGCTCACTGCCTCTCCGCCCGCTGCCCCATTCCAACTCTACGCTCGCTGGTCCCATTCCAACTCTCCGCTCGCTGCCCCATTCCAACTCTCCGCTCGCTGCCCCATTCCAACTCTCCGCCCGCTGCCCCATTCCAACTCCCCGCTCGCTGCCCCATTCCAACTCTCCGCTCGCTGCCCCATTCCAACTCTCCGCTCGCTGCCCCATTCCAACTCTCCACTCGCTGCCCCATTCCAACTCTCCGCCCGCTGGTCCCCATTCCAACTCTCCGCTCGCTGCCCCATTCCAACTCTCCGCCCGCTGCCCCATTCCAACTCTCCGCCCGCTGGTCCCCATTCCAACTCTCCGCTCGCTGCCCCATTCCAACTCTCCGCTCGCTGGTCCCATTCCAACTCGCCGCTCCCTGCCTCATTCCAACTCTCCGCTCGCTGCCCCATTCCAACTCTCCGCCCGCTGCCCCATTCCAACTCTCCGCCCACTGGTCCCATTCCAACTCTCCGCTCGCTGCCCCATTCCAACTCTCCGCTCGCTGCCCCATTCCAACTCTACGCTCACTGGCCCCATTCCAACTCTCCGCTCACTGCCCCATTCCAACTCTACGCTCACTGCCCCATTCCAACTCTACGCTCACTGGTCCCATTCCAACTCTCCGCTCGCTGCCCCATTCCAACTCTCCGCCCGCTGCCCCATTCCAACTCTCCGCTCGCTGCCCCATTCCAACTCTCCGCCCGCTGCCCCATTCCAACTCTCCGCTCGCTGCCCCATTCCAACTCTCCGCTCGCTGCCCCATTCCAACTCACTGCCCCATTCCAACTCTCCATCGCTGCCCCATTCCAACTCTCCGCCCGCTGCCCCATTCCAACTCTCGGCCCGCTGCCCCATTCCAACTCTCCGCCCGCTGCCCCATTCCAACTCTCCGCCCGCTGCCCCATTCCAACTCTCCGCCCGCTGCCCCATTCCAACTCTCCCGCCCGCTGCCCCATTCCAACTCTCCGCCCCATTCCAACTCTCCGCCCGCTGCCCCATTCCAACTCTCCGCTCCCTGCCTCATTCCAACTCTCCGCTCGCTGCCCCATTCCAACTCTCCGCCCCATTCCAACTCTCCGCCCGCTGCCCCATTCCAACTCTCCGCCCACTGGTCCCATTCCAACTCTCCGCTCGCTGCCCCATTCCAACTCTCCGCTCGCTGCCCCATTCCAACTCTACGCTCACTGGTCCCATTCCAACTCTCCGCTCGCTGCCCCATTCCAACTCTCCGCCCGCTGCCCCATTCCAACTCTCCGCTCGCTGCCCCATTCCAACTCTCCGCCCCCTGCCCCCTTCCAACTCTCCGCCCCCTGCCCCATTCCAGCTCTCCGCCCCCTGCCCCATTCCAGCTCTCCGCTCCCTGCCTCATTCCAACTCTCCGCTCGCTGGACCCATCCCAACTCTCCGCCCGCTGGTCCCATCCCAACTCTCCGCCCGCTGCCCCATTGCAACTCTACGCTCACTGGTCCCATTCCAACTCTCCGCTCGCTGCCCCATTCCAACTCTCCGCCCGCTGCCCCATTCCAACTCTCCGCTCGCTGCCCCATTCCAACTCTCCGCCCGCTGCCCCATTCCAACTCTCCGCTCGCTGCCCCATTCCAACTCTCCGCTCCCTGCCCCATTCCAACTCTCCGCTCCCTGCCTCATTCCAACTCTCCGCTCGCTGGTCCCATCCCAACTCTCCGCCTGCTGCCCCATTCCAACTCTCCGCTCGCTGGTCCCATCCCAACTCTGCGCTCACTGCCTCTCCGCCCGCTGCCCCATTCCAACTCTACGCTCACTGGTCCCAGTCCAACTCTCCGCTCGCTGCCCCATTCCAACTCTCCGCTCGCTGCCCCATTCCAACTCTCCGCCCGCTGCCCCATTCCAACTCTCCGCTCGCTGCCCCATTCCAACTCTCCGCTCGCTGCCCCATTCCAACTCACTGCCCCATTCCAACTCTCCGACCGCTGCCCCATTCCAACTCTCCGCCCGCTGCCCCATTCCAACTCTCCGCCCGCTGCCCCATTCCAACTCTCCGCCCGCTGCCCCATTCCAACTCTCCGCCCGCTGCCCCATTCCAACTCTCCGCCCGCTGCTCCATTCCAACTCTCCGCCCGCTGCCCCATTCAAACTCTCCGCCCGCTGCCCCATTCCAACTCTCCGCCCGCTGCCCCATTCCAACTCTCCGCCCGCTATCCCCATTCCAACTCTCCGCTCGCTGCCCCATTCCAACTCTCCGCTCGCTGGTCCCATTCCAACTCTCCGCTCGCTGCCCCATTCCAACTCTCCGCTCGCTGCCCCATTCCAACTCTCCGCTCGCTGCCCCATTCCAACTCTCCGCTCGCTGCCCCATTCCAACTCTCCGCTCGCTGCCCCATTCCAACTCTCCGCCCGCTGGTCCCCATTCCAACTCTCCGCTCGCTGCCCCATTCCAACTCTCCGCTCGCTGCCCCATTCCAACTCTCCGCTCGCTGCCCCATTCCAACTCTCCGCTCGCTGCCCCATTCCAACTCTCCGCTCGCTGCCCCATTCCAACTCTCCGCTCGCTGCCCCATTCCAACTCTCCGCTCACTGGTCCCATTCCAACTCTCCGCCCGCTGCCCCATTCCAACTCTCCGCCCGCTGCCCCATTCCAACTCTCCGCCCGCTGCCCCATTCCAACTCTCCGCTCGCTGCCCCATTCCAACTCTCGGCCCGCTGCCCCATTCCAACTCTCCGCCCGCTGCCCCATTCCAACTCTCCGCTCGCTGCCCCATTCCAGCTCTCCGCTCGCTGGTCCCATTCCAACTCTCCGCTCGCTGCCCCATTCCAACTCTCCGCTCGCTGGTCCCATTCCAACTCTCCGCTCGCTGGTCCCATTCCAACTCTCCGCTCCCTGCCTCATTCCAACTCTCCGCTCGCTGCCCCATTCCAACTCTCCGCTTGCTGCCCCATTCCAACTCTCCGCCCGCTGCCCCATTCCAACTCTCCGCTCTCTGCCCCATTCCAACTCTCCGCCCGCTGCCCCATTCCAACTCTCCGCTCGCTGCCCCATTCCAACTCTCCGCTCGCTGGTCCCATTCCAACTCGCCGCTCCCTGCCTCATTCCAACTCTCCGCTCGCTGCCCCATTCCAACTCTCCGCCCCATTCCAACTCTCCGCCCGCTGCCCCATTCCAACTCTCCGCCCACTGGTCCCATTCCAACTCTCCGCTCGCTGCCCCATTCCAACTCTCCGCTCGCTGCCCCATTCCAACTCTACGCTCACTGGCCCCATTCCAACTCTCCGCTCACTGCCCCATTCCAACTCTACGCTCACTGCCCCATTGCAACTCTACGCTCACTGGTCCCATTCCAACTCTCCGCTCGCTGCCCCATTCCAACTCTCCGCCCGCTGCCCCATTCCAACTCTCCGCTCGCTGCCCCATTCCAACTCTCCGCCCGCTGCCCCATTCCAACTCTCCGCTCGCTGCCCCATTCCAACTCTCCGCTCGCTGCCCCATTCCAACTCACTGCCCCATTCCAACTCTCCATCGCTGCCCCATTCCAACTCTCCGCCCGCTGCCCCATTCCAACTCTCGGCCCGCTGCCCCATTCCAACTCTCCGCCCGCTGCCCCATTCCAACTCTCCGCCCGCTGCCCCATTCCAACTCTCCGCCCGCTGCCCCATTCCAACTCTCCCGCCCGCTGCCCCATTCCAACTCTCCGCCCGCTGCCCCATTCCAACTCTCCGCCCGCTATCCCCATTCCAACTCTCCGCTCGCTCGTCCCATTCCAACTCTCCGCTCGCTGCCCCATTCCAACTCTCCGCTCGCTGCCCATTCCAACTCTCCGCTCGCTGCCCCATTCCAACTCTCCGCTCGCTGCCCCATTCCAACTCTCCGCTCACTGGTCCCATTCCAACTCTCCGCCCGCTGCCCCATTCCAACTCTCCGCCCGCTGCCCCATTCCAACTCTCCGCCCGCTGCCCCATTCCAACTCTCCGCCCGCTGCCCCATTCCAACTCTCCGCTCGCTGGTCCCATCCCAACTCTCCGCCCGCTGCCCCATTCCAACTCTCCGCTCGCTGGCCCATTCCAACTCTCCGCTCACTGCCTCTCCGCCCGCTGCCCCATTCCAACTCTACGCTCACTGGTCCCATTCCAACTCTCCGCTCGCTGCCCCATTCCAACTCCCCGCTCGCTGCCCCATTCCAACTCTCCGCTCGCTGCCCCATTCCAACTCACTGCCCCATTCCAACTCTCCGCCCGCTGCCCCATTCCAACTCTCCGCTCGCTGCCCCATTCCAACTCTCCGCTCGCTGCCCCATTCCAACTCTCCGCCCGCTGGTCCCCATTCCAACTCTCCGCTCGCTGCCCCATTCCAACTCTCCGCCCGCTGCCCCATTCCAACTCTCGGCCCGCTGGTCCCCATTCCAACTCTCTGCTCGCTGCCCCATTCCAACTCTCCGCTCGCTGCCCCATTCCAACTCTCCGCCCGCTGCCCCATTCCAACTCTCCGCTCGCTGCCCCATTCCAACTCTCCGCTCGCTGCCCCATTCCAACTCTCCGCTCGCTGCCCCATTCCAACTCTCCGCTCGCTGCCCCATTCCAACTCTCCGCTCGCTGGTCCCATTCCAACTCTCCGCCCGCTGCCCCATTCCAACTCTCCGCCCGCTGCCCCATTCCAACTCTCCGCCCGCTGCCCCATTCCAACTCTCCGCTCGCTGCCCCATTCCAACTCTCCGCTCGCTGCCCCATTCCAACTCTCCGCTCGCTGGTCCCATTCCAACTCTCTGCTCCCTGCCTCATTCCAACTCTCCGCTCGCTGCCCCATTCCAACTCTCCGCTTGCTGCCCCATTCCAACTCTCCGCCCGCTGCCCCATTCCAACTCTCCGCTCTCTGCCCCATTCCAACTCTCCGCCCGCTGCCCCATTCCAACTCTCCGCTCGCTGCCCCATTCCAACTCTCCGCTCGCTGGTCCCATTCCAACTCGCCGCTCCCTGCCTCATTCCAACTCTCCGCTCGCTGCCCCATTCCAACTCTCCGCCCCATTCCAACTCTCCGCCCGCTGCCCCATTCCAACTCTCCGCCCACTGGTCCCATTCCAACTCTCCGCTCGCTGCCCCATTCCAACTCTCCGCTCGCTGCCCCATTCCAACTCTACGCTCACTGGCCCCATTCCAACTCTCCGCTCACTGCCCCATTCCAACTCTACGCTCACTGCCCCATTGCAACTCTACGCTCACTGGTCCCATTCCAACTCTCCGCTCGCTGCCCCATTCCAACTCTCCGCCCGCTGCCCCATTCCAACTCTCCGCTCGCTGCCCCATTCCAACTCTCCGCCCGCTGCCCCATTCCAACTCTCCGCTCGCTGCCCCATTCCAACTCTCCGCTCGCTGCCCCATTCCAACTCACTGCCCCATTCCAACTCTCCATCGCTGCCCCATTCCAACTCTCCGCCCGCTGCCCCATTCCAACTCTCGGCCCGCTGCCCCATTCCAACTCTCCGCCCGCTGCCCCATTCCAACTCTCCGCCCGCTGCCCCATTCCAACTCTCCGCCCGCTGCCCCATTCCAACTCTCCCGCCCGCTGCCCCATTCCAACTCTCCGCCCGCTGCCCCATTCCAACTCTCCGCCCGCTGCCCCATTCCAACTCTCCGCCCGCTGCCCCATTCCAACTCTCCGCTCGCTGGTCCCATTCCAACTCTCCGCCCGCTGCCCCATTCCAACTCTCCGCCCGCTGCCCCATTCCAACTCTCCGCCCGCTGCCCCATTCCAACTCTCCGCTCGCTGCCCCATTCCAACTCTCCGCTCGCTGCCCCATTCCAACTCTCCGCTCGCTGGTCCCATTCCAACTCTCTGCTCCCTGCCTCATTCCAACTCTCCGCTCGCTGCCCCATTCCAACTCTCCGCTTGCTGCCCCATTCCAACTCTCCGCCCGCTGCCCCATTCCAACTCTCCGCTCTCTGCCCCATTCCAACTCTCCGCCCGCTGCCCCATTCCAACTCTCCGCTCGCTGCCCCATTCCAACTCTCCGCTCGCTGGTCCCATTCCAACTCGCCGCTCCCTGCCTCATTCCAACTCTCCGCTCGCTGCCCCATTCCAACTCTCCGCCCCATTCCAACTCTCCGCCCGCTGCCCCATTCCAACTCTCCGCCCACTGGTCCCATTCCAACTCTCCGCTCGCTGCCCCATTCCAACTCTCCGCTCGCTGCCCCATTCCAACTCTACGCTCACTGGCCCCATTCCAACTCTCCGCTCACTGCCCCATTCCAACTCTACGCTCACTGCCCCATTGCAACTCTACGCTCACTGGTCCCATTCCAACTCTCCGCTCGCTGCCCCATTCCAACTCTCCGCCCGCTGCCCCATTCCAACTCTCCGCTCGCTGCCCCATTCCAACTCTCCGCCCGCTGCCCCATTCCAACTCTCCGCCCGCTGCCCCATTCCAACTCTCCGCCCGCTGCCCCATTCCAACTCTCCGCCCGCTGCCCCATTCCAACTCTCCGCCCGCTGCCCCATTCCAACTCTCCGCCCGCTGCCCCATTCCAACTCTCCGCCCGCTGCCCCATTCCAACTCTCCGCCCGCTATCCCCATTCCAACTCTCCGCTCGCTCGTCCCATTCCAACTCTCCGCTCGCTGCCCCATTCCAACTCTCCGCTCGCTGCCCATTCCAACTCTCCGCTCGCTGCCCCATTCCAACTCTCCGCTCGCTGCCCCATTCCAACTCTCCGCTCACTGGTCCCATTCCAACTCTCCGCCCGCTGCCCCATTCCAACTCTCCGCCCGCTGCCCCATTCCAACTCTCCGCCCGCTGCCCCATTCCAACTCTCCGCCCGCTGCCCCATTCCAACTCTCCGCTCGCTGGTCCCATCCCAACTCTCCGCCCGCTGCCCCATTCCAACTCTCCGCTCGCTGGCCCATTCCAACTCTCCGCTCACTGCCTCTCCGCCCGCTGCCCCATTCCAACTCTACGCTCACTGGTCCCATTCCAACTCTCCGCTCGCTGCCCCATTCCAACTCCCCGCTCGCTGCCCCATTCCAACTCTCCGCTCGCTGCCCCATTCCAACTCACTGCCCCATTCCAACTCTCCGCCCGCTGCCCCATTCCAACTCTCCGCTCGCTGCCCCATTCCAACTCTCCGCTCGCTGCCCCATTCCAACTCTCCGCCCGCTGGTCCCCATTCCAACTCTCCGCTCGCTGCCCCATTCCAACTCTCCGCCCGCTGCCCCATTCCAACTCTCGGCCCGCTGGTCCCCATTCCAACTCTCTGCTCGCTGCCCCATTCCAACTCTCCGCTCGCTGCCCCATTCCAACTCTCCGCCCGCTGCCCCATTCCAACTCTCCGCTCGCTGCCCCATTCCAACTCTCCGCTCGCTGCCCCATTCCAACTCTCCGCTCGCTGCCCCATTCCAACTCTCCGCTCGCTGCCCCATTCCAACTCTCCGCTCGCTGGTCCCATTCCAACTCTCCGCCCGCTGCCCCATTCCAACTCTCCGCCCGCTGCCCCATTCCAACTCTCCGCCCGCTGCCCCATTCCAACTCTCCGCTCGCTGCCCCATTCCAACTCTCCGCTCGCTGCCCCATTCCAACTCTCCGCTCGCTGGTCCCATTCCAACTCTCTGCTCCCTGCCTCATTCCAACTCTCCGCTCGCTGCCCCATTCCAACTCTCCGCTTGCTGCCCCATTCCAACTCTCCGCCCGCTGCCCCATTCCAACTCTCCGCTCTCTGCCCCATTCCAACTCTCCGCCCGCTGCCCCATTCCAACTCTCCGCTCGCTGCCCCATTCCAACTCTCCGCTCGCTGGTCCCATTCCAACTCGCCGCTCCCTGCCTCATTCCAACTCTCCGCTCGCTGCCCCATTCCAACTCTCCGCCCCATTCCAACTCTCCGCCCGCTGCCCCATTCCAACTCTCCGCCCACTGGTCCCATTCCAACTCTCCGCTCGCTGCCCCATTCCAACTCTCCGCTCGCTGCCCCATTCCAACTCTACGCTCACTGGCCCCATTCCAACTCTCCGCTCACTGCCCCATTCCAACTCTACGCTCACTGCCCCATTGCAACTCTACGCTCACTGGTCCCATTCCAACTCTCCGCTCGCTGCCCCATTCCAACTCTCCGCCCGCTGCCCCATTCCAACTCTCCGCTCGCTGCCCCATTCCAACTCTCCGCCCGCTGCCCCATTCCAACTCTCCGCTCGCTGCCCCATTCCAACTCTCCGCTCGCTGCCCCATTCCAACTCACTGCCCCATTCCAACTCTCCATCGCTGCCCCATTCCAACTCTCCGCCCGCTGCCCCATTCCAACTCTCGGCCCGCTGCCCCATTCCAACTCTCCGCCCGCTGCCCCATTCCAACTCTCCGCCCGCTGCCCCATTCCAACTCTCCGCCCGCTGCCCCATTCCAACTCTCCCGCCCGCTGCCCCATTCCAACTCTCCGCCCGCTGCCCCATTCCAACTCTCCGCCCGCTATCCCCATTCCAACTCTCCGCTCGCTCGTCCCATTCCAACTCTCCGCTCGCTGCCCCATTCCAACTCTCCGCTCGCTGCCCATTCCAACTCTCCGCTCGCTGCCCCATTCCAACTCTCCGCTCGCTGCCCCATTCCAACTCTCCGCTCACTGGTCCCATTCCAACTCTCCGCCCGCTGCCCCATTCCAACTCTCCGCCCGCTGCCCCATTCCAACTCTCCGCCCGCTGCCCCATTCCAACTCTCCGCCCGCTGCCCCATTCCAACTCTCCGCTCGCTGGTCCCATCCCAACTCTCCGCCCGCTGCCCCATTCCAACTCTCCGCTCGCTGGCCCATTCCAACTCTCCGCTCACTGCCTCTCCGCCCGCTGCCCCATTCCAACTCTACGCTCACTGGTCCCATTCCAACTCTCCGCTCGCTGCCCCATTCCAACTCTCCGCTCGCTGCCCCATTCCAACTCTCCGCCCGCTGCCCCATTCCAACTCCCCGCTCGCTGCCCCATTCCAACTCTCCGCTCGCTGCCCCATTCCAACTCACTGCCCCATTCCAACTCTCCGCCCGCTGCCCCATTCCAACTCTCCGCTCGCTGCCCCATTCCAACTCTCCGCTCGCTGCCCCATTCCAACTCTCCGCTCGCTGCCCCATTCCAACTCTCCGCTCGCTGGTCCCATTCCAACTCTCCGCCCGCTGCCCCATTCCAACTCTCCGCCCGCTGCCCCATTCCAACTCTCCGCCCGCTGCCCCATTCCAACTCTCCGCTCGCTGCCCCATTCCAACTCTCCGCTCGCTGCCCCATTCCAACTCTCCGCTCGCTGCCCCATCCCAACTCTCCGCTCGCTGGTTCCATTCCAACTCTCCGCTCCCTGCCTCATTCCAACTCTCCGCTCGCTGCCCCATTCCAACTCTCCGCTCGCTGCCCCATTCCAACTCTCCGCTCGCTGCCCCATTCCAACTCTCCGCTCGCTGCCCCATTCCAACTCTCCGACCCATTCCAACTCTCCGCTCGCTGCCCCGTTCCAACTCTCCGCTCGCTGCCCCGTTCCAACTCTCCGCCCGCTGCCCCATTCCAACTCTCTGCCCCATTCCAACTCTCCGCCCGCTGCCCCATTCCAACTCTCCGCTCGCTGCCCCATTCCAACTCTCCGCCCGCTGCCCCATTCCAACTCTCCACCCGCTGCCCCATTCCAACTCTCCGCCCCATTCCAACTCTCCGCTCGCTGCCCCATTCCAACTCTCCGTTCGCTGCCCCATTCCAACTCTCCGCTCGCTGCCCCATTCCAACTCTACGCTCACTGGTCCCATTCCAACTCTCCGCTCGCTGCCCCATTCCAACTCTCCGCTCACTGGTACCATTCCAACTCTCCGCCCGCTGCCCCATTCCAACTCTCCGCTCGCTGCCCCATTCCAACTCTCCGCGCCCTGCCCCATTCCAACTCTCCGCCCCATTCCAACTCTCCGCTCCCTGCCTCATTCCAACTCTCCGTTCGCTGGTCCCATCCCAACTCTCCGCCCGCTGCCCCATTCCAACTCTCCGCTCGCTGGTCCCATCCCAACTCTGCGCTCACTGCCTCTCCGCCCGCTGCCCCATTCCAACTCTACGCTCACTGGTCCCAGTCCAACTCTCCGCTCGCTGCCCCATTCCAACTCTCCGCTCGCTGCCCCATTCCAACTCTCCGCCCGCTGCCCCATTCCAACTCTCCGCTCGCTGCCCCATTCCAACTCTCCGCCCGCTGCCCCATTCCAACTCTCCGCCCGCTGCCCCATTCCAACTCTCCGCCCGCTGCCCCATTCCAACTCTCCGCCCGCTATCCCCATTGCAACTCTCCGCTCGCTGCCCCATTCCAACTCTCCGCTCGCTGGTCCCATTCCAACTCTCCGCTCGCTACCCCATTCCAACTCTCCGCTCGCTGCCCCATTCCAACTCTCCGCCCGCTGCCCCATTCCAACTCTCCGCCCGCTGCCCCATTCCAACTCTCCGCCCGCTGCCCCATTCCAACTCTCCGCTCGCTGCCCCATTCCAACTCTCCGCTCGCTGGTCCCATTCCAACTCTCCGCTCGCTGCCCCATTCCAACTCTCCGCTCGCTGGTCCCATTCCAACTCTCCGCTCGCTGGTCCCATTCCAACTCTCCGCTCCCTGCCTCATTCCAACTCTCCGCTCGCTGCCCCATTCCAACTCTCCGCTCGCTGCCCCATTCCAACTCTCCGCCCGCTGCCCCATTCCAACTCTCCGCTCTCTGCCCCATTCCAACTCTCCGCCCCATTCCAACTCTCCGCCCGCTGCCCCATTCCAACTCTCCGCTCGCTGCCCCATTCCAACTCTCCGCTCGCTGGTCCCATTCCAACTCTCCGCTCCCTGCCTCATTCCAACTCTCCGCTCGCTGCCCCATTCCAACTCTCCGCCCCATTCCAACTCTCCGCCCGCTGCCCCATTCCAACTCTCCGCTCACTGGTCCCATTCCAACTCTCCGCTCGCTGCCCCATTCCAACTCTCCGCTCGCTGCCCCATTCCAACTCTACGCTCACTGGTCCCATTCCAACTCTCCGCTCGCTGGTCCCATTCCAACTCTCCGCTCGCTGCCCCATTCCAACTGTCCGCTTGCTGCCCCATTCCAACTCTCCGCCCGCTGCCCCATTCCAACTCTCCGCTCTCTGCCCCATTCCAACTCTCCGCCCGCTGCCCCATTCCAACTCTCCGCTCGCTGCCCCATTCCAACTCTCCGCTCGCTGGTCCCATTCCAACTCGCCGCTCCCTGCCTCATTCCAACTCTCCGCTCGCTGCCCCATTCCAACTCTCCGCCCGCTGCCCCATTCCAACTCTCCGCCCACTGGTCCCATTCCAACTCTCCGCTCGCTGCCCCATTCCAACTCTCCGCTCGCTGCCCCATTCCAACTCTACGCTCACTGGCCCCATTCCAACTCTCCGCTCACTGCCCCATTCCAACTCTACGCTCACTGCCCCATTGCAACTCTACGCTCACTGGTCCCATTCCAACTCTCCGCTCGCTGCCCCATTCCAACTCTCCGCCCGCTGCCCCATTCCAACTCTCCGCTCGCTGCCCCATTCCAACTCTCCGCCCGCTGCCCCATTCCAACTCTCCGCTCGCTGCCCCATTCCAACTCTCCGCTCGCTGCCCCATTCCAACTCACTGCCCCATTCCAACTCTCCATCGCTGCCCCATTCCAACTCTCCGCCCGCTGCCCCATTCCAACTCTCGGCCCGCTGCCCCATTCCAACTCTCCGCCCGCTGCCCCATTCCAACTCTCCGCCCGCTGCCCCATTCCAACTCTCCGCCCGCTGCCCCATTCCAACTCTCCCGCCCGCTGCCCCATTCCAACTCTCCATCGCTGCCCCATTCCAACTCTCCGGCCGCTGCCCCATTCCAACTCTCCGCCCGCTGCCCCATTCCAACTCTCCCGCCCGCTGCCCCATTCCAACTCTCCGCCCGCTGCCCCATTCCAACTCTCCGCCCGCTATCCCCATTCCAACTCTCCGCTCGCTCGTCCCATTCCAACTCTCCGCTCGCTGCCCCATTCCAACTCTCCGCTCGCTGCCCATTCCAACTCTCCGCCCGCTGCCCCATTCCAACTCTCCGCTCGCTGCCCCATTCCAACTCTCCGCTCGCTGCCCCATTCCAACTCACTGCCCCATTCCAACTCTCCATCGCTGCCCCATTCCAACTCTCCGCCCGCTGCCCCATTCCAACTCTCGGCCCGCTGCCCCATTCCAACTCTCCGCCCGCTGCCCCATTCCAACTCTCCGCCCGCTGCCCCATTCCAACTCTCCGCCCGCTGCCCCATTCCAACTCTCCCGCCCGCTGCCCCATTCCAACTCTCCGCCCGCTGCCCCATTCCAACTCTCCGCCCGCTATCCCCATTCCAACTCTCCGCTCGCTCGTCCCATTCCAACTCTCCGCTCGCTGCCCCATTCCAACTCTCCGCTCGCTGCCCATTCCAACTCTCCGCTCGCTGCCCCATTCCAACTCTCCGCTCGCTGCCCCATTCCAACTCTCCGCTCACTGGTCCCATTCCAACTCTCCGCCCGCTGCCCCATTCCAACTCTCCGCCCGCTGCCCCATTCCAACTCTCCGCCCGCTGCCCCATTCCAACTCTCCGCCCGCTGCCCCATTCCAACTCTCCGCCCGCTGCCCCATTCCAACTCTCCGCTCGCTGGTCCCATCCCAACTCTCCGCCCGCTGCCCCATTCCAACTCTCCGCTCGCTGGCCCATTCCAACTCTCCGCTCGCTGGCCCATTCCAACTCTCCGCTCACTGCCTCTCCGCCCGCTGCCCCATTCCAACTCTACGCTCACTGGTCCCATTCCAACTCTCCGCTCGCTGCCCCATTCCAACTCTCCGCTCGCTGCCCCATTCCAACTCTCCGCCCGCTGCCCCATTCCAACTCCCCGCTCGCTGCCCCATTCCAACTCTCCGCTCGCTGCCCCATTCCAACTCACTGCCCCATTCCAACTCTCCGCCCGCTGCCCCATTCCAACTCTCCGCTCGCTGCCCCATTCCAACTCTCCGCTCGCTGCCCCATTCCAACTCTCCGCCCGCTGGTCCCCATTCCAACTCTCCGCTCGCTGCCCCATTCCAACTCTCCGCCCGCTGCCCCATTCCAACTCTCGGCCCGCTGGTCCCCATTCCAACTCTCCGCTCGCTGCCCCATTCCAACTCTCCGCTCGCTGCCCCATTCCAACTCTCCGCCCGCTGCCCCATTCCAACTCTCCGCTCGCTGCCCCATTCCAACTCTCCGCTCGCTGCCCCATTCCAACTCTCCGCTCGCTGCCCCATTCCAACTCTCCGCTCGCTGCCCCATTCCAACTCTCCGCTCGCTGGTCCCATTCCAACTCTCCGCCCGCTGCCCCATTCCAACTCTCCGCCCGCTGCCCCATTCCAACTCTCCGCTCGCTGCCCCATTCCAACTCTCCGCTCGCTGCCCCATTCCAACTCTCCGCTCGCTGCCCCATCCCAACTCTCCGCTCGCTGGTCCCATTCCAACTCTCCGCTCCCTGCCTCATTCCAACTCTCCGCTCGCTGCCCCATTCCAACTCTCCGCTCGCTGCCCCATTCCAACTCTCCGCTCGCTGCCCCATTCCAACTCTCCGCTCGCTGCCCCATTCCAACTCTCCGACCCATTCCAACTCTCCGCTCGCTGCCCCGTTCCAACTCTCCGCTCGCTGCCCCGTTCCAACTCTTCGCTCGCTGCCCCGTTCCAACTCTCCGCTCGCTGCCCCGTTCCAACTCTCCGCCCGCTGCCCCATTCCAACTCTCTGCCCCATTCCAACTCTCCGCCCGCTGCCCCATTCCAACTCTCCGCTCACTGGTCCCATTCCAACTCTCCGCTCGCTGCCCCATTCCAACTCTCCGCTCGCTGCCCCATTCCAACTCTCTGCCCGCTGCCCCATTCCAACTCTCCACCCGCTGCCCCATTCCAACTCTCCACCCGCTGCCCCATTCCAACTCTCCGCCCCATTCCAACTCTCCGCTCGCTGCCCCATTCCAACTCTCCGTTCGCTGCCCCATTCCAACTCTCCGCTCGCTGCCCCATTCCAACTCTCCGCTCACTGGTACCATTCCAACTCTCCGCTCGCTGCCCCATTCCAACTCTCCGCGCCCTGCCCCATTCCAACTCTCCGCCCCATTCCAACTCTCCGCTCCCTGCCTCATTCCAACTCTCCGTTCGCTGGTCCCATCCCAACTCTCCGCCCGCTGCCCCATTCCAACTCTCCGCTCGCTGGTCCCATCCCAACTCTGCGCTCACTGCCTCTCCGCCCGCTGCCCCATTCCAACTCTACGCTCACTGGTCCCAGTCCAACTCTCCGCTCGCTGCCCCATTCCAACTCTCCGCTCGCTGCCCCATTCCAACTCTCCGCCCGCTGCCCCATTCCAACTCTCCGCCCCATTCCAACTCACTGCCCCATTCCAACTCTCCGCCCGCTGCCCCATTCCAACTCTCCGCCCGCTGCCCATTCCAACTCTCCGCCCGCTGCCCCATTCCAACTCTCCGCCCGCTGCCCCATTCCAACTCTCCGCCCGCTGCCCCATTCCAACTCTCCGCCCGCTGCCCCATTCCAACTCTCCGCCCGCTGCCCCATTCCAACTCTCCGCCCGCTGCCCCATTCCAACTCTCCGCCCGCTATCCCCATTCCAACTCTCCGCTCGCTGCCCCATTCCAACTCTCCGCTCGCTGGTCCCATTCCAACTCTCCGCTCGCTACCCCATTCCAACTCTCCGCTCGCTGCCCCATTCCAACTCTCCGCCCGCTGCCCCATTCCAACTCTCCGCCCGCTGCCCCATTCCAACTCTCCGCCCGCTGCCCCATTTCAACTCTCCGCTCGCTGCCCCATTCCAACTCTCCGCTCGCTGGTCCCATTCCAACTCTCCGCTCGCTGCCCCATTCCAACTCTCCGCTCGCTGGTCCCATTCCAACTCTCCGCTCGCTGCCCCATTCCAACTCTCCGCTCGCTGCCCCATTCCAACTCTCCGCTCGCTGGTCCCATTCCAACTCTCCGCTCCCTGCCTCATTCCAACTCTCCGCTCGCTGCCCCATTCCAACTCTCCGCTCGCTGCCCCATTCCAACTCTCCGCCCGCTGCCCCATTCCAACTCTCCGCTCTCTGCCCCATTCCAACTCTCCGCCCCATTCCAACTCTCCGCCCGCTGCCCCATTCCAACTCTCCGCTCGCTGCCCCATTCCAACTCTCCGCTCGCTGGTCCCATTCCAACTCTCCGCTCCCTGCCTCATTCCAACTCTCCGCCCCATTCCAACTCTCCGCCCGCTGCCCCATTCCAACTCTCCGCTCACTGGTCCCATTCCAACTCTCCGCTCGCTGCCCCATTCCAACTCTCCGCTCGCTGCCCCATTCCAACTCTACGCTCACTGGCCCCATTCCAACTCTCCGCTCACTGCCCCATTCCAACTCTACGCTCACTGGTCCCATTCCAACTCTCCGCCCCCTGCCCCATTCCAACTCTCCGCTCCCTGCCTCATTCCAACTCTCCGCTCGCTGGTCCCATCCCAACTCTCCGCCCGCTGGTCCCATCCCAACTCTACCCTCACTGGTCCCATTCCAACTCTCCGCCCGCTGCCCCATTCCAACTCTCCGCTCGCTGCCCCATTCCAACTCTCCGCCCGCTGCCCCATTCCAACTCTCCGCTCGCTGCCCCATTCCAACTCTCCGCCCCATTCCAACTCACTGCCCCATTCCAACTCTCCATCGCTGCCCCATTCCAACTCTCCGCCCGCTGCCCCATTCCAACTCTCGGCCCGCTGCCCCATTCCAACTCTCCGCCCGCTGCCCCATTCCAACTCTCCGCCCGCTGCCCCATTCCAACTCTCCGCCCGCTGCCCCATTCCAACTCTCCGCCCGCTGCCCCTTTCCAACTCTCCGCCCGCTGCCCCATTCCAACTCTCCGCCCGCTGCCCCATTCCAACTCTCCGCCCGCTGCCCCATTCCAACTCTCCGCCCGCTGCCCCATTCCAACTCTCCGCTCGCTGGTCCCATTCCAACTCTCCGCACCCTGCCTCATTCCAACTCTCCGCTCGCTGCCCCATTCCAACTCTCCGCTCGCTGGTCCCATTCCAACTCTCCGCACCCTGCCTCATTCCAACTCTCCGCTCGCTGCCCCATTCCAACTCTCCGCTCGCTGCCCCATTCCAACTCTCCGCTCGCTGCCCCATTCCAACTCTCCGCTCGCTGCCCCATTCCAACTCTCCGCTCTCTGCCCCATTCCAACTTTCCGCCCCATTCCAACTCTCCGCTCGCTGCCCCGTTCCAACTCTCCGCTCGCTGCCCCGTTCCAACTCTCCGCTCGCTGCCCCATTCCAAATCTCCGCCCGCTGCCCCATTCCAACTCTCCGCTCTCTGCCCCATTCGAACTCTCCGCTCGCTGCCCCATTCCAACTCTCCGCCCGCCGCCCCATTCCAACTCTCCGCCCGCCGCCCCATACCAACTCTCCGCCCGCCGCCCCATTCCAACTCTCCGCCCGCCGCCCCATTCCAACTCTCCGCCCGCCGCCCCATTCCAACTCTCCGCCCGCCGCCCCATTCCAACTCTCCGCTCCCTGCCCCATTCCAACTCTCCGCCCGCTGCCCCATTCCAACTCTCCGCCCGCTGCCCCATTCCAACTCTCCGCCCGCTGCCCCATTCCAACTCTCCCGCCCGCTGACCCATTCCAACTCTCCGCCCGCTGCCCCATTCCAACTCTCCGCCCGCTGCCCCATTCCAACTCTCCGCCCGCTGCCCCATTCCAACTCTCCGCCCGCTGCCCCATTCCGACTCTCCGCTCGCTTGCCCCATTCCGACTCTCCGCCCCATTCCAACTCTCCGCCCCATTCCAACTCTCCGCTCGCTGCCGCATTCCAACTCTCCGCTCTCTGCCCCATTCCAACTCTCCGCTCGCTGCCCCATTCCAACTCTCCGCTCGCTGCCCCATTCCAACTCTCCGCTCGCTGCCCCATTCCAACTCTCCGCTCGCTGCCCCATTCCAACTCGCCGCTCGCTGCCCCATTCCAACTCTCCGCTCGCTGCCCCATTCCAACTCGCCGCCCCATTCCAACTCGCCGTCCCATTCCAACTCTCCGCCCGCCGCCCCATTCCAACTCTCCGCCCGCCGCCCCATTCCAACTCTCCGCCCGCCGCCCCATTCCAACTCTCCGCCCCATTCCAACTCTCCGCTCGCTGCCCCATTCCAACTCTCCGCTCGCTGCCCCTTTCCAACTCTCCCGCTCGCTGGTCCCATTCCAACTCTGCACTCGCCGCCCATTCCAACTCGCTGCTCCATTCCAACTCTCCGCCCGCCGCCCCATTCCAACTCTCCGCCCGCCGCCCCATTCCAACTCTACGCCCGCCGCCCCATTCCAACTCTACGCCCGCCGCCCCATTCCAACTCTCCGCTCCCTGCCCCATTCCAACTCTCCGCCCGCTGCCCCATTCCAACTCTCCGCCCGCTGCCCCCATTCCAACTCTCCGCCCGCTGCCCCATTCCAACTCTCCGCCCGCTGCCCCATTCCAACTCTCCGCTCTCTGCCCCATTCCAACACTCCGCTCGCTGGCCCCATTCCAACTCTCCGCTCGTTGCCCCATTCCAACTCTCCGCTCGCTGCCCCATTCCAACTCTCCGCTCGCTGCCCCATTCCAACTCTCCGCTCGCTGCCCCATTCCAACTCTCCGCTCGCTGGTCCCATTCCAACTCTCCGCCCGCTGCCCCATTCCAACTCTCGGCTCTCTGCCCCATTCCAACTCTCCGCTCGCTTGCACCATTCCAACTCTCCGCCCCATTCCAACTCTCCGCTCGCTGCCCCCATTCCAACTCTCCGCTCTCTGCCCCATTCCAACTCTCCGCCCGCTGCCCCATTCCAACTCTCCGCCCGCTGCCCCATTCAACTCTCCCGCCCGCTGCCCCATTCCAACTCTCCGCCCGCTGCCCCATTCCAACTCTCCGCCCGCTGCCCCCATTACAACTCTCCGCCCGCTGCCCCCATTACAACTCTCCGCCCGCTGCCCCATTCCAACTCTCCGCCCGCTGCCCCATTCCAACTCTCCCGCCCCGCTGCCCCATTCCAACTCTCCGCCCGCTGCCCCATTCCAACTCTCCGCCCGCTGCCCCATTCCAACTCTCCGCCCGCTGCCCCATTCCAACTCTCCGCCCGCTGCCCAATTCCAACTCTCCGCCCGCTGCCCCATTCCAACTCTCCGCCCGCTGCCCCATTCCAACTCTCCGCCCGCTGCCCCATTCCAACTCTCCGCCCGCTGCCCCCATTCCAACTCTCCGCCCGCTGCCCCATTCCAACTCTCCGCCCGCTGCCCCATTCCAACTCTCCGCCCGCTGCCCCAATCCAACTCTCCGCCCGCTGTCCCATTCCAACTCTCCGCTCCCTGGTCCCATTCCAACTCTCCGCCCGCTGCCCCATTCCAACTCTCCGCCCGCTGCCCCATTCCAACTCTCCGCCCGCTGCCCCATTCCAACTCTCCGCCCGCTGCCCCAATTCCAACTCTCCGCCCCGCTGCCCCATTCCAACTCTCCGCCCGCTGCCCCATTCCAACTCTCCGCCCCATTCCAACTCTCCACCCCATTCCAACTCTCCGCCCGCTGCCCCATTCCAACTCTCCGCCCGCTGCCCCATTCCAACTCTCCGCCCGCTGCCCCATTCCAACTCTCCGCTCCATGCCCCATTCCAACTCTCCGCCCGCTGCCCCATTCCAACTCTCCGCCCGCTGCCCCATTCCAACTCTCCGCCCGCTGCCCCATTCCAACTCGCCGCCCGCTGCCCCATTCCAACTCTCCGCCCGCTGCCCCATTCCAACTCTCCGCCCGCTGCCCCATTCCAACTCTCCGCCCGCTGCCCCATTCCAACTCTCCGCTCGCTGCCCCATTCCAACTCGACGCCCGCTGCCCCATTCCAACTCTCCGTTCTCTGCCCCATTCCAACTCTCCGCCCCAATCCAACTCTCCTCTCGCTGCCCCATTCCAACTCTTCGCTCGCTGCCACATTCCAACTCTCCGCCCGCTGCCCCATTCCAACTCTCCGCCCGCTGCCCCATTCCAACTCTCCGCCCGCTGCCCCATTCCAACTCTCCGCCCGCTGCCCCATTCCAACTCTCCGCCCGCTGCCCCATTCCAACTCTCCGCCCACTGCCCCATTCCAACTCTCCGCCCACTGCCCCATTCCAACTCTCCGCCCGCTGCCCCATTCCAACTCTCCGCCCGCTGCCCCATTCCAACTCTCCGCCCGCTGCCCCATTCCAACTCTCCGCCCGCTGCCCCATTCCAACTCTCCGTTCTCTGCCCCATTCCAACTCTCCGCTCGCTGCCCCATTCCAACTCTCCGCTCGCTGCCACATTCCAACTCTCCGTTCGCTGCCCCATTCCAACTCTCCGCTCGCTGCCCCATTCCAACTCTCCGCCCGCTGCCCCATTCCAACTCTCCGCCCGCTGCCCCATTCCAACTCTCCACCCGCTGCCCCATTCCAACTCTCCGCCCGCTGCCCCATTCCAACTCTCCGCCCGCTGCCCCATTCCAACTCTCCGCCCGCTGCCCCATTCCAACTCTCCGCCCGCTGCCCCATTCCAACTCTCCGCCCGCTGCCCCATTCCAACTCTCCGTTCTCTGCCCCATTCCAACTCTCCGCCCCATTCCAACTCTCCGCTCGCTGCCCCATTCCAACTCTCCGCTCGCTGCCACATTCCAACTCTCCGTTCGCTGCCCCATTCCAACTCTCCGCTCGCTGCCCCATTCCAACTCTCCGCCCGCTGCCCCATTCCAACTCTCCGTTCTCTGCCCCATTCCAACTCTCCGCCCCATTCCAACTCTCCGCTCGCTGCCCCATTCCAACTCTCCGCTCGCTGCCACATTCCAACTCTCCGCCCGCTGCCCCATTCCAACTCTCCGCCCGCTGCCCCATTCCAACTCTCCGCCCGCTGCCCCATTCCAACTCTCCGCCCGCTGCCCCATTCCAACTCTCCGCCCGCTGCCCCATTCCAACTCTCCGCCCGCTGCCCCAATCCAACTCTCCGCTCGCTGGTCCCATTCCAACTCTCCGCTCGCTGCCTCATTCCAACTCTCCGCTCACTGCCCCATTCCAACTCTCCGCTCGCTGGTCCCATTCCAACTCTCCGCTCGCTGCCCCATTCCAACTTTCCGCTCGCTGCCCCATCCCAACTCTCCGCTCGCTGGTCCCATTCTAACTCTCCGCTCCCTGCCTCATTCCAACTCTCCGCTCGCTGCCCCATTCCAACTCTCCGCTCGCTGCCCCATTCCAACTCTCCGCTCTCTGCCCCATTCCAACTCTCCGCCCCATTCCAACTCTCCGCTCGCTGCCCCGTTCCAACTCTCCGCTCGCTGCCCCGTTCCAACTCTCCGCTCGCTGCCCCGTTCCAACTCTGCGCCCGCTGCCCCGTTCCAACTCTCCACCCGCTGCCCCATTCCAACTCTCCGCCCCATTCCAACTCTCCGCCTGCTGCCCCATTCCAACTCTCCGCTCACTGGTCCCATTCCAACTCTCCGCCCGCTGCCCCATTCCAACTCTCCGCCCGCTGCCCCATTCCAACTCTCCGCCCGCTGCCCCATTCCAACTCTCCGCCCGCTGCCCCATTCCAACTCTCCGCCCGCTGCCCCATTCCAACTCTCCGCCCGCTGCCCCATTCCAACTCTCCGCCCGCTGCCCCATTCCAACTCTCCGCCCGCTGCCCCATTCCAACTCTCCGCCCGCTGCCCCATTCCAACTCTCCGCTCGCTGCCCCATTCCAACTCTCCGCTCGCTGCCCCATTCCAACTCTCCGCTCGCTGCCCCATTCCAACTCTCCGCCCGCTGCCCCATTCCAACTCTCCGCCCGCTGCCCCATTCCAACTCTCCGCCCGCTGCCCCATTCCAACTCTCCGCCCGCTGCCCCATTCCAACTCTCCGCTCGCTGCCCCATTCCAACTCTCCGCTCGCTGGTCCCATTCCAACTCTCCGCTCGCTGGTCCCATTCCAACTCTCCGCTCGCTGCCCCATTCCAACTCTCCGCTCGCTGCCCCATCCCAACTCTCCGCTCGCTGGTCCCATTCCAACTCTCCGCTCCCTGCCTCATTCCAACTCTCCGCTCGCTGCCCCATTCCAACTCTCCGCTCGCTGCCCCATTCCAACACTCCGCCCCATTCCAACTCTCCGCTCGCTGCCCCGTTCCAACTCTCCGCTCGCTGCCCCGTTCCAACTCTCCGCTCGCTGCCCCGTTCCAACTCTCCGCTCGCTGCCCCATTCCAACTCTCCGCCCGCTGCCCCATTCCAACTCTCCACCCGCTGCCTCATTCCAACTCTCCGCCGCATTCCAACTCTCCGCTCGCTGCCCCATTCCAACTCTCCGCTCGCTGCCCCATTCCAACTCTACGCTCACTGGTCCCATTCAAACTCTCCGCTCGCTGCCCCATTCCAACTCTCCGCTCGCTGGTCCCATTCCAACTCTCCGCTCGCTGCCCCATTCCAACTCTCCGCTCGCTGCCCCATTCCAACTCTCCGCTCGCTGGTCCCATCCCAACTCTCCGCTCACTGCCTCTCCGCCCGCTGCCCTATTCAAACTCTACGCTCACTGGTCCCATTCCAACTCTCCGCTCGCTGCCCCATTCCAACTCTCCGCTCTCTGCCCCATTCCAACTCTCCGCCCGCTGCCCCATTCCAACTCTCCGCTCGCTGCCCCATTCCAACTCTCCGCTCGCTGCCCCATTCCAACTCTACGCTCACTGGTCCCATTCCAACGCTCCGCTCGCTGCCCCATTACAACTCTCCGCTCACTGCCCCATTCCAACTCTACGCTCACTGGTCCCATTCCAACTCTACGCTCACTGGTCCCATTCCAACTCTCCGCTCGCTGCCCCATTCCAACTCTCCGCCCGCTGCCCCATTCCAACTCTCCTCTCGCTGCCCCATTCCAACTCTCCGCCCCCTGCCCCATTCCAACTCTCCGCCCCCTGCCCCATTCCAACTCTCCGCCCGCTGCCCCATTCGAACTCTCCGCTCCCTGCCTCATTCGAACTCTCCGCTCCCTGCCTCATTCCAACTCTCCGCTCGCTGGTCCCATCCCAACTCTCCGCCCGCTGCCCCATTCCAACTCTCCGCTCGCTGGTCCCATCCCAACTCTCCGCTCGCTGGTCCCATTCCAACTCTCCGCTCGCTGCCCCATTCCAACTCTCCGCCCGCTGCCCCATTCCAACTCTCCGCCCGCTGCCCCATTCCAACTCTCCGCCCGCTGCCCCATTCCAACTCACCGCCCGCTGCCCCATTCCAACTCTCCGCCCGCTGCCCCATTCCAACTCTCCGCCCGCTGCCCCATTCCAACTCTCCGCCCGCTGCCCCATTCCAACTCTCCGCCCGCTGCCCCATTCCAACTCTCCGCCCGCTGCCCCATTCCAACTCTCCGCCCGCTGCCCCATTCCAACTCTCCGCCCGCTGCCCCATTCCAACTCTCCGCCCGCTGCCCCATTCCAACTCTCCGCCCGCTGCCCCATTCATTTCTCCGCCCGCTGCCCCATTCCAACTCTCCGCCCGCTGCCCCATTCCAACTCTCCGCCCGCTGCCCCATTCCAACTCTCCGCCCGCTGCCCCATTCCAACTCTCCGCCCGCTGCCCCATTCCAACTCTCCGCCCGCTGCCCCATTCCAACTCTCCGCCCGCTGCCCCATTCCAACTCTCCGCCCGCTGCCCCATTCCAACTCTCCGCCCGCTGCCCCATTCCAACTCTCCGCCCG
Source organism: Somniosus microcephalus (assembly GCF_052327205.1). NCBI lineage: Eukaryota > Metazoa > Chordata > Chondrichthyes > Squaliformes > Somniosidae > Somniosus > Somniosus microcephalus. Next base: position 186,601,768 of record NC_140991.1, read on the forward strand.
CTGCCCCATTCCAACTCTCCGCCCGCTGCCCCATTCCAACTCTCCGCCCGCTGCCCCATTCCAACTCTCCGCCCGCTGCCCCATTCCAACTCTTCGCCCGCTGCCCCATTCCAACTCTTCGCCCGCTGCCCCATTCCAACTCTCCCGCCCGCTGCCCCATTCCAACTCTCCGCCCGCTTCCCCATTCCAACTCTCCGCCCGCTGCCCCATTCCAACTCTCCGCCCGCTGCCCCATTCCAACTCTCCGCCCGCTGCCCCATTCCAACTCTCCGCCCGCTGCCCCATTCCAACTCTCCGCCCGCTGCCCCATTCCAACTCTCCGCCCGCTGCCCCATTCCAACTCTCCGCCCGCTGCCCCATTCCAACTCTCCGCTCGCTGCCCCATTCCAACTCTCCGCTCGCTGGTCCCATTCCAACTCTCCGCTCGCTGCCCCATTCCAACTCTCCGCTCGCTCCCCCATTCCAACTCTCCGCTCGCTGCCCCATTCCAACTCTCCGCTCGCTGCCCCATTCCAACTCTCCGCTCGCTGCCCCATTCCAACTCTCCGCCCGCTGGTCCCCATTCCAACTCTCCGCCCGCTGCCCCATTCCAACTCTCCGCCCGCTGCCCCATTCCAACTCTCCGCCCGCTGCCCCATTCCAACTCTCCGCCCGCTGGTCCCATTCCAACTCTCCGCTCGCTGCCCCATTCCAACTCTCCGCTCGCTGCCCCATTCCAACTCTCCGCTCGCTGCCCCATTCCAACTCTCCGCTCGCTGCCCCATTCCAACTCTCCGCTCGCTGCCCCATTCCAACTCTCCGCTCGCTGCCCCATTCCAACTCTCCGCTCGCTGCCCCATTCCAACTCTCCGCTCGCTGCCCCATTCCAACTCTCCGCTCGCTGCCCCATTCCAACTCTCCGCCCGCTGGTCCCCATTCCAACTCTCCGCCCCATTCCAACTCTCCGCTCGCTGCCCCCTTCCAACTCTCCGCCCGCTGCCCCATTCCAACTCTCCGCTCGCTGGTCCCATTCCAACTCTGCGCCCGCTGCCCCATTCCAACTCTGCGCCCGCTGCCCCATTCCAACTCTCCGCCCGCTGCCCCATTCCAACTCTCCGCTCGCTGGTCCCATTCCAACTCTCCGCTCCCTGCCCCATTCCAACTCTCCGCTCGCTGCCCCATTCCAACTCTCCGCTCGCTGGTCCCATTCCAACTCTCCGCTCGCTGCCCCATTCCAACTCTCCGCTCGCTGCCCCATTCCAACTCTCCGCCCCATTCCAACTCTACGCTCGCTGCCCCGTTCCAACTCTCCGCTCTCTGCCCCTTTCCAACTCTCCGCCCCATTCCAACTCTCCGCTCGCTGCCCCGTTCCAACTCTCCGCCCGCTGCCCCATTCCAACTCTCCACTCTCTGCCCCATGCCAACTCTCCGCCCCATTCCAACTCTCCGCCCGCTGCCCCATTCCAACTCTCCGCTCACTGGTCCCATTCCAACTCTCCGCTCGCTGCCCCATTCCAACTCTCCGCTCGCTGCCCCATTCCAACTCTCCGCCCGCTGCCCCATTCCAACTCTCCGCCCCATTCCAACTCTCCGCTCGCTGCCCCATTCCAACTCTCCGCTCGCTGCCCCATTGCAACTCTCCGCTCGCTGCCCCATTGCAACTCTCCGCTCGCTGCCCCATTCCAACTCTCCGCTCGCTGCCCCATTCCAACTCTCCGCTCGCTGCCCCATTCCAACTCTCCGCCCGCTGGTCCCCATTCCAACTCTCCGCTCGCTGCCCCATTCCAACTCACCGCTCGCTGCCCCATTCCAACTCTCCGCTCGCTGCCCCATTCCAACTCTCCGCCCGCTCCCCCATTCCAACTCTCCGATCGCTGCCCCATTCCAACTCTCCGCTCGCTGCCCCATTCCAACTCTCCGCTCGCTGGTCCCATTCCAACTCTCCGCCCGCTGCCCCATTCCAACTCTCCGCCCGCTGCCCCATTCCAACTCTCCGCCCGCTGCCCCATTCCAACTCTCCGCCCGCTGCCCCATTCCAACTCTCCGCCCGCTGCCCCATTCCAACTCTCCGCTCGCTGCCCCATTCCAACTCTCCGCTCGCTGGTCCCATTCCAACTCTCCGCTCGCTGGTCCCATTCCAACTCTCCGCTCGCTGCCCCATTCCAACTCTCCGCTCGCTGGTCCCATTCCAACTCTCCGCTCCCTGCCTCATTCCAACTCTCCGCTCGCTGCCCCATTCCAACTTTCCGCCCCATTCCAACTCTCCGCTCGCTGCCCCGTTCCAACTCTCCGCCCGCTGCCCCATTCCAACTCTCCGCCCCATTCCAACTCTCCGCCCGCTGCCCCATTCCAACTCTCCGCTCGCTGGTCCCATTCCAACTCTCCGCTCGCTGCCCCATTCCAACTCTCCGCTCGCTGCCCCATTCCAACTCTCCGCCCCATTCCAACTCTCCGCTCGCTGCCCCATTCCAACTCTCCGCCCGCTGCCCCATTCCAACTCTACGCTCACTGGTCCCATTCCAACTCTCCGCCCGCTGCCCCATTCCAACTCTACGCTCACTGGCCCCATTCCAACTCTCCGCTCACTGCCCCATTCCAACTCTACGCTCACTGGTCCCATTCCAACTCTCCGCCCGCTGCCCCATTCCAACTCTCCGCCCGCTGCCCCATTCCAACTCTCCGCTCGCTGCCCCATTCCAACTCTCCGCCCCTGCCCCATTCCAACTCTTCGCCCGCTGCCCCATTCCAACTCTTCGCCCGCTGCCCCATTCCAACTCTCCCGCCCGCTGCCCCATTCCAACTCTCCGCCCGCTTCCCCATTCCAACTCTCCGCCCGCTGCCCCATTCCAACTCTCCGCCCGCTGCCCCATTCCAACTCTCCGCCCGCTGCCCCATTCCAACTCTCCGCCCGCTGCCCCATTCCAACTCTCCGCCCGCTGCCCCATTCCAACTCTCCGCCCGCTGCCCCATTCCAACTCTCCGCCCGCTGCCCCATTCCAACTCTCCGCCCGCTGCCCCATTCCAACTCTCCGCTCGCTGGTCCCATTCCAACTCTCCGCTCGCTGCCCCATTCCAACTCTCCGCTCGCTCCCCCATTCCAACTCTCCGCCCCATTCCAACTCTCCGCTCGCTGCCCCATTCCAACTCTCCGCTCGCTGCCCCATTCCAACTCTCCGCTCGCTGCCCCATTCCAACTCTCCGCCCCATTCCAACTCTACGCTCGCTGCCCCGTTCCAACTCTCCGCTCTCTGCCCCATTCCAACTCTCCGCCCCATTCCAACTCTCCGCTCGCTGCCCCGTTCCAACTCTCCGCCCGCTGCCCCATTCCAACTCTCCGCTCTCTGCCCCATGCCAACTCTCCGCCCCATTCCAACTCTCCGCCCGCTGCCCCATTCCAACTCTCCGCTCACTGGTCCCATTCCAACTCTCCGCTCGCTGCCCCATTCCAACTCTCCGCTCGCTGCCCCATTCCAACTCTCCGCTCGCTGCCCCATTCCAACTCTCCGCCCGCTGGTCCCCATTCCAACTCTCCGCTCGCTGCCCCATTCCAACTCTCCGCTCGCTGCCCCATTCCAACTCTCCGCTCGCTGCCCCATTCCAACTCTCCGCTCGCTGCCCCATTCCAACTCTCCGCTCGCTGCCCCATTCCAACTCTCCGCTCGCTGCCCCATTCCAACTCTCCGCTCACTGGTCCCATTCCAACTCTCCACCCGCTGCCCCATTCCAACTCTCCGCCCGCTGCCCCATTCCAACTCTCCGCCCGCTGCCCCATTCCAACTCTCCGCTCGCTGCCCCATTCCAACTCTCGGCCCGCTGCCCCATTCCAACTCTCCGCCCGCTGCCCCATTCCAACTCTCCGCCCGCTGCCCCATTCCAACTCTCCGCTCGCTGGTCCCATTCCAACTCTCCGCTCGCTGCCCCATTCCAACTCTCCGCTCGCTGGTCCCATTCCAACTCTCCGCTCGCTGGTCCCATTCCAACTCTCCGCTCCCTGCCTCATTCCAACTCTCCGCTCGCTGCCCCATTCCAACTCTCCGCTTGCTGCCCCATTCCAACTCTCCGCCCGCTGCCCCATTCCAACTCTCCGCTCTCTGCCCCATTCCAACTCTCCGCCCCATTCCAACTCTCCGCCCGCTGCCCCATTCCAACTCTCCGCTCGCTGCCCCATTCCAACTCTCCGCTCGCTGGTCCCATTCCAACTCGCCGCTCCCTGCCTCATTCCAACTCTCCGCTCGCTGCCCCATTCCAACTCTCCGCCCCATTCCAACTCTCCGCCCGCTGCCCCATTCCAACTCTCCGCCCACTGGTCCCATTCCAACTCTCCGCTCGCTGCCCCATTCCAACTCTCCGCTCGCTGCCCCATTCCAACTCTCCGCTCGCTGCCCCATTCCAACTCTCCGCTCACTGGCCCCATTCCAACTCTCCGCTCACTGCCCCATTCCAACTCTACGCTCACTGCCCCATTCCAACTCTACGCTCACTGGTCCCATTCCAACTCTCCGCTCGCTGCCCCATTCCAACTCTCCGCCCGCTGCCCCATTCCAACTCTCCGCTCGCTGCCCCATTCCAACTCTCCGCCCCCTGCCCCATTCCAACTCTCCGCCCCCTGCCCCATTCCAACTCTCCGCTCCCTGCCTCATTCCAACTCTCCGCTCACTGGTCCCATCCCAACTCTCCGCCCGCTGGTCCCATCCCAACTCTCCGCCCGCTGCCCCATTGCAACTCTACGCTCACTGGTCCCATTCCAACTCTCCGCTCGCTGCCCCATTCCAACTCTCCGCCCGCTGCCCCATTCCAACTCTCCGCTCGCTGCCCCATTCCAACTCTCCGCCCGCTGCCCCATTCCAACTCTCCGCTCGCTGCCCCATTCCAACTCTCCGCTCCCTGCCTCATTCCAACTCTCCGCTCGCTGGTCCCATCCCAACTCTCCGCCCGCTGCCCCATTCCAACTCTCCGCTCGCTGGTCCCATCCCAACTCTGCGCTCACTGCCTCTCCGCCCGCTGCCCCATTCCAACTCTACGCTCACTGGTCCCAGTCCAACTCTCCGCTCGCTGCCCCATTCCAACTCTCCGCTCGCTGCCCCATTCCAACTCTCCGCCCGCTGCCCCATTCCAACTCTCCGCTCGCTGCCCCATTCCAACTCTCCGCTCGCTGCCCCATTCCAACTCACTGCCCCATTCCAACTCTCCGCCCGCTGCCCCATTCCAACTCTCCGCCCGCTGCCCCATTCCAACTCTCCGCCCGCTGCCCCATTCCAACTCTCCGCCCGCTGCCCCATTCCAACTCTCCGCCCGCTGCCCCATTCCAACTCTCCGCCCGCTGCTCCATTCCAACTCTCCGCCCGCTGCCCCATTCCAACTCTCCGCCCGCTGCCCCATTCCAACTCTCCGCCCGCTGCCCCATTCCAACTCTCCGCCCGCTATCCCCATTCCAACTCTCCGCTCGCTGCCCCATTCCAACTCTCCGCTCGCTGGTCCCATTCCAACTCTCCGCTCGCTGCCCCATTCCAACTCTCCGCTCGCTGCCCCATTCCAACTCTCCGCTCGCTGCCCCATTCCAACTCTCCGCTCGCTGCCCCATTCCAACTCTCCGCTCGCTGCCCCATTCCAACTCTCCGCCCGCTGGTCCCCATTCCAACTCTCCGCTCGCTGCCCCATTCCAACTCTCCGCTCGCTGCCCCATTCCAACTCTCCGCTCGCTGCCCCATTCCAACTCTCCGCTCGCTGCCCCATTCCAACTCTCCGCTCGCTGCCCCATTCCAACTCTCCGCTCGCTGCCCCATTCCAACTCTCCGCTCACTGGTCCCATTCCAACTCTCCACCCGCTGCCCCATTCCAACTCTCCGCCCGCTGCCCCATTCCAACTCTCCGCCCGCTGCCCCATTCCAACTCTCCGCTCGCTGCCCCATTCCAACTCTCGGCCCGCTGCCCCATTCCAACTCTCCGCCCGCTGCCCCATTCCAACTCTCCGCCCGCTGCCCCATTCCAACTCTCCGCTCGCTGCCCAATTCCAACTCTCCGCTCGCTGGTCCCATTCCAACTCTCCGCTCGCTGCCCCATTCCAACTCTCCGCTCGCTGGTCCCATTCCAACTCTCCGCTCGCTGGTCCCATTCCAACTCTCCGCTCCCTGCCTCATTCCAACTCTCCGCTCGCTGCCCCATTCCAACTCTCCGCTTGCTGCCCCATTCCAACTCTCCGCCCGCTGCCCCATTCCAACTCTCCGCTCTCTGCCCCATTCCAACTCTCCGCCCCATTCCAACTCTCCGCCCGCTGCCCCATTCCAACTCTCCGCTCGCTGCCCCATTCCAACTCTCCGCTCGCTGGTCCCATTCCAACTCGCCGCTCCCTGCCTCATTCCAACTCTCCGCACGCTGCCCCATTCCAACTCTCCGCCCCATTCCAACTCTCCGCCCGCTGCCCCATTCCAACTCTCCGCCCACTGGTCCCATTCCAACTCTCCGCTCGCTGCCCCATTCCAACTCTCCGCTCGCTGCCCCATTCCAACTCTACGCTCACTGGCCCCATTCCAACTCTCCGCTCACTGCCCCATTCCAACTCTACGCTCACTGCCCCATTCCAACTCTACGCTCACTGGTCCCATTCCAACTCTCCGCCCGCTGCCCCATTCCAACTCTCTGCTCGCTGCCCCATTCCAACTCTCCGCCCCCTGCCCCATTCCAACTCTCCGCCCCCTGCCCCATTCCAACTCTCCGCTCCCTGCCTCATTCCAACTCTCCGCTCGCTGATCCCATCCCAACTCTCCGCCCGCTGGTCCCATCCCAACTCTCCGCCCGCTGCCCCATTGCAACTCTACGCTCACTGGTCCCATTCCAACTCTCCGCTCGCTGCCCCATTCCAACTCTCCGCCGCTGCCCCATTCCAACTCTCCGCTCGCTGCCCCATTCCAACTCTCCGCCCGCTGCCCCATTCCAACTCTCCGCTCGCTGCCCCATTCCAACTCTCCACTCGCTGCCCCATTCCAACTCACTGCCCCATTCCAACTCTCCATCGCTGCCCCATTCCAACTCTCCGCCCGCTGCCCCATTCCAACTCTCGGCCCGCTGCCCCATTCCAACTCTCCGCCCGCTGCCCCATTCCAACTCTCCGCCCGCTGCCCCATTCCAACTCTCCGCCCGCTGCCCCATTCCAACTCTCCGCCCGCTGCCCCATTCCAACTCTCCGCTCGCTGCCCCATTCCAACTCTCCCGCCCGCTGCCCCATTCCAACTCTCCGCCCGCTGCCCCATTCCAACTCTCCGCCCGCTATCCCCATTCCAACTCTCCGCTCGCTCGTCCCATTCCAACTCTCCGCTCGCTGCCCCTTTCCAACTCTCCGCTCGCTGCCCATTCCAACTCTCCGCTCGCTGCCCCATTCCAACTCTCCGCTCGCTGCCCCATTCCAACTCTCCGCTCACTGGTCCCATTCCAACTCTCCGCCCGCTGCCCCATTCCAACTCTCCGCCCGCTGCCCCATTCCAACTCTCCGCCCGCTGCCCCATTCCAACTCTCCGCCCGCTGCCCCATTCCAACTCTCCGCTCGCTGGTCCCATCCCAACTCTCCGCCCGCTGCCCCATTCCAACTCTCCGCTCGCTGGCCCATTCCAACTCTCCGCTCACTGCCTCTCCGCCCGCTGCCCCATTCCAACTCTACGCTCACTGGTCCCATTCCAACTCTCCGCTCGCTGCCCCATTCCAACTCTCCGCTCGCTGCCCCATTCCAACTCTCCGCCCGCTGCCCCATTCCAACTCCCCGCTCGCTGCCCCATTCCAACTCTCCGCCCCATTCCAACTCACTGCCCCATTCCAACTCTCCGCCCGCTGCCCCATTCCAACTCTCCGCTCGCTGCCCCATTCCAACTCTCCGCTCGCTGCCCCATTCCAACTCTCCGCCCGCTGGTCCCCATTCCAACTCTCCGCTCGCTGCCCCATTCCAACTCTCCGCCCGCTGCCCCATTCCAACTCTCGGCCCGCTGGTCCCCATTCCAACTCTCCGCTCGCTGCCCCATTCCAACTCTCCGCCCGCTGCCCCATTCCAACTCTCCGCTCGCTGCCCCATTCCAACTCTCCGCTCGCTGCCCTATTCCAACTCTCCGCTCGCTGCCCCATTCCAACTCTCCGCTCGCTGCCCCATTCCAACTCTCCGCTCGCTGGTCCCATTCCAACTCTCCGCCCGCTGCCCCATTCCAACTCTCCGCCCGCTGCCCCATTCCAACTCTCCGCTCGCTGCCCCATTCCAACTCTCCGCTCGCTGCCCCATTCCAACTCTCCGCTCGCTGGCCCATCCCAACTCTCCGCTCGCTGGTCCCATTCCAACTCTCCGCTCCCTGCCTCATTCCAACTCTCCGCTCGCTGCCCCATTCCAACTCTCCGCTCGCTGCCCCATTCCAACTCTCCGCTCGCTGCCCCATTCCAACTCTCCGACCCATTCCAACTCTCCGCTCGCTGCCCCGTTCCAACTCTCCGCTCGCTGCCCCGTTCCAACTCTCCGCTCGCTGCCCCGTTCCAACTCTCCGCTCGCTGCCCCGTTCCAACTCTCCGCCCGCTGCCCCATTCCAACTCTCTGCCCCATTCCAACTCTCCGCCCGCTGCCCCATTCCAACTCTCCGCTCACTGGTCCCATTCCAACTCTCCGCTCGCTGCCCCATTCCAACTCTCCGCTCGCTGCCCCATTCCAACTCTCCGCCCGCTGCCCCATTCCAACTCTCCACCCGCTGCCCCATTCCAACTCTCCGCTCGCTGCCCCATTCCAACTCTCCGTTCGCTGCCCCATTCCAACTCTCCGCTCGCTGCCCCATTCCAACTCTACGCTCACTGGTCCCATTCCAACTCTCCGCCCCATTCCAACTCTCCGCCCGCTGCCCCATTCCAACTCTCCGCTCGCTGCCCCATTCCAACTCTCCGCTCGCTGGTCCCATTCCAACTCGCCGCTCCCTGCCTCATTCCAACTCTCCGCTCGCTGCCCCATTCCAACTCTCCGCCCCATTCCAACTCTCCGCCCGCTGCCCCATTCCAACTCTCCGCCCACTGGTCCCATTCCAACTCTCCGCTCGCTGCCCCATTCCAACTCTCCGCTCGCTGCCCCATTCCAACTCTACGCTCACTGGCCCCATTCCAACTCTCCGCTCACTGCCCCATTCCAACTCTACGCTCACTGCCCCATTCCAACTCTACGCTCACTGGTCCCATTCCAACTCTCCGCTCGCTGCCCCATTCCAACTCTCCGCCCGCTGCCCCATTCCAACTCTCCGCTCGCTGCCCCATTCCAACTCTCCGCCCCCTGCCCCATTCCAACTCTCCGCCCCCTGCCCCATTCCAACTCTCCGCTCCCTGCCTCATTCCAACTCTCCGCTCGCTGGTCCCATCCCAACTCTCCGCCCGCTGGTCCCATCCCAACTCTCCGCCCGCTGCCCCATTGCAACTCTACGCTCACTGGTCCCATTCCAACTCTCCGCTCGCTGCCCCATTCCAACACTCCGCCCGCTGCCCCATTCCAACTCTCCGCTCGCTGCCCCATTCCAACTCTCCGCCCGCTGCCCCATTCCAACTCTCCGCTCGCTGCCCCATTCCAACTCTCCGCTCCCTGCCTCATTCCAACTCTCCGCTCGCTGGTCCCATCCCAACTCTCCGCCCGCTGCCCCATTCCAACTCTCCGCTCGCTGCCCCATTCCAACTCACTGCCCCATTCCAACTCTCCGCCCGCTGCCCCATTCCAACTCTCCGCCCGCTGCCCCATTCCAACTCTCCGCCCGCTGCCCCATTCCAACTCTCCGCCCGCTGCCCCATTCCAACTCTCCGCCCGCTGCCCCATTCCAACTCTCCGCCCGCTGCCCCATTCCAACTCTCCGCCCGCTGCCCCATTCCAACTCTCCGCCCGCTGCCCCATTCCAACTCTCCGCTCGCTGCCCCATTCCAACTCTCCGCTCGCTGGTCCCATTCCAACTCTCCGCTCGCTGCCCCATTCCAACTCTCCGCTCGCTGCCCCATTCCAACTCTCCGCTCGCTGCCCCATTCCAACTCTCCGCTCGCTGCCCCATTCCAACTCTCCGCTCGCTGCCCCATTCCAACTCTCCGCCCGCTGGTCCCCATTCCAACTCTCCGCTCGCTGCCCCATTCCAACTCTCCGCTCGCTGCCCCATTCCAACTCTCCGCTCGCTGCCCCATTCCAACTCTCCGCTCGCTGCCCCATTCCAACTCTCCGCCCGCTGCCCCATTCCAACTCTCCGCTCTCTGCCCCATTCCAACTCTCCGCCCCATTCCAACTCTCCGCCCGCTGCCCCATTCCAACTCTCCGCTCGCTGCCCCATTCCAACTCTCCGCTCTCTGCCCCATTCCAACTCTCCGCCCCATTCCAACTCTCCGCTCGCTGCCCCATTCCAACTCTCCGCCCGCTGCCCCATTCCAACTCTCCGCTCTCTGCCCCATTCCAACTCTCCGCCCCATTCCAACTCTCCGCCCGCTGCCCCATTCCAACTCTCCGCTCGCTGCCCCATTCCAACTCTCCGCTCGCCGCTCCCTGCCTCATTCCAACTCTCCGCTCGCTGCCCCATTCCAACTCTCCGCCCCATTCCAACTCTCCGCCCGCTGCCCCATTCCAACTCTCCGCCCACTGGTCCCATTCCAACTCTCCGCTCGCTGCCCCATTCCAACTCTCCGCTCGCTGCCCCATTCCAACTCTACGCTCACTGGCCCCATTCCAACTCTACGCTCACTGCCCCATTCCAACTCTACGCTCACTGCCCCATTCCAACTCTACGCTCACTGGTCCCATTCCAACTCTCCGCTCGCTGCCCCATTCCAACTCTCCGCCCGCTGCCCCATTCCAACTCTCTGCTCGCTGCCCCATTCCAACTCTCCGCCCCCTGCCCCATTCCAACTCTCCGCCCCCTGCCCCATTCCAACTCTCCGCTCCCTGCCTCATTCCAACTCTCCGCTCGCTGGTCCCATCCCAACTCTCCGCCCGCTGGTCCCATCCCAACTCTCCGCCCGCTGCCCCATTGCAACTCTACGCTCACTGGTCCCATTCCAACTCTCCGCTCGCTGCCCCATTCCAACTCTCCGCCCGCTGCCCCATTCCAACTCTCCGCTCGCTGCCCCATTCCAACTCTCCGCCCGCTGCCCCATTCCAACTCTCCGCTCGCTGCCCCATTCCAACTCTCCGCTCGCTGCCCCATTCCAACTCACTGCCCCATTCCAACTCTCCATCGCTGCCCCATTCCAACTCTCCGCCCGCTGCCCCATTCCAACTCTCGGCCCGCTGCCCCATTCCAACTCTCCGCCCGCTGCCCCATTCCAACTCTCCGCCCGCTGCCCCATTCCAACTCTCCGCCCGCTGCCCCATTCCAACTCTCCGCCCGCTGCCCCATTCCAACTCTCCGCCCGCTGCCCCATTCCAACTCTCCGCCCGCTGCCCCATTCCAACTCTCCGCCCGCTATCCCCATTCCAACTCTCCGCTCGCTCGTCCCATTCCAACTCTCCGCTCGCTGCCCCATTCCAACTCTCCGCTCGCTGCCCATTCCAACTCTCCGCTCGCTGCCCCATTCCAACTCTCCGCTCGCTGCCCCATTCCAACTCTCCGCTCACTGGTCCCATTCCAACTCTCCGCCCGCTGCCCCATTCCAACTCTCCGCCCGCTGCCCCATTCCAACTCTCCGCCCGCTGCCCCATTCCAACTCTCCGCCCGCTGCCCCATTCCAACTCTCCGCTCGCTGGTCCCATCCCAACTCTCCGCCCGCTGCCCCATTCCAACTCTCCGCTCGCTGGCCCATTCCAACTCTCCGCTCACTGCCTCTCCGCCCGCTGCCCCATTCCAACTCTACGCTCACTGGTCCCATTCCAACTCTCCGCTCGCTGCCCCATTCCAACTCTCCGCTCGCTGCCCCATTCCAACTCTCCGCCCGCTGCCCCATTCCAACTCCCCGCTCGCTGCCCCATTCCAACTCTCCGCTCGCTGCCCCATTCCAACTCACTGCCCCATTCCAACTCTCCGCCCGCTGCCCCATTCCAACTCTCCGCTCGCTGCCCCATTCCAACTCTCCGCTCGCTGCCCCATTCCAACTCTCCGCCCGCTGGTCCCCATTCCAACTCTCCGCTCGCTGCCCCATTCCAACTCTCCGCCCGCTGCCCCATTCCAACTCTCGGCCCGCTGGTCCCCATTCCAACTCTCCGCTCGCTGCCCCATTCCAACTCTCCGCTCGCTGCCCCATTCCAACTCTCCGCCCGCTGCCCCATTCCAACTCTCCGCTCGCTGCCCCATTCCAACTCTCCGCTCGCTGCCCCATTCCAACTCTCCGCTCGCTGCCCCATTCCAACTCTCCGCTCGCTGGTCCCATTCCAACTCTCCGCCCGCTGCCCCATTCCAACTCTCCGCCCGCTGCCCCATTCCAACTCTCCGCTCGCTGCCCCATTCCAACTCTCCGCTCGCTGCCCCATCCCAACTCTCCGCTCGCTGGTCCCATTCCAACTCTCCGCTCGCTGCCCCATTCCAACTCTCCGCTCGCTGCCCCATTCCAACTCTCCGCTCGCTGCCCCGTTCCAACTCTCCGCTCGCTGCCCCGTTCCAACTCTCCGCTCGCTGCCCCGTTCCAACTCTCCGCTCGCTGCCCCATTCCAACTCTCCGCTCGCTGCCCCGTTCCAACTCTCCGCTCGCTGCCCCGTTCCAACTCTCCGCCCGCTGCCCCATTCCAACTCTCTGCCCCATTCCAACTCTCCGCCCGCTGCCCCATTCCAACTCTCCGCTCACTGGTCCCATTCCAACTCTCCGCTCGCTGCCCCATTCCAACTCTCCGCTCGCTGCCCCATTCCAACTCTCCGCTCGCTGCCCCGTTCCAACTCTCCGCCCGCTGCCCCATTCCAACTCTCTGCCCCATTCCAACTCTCCGCCCGCTGCCCCATTCCAACTCTCCGCTCACTGGTCCCATTCCAACTCTCCGCTCGCTGCCCCATTCCAACTCTCCGCTCGCTGCCCCATTCCAACTCTCCGCCCGCTGCCCCATTCCAACTCTCCACCCGCTGCCCCATTCCAACTCTCCGCCCCATTCCAACTCTCCGCTCGCTGCCCCATTCCAACTCTCCGTTCGCTGCCCCATTCCAACTCTCCGCTCGCTGCCCCATTCCAACTCTACGCTCACTGGTCCCATTCCAACTCTCCGCTCGCTGCCCCATTCCAACTCTCCGCTCACTGGTACCATTCCAACTCTCCGCCCGCTGCCCCATTCCAACTCTCCGCTCGCTGCCCCATTCCAACTCTCCGCGCCCTGCCCCATTCCAACTCTCCGCTCGCTGCCCCATTCCAACTCTCCGCTCCCTGCCTCATTCCAACTCTCCGTTCGCTGGTCCCATCCCAACTCTCCGCCCGCTGCCCCATTCCAACTCTCCGCCCGCTGGTCCCATCCCAACTCTGCGCTCACTGCCTCTCCGCCCGCTGCCCCATTCCAACTCTACGCTCACTGGTCCCAGTCCAACTCTCCGCTCGCTGCCCCATTCCAACTCTCCGCTCGCTGCCCCATTCCAACTCTCCGCCCGCTGCCCCATTCCACCTCTCCGCTCGCTGCCCCATTCCAACTCTCCGCTCGCTGCCCCATTCCAACTCACTGCCCCATTCCAACTCTCCGCCCGCTGCCCCATTCCAACTCTCCGCCCGCTGCCCCATTCCAACTCTCCGCCCGCTGCCCCATTCCAACTCTCCGCCCGCTGCCCCATTCCAACTCTCCGCCCGCTGCCCCATTCCAACTCTCCGCCCGCTGCCCCATTCCAACTCTCCGCCCGCTGCCCCATTCCAACTCTCCGCCCGCTGCCCCATTCCAACTCTCCGCCCGCTGCCCCATTCCAACTCTCCGCCCGCTGCCCCATTCCAACTCTCCGCCCGCTATCCCCATTCCAACTCTCCGCTCGCTGCCCCATTCCAACTCTCCGCTCGCTGGTCCCATTCCAACTCTCCGCTCGCTACCCCATTCCAACTCTCCGCTCGCTGCCCCATTCCAACTCTCCGCCCGCTGCCCCATTCCAACTCTCCGCCCGCTGCCCCATTCCAACTCTCCGCCCGCTGCCCCATTCCAACTCTCCGCTCGCTGGTCCCATTCCAACTCTCCGCTCGCTGCCCCATTCCAACTCTCCGCTCGCTGGTCCCATTCCAACTCTCCGCTCGCTGCCCCATTCCAACTCTCCGCTCGCTGGTCCCATTCCAACTCTCCGCTCCCTGCCTCATTCCAACTCTCCGCTCGCTGCCCCATTCCAACTCTCCGCGCGCTGCCCCATTCCAACTCTCCGCCCGCTGCCCCATTCCAACTCTCCGCTCTCTGCCCCATTCCAACTCTCCGCCCCATTCCAACTCTCCGCCCGCTGCCCCATTCCAACTCTCCGCTCGCTGCCCCATTCCAACTCTCCGCTCGCTGCCCCATTCCAACTCTCCGCTCGCTGGCCCCATTCCAACTCTACGCTCACTGGCCCCATTCCAACTCTCCGCTCACTGCCCCATTCCAACTCTACGCTCACTGGTCCCATTCCAACTCTCCGCTCGCTGCCCCATTCCAACTCTCCGCCCGCTGCCCCATTCCAACTCTCCGCTCGCTGCCCCATTCCAACTCTCCGCCCCCTGCCCCATTCCAACTCTCCGCCCCCTGCCCCATTCCAACTCTCCGCTCCCTGCCTCATTCCAACTCTCCGCTCGCTGGTCCCATCCCAACTCTCCGCCCGCTGGTCCCATCCCAACTCTCCGCCCGCTGCCCCATTGCAACTCTACCCTCACTGGTCCCATTCCAACTCTCCGCCCCATTCCAACTCTCCGCCCGCTGCCCCATTCCAACTCTCCGCTAGCTGCCCCATTCCAACTCTCCGCCCGCTGCCCCATTCCAACTCTCCGCTCGCTGCCCCATTCCAACTCTCCGCTCACTGCCCCATTCCAACTCACTGCCCCATTCCAACTCTCCATCGCTGCCCCATTCCAACTCTCCGCCCGCTGCCCCATTCCAACTCTCGGCCCGCTGCCCCATTCCAACTCTCCGCCCGCTGCCCCATTCCAACTCTCCGCCCGCTGCCCCATTCCAACTCTCCGCCCGCTGCCCCATTCCAACTCTCCGCCCGCTGCCCCATTCCAACTCTCCGCCCGCTGCCCCATTCCAACTCTCCGCTCGCTGCCCCATTCCAACTCTCCCGCCCGCTGCCCCATTCCAACTCTCCGCCCGCTGCCCCATTCCAACTCTCCGCTCGCTGCCCCATTCCAACTCTCCCGCCCGCTGCCCCATTCCAACTCTCCGCCCGCTATCCCCATTCCAACTCTCCGCTCGCTCGTCCCATTCCAACTCTCCGCTCGCTGCCCCATTCCAACTCTCCGCTCGCTGCCCATTCCAACTCTCCGCTCGCTGCCCCATTCCAACTCTCCGCCCGCTGGTCCCATTCCAACTCTACGCTCGCTGCCCCATTCCAACTCTCCGCTCGCTGCCCCATTCCAACTCTCCGCTCGCTGCCCCATTCCAACTCTCCGCTCACTGGTCCCATTCCAACTCTCCGCCCGCTGCCCCATTCCAACTCTCCGCCCGCTGCCCCATTCCAACTCTCCGCCCGCTGCCCCATTCCAACTCTCCGCCCGCTGCCCCATTCCAACTCTCCACCCGCTGCCCCATTCCAACTCTCCGCCCGCTGCCCCATTCCAACTCTCCGCCCGCTGCCCCATTCCAACTCTCCGCCCGCTGCCCCATTCCAACTCTCCGCCCGCTGCCCCATTCCAACTCTCCGCCCGCTGCCCCATTCCAACTCTCCGCCCGCTGCCCCATTCCAACTCTCCGCCCGCTGCCCCATTCCAACTCTCCGCCCGCTGCCCCATTCCAACTCTCCGCCCGCTGCCCCATTCCAACTCTCCGCCCGCTGCCCCATTCCAACTCTCCGCCCGCTGCCCCATTCCAACTCTCCGCCCGCTGCCCCATTCCAACTCTCCGCCCGCTGCCCCATTCCAACTCTCCGCTCGCTGGTCCCATTCCAACTCTCCGCACCCTGCCTCATTCCAACTCTCCGCTCGCTGCCCCATTCCAACTCTCCGCTCGCTGGTCCCATTCCAACTCTCCGCACCCTGCCTCATTCCAACTCTCCGCTCGCTGCCCCATTCCAACTCTCCGCTCGCTGCCCCATTCCAACTCTCCGCTCGCTGCCCCATTCCAACTCTCCGCTCTCTGCCCCATTCCAACTCTCCGCTCTCTGCCCCATTCCAACTCTCCGCCCCATTCCAACTCTCCGCTCGCTGCCCCGTTCCAACTCTCCGCTCGCTGCCCCGTTCCAACTCTCGGCTCGCTGCCCCATTCCAACTCTCCGCCCGCTGCCCCATTCCAACTCTCCGCTCTCTGCCCCATTCGAACTCTCCGCTCGCTGCCCCATTCCAACTCTCCGCCCCATTCCAACTCTCCGCTCGCTGCCCCATTCCAACTCTACTCTCACTGGTCCCATTCCAACTCTCCGCTCGCTGCCCCATTCCAACTCTCCGCTCACTGCCCCATTCCAACTCTACGCTCACTGGTCCCATTCCAACTCTCCGCTCGCTGCCCCATTCCAACTCTCCGCCCCCTGCCCCATTCCAACTCTCCGCTCGCTGCCCCATTCCAACTCTCCGCTCGCTGGTCCCATCCCAACTCTCCGCCCGCTGCCCCATTCCAACTCTCCGCTCGCTGCCCCATTCCAACTCTCCGCTCACTGCCTCTCCGCCCGCTGCCCCATTCCAACTCACTGCCCCATTCCAACTCTCCGCTCGCTGCCCCATTCCAACTCTCCGCCCCATTCCAACTCTCCGCTCGCTGCCCCATTCCAACTCTCCGCTCGCTGCCCCATTCCAACTCTCCGCCCGCTGGTCCCCATTCCAACTCTCCGCTCGCTGCCCCATTCCAACTCTCCGCTCGCTGCCCCATTCCAACTCTCCGCCCGCTGGTCCCCATTCCAACTCTCCGCTCGCTGCCCCATTCCAACTCTCCGCTCGCTGCCCCATTCCAACTCTCCGCCCGCTGGTCCCCATTCCAACTCTCCGCCCGCTGCCCCATTCCAACTCTCCGCTCGCTGCCCCATTCCAACTCTCCGCTCGCTGCCCCATTCCAACTCTCCGCTCGCTGGTCCCATTCCAACTCTCCGCCCGCTGCCCCATTCCAACTCTCCGCCCGCTGCCCCATTCCAACTCTCCGCCCGCTGCCCCATTCCAACTCTCCGCCCGCTGCCCCATTCCAACTCTCCGCTCGCTGCCCCATTCCAACTCTCCGCTCGCTGCCCCATTCCAACTCTCCGCTCGCTGGTCCCATTCCAACTCTCCGCTCCCTGCCTCATTCCAACTCTCCGCTCGCTGCCCCATTCCAACTCTCCGCTCGCTGCCCCATTCCAACTCTCCGCTCACTGCCCCATTCCAACTCTCCGACCCATTCCAACTCTCCGCTCGCTGCCCCGTTCCAACTCTCCGCTCGCTGCCCCGTTCCAACTCTCCGCTCGCTGCCCCGTTCCAACTCTCCGCCCGCTGCCCCATTCCAACTCTCCGCCCCATTCCAACTCTCTGCCCCATTCCAACTCTCCGCCCGCTGCCCCATTCGAACTCTCCGCTCACTGGTCCCATTCCAACTCTCCGCTCGCTGCCCCATTCCAACTCTCCGCTCGCTGCCCCATTCCAACTCTCCGCCCGCTGCCCCATTCCAACTCTCCACCAGCTGCCCCATTCCAACTCTCCGCCCCATTCCAACTCTCCGCTCGCCGCCCCATTCCAACTCTCCGTTCGCTGCCCCATTCCAACTCTCCGCTCGCTGCCCCATTCCAACTCTCCGCCCCATTCCAACTCTCCGCTCACTGGTCCCATTCCAACTCTCCGCTCGCTGCCCCATTCCAACTCTCCGCCCGCTGCCCCATTCCAACTCTCCGCTCGCTGCCCCATTCCAACTCTCCGCGCCCTGCCCCATTCCAACTCTCCGCTCGCTGCCCCATTCCAACTCTCCGCTCCCTGCCTCATTCCAACTCTCCGCTCGCTGGTCCCATCCCAACTCTCCGCCCGCTGCCCCATTCCAACTCTCCGCTCGCTGGTCCCATCCCAACTCTGCGCTCACTGCCTCTCCGCCCGCTGCCCCATTCCAACTCTACGCTCACTGGTCCCAGTCCAACTCTCCGCTCGCTGCCCCATTCCAACTCTCCGCCCGCTGCCCCATTCCAACTCTCCGCTCGCTGCCCCATTCCAACTCTCCGCCCGCTGCCCCATTCCAACTCTCCGCTCGCTGCCCCATTCCAACTCACTGCCCCATTCCAACTCTCCGCCCGCTGCCCCATTCCAACTCTCCGCCCGCTGCCCCATTCCAACTCTCCGCCCGCTGCCCCATTCCAACTCTCCGCCCGCTGCCCCATTCCAACTCTCCGCCCGCTGCCCCATTCCAACTCTCCGCCCGCTGCCCCATTCCAACTCTCCGCCCGCTGCCCCATTCCAACTCTCCGCCCGCTGCCCCATTCCAACTCTCCGCCCGCTGCCCCATTCCAACTCTCCGCCCGCTGCCCCATTCCAACTCTCCGCCCGCTATCCCCATTCCAACTCTCCGCTCGCTGCCCCATTCCAACTCTCCGCTCGCTGGTCCCATTCCAACTCTCCGCTCGCTGCCCCATTCCAACTCTCCGCTCGCTGCCCCATTCCAACTCTCCGCTCGCTGCCCCATTCCAACTCTCCGCTCGCTGCCCCATTCCAACTCTCCGCTCGCTGCCCCATTCCAACTCTCCGCCCGCTGGTCCCCATTCCAACTCTCCGCCCCATTCCAACTCTCCGCTCGCTGCCCCATTCCAACTCTCCGCCCGCTGCCCCATTCCAACTCTCCGCTCGCTGCCCCATTCCAACTCTCCGCTCGCTGCCCCATTCCAACTCTCCGCTCGCTGCCCCATTCCAACTCTCCGCTCGCTGGTCCCATTCCAACTCTCCGCCCGCTGCCCCATTCCAACTCTCCGCCCGCTGCCCCATTCCAACTCTCCGCTCGCTGCCCCATTCCAACTCTCCGCTCGCTGCCCCATCCCAACTCTCCGCTCGCTGGTCCCATTCCAACTCTCCGCTCCCTGCCTCATTCCAACTCTCCGCTCGCTGCCCCATTCCAACTCTCCGCTCGCTGCCCCATTCCAACTCTCCGCTCGCTGCCCCGTTCCAACTCTCCGCTCGCTGCCCCGTTCCAACTCTCCGCTCGCTGCCCCGTTCCAACTCTCCGCTCGCTGCCCCGTTCCAACTCTCCGCTCGCTGCCCCGTTCCAACTCTCCGCTCGCTGCCCCGTTCCAACTCTCCGCCCGCTGCCCCGTTCCAACTCTCTGCCCCATTCCAACTCTCCACCCGCTGCCCCATTCCAACTCTCCGCTCACTGGTCCCATTCCAACTCTCCGCTCACTGGTCCCATTCCAACTCTCCGCTCGCTGCCCCATTCCAACTCTCCGCTCGCTGCCCCATTCCAACTCTCCGCCCGCTGCCCCATTCCAACTCTCCACCCGCTGCCCCATTCCAACTCTCCGCCCCATTCCAACTCTCCGCTCGCTGCCCCATTCCAACTCTCCGTTCGCTGCCCCATTCCAACTCTCCGCTCGCTGCCCCATTCCAACTCTACGCTCACTGGTCCCATTCCAACTCTCCGCTCGCTGCCCCATTCCAACTCTCCGCTCATTGGTACCATTCCAACTGTCCGCCCGCTGCCCCATTCCAACTCTCCGCTCGCTGCCCCATTCCAACTCTCCGCGCCCTGCCCCATTCCAACTCTCCGCTCGCTGCCCCATTCCAACTCTCCGCTCCCTGCCTCATTCCAACTCTCCGTTCGCTGGTCCCATCCCAACTCTCCGCCCGCTGCCCCATTCCAACTCTCCGCTCGCTGGTCCCATCCCAACTCTGCGCTCACTGCCTCTCCGCCCGCTGCCCCATTCCAACTCTACGCTCACTGGTCCCAGTCCAACTCTCCGCTCGCTGCCCCATTCCAACTCTCCGCTCGCTGCCCCATTCCAACTCTCCGCCCGCTGCCCCATTCCACCTCTCCGCTCGCTGCCCCATTCCAACTCTCCGCCCGCTGCCCCATTCCAACTCTCCGCTCGCTGCCCCATTCCAACTCTCCGCTCGCTGCCCCATCCCAACTCTCCGCTCGCTGGTCCCATTCCAACTCTCCGCTCCCTGCCTCATTCCAACTCTCCGCTCGCTGCCCCATTCCAACTCTCCGCTCGCTGCCCCATTCCAACTCTCCGCTCGCTGCCCCGTTCCAACTCTCCGCTCGCTGCCCCGTTCCAACTCTCCGCTCGCTGCCCCGTTCCAACTCTCCGCTCGCTGCCCCATTCCAACTCTCCGCTCGCTGCCCCGTTCCAACTCTCCGCTCGCTGCCCCGTTCCAACTCTCCGCCCGCTGCCCCGTTCCAACTCTCTGCCCCATTCCAACTCTCCGCCCGCTGCCCCATTCCAACTCTCCGCTCACTGGTCCCATTCCAACTCTCCGCTCGCTGCCCCATTCCAACTCTCCGCTCGCTGCCCCATTCCAACTCTCCGCCCGCTGCCCCATTCCAACTCTCCACCCGCTGCCCCATTCCAACTCTCCGCCCCATTCCAACTCTCCGCTCGCTGCCCCATTCCAACTCTCCGTTCGCTGCCCCATTCCAACTCTCCGCTCGCTGCCCCATTCCAACTCTACGCTCACTGGTCCCATTCCAACTCTCCGCTCGCTGCCCCATTCCAACTCTCCGCTCACTGGTACCATTCCAACTCTCCGCCCGCTGCCCCATTCCAACTCTCCGCTCGCTGCCCCATTCCAACTCTCCGCGCCCTGCCCCATTCCAACTCTCCGCTCGCTGCCCCATTCCAACTCTCCGCTCCCTGCCTCATTCCAACTCTCCGTTCGCTGGTCCCATCCCAACTCTCCGCCCGCTGCCCCATTCCAACTCTCCGCTCGCTGGTCCCATCCCAACTCTGCGCTCACTGCCTCTCCGCCCGCTGCCCCATTCCAACTCTACGCTCACTGGTCCCAGTCCAACTCTCCGCTCGCTGCCCCATTCCAACTCTCCGCTCGCTGCCCCATTCCAACTCTCCGCCCGCTGCCCCATTCCACCTCTCCGCTCGCTGCCCCATTCCAACTCTCCGCTCGCTGCCCCATTCCAACTCACCGCCCGCTGCCCCATTCCAACTCTCCGCCCGCTGCCCCATTCCAACTCTCCGCCCGCTGCCCCATTCCAACTCTCCGCCCGCTGCCCCATTCCAACTCTCCGCCCGCTGCCCCATTCCAACTCTCCGCCCGCTGCACCATTCCAACTCTCCGCCCGCTGCCCCATTCCAACTCTCCGCCCGCTGCCCCATTCCAACTCTCCGCCCGCTGCCCCATTCCAACTCTCCGCCCGCTGCCCCATTCCAACTCTCCGCCCGCTATCCCCATTCCAACTCTCCGCTCGCTGCCCCATTCCAACTCTCCGCTCGCTGGTCCCATTCCAACTCTCCGCTCGCTACCCCATTCCAACTCTCCGCTCGCTGCCCCATTCCAACTCTCCGCCCTCTGCCCCATTCCAACTCTCCGCCCGCTGCCCCATTCCAACTCTCCGCCCGCTGCCCCATTCCAACTCTCCGCTCGCTGGTCCCATTCCAACTCTCCGCTCGCTGCCCCATTCCAACTCTCCGCTCGCTGGTCCCATTCCAACTCTCCGCTCGCTGCCCCATTCCAACTCTCCGCTCGCTGGTCCCATTCCAACTCTCCGCTCCCTGCCTCATTCCAACTCTCCGCTCGCTGCCCCATTCCAACTCTCCGCTCGCTGCCCCATTCCAACTCTCCGCCCGCTGCCCCATTCCAACTCTCCGCTCTCCGCCCCATTCCAACTCTCCGCCCGCTGCCCCATTCCAACTCTCCGCTCGCTGCCCCATTCCAACTCTCCGCTCGCTGCCCCATTCCAACTCTCCGCTCGCTGGTCCCATTCCAACTCTCCGCTCCCTGCCTCATTCCAACTCTCCGCTCGCTGCCCCATTCCAACTCTCCGCCCCATTCCAACTCTCCGCCCGCTGCCCCATTCCAACTCTCCGCTCACTGGTCCCATTCCAACTCTCCGCTCGCTGCCCCATTCCAACTCTCCGCTCGCTGCCCCATTCCAACTCTACGCTCACTGGCCCCATTCCAACTCTCCGCTCACTGCCCCATTCCAACTCTACGCTCACTGGTCCCATTCCAACTCTCCGCTCGCTGCCCCATTCCAACTCTCCGCCCGCTGCCCCATTCCAACTCTCCGCTCGCTGCCCCATTCCAACTCTCCGCCCCCTGCCCCATTCCAACTCTCCGCCCCCTGCCCCATTCCAACTCTCCGCTCCCTGCCTCATTCCAACTCTCCGCTCGCTGGTCCCATCCCAACTCTCCGCCCGCTGGTCCCATCCCAACTCTCCGCCCGCTGCCCCATTGCAACTCTACCCTCACTGGTCCCATTCCAACTCTCCGCTCGCTGCCCCATTCCAACTCTCCGCCCGCTGCCCCATTCCAACTCTCCGCTAGCTGCCCCATTCCAACTCTCCGCCCGCTGCCCCATTCCAACTCTCCGCTCGCTGCCCCATTCCAACTCTCCGCTCGCTGCCCCATTCCAACTCTCCGCTCGCTGCCCCATTCCAACTCACTGCCCCATTCCAACTCTCCATCGCTGCCCCATTCCAACTCTCCGCCCGCTGCCCCATTCCAACTCTCGGCCCGCTGCCCCATTCCAACTCTCCGCCCGCTGCCCCATTCCAACTCTCCGCCCGCTGCCCCATTCCAACTCTCCGCCCGCTGCCCCATTCCAACTCTCCGCCCGCTGCCCCATTCCAACTCTCCGCTCGCTGCCCCATTCCAACTCTCCCGCCCGCTGCCCCATTCCAACTCTCCGCCCGCTGCCCCATTCCAACTCTCCGCTCGCTGCCCCATTCCAACTCTCCCGCCCGCTGCCCCATTCCAACTCTCCGCCCGCTATCCCCATTCCAACTCTCCGCTCGCTCGTCCCATTCCAACTCTCCGCTCGCTGCCCCATTCCAACTCTCCGCTCGCTGCCCATTCCAACTCTCCGCTCGCTGCCCCATTCCAACTCTCCGCCCGCTGGTCCCATTCCAACTCTACGCTCGCTGCCCCATTCCAACTCTCCGCTCGCTGCCCCATTCCAACTCTCCGCTCGCTGCCCCATTCCAACTCTCCGCTCACTGGTCCCATTCCAACTCTCCGCCCGCTGCCCCATTCCAACTCTCCGCCCGCTGCCCCATTCCAACTCTCCGCCCGCTGCCCCATTCCAACTCTCCGCCCGCTGCCCCATTCCAACTCTCCGCCCGCTGCCCCATTCCAACTCTCCGCCCGCTGCCCCATTCCAACTCTCCGCCCGCTGCCCCATTCCAACTCTCCGCCCGCTGCCCCATTCCAACTCTCCGCCCGCTGCCCCATTCCAACTCTCCGCCCGCTGCCCCATTCCAACTCTCCGCCCGCTGCCCCATTCCAACTCTCCGCCCGCTGCCCCATTCCAACTCTCCGCCCGCTGCCCCATTCCAACTCTCCGCCCGCTGCCCCATTCCAACTCTCCGCCCGCTGCCCCATTCCAACTCTCCGCCCGCTGCCCCATTCCAACTCTCCGCCCGCTGCCCCATTCCAACTCTCCGCTCGCTGGTCCCATTCCAACTCTCCGCACCCTGCCTCATTCCAACTCTCCGCTCGCTGCCCCATTCCAACTCTCCGCTCGCTGGTCCCATTCCAACTCTCCGCACCCTGCCTCATTCCAACTCTCCGCTCGCTGCCCCATTCCAACTCTCCGCTCGCTGCCCCATTCCAACTCTCCGCTCGCTGCCCCATTCCAACTCTCCGCTCTCTGCCCCATTCCAACTCTCCGCTCTCTGCCCCATTCCAACTCTCCGCCCCATTCCAACTCTCCGCTCGCTGCCCCGTTCCAACTCTCCGCTCGCTGCCCCGTTCCAACTCTCGGCTCGCTGCCCCATTCCAACTCTCCGCCCGCTGCCCCATTCCAACTCTCCGCTCTCTGCCCCATTCGAACTCTCCGCTCGCTGCCCCATTCCAACTCTCCGCCCCATTCCAACTCTCCGCTCGCTGCCCCATTCCAACTCTACTCTCACTGGTCCCATTCCAACTCTCCGCTCGCTGCCCCATTCCAACTCTCCGCTCACTGCCCCATTCCAACTCTACGCTCACTGGTCCCATTCCAACTCTCCGCTCGCTGCCCCATTCCAACTCTCCGCCCCCTGCCCCATTCCAACTCTCCGCTCGCTGCCCCATTCCAACTCTCCGCTCGCTGGTCCCATCCCAACTCTCCGCCCGCTGCCCCATTCCAACTCTCCGCTCGCTGCCCCATTCCAACTCTCCGCTCACTGCCTCTCCGCCCGCTGCCCCATTCCAACTCACTGCCCCATTCCAACTCTCCGCTCGCTGCCCCATTCCAACTCTCCGCCCCATTCCAACTCTCCGCTCGCTGCCCCATTCCAACTCTCCGCTCGCTGCCCCATTCCAACTCTCCGCCCGCTGGTCCCCATTCCAACTCTCCGCTCGCTGCCCCATTCCAACTCTCCGCTCGCTGCCCCATTCCAACTCTCCGCCCGCTGGTCCCCATTCCAACTCTCCGCTCGCTGCCCCATTCCAACTCTCCGCTCGCTGCCCCATTCCAACTCTCCGCCCGCTGGTCCCCATTCCAACTCTCCGCCCGCTGCCCCATTCCAACTCTCCGCTCGCTGCCCCATTCCAACTCTCCGCTCGCTGCCCCATTCCAACTCTCCGCTCGCTGGTCCCATTCCAACTCTCCGCCCGCTGCCCCATTCCAACTCTCCGCCCGCTGCCCCATTCCAACTCTCCGCCCGCTGCCCCATTCCAACTCTCCGCCCGCTGCCCCATTCCAACTCTCCGCTCGCTGCCCCATTCCAACTCTCCGCTCGCTGCCCCATTCCAACTCTCCGCTCGCTGGTCCCATTCCAACTCTCCGCTCCCTGCCTCATTCCAACTCTCCGCTCGCTGCCCCATTCCAACTCTCCGCTCACTGCCCCATTCCAACTCTCCGACCCATTCCAACTCTCCGCTCGCTGCCCCGTTCCAACTCTCCGCTCGCTGCCCCGTTCCAACTCTCCGCTCGCTGCCCCGTTCCAACTCTCCGCTCGCTGCCCCGTTCCAACTCTCCGCCCGCTGCCCCATTCCAACTCTCCGCCCCATTCCAACTCTCTGCCCCATTCCAACTCTCCGCCCGCTGCCCCATTCCAACTCTCCGCTCACTGGTCCCATTCCAACTCTCCGCTCGCTGCCCCATTCCAACTCTCCGCTCGCTGCCCCATTCCAACTCTCCGCCCGCTGCCCCATTCCAACTCTCCACCCGCTGCCCCATTCCAACTCTCCGCCCCATTCCAACTCTCCGCTCGCCGCCCCATTCCAACTCTCCGTTCGCTGCCCCATTCCAACTCTCCGCTCGCTGCCCCATTCCAACTCTCCGCCCCATTCCAACTCTCCGCTCACTGGTCCCATTCCAACTCTCCGCTCGCTGCCCCATTCCAACTCTCCGCCCGCTGCCCCATTCCAACTCTCCGCTCGCTGCCCCATTCCAACTCTCCGCGCCCTGCCCCATTCCAACTCTCCGCTCGCTGCCCCATTCCAACTCTCCGCTCCCTGCCTCATTCCAACTCTCCGCTCGCTGGTCCCATCCCAACTCTCCGCCCGCTGCCCCATTCCAACTCTCCGCTCGCTGGTCCCATCCCAACTCTGCGCTCACTGCCTCTCCGCCCGCTGCCCCATTCCAACTCTACGCTCACTGGTCCCAGTCCAACTCTCCGCTCGCTGCCCCATTCCAACTCTCCGCCCGCTGCCCCATTCCAACTCTCCGCTCGCTGCCCCATTCCAACTCTCCGCCCGCTGCCCCATTCCAACTCTCCGCTCGCTGCCCCATTCCAACTCACTGCCCCATTCCAACTCTCCGCCCGCTGCCCCATTCCAACTCTCCGCCCGCTGCCCCATTCCAACTCTCCGCCCGCTGCCCCATTCCAACTCTCCGCCCGCTGCCCCATTCCAACTCTCCGCCCGCTGCCCCATTCCAACTCTCCGCCCGCTGCCCCATTCCAACTCTCCGCCCGCTGCCCCATTCCAACTCTCCGCCCGCTGCCCCATTCCAACTCTCCGCCCGCTGCCCCATTCCAACTCTCCGCCCGCTATCCCCATTCCAACTCTCCGCTCGCTGCCCCATTCCAACTCTCCGCTCGCTGGTCCCATTCCAACTCTCCGCTCGCTGCCCCATTCCAACTCTCCGCTCGCTGCCCCATTCCAACTCTCCGCTCGCTGCCCCATTCCAACTCTCCGCTCGCTGCCCCATTCCAACTCTCCGCTCGCTGCCCCATTCCAACTCTCCGCCCGCTGGTCCCCATTCCAACTCTCCGCCCCATTCCAACTCTCCGCTCGCTGCCCCATTCCAACTCTCCGCCCGCTGCCCCATTCCAACTCTCCGCTCGCTGCCCCATTCCAACTCTCCGCTCGCTGCCCCATTCCAACTCTCCGCTCGCTGCCCCATTCCAACTCTCCGCTCGCTGGTCCCATTCCAACTCTCCGCCCGCTGCCCCATTCCAACTCTCCGCCCGCTGCCCCATTCCAACTCTCCGCTCGCTGCCCCATTCCAACTCTCCGCTCGCTGCCCCATCCCAACTCTCCGCTCGCTGGTCCCATTCCAACTCTCCGCTCCCTGCCTCATTCCAACTCTCCGCTCGCTGCCCCGTTCCAACTCTCCGCTCGCTGCCCCGTTCCAACTCTCCGCTCGCTGCCCCGTTCCAACTCTCCGCTCGCTGCCCCGTTCCAACTCTCCGCTCGCTGCCCCGTTCCAACTCTCCGCTCGCTGCCCCGTTCCAACTCTCCGCTCGCTGCTCCGTTCCAACTCTCCGCCCGCTGCCCCATTCCAACTCTCTGCCCCATTCCAACTCTCCGCCCGCTGCCCCATTCCAACTCTCCGCTCACTGGTCCCATTCCAACTCTCCGCTCGCTGCCCCATTCCAACTCTCCACTCGCTGCCCCATTCCAACTCTCCGCCCGCTGCCCCATTCCAACTCTCCACCCGCTGCCCCATTCCAACTCTCCGCCCCATTCCAACTCTCCGCTCGCTGCCCCATTCCAACTCTCCGTTCGCTGCCCCATTCCAACTCTCCGCTCGCTGCCCCATTCCAACTCTACGCTCACTGGTCCCATTCCAACTCTCCGCTCGCTGCCCCATTCCAACTCTCCGCTCGCTGCCCCATTCCAACTCTCCGCCCGCTGCCCCATTCCAACTCTCCACCCGCTGCCCCATTCCAACTCTCCGCCCCATTCCAACTCTCCGCTCGCTGCCCCATTCCAACTCTCCGTTCGCTGCCCCATTCCAACTCTCCGCTCGCTGCCCCATTCCAACTCTCCGCTCATTGGTACCATTCCAACTCTCCGCCCGCTGCCCCATTCCAACTCTCCGCGCCCTGCCCCATTCCAACTCTCCGCTCGCTGCCCCATTCCAACTCTCCGCTCCCTGCCTCATTCCAACTCTCCGTTCGCTGGTCCCATCCCAACTCTCCGCCCGCTGCCCCATTCCAACTCTCCGCTCGCTGGTCCCATCCCAACTCTGCGCTCACTGCCTCTCCGCCCGCTGCCCCATTCCAACTCTACGCTCACTGGTCCCAGTCCAACTCTCCGCTCGCTGCCCCATTCCAACTCTCCGCTCGCTGCCCCATTCCAACTCTCCGCCCGCTGCCCCATTCCACCTCTCCGCTCGCTGCCCCATTCCAACTCTCCGCTCGCTGCCCCATTCCAACTCACTGCCCCATTCCAACTCTCCGCCCGCTGCCCCATTCCAACTCTCCGCCCGCTGCCCCATTCCAACTCTCCGCCCGCTGCCCCATTCCAACTCTCCGCCCGCTGCCCCATTCCAACTCTCCGCCCGCTGCCCCATTCCAACTCTCCGCCCGCTGCCCCATTCCAACTCTCCGCCCGCTGCCCCATTCCAACTCTCCGCCCGCTGCCCCATTCCAACTCTCCGCCCGCTGCCCCATTCCAACTCTCCGCCCGCTGCCCCATTCCAACTCTCCGCCCGCTGCCCCATTCCAACTCTCCGCCCACTGCCCCATTCCAACTCTCCGCCCGCTATCCCCATTCCAACTCTCCGCTCGCTGCCCCATTCCAACTCTCCGCTCGCTGGTCCCATTCCAACTCTCCGCTCGCTACCCCATTCCAACTCTCCGCTCGCTGCCCCATTCCAACTCTCCGCCCGCTGCCCCATTCCAACTCTCCGCCCGCTGCCCCATTCCAACTCTCCGCCCGCTGCCCCATTCCAACTCTCCGCTCGCTGGTCCCATTCCAACTCTCCGCTCGCTGCCCCATTCCAACTCTCCGCTCGCTGGTCCCATTCCAACTCTCCGCTCCCTGCCTCATTCCAACTCTCCGCTCGCTGCCCCATTCCAACTCTCCGCTCGCTGCCCCATTCCAACTCTCCGCCCGCTGCCCCATTCCAACTCTCCGCTCTCTGCCCCATTCCAACTCTCCACCCCATTCCAACTCTCCGCTCACTGGTCCCATTCCAACTCTCCGCTCGCTGCCCCATTCCAACTCTCCGCTCGCTGCCCCATTCCAACTCTACGCTCACTGGCCCCATTCCAACTCTCCGCTCACTGCCCCATTCCAACTCTACGCTCACTGGTCCCATTCCAACTCTCCGCTCGCTGCCCCATTCCAACTCTCCGCCCGCTGCCCCATTCCAACTCTCCGCTCGCTGCCCCATTCCAACTCTCCGCCCCCTGCCCCATTCCAACTCTCCGCCCCCTGCCCCATTCCAACTCTCCGCTCCCTGCCTCATTCCAACTCTCCGCTCGCTGGTCCCATCCCAACTCTCCGCCCGCTGGTCCCATCCCAACTCTCCGCCCGCTGCCCCATTGCAACTCTACCCTCACTGGTCCCATTCCAACTCTCCGCTCGCTGCCCCATTCCAACTCTCCGCCCGCTGCCCCATTCCAACTCTCCGCTAGCTGCCCCATTCCAACTCTCCGCCCGCTGCCCCATTCCAACTCTCCGCTCGCTGCCCCATTCCAACTCTCCGCTCGCTGCCCCATTCCAACTCACTGCCCCATTCCAACTCTCCATCGCTGCCCCATTCCAACTCTCCGCCCGCTGCCCCATTCCAACTCTCGGCCCGCTGCCCCATTCCAACTCTCCGCCCGCTGCCCCATTCCAACTCTCCGCCCGCTGCCCCATTCCAACTCTCCGCCCGCTGCCCCATTCCAACTCTCCGCCCGCTGCCCCATTCCAACTCTCCGCCCGCTGCCCCATTCCAACTCTCCGCTCGCTGCCCCATTCCAACTCTCCCGCCCGCTGCCCCATTCCAACTCTCCGCCCGCTGCCCCATTCCAACTCTCCGCTCGCTGCCCCATTCCAACTCTCCCGCCCGCTGCCCCATTCCAACTCTCCGCCCGCTATCCCCATTCCAACTCTCCGCTCGCTCGTCCCATTCCAACTCTCCGCTCGCTGCCCCATTCCAACTCTCCGCTCGCTGCCCATTCCAACTCTCCGCTCGCTGCCCCATTCCAACTCTCCGCCCGCTGGTCCCATTCCAACTCTACGCTCGCTGCCCCATTCCAACTCTCCGCTCGCTGCCCCATTCCAACTCTCCGCTCGCTGCCCCATTCCAACTCTCCGCTCACTGGTCCCATTCCAACTCTCCGCCCGCTGCCCCATTCCAACTCTCCGCCCGCTGCCCCATTCCAACTCTCCGCCCGCTGCCCCATTCCAACTCTCCGCCCGCTGCCCCATTCCAACTCTCCGCCCGCTGCCCCATTCCAACTCTCCGCCCGCTGCCCCATTCCAACTCTCCGCCCGCTGCCCCATTCCAACTCTCCGCCCGCTGCCCCATTCCAACTCTCCGCCCGCTGCCCCATTCCAACTCTCCGCCCGCTGCCCCATTCCAACTCTCCGCCCGCTGCCCCATTCCAACTCTCCGCCCGCTGCCCCATTCCAACTCTCCGCCCGCTGCCCCATTCCAACTCTCCGCCCGCTGCCCCATTCCAACTCTCCGCCCGCTGCCCCATTCCAACTCTCCGCCCGCTGCCCCATTCCAACTCTCCGCTCGCTGGTCCCATTCCAACTCTCCGCACCCTGCCTCATTCCAACTCTCCGCTCGCTGCCCCATTCCAACTCTCCGCTCGCTGGTCCCATTCCAACTCTCCGCACCCTGCCTCATTCCAACTCTCCGCTCGCTGCCCCATTCCAACTCTCCGCTCGCTGCCCCATTCCAACTCTCCGCTCGCTGCCCCATTCCAACTCTCCGCTCTCTGCCCCATTCCAACTCTCCGCTCTCTGCCCCATTCCAACTCTCCGCCCCATTCCAACTCTCCGCTCGCTGCCCCGTTCCAACTCTCCGCTCGCTGCCCCGTTCCAACTCTCGGCTCGCTGCCCCATTCCAACTCTCCGCCCGCTGCCCCATTCCAACTCTCCGCTCTCTGCCCCATTCGAACTCTCCGCTCGCTGCCCCATTCCAACTCTCCGCCCCATTCCAACTCTCCGCTCGCTGCCCCATTCCAACTCTACTCTCACTGGTCCCATTCCAACTCTCCGCTCGCTGCCCCATTCCAACTCTCCGCTCACTGCCCCATTCCAACTCTACGCTCACTGGTCCCATTCCAACTCTCCGCTCGCTGCCCCATTCCAACTCTCCGCCCCCTGCCCCATTCCAACTCTCCGCTCGCTGCCCCATTCCAACTCTCCGCTCGCTGGTCCCATCCCAACTCTCCGCCCGCTGCCCCATTCCAACTCTCCGCTCGCTGCCCCATTCCAACTCTCCGCTCACTGCCTCTCCGCCCGCTGCCCCATTCCAACTCACTGCCCCATTCCAACTCTCCGCTCGCTGCCCCATTCCAACTCTCCGCCCCATTCCAACTCTCCGCCCGCTATCCCCATTCCAACTCTCCGCTCGCTCGTCCCATTCCAACTCTCCGCTCGCTGCCCCATTCCAACTCTCCGCTCGCTGCCCATTCCAACTCTCCGCTCGCTGCCCCATTCCAACTCTCCGCCCGCTGGTCCCATTCCAACTCTACGCTCGCTGCCCCATTCCAACTCTCCGCTCGCTGCCCCATTCCAACTCTCCGCTCGCTGCCCCATTCCAACTCTCCGCTCGCTGGTCCCATTCCAACTCTCCGCCCGCTGCCCCATTCCAACTCTCCGCCCGCTGCCCCATTCCAACTCTCCGCCCGCTGCCCCATTCCAACTCTCCGCCCGCTGCCCCATTCCAACTCTCCGCCCGCTGCCCCATTCCAACTCTCCGCCCGCTGCCCCATTCCAACTCTCCGCCCGCTGCCCCATTCCAACTCTCCGCCCGCTGCCCCATTCCAACTCTCCGCCCGCTGCCCCATTCCAACTCTCCGCCCGCTGCCCCATTCCAACTCTCCGCCCGCTGCCCCATTCCAACTCTCCGCCCGCTGCCCCATTCCAACTCTCCGCCCGCTGCCCCATTCCAACTCTCCGCCCGCTGCCCCATTCCAACTCTCCGCCCGCTGCCCCATTCCAACTCTCCGCCCGCTGCCCCATTCCAACTCTCCGCCCGCTGCCCCATTCCAACTCTCCGCCCGCTGCCCCATTCCAACTCTCCGCTCGCTGGTCCCATTCCAACTCTCCGCACCCTGCCTCATTCCAACTCTCCGCTCGCTGCCCCATTCCAACTCTCCGCTCGCTGGTCCCATTCCAACTCTCCGCACCCTGCCTCATTCCAACTCTCCGCTCGCTGCCCCATTCCAACTCTCCGCTCGCTGCCCCATTCCAACTCTCCGCTCGCTGCCCCATTCCAACTCTCCGCTCTCTGCCCCATTCCAACTCTCCGCTCTCTGCCCCATTCCAACTCTCCGCCCCATTCCAACTCTCCGCTCGCTGCCCCGTTCCAACTCTCCGCTCGCTGCCCCGTTCCAACTCTCGGCTCGCTGCCCCATTCCAACTCTCCGCCCGCTGCCCCATTCCAACTCTCCGCTCTCTGCCCCATTCGAACTCTCCGCTCGCTGCCCCATTCCAACTCTCCGCCCCATTCCAACTCTCCGCTCGCTGCCCCATTCCAACTCTACTCTCACTGGTCCCATTCCAACTCTCCGCTCGCTGCCCCATTCCAACTCTCCGCTCACTGCCCCATTCCAACTCTCCGCTCGCTGCCCCATTCCAACTCTCCGCTCGCTGGTCCCATCCCAACTCTCCGCCCGCTGCCCCATTCCAACTCTCCGCTCGCTGCCCCATTCCAACTCTCCGCTCACTGCCTCTCCGCCCGCTGCCCCATTCCAACTCACTGCCCCATTCCAACTCTCCGCTCGCTGCCCCATTCCAACTCTCCGCCCCATTCCAACTCTCCGCTCGCTGCCCCATTCCAACTCTCCGCTCGCTGCCCCATTCCAACTCTCCGCCCGCTGGTCCCCATTCCAACTCTCCGCCCCATTCCAACTCTCCGCCCGCTGGTCCCCATTCCAACTCTCCGCTCGCTGCCCCATTCCAACTCTCCGCTCGCTGCCCCATTCCAACTCTCCGCCCGCTGGTCCCCATTCCAACTCTCCGCCCGCTGCCCCATTCCAACTCTCCGCTCGCTGCCCCATTCCAACTCTCCGCTCGCTGCCCCATTCCAACTCTCCGCTCGCTGGTCCCATTCCAACTCTCCGCCCGCTGCCCCATTCCAACTCTCCGCCCGCTGCCCCATTCCAACTCTCCGCCCGCTGCCCCATTCCAACTCTCCGCCCGCTGCCCCATTCCAACTCTCCGCCCGCTGCCCCATTCCAACTCTCCGCTCGCTGCCCCATTCCAACTCTCCGCTCGCTGGTCCCATTCCAACTCTCCGCTCCCTGCCTCATTCCAACTCTCCGCTCGCTGCCCCATTCCAACTCTCCGCTCGCTGCCCCATTCCAACTCTCCGCTCACTGCCCCATTCCAACTCTCCGACCCATTCCAACTCTCCGCTCGCTGCCCCGTTCCAACTCTCCGCTCGCTGCCCCGTTCCAACTCTCCGCTCGCTGCCCCGTTCCAACTCTCCGCTCGCTGCCCCGTTCCAACTCTCCGCCCGCTGCCCCATTCCAACTCTCCGCCCCATTCCAACTCTCTGCCCCATTCCAACTCTCCGCCCGCTGCCCCATTCCAACTCTCCGCTCACTGGTCCCATTCCAACTCTCCGCTCGCTGCCCCATTCCAACTCTCCGCTCGCTGCCCCATTCCAACTCTCCGCCCGCTGCCCCATTCCAACTCTCCACCCGCTGCCCCATTCCAACTCTCCGCCCCATTCCAACTCTCCGCTCGCCGCCCCATTCCAACTCTCCGTTCGCTGCCCCATTCCAACTCTCCGCTCGCTGCCCCATTCCAACTCTCCGCCCCATTCCAACTCTCCGCTCACTGGTCCCATTCCAACTCTCCGCTCGCTGCCCCATTCCAACTCTCCGCCCGCTGCCCCATTCCAACTCTCCGCTCGCTGCCCCATTCCAACTCTCCGCGCCCTGCCCCATTCCAACTCTCCGCTCGCTGCCCCATTCCAACTCTCCGCTCCCTGCCTCATTCCAACTCTCCGCTCGCTGGTCCCATCCCAACTCTCCGCCCGCTGCCCCATTCCAACTCTCCGCTCGCTGGTCCCATCCCAACTCTGCGCTCACTGCCTCTCCGCCCGCTGCCCCATTCCAACTCTACGCTCACTGGTCCCAGTCCAACTCTCCGCTCGCTGCCCCATTCCAACTCTCCGCCCGCTGCCCCATTCCAACTCTCCGCTCGCTGCCCCATTCCAACTCTCCGCCCGCTGCCCCATTCCAACTCTCCGCTCGCTGCCCCATTCCAACTCACTGCCCCATTCCAACTCTCCGCCCGCTGCCCCATTCCAACTCTCCGCCCGCTGCCCCATTCCAACTCTCCGCCCGCTGCCCCATTCCAACTCTCCGCCCGCTGCCCCATTCCAACTCTCCGCCCGCTGCCCCATTCCAACTCTCCGCCCGCTGCCCCATTCCAACTCTCCGCCCGCTGCCCCATTCCAACTCTCCGCCCGCTGCCCCATTCCAACTCTCCGCCCGCTGCCCCATTCCAACTCTCCGCCCGCTGCCCCATTCCAACTCTCCGCCCGCTGCCCCATTCCAACTCTCCGCCCGCTATCCCCATTCCAACTCTCCGCTCGCTGCCCCATTCCAACTCTCCGCTCGCTGGTCCCATTCCAACTCTCCGCTCGCTGCCCCATTCCAACTCTCCGCTCGCTGCCCCATTCCAACTCTCCGCTCGCTGCCCCATTCCAACTCTCCGCTCGCTGCCCCATTCCAACTCTCCGCTCGCTGCCCCATTCCAACTCTCCGCCCGCTGGTCCCCATTCCAACTCTCCGCCCCATTCCAACTCTCCGCTCGCTGCCCCATTCCAACTCTCCGCTCGCTGCCCCATTTCAACTCTCCGCTCGCTGCCCCATTCCAACTCTCCGCCCGCTGCCCCATTCCAACTCTCCGCCCGCTGCCCCATTCCCAACTCTCCGCTCGCTGCCCCATTCCAACTCTCCGCCCGCTGCTCCATTCCAACTCTCCGCCCGCTGCCCCATTCCAACTCTCCGCCCGCTGCCCCATTCCAACTCTCCGCTCGCTGCCCCATTCCAACTCTCCGCTCGCTGGTCCCATTCCAACTCTCCGCTCGCTGGTCCCATTCCAACTCTCCGCTCGCTGCCCCATTCCAACTCTCCGCTCGCTGGTCCCATTCCAACTCTCCGCTCCCTGCCTCATTCCAACTCTCCGCTCGCTGCCCCATTCCAACTCTCCGCTCGCTGCCCCATTCCAACTCTCCGCTCGCTGCCCCATTCCAACTCTCCGCCCGCTGCCCCATTCCAACTCTCCGCTCTCCGCCCCATTCCAACTCTCCGCCCGCTGCCCCATTCCAACTCTCCGCTCGCTGGTCCCATTCCAACTCTCCGCTCCCTGCCTCATTCCAACTCTCCGCTCGCTGCCCCATTCCAACTCTCCGCCCGCTGCTCCGTTCCAACTCTCCGCCCGCTGCCCCATTCCAACTCTCCGCCCGCTGCCCCATTCCAACTCTCCGCCCCATTCCAACTCTCCGCTCGCTGCCCCATTCCAACTCTCCGCTCTCTGCCCCATTCCAACTCTCCGCTCGCTGCCCCATTCCAACTCTCCGCCCCATTCCAACTCTCCGCCCGCTTCCCCATTCCAACTCGCTGCCCCATTCCAACTCTCCGCTCTCTGCCCCATTCCAACTCTCCGCCCCATTCCAACTCTCCGCCCGTTGCCCCATTCCAACTCTCCGCCCGCTGCCCCATTCCAACTCTCCGCCCGCTGCCCCATTCCAACTCTCCGCCCGCTGCCCCATTCCAACTCTCCGCCCGCTGCCCCATTCCAACTCTCCGCTCGCTGCCCCATTCCAACTCTCCGCCCCCTGCCCCATTCCAACTCTCCGCCCCCTGCCCCATTCCAACTCTCCGCTCGCTGCCCCATCCCAACTCTCCGCTCGCAGCCCCATTCCAACTCTCCGCTCGCAGCCCCATTCCAACTCTCCGCTCGCAGCCCCATTCCAACTCTCCGCTCGCTGCCCCATTCCAACTCTCCGCCCGCTGCCCCATTCCAACTCTCCGCCCGCTGCCCCATTCCAACTCTCCGCCCGCTATCCCCATTCCAACTCTCCGCTCGCTGCCCCATTCCAACTCTCCGCTCGCTGGTCCCATTCCAACTCTCCGCTCGCTGCCCCATTCCAACTCTCCGCTCGCTGCCCCATTCCAACTCTCCGCTCGCTGCCCCATTCCAACTCTCCGCTCGCTGCCCCATTCCAACTCTCCGCTCGCTGCCCCATTCCAACTCTCCGCCCGCTGGTCCCCATTCCAACTCTCCGCTCGCTGCCCCATTCCAACTCTCCGCTCGCTGCCCCATTCCAACTCTCCGCTCGCTGCCCCATTTCAACTCTCCGCTCGCTGCCCCATTCCAACTCTCCGCCCGCTGCCCCATTCCAACTCTCCGCCCGCTGCCCCATTCCAACTCTCCGCCCGCTGCCCCATTCCAACTCTCCGCTCGCTGCCCCATTCCAACTCTCCGCTCGCTGCCCCATTCCAACTCTCCGCCCGCTGCCCCATTCCAACTCACTGCCCCATTCCAACTCTCCGCTCGCTGCCCCATTCCAACTCTCCGCTCACTGGTCCCATTCCAACTCTCCGCTCGCTGCCCCATTCCAACTCTCCGCTCGCTGCCCCATTCCAACTCTCCGCTCGCTGCCCCATTCCAACTCTACGCTCGCTGCCCCAATCCAACTCTCCGCTCGCTGCCCCATTCCAACTCTCCGCTCGCTGCCCCATTCCAACTCTCCGCTCGCTGCCCCATTCCAACTCTCCGCTCGCTGCCCCATTCCAACTCTCCGCTCACTGCCCCATTCCAACTCTCAGCTCACTGCTCCCATTCCAACTCTCCGCTCGCTGCCCCATTCCAACTCTCCGCTCGCTGCCCCATTCCAACTGTCCGCTCACTGGTCCCATTCCAACTCTCCGCTCGCTGCCCCATTCCAACTCTCCGCTCACTGCCCCATTCCAACTCTACGCTCGCTGCCCCATTCCAACTCTACGCTCGCTGCCCCATTCCAACTCTCCGCTCGCTGCCCCATTCCAACTCTGCGCCCGCTTCCCCATTCCAACTCTCCGCTCACTGCCCCATTCCAACTCTACGCTCACTGGTCCCATTCCAACTCTCCGCTCGCTGCCCCATTCCAACTCTCCGCCCGCTGCCCCATTCCAACTCTCCGCTCGCTGCCCCATTCCAACTCTCCGCCCCCTGCCCCATTCCAACTCTCCGCTCGCTGCCCCATTCCAACTCTCCGCTCCCTGCCTCATTCAAACTCTCTGCTCGCTGGTCCCATCCCAACTCTCCGCTCACTGCCTCTCCGCCCGCTGCCCCATTCCAACTCTACGCTCACTGGTCCCATTCCAACTCTCCGCTCGCTGCCCCATTCCAACTCTCCGCCCGCTGCCCCATTCCAACTCTCCGCCCGCTGCCCCATTCCAACTCTCCGCCCGCTGCCCCATTCCAACTCTCCGCTCTGTGCCCCATTCCAACTCTCTGCCCGCTGGTCCCATTCCAACTCTCCGCTCGCTGCCCCCTTCCAACTCTCCGCCCGCTGCCCCATTCCAACTCTCCGCTCTCTGCCCCATTCCAACTCTCCGCTCGCTGCCCCATTCCAACTCTCCGCTCGCTGCCCCATTCCAACTCTCCGCCCGCTGCCCCATTCCAACTCTCCGCTCGCTGCCCCATTCCAACTCTCCGCTCGCTGGTCCCATCCCAACTCTCCGCCCGCTGCCCCATTCGAACTCTCCGCCCGCTGCCCCATTCCAACTCTCCGCTCGCTGCCCCATTCCAACTCTCCGCTCGCTGCCCCATTCCAACTCTCCGCTCGCTGCCCCATTCCAACTCTCCGCTCCCTGCCTCATTCCAACTCTCCGCTCCCTGCCTCATTCCAACTCTCCGCTCGCTGCCCCATTCCAACTCTCTGCTCGCTGCCCCATTCCAACTCTCTGCTCGCTGCCCCATTCCAACTCTCCGCTCGCTGCCCCATTCCAACTCTCCGCCCGCTGCCCCATTCCAACTCTCCGCCCGCTGCCCCATTCCAACTCTCCGCTCGCTGCCCCATTCCAACTCTCCGCTCGCTGCCCCATTCCAACTCTCCGCCCGCTGCCCCATTCCAACTCTCCGCTCGCTGCCCCATTCCAACTCTCCGCCCCATTCCAACTCTCCGCCCCATTCCAACTCTCCGCCCCATTCCAACTCTCCGCTCGCTGCCCCATTCCAACTCTCCGCCCCATTCCAACTCTCCGCCCCCTGCCCCATTCCAACTCTCCGCCCCCTGCCCCATTCCAACTCTCCGCTCGCTGCCCCATTCCAACTCTCCGCTCGCTGCCCCATTCCAATCTCCACTCGCTGCCCCATTCCAACTCTCCGCTCGCTGCCGCATTCCAACTCTCCGCTCGCTGCCCCATTCCAACTCTCCGCTCGCTGCCCCATTCCAACTCTCCGCTCTCCACCCCCTGCCCCATTCCAACTCTCCGCCCGCTGCCACATTCCAACTCTCCGCTCACTGGTCCCATTCTACCTCTATTCACACACGTTCCAGTCTACCTCCACTCACACGTCTCACACCTGGACTGTTAGCTCCTCTTTCCTGACACAAGAACTCACACTTTCAGGAGAGTAGATGAAATGAGAAAGAGCGGGGAGGATACACACTTTGAAAATCTGGGCTTCGATCATAAACAACCTTAAAAATCCATTCATCTCACCAAACAGTGAAATTAAACTCTCATAATCTGGCATGCACTTGGTTTTTAAATGTACAATGTTTTATTATTTAAATTTTGGATTTTATACAAATCTCTTTCCGCTGCCCCACCTTTTTTGGGGCCAAAAAAGGAAATCAATCGAATCATAGAAATTTACAGCACAGAAGGAGGCCATTTGGCCCATCGTGTCTGTGCCAGCCAAAAAAGAGCTATCCAGCCTAATCCCACTTTCCAGCTCTTGGTCCCTAACCTTGAAGGATACAGCACTTCAAGTGCATATCCAAGTACTTTTAAAATGCGACTCTACCACATTTTCAGGCAGCGTGTTCCAGACCCCAACACCCTCTGGGTAAAAAAAATTCTCAGCTCCTCTCTAATTCTTCTACCAATTATTGTACTGTTTTAATTTTTTTTAAATAAAAGGTCTTTTTTACAGGGACCCTGGTAACCTCATTCTCTCTGAATTCAGAAAAACATCCAGATCCATTGACATGTAGTAATCAGCAGTGACCATCCTCACTGTAAACATACTGACCCGATCCTAATGTTGTATTTTAAAAAAGGGATGGGGGAAGAAGCAAAAAAAAACATTTACCCACCACCAAAAAATGAAATGCTAACTGCCTCCATAGTGGATATTAGTGACTTGTCGTTGTCAGTCAGGCCGAACTGACGGTGTTATTTGTAGCAGATGAGGAGGCGACGGTGGCGGCGGCTGTGGGCCTGTGCAATGCCTGTATCCATGTCACGCTCTCTCTCCCTGCCCTGGCGTCTCATCCTCCTGTAGCTGCCTCCAACACAGTACACCAGTCAGCGCCCACCCCCCTCTCCCCAAATCACCTCCTTGCCATCCTCACCCCCGCTCCAGCTCACTGTTGTGCACAACCTGTGCATTTCAGTGTGCAGAACCTTACAGATTGCTGTGCAGCCCCGCACCTTAGAGGGAACATTGCTTGCCGGCATCGCCCAGATCCAGAGAACAAATTAAAAAAAGAAACCAAATCACCCACATCACAGATTTCAATACAAAGCTATGAAACAGGGTGTTGCTGATTACTCATCTAAACTTGAACTTCAAAATGAATGTGCTTATATTTGCTCTTTTGAAATATATAGCCTGCCCAGTGGCTTTGCTCCACAGTCACTCACTAAGATTTGAGCAACTTCAACTAATTCTAAACCCATCAGTGTCACCAAGGTCTTGGTTTAAAGTTTTCACTATAATGGACAGAATTGTGAAAAAGGTCACCCACATCCAGTGAGAACCCCATGTAATAAAAACACAACAAAACCGGAAAACAATGGAAACTCTCAGCAGGTCGGGCAGCATCTGCCCAAAGAACACAGGTTGACATTTCTGATGTGGAGACTTCATCAGAATGGAAAGATATTACTGATGAGCAACATTTTAAAAAGGGGCTGAATGGGGGACAGCAGGCCAGCCAGCCAGGGGGTGGGAGCCTTCCCTTGCTCTGTTCCTTTTTCAATGCTCTTCACCTGTGATATCCTCCAGTTTTCGCCACAAGCGCTGCCTGACCTGCCGATCACACAAGTGTTTCAGATTCCCAGAATCCACAGTATTTTGTTTTTTGAGAATGAAAAAAACACAGCTAGACTCAATCAGCCTGGACACATAGGAACAGGAGTAGGCCATTCAGCCCCTCGAGCCTATTCGGTCATTCAATGAGATCGTGGGTGATCTGTGTCCTAACTCAATCCAGCCGCCTTAGCTCCTTAATACCCTTGGCTAACAAAAATCTATCAATCTCGGATATAAACATTTAATTGGGCTAGCATCTACTGCTTTTTGTGGGAGTGTGTTCCACACTTCTACCACAACTTTTCTCCTGAATGGTCTGTCGCTGATTTTAAGGTTATGTCCCCTTGTCCTGGACTCCCCCGCACCAGCAGAAAAAGTTTCGTTCTTACCCTATCAATTCCTTTCAAAATCTTAAATATCACCCCTTAACCTTCTATATGCCAGGGAATACAAACCTAGTTTATGTAATCTCGCCTCATAATCTAACCCGTGCAGCCCTAGTAACATTCTGGTGAATGTGCGCTGCACTCCTTCCAAGGCCAATGTATCCTTTCTAAGCTGCCGGACCCAGAACGGTACACAGTACTCCAGATGTGGTCTAACCAGGGCTTTGTATAGCTGTAGCAAAACTTCCTCCCTTTTATAATGTGGTAAACCACTGTTTGTATTCCACTGTGTACATGCCTGGACATGCCTCGGCTGACTCCTCCCACAAGTCCTAGTATAAAGGTGACTGCTCCCCAGCCCTTTGTATTTCTGGACCGGTCGACCACTCGAGGCAGATCTTCATTCTTTTGTTAATAAAAGCCTTTAGTTACTCTCTTAACTCTCAGTCTTTTATGAGTAATTGATAGCGCATCAATTTTATTAACAAAATTTTTATAATGGAGAAGATCCTCACACCAGCATGCCTGGACTTAGATCATCGGGAGGCGGACTCATCCACCAAGTTTACTCACTGGCTTAAGTGTTTAGAAAAATTCCTGACCGCCTCCGCAGCAATCAAATCGGACGAGGACAAACTGGATGTCCTGACCTCCAAAGTGAACCACCGAGTGTACTCGGTCATCCAAGACGCGACCTCGTACGCGGACGCTATCAAGCTCCTCAAGGACCAGTACACGCGCCCAGTGAACGAAGTGTACGCCAGGCACCTTCTGGGGAGTCGTAAACAACAACCTGGGGAATCGACCGTGGAATACCTTCAGGCACTGTCTGTGCTTGGCCGGGCCTGTGGTTGTAAGGATGTAAAGGCCGCCGTGTACACAGAGGAACTTATCCGGGACGCTTTTGTAGCGGGCCACAGATCCAATTACACCCGACAGCGACTGTTGGAGCAGAGTGACCTCGACCTCAACAAGGCCTCTGAACTCGCACTATCATTGGATGCAGCCTACCGGGGCATGGATGCCTACTCCTCTGCACCGTGGACGCCGCGGGGAATGACAGCCTGGGACACGGTAGGACCGCCTCATAGCGCCGTGCCACCCCAGCCACACCCCAGCAGTGTCCCAAGGCCAGACAGCAGTGCCCCAAGGCCAGAAATGCTACTTCTGTGGCCAGGCAAAACACCCCAGAGTGCGCTGCCCGGCGAAAAATGCGATCTGCTCGGGCTGCGGGAAGAAGGGACACTACACTAACGTCTGCAGGGCCAAAGCCACCCCAAACCCCAGCAGCGCCGCGTGTGGGCCATGCGGGCCGCCATCTTGGGCCTCCCCGGCCATGTGCGAACCACCGGTACAGCAGCCATTTTGGACGCCTCCAGCCACACGGGGATCATGGACGCCGCCATCTTGGACGACAGCCGGAACGCAGCAGGCCCCCAACACCACCTCATCTGATACCCGCAGCGACACACCGACCCCTACGCTGGCATCCGTTACACTGGACCAAGCGAGACCGCACCAGCTGGCCAGTTCCACAATGGACATTAAGGTAAATGGCCACGATACAATCTGCCTTTTTGACTCTGGGAGCACGGAGAGATTCATCCACCCCGACACGGTGCGGCGTTGCTCTCTCCCAGTCCTGCCTGCGCACCAGCGGATTTCTATGGCCTCCGAGTCCCAGTCGGCGGACATCGGCGGCTACTGCGTAGTGACACTCGTAGTAGACGGGACCGTGTACGATCATTTTAAACTTCTGGTCCTGCCCGACCTCTGCGCTGCCGTCCTGCTGGGGTTAGATTTTCAGTGCCACCTTAAAAGTGTTACGATGGCGTACGGTGGACCCCTACCCCCACTCACAGTCCGCAGCCAGCAGCTCCCAAATTGCCTGCCGCGCACCAGGTGCAACCTCTCCACACTCAGAGTCACCCCCCCCCCCACTGTTTGCTAACCTCACCCCCGACTGTAAGCCCATCGCCACAAAGAGCAGGCGATACAGTGCCGGGGACAGGGTTTTCATTAAAACCGAAGTGGAGCAGCTCCTGAAGGAAGGGATTATTGAGGGCAGCACCATCCCCTGGCGAGCCCAGGTTGTGGTCGCTAAGACCGGCGAGAAGCAGCGCTTGGTCATCGACTACAGCCAGACAATAAATCGCTACACCCTGCTGGACGCCTACCCACTCCCCCGCATAGCTGATATGGTCAACCAGATCGCGCAGTACCGCGTCTTCTCGACCATTGACCTGAAATCAGCGTACCACCAGCTCCCTATCCGCCCTGAGGACCGCCAGTATACTGCCTTTGAGGCAAACGGCCGCCTCTACCACTTCCTTAGGGTTCCCTTTGGCGTCACCAACGGGATCTCCGTCTTCCAAAGGGAGATGGACCGGATGGTAGATCAAAATGCGTTGCAGGCCACTTTCCCATATCTGGACAATGTGACCATCTGCGGCCGTGACTTGCAGGACCATGACGCAAACCTCGAAAAATTCCTCCGCACCGCCCAACTCCTGAACCTGACATATAACAAGGAGAAGTGCATATTCCGCCTCGCCATCCTTGGCTGTGTTGTGGAACACGGAGTCATCGGCCCCGACCCCGACCGGATGCGTCCCCTTATGGAACTCCCACTGCCCCACTGCCTCAAGGCCCTGAAGAGGTGCCTAGGGTTTTTCTCCTATTATGCCCAGTGGGTCCCCTACTATGCGGACAAGGCCCATCCGCTGATCAAGTCCACCTCTTTTCCCTTGACGGCAGAGGCCCGCTTAGCCTTCCACCGTATCAAGGAAGACATTGCCAAAGCCACCATGCACGCAGTGGACGAATCCATCCCCTTCCAGGTGGAAAGCGACGCGTCCGACTTTGCCCTGGCCGCTACCCTCAATCAGGCGGGGAGACCCGTGGCCTTCTTTTCACGAACCCTCCAAGGCCCGGAGACCAGACACTCCGCTGTTGAGAAGGAGGCCCAGGCGATTGTGGAGGCTGTGCGTCATTGGAGGCACTACCTGGCCGGAAAACGATTTACCCTGCTCACTGACCAACGTTCCGTTGCTTTCATGTTTAACAACAAGCAGAGGGGCAAAATCAAAAATGACAAGATCTTGAGGTGGAGAATCGAACTTTCCACCTACAATTACGAGATCTAGTACCGGCCCGGGAAGCTCAATGAACCCCCGGATGCGCTATCGCGTGGCACCTGCGCCAGCGCGCAGATCGATAGACTGCGGGCCCTCCACAATGA
Organism: Somniosus microcephalus; assembly: GCF_052327205.1. Taxonomy (NCBI): domain Eukaryota; kingdom Metazoa; phylum Chordata; class Chondrichthyes; order Squaliformes; family Somniosidae; genus Somniosus; species Somniosus microcephalus. The sequence continues at coordinate 186,645,103 of NC_140991.1, forward strand.
CCTCTGCCACCCGGGGGTCACCAGGTTCTTCCACTTCATCAAGGCCCGCAACCTGCCTTACTCTATTGAGGAGGTCAGGACCATGACCAGGAACTGCCAAGTCTGCGCTGAGTGCAAACCGCACTTTTATAGACCAGACAGGGCCCACCTGATAAAAGCCACTCGCCCCTTCGAGCGCCTGAGCGTTGATTTTAAAGGGCCTCTCCCCTCCTCCGACCGCAATGTGTACTTCCTCAATATTATTGATGAGTACTCCCATTTCCCATTCGCCATCCCCTGCCCGGACATGACCAGTGCCACGGTCATTAAATGTCTGAACGACCTCTTCACCCTGTTCGGTTTCCCCAGCTATATCCATAGCGACCGGAGCTCATCGTTTATGAGCGACGAACTCCGTCAGTACCTGCTAACTAGGGGTATTGCCACAAGCAGGACCACCAGTTACAACCCCCCGGGGAACGGACAGGTGGAAAGAGAAAATGCGACAGTTTGGAAGGCCGCCCTGCTAGCCTTAAAGTCTAGGGGCCTTCCAACCTCCCGCTGGCAGGATGTGCTCCCCGATGCGCTCCACTCTATTCGGTCACTGCTCTGCACTGCCACTAACGCCACCCCTCATGAGAAAATGTTTGTCTTCCCAAGGAAGTCCACATCGGGGACATCGCTACCGCCATGGCTGACGTCCCCAGGGCCGGTCCTACTGAGAAGGCACGTGAGGACCCATAAAACAGACCCCCTGGTCGAGAGGGTCGACCTCCTCCACGCCAACCCCCAGTATGCTTACATTGCTTACCCGGACGGGCGGGAGGACACAGTCTCCATAAGAGACCTTGCACCCTCGGGGGCCGCAGTAACCCACTACTCACTACCACCCCCCCCCAACGATCCGATATCCAGCCCCAGCAGACGGCAGGCCTGGGCCCCGCGACCCGCTCGACATCTACGAGGACGACACGCCTGTGCCACAGCCCACGCAGGACTCGACGCCGGAAGCTCCACTACCCCTGCCGTCGCCACGCCGATCACAGCGGCAGACAAGACCTCCGGAGAGACTCCAATACACTAACTTTTAATACACTTCACCCCGCCAGACTCAATTTTAAACAAGGGGTGAATGTGGTAAACCACTGTTTGTATTCCACTGTGTACATGCCTGGACATGCCTCGGCTGACTCCTCCCACAAGTCCTAGTATAAAGGTGACTGCTCCCCAGCCCTTTGTATTTCTGGACCGGTCGACCACTCGAGGCAGACCTTCATTCTTTTGTTAATAAAAGCCTTTAGTTACTCTCTTAACTCTCAGTCTTTTATGAGTAATTGATAGCGCATCATATATTCTAACCCTCTAGTTATAAAGGCTAACATTCCATTAGCCTTTTTGATTATTTTTTTGTACCCAACTACTACATTTTAGTGAAGTGTACATGGACTCCCACATCGCTTTGGACCTCCAATGTTTCTAGCTTTTCACCATTTAAATAATACTCGGACCTATCCATTTTTGGTCCAAAATGGATGACCTCACACTTAACTGCGTTGAAATCCATCTGCCACAGTTTTGCCCACTCACTTAATCTATCAAATTCTCTGTCATTTTATGCTCCAGTCTACACTCCTCACTATGCCACCAATCTTTTTGTCATCAGCAAACTTGGATATATGAATCTCTATTGCGTTATACAAGTCATTAATAGTGAATAGTTGAGGCCCCAGCACAGATTCTTGTGGGACACCACTAGTCACTTCCTCACAATTTGACTCCATACCCATTATCCCTACTCTCTGTCTTCTACCACTTACCAATCTCCTAACCAGGTCAATAATTTGCCTTTAATTCCATGAGCTTAATTTTAAGTCTCTTATATGGAACCTTATAAAATGCCTTCCAGAAGTCCATATAAACTACATCTATAGACATTTCCCTGTCTCCTACTTTAGTTACTTCCTCAAAAGTTCAATCTTTAGTACCATTATTTTTTCTAATAGTTTTCTTGCTTACGTTAACTTTATTGAGCTCCAGTCCTTGATTCATTATTAGTTTCCCTGGAATGTCAAGTATATGAACATAAGAAATAGGAGTAGGAGTAGGCCATTCAGCCCTTTGAGTCTGCTCTGCCATTCAATCAGATCTTCTACCTCAACTCCACCTTCCCGCAATATCCTCATATCCCTTTATTCCCTTAATATACAAAAATCTATCGATCTCTGTCTTGAATATACTCAACGGCTGAGCATCCACAGCCCTCTAGGGTAGAGAATTCCAAAGATTCACCACCCTTTGAGTAAAGAAATTTCTCATCTCAGTCCTAAATGGCCGACCCCTTATTCTGAGACTGTGACCCATAGAACATAGAAAAATAGGAGCAGGAGTAGGCCATTCGGCCCTTCGAGCCTGCTCCGCCATTCAATATGATCATGGCTGATCCTTTATCTGAATACCATATTCCCACTCCCCCCCCATACCCCTTGATGCCTTTTGCGTCTAGAAATCTATCTATCTCCTTCTTAAATATATTCAGTGACTTGGCCTCCACAGCCTTCTGTGGTAGAGAATGCCTCTGAGTGAAGAAACTTCTCCTCATCTCAGTCTTAAATGTCCTACCCCGTATCCTGAGACTGTGACCCTCGTTCTAGACCCCCCCAGCCAGGGGAAACATCCTCACTGAATCTACCCCGTCAATCCCCCTTAACAATTTTATATGTTTCAATGAGATTACCTCATTCTTCTATACTCTACTATGAAACATAGGCCTAATCTACTCAGTCTCTCCTCATTGGACAATCCTGGCGCTGCAGACTGACACAAAGTAATTATTCAACAAGTCTGCAATTTCCTTATTTACAATATTGCCCGCATCTGTCTTTACAGGGCCCACGTTACCCTTGACTACTCTGGCGAGCTCCAGCAGGGAGCGGCTCCCATCGGGCCTAGGCAGCCGCAGCACCCCTCAGTCAGCACTCCCTTCACCGGGCTGTGGTAATGAAGCGCGGAGGCCGGCTCCAGTTAGTTGATCCAAGGTTCGGCTTTAGGCCCCAGAAGGCCAAACCTCAAGGCTGGGTGGGGTTTGGGTCCCCGCGGCCGGTACTCACCACTCGGTTGTCCCGTTTCCCCATGGCTTCTCCCCTACAAACGGTTTCCGGCCCTTTAGAACCAGCCCTGCTTACTCCTGCGCGTATTGGCCGCCTCTCCAGCAAGGGGAGCCACCTGCGCGTATTGGCCGCCTCTCCAGCAAGGGGAGCCACCCGCCCCCAGCGCGCCTGCGCGTATTGGCCGCCTCCCCAGCAAGGGGAGCCGCCCGCCCCCAGCGCGCCTGCGCGTATTGGCCGCCTCGCCAGCAAGGGGAGCCGCCCGCCCCCAGCATGACGTCACTGCGACCCCCACATGTACCAAAACCTGTGGAGCGGCGTTCGCCGGAGGAACGGGGCCTGGACAACAAAGGCGCAGGGAATTAGGGCCTGTGCTCCGGGGAGCGGGAGATTAGGGTCTGGGCGTCGGATGGCCGGGGAATGGGGCCTAGGCACTAAAGGCCGGGGAATAGGGCCTGTACTCCGGGGAGCGGGAGATTAGGGTCTGGGCGTCGGATGGCCGGGGAATGGGGCCGGGGAATAGGGCCTGTGCACCGGGGAGCGGGAGATTAGGGTCTGGGCGTCGGATGGCCGGGGAATGGGGCCTGGGCAGCGGAGGGAGGCCGGAGGGTGGGAGAATGGGACCTGGACACCAGAGGCCCGTAGGGCTGGGGCGTGGGTGCTGGAGAGCGGGGAAGCAAGGCCTGGAGATCAGGGCTTTGGCACCAGAGGCTCAGGGGACAGCGCTTGGGCACTGGAAGGTTGGAGATTGGGGCCTTTGATCCAGAGGGTGGTGCTGGTGCCTGGGCACCAGGGAGAGGGGAAGTGGGGCCTGGGTGAGCCGGGTTTGGGCACAGGTGACGATAGCAAAATACTGCGGATGCTGGAAATCCGAAATAACAACAGAAAATGCTGGAAATCCGAAATAATAACAGAAAATGCTGGAAAAACTCAGCAGGCCAGGCAACATCTGTGGAGAGAGAAATAGAGTCAATGTTTCAGGTCGAAACCCTTCATCAGGACTAAGAAAACACAGGAAATGAAACAGATTAAAAGGCCAGTTTGGGGGCTGGGAAATGGGGATGAAAGAACAAAAGAGAAGTGAAGAGACATTAAGAGGTATTCAAAACGAGACGAGATGGTGATAGGACTAGTAAAGAGACAAAAGACGGCTCTAGATGAGGTGTGAAATGCGCTGGCAGAATGAGAGACAGCTGCCATGTGGGAGAGAAAAAAGGTGTGGATAAAAAATATATGTAAAAAAATGTAATCGGGGCCGAGGTTATGATCTGAAATTGTTGAACTCGATATTGAGTCCGGAAGGTTGTAAAGTTCCTCAAGCTTATGCTGGGTTTTGAGTTGGGTTTGGGCACAGGTTTGGGTTTGGACTTTAGCAAGGCTTTTGATAAGGTTCCACATGGCAGACTGGTCACGAAGTTAAAAGCCCATGGGATTCAGCGCAAAGTGTCAAGTTGGATTCAAAACTGGCTCGGGGACAGGAAGCAGAGGGTAATGGTTGATGGGTGTTTTTGTGATTGGAAGGCTGTTTCCAGTGGGGTTCCGCAGGGCTCCGTACTAGGTCCCTTGCTTTTTTGTGGTATATATCAATGATCTTGACTTGAATATAGGGGGTATGATTAAGAAGTTTGCAGATGATACTAAAATCGCCTGTGTGGTTGATACTGAAGAAGGAAGCTGTAGACTGCAGGAAAATGTCAATAAATTGGTCAGGTGGGCAGAACAGTGGCAAATGGAATTCAATCCGGAGAAGTGTGAGGTAATGCATTTGGGGAGGGCTAACAAGGAAAGGGAATACACATTAAATGGTCGGACACTGAGTAGCGTAGAGGAACAAAGGGACCTTGGAGTGCATGTCCACACATCCTTGAAGGTAGCAGGCCAAGTAGATAAGGTGGTTAAGAAGGCATATGGAATGCTTGCCTTTATTAGCCGTGGCCTAGAATACAAGAGCAGGGGGGTTATGCTTCAACTGTATAAAACACTAGTTAGGCCTCAGCTAGAGTACTGTGTGCAGTTCTAGTCACCACATTACAGGAAAGATGTGATTGCACTAGAGAGGGTACAGTGGAGGTTTACAAGGATGTTGCCGGGAGTAGAGAATCTTAGCTATGAGGAAAGACCGGATAGGCTGGGTCTGTTTTCCTTGGAACAGAGGAGGCTGAGGGGAGACCTTATTGAGGTGTATAAAATTATGAGGGGCATAGATAAAGTGGATAGAAAGGACCTATTTCCCTTAGCAGAGGTGTCAAAAACCAGGGGGGCACAGATTTAAAGTAATTGGGGGGAGGTTTAGAGGGGATTTGAGGGGAAATTTCTTCACCCAGAGGGTTGTAGGGGTCTGGAACTCACTGCCTGAAAGGGTGGCAGAGGCAGGAACCCTAACCACATTTAAAAAGTACTTGGGTGTGCACTTGGGATGCTGTAACCTGCAGGGCTACGGACCAAGAGCTGAGAAGTGGGATTAGACTGGATAGCTCTTTGTTGGCCGGCGCGGACACGATGGGCCGAAATGGCCTCCTTCCGGGCTGTAACTTTCTATCATTCTACAAGGGCGGGGTCTGGGCGGTGGGGAAGCGGGGCACTGGAGAGCGGGGCCCGGGCACTTTGGGAGCGTGGACTGGGCACCGGGGAGTGGGGGAGCAGAGCCTGGGCACTGGAGGCCTGGGGAGTGGGGCCAGGGCACCGGAAGGGCGGTGGAGCAGTACCTCGGCACCGGAGGGTGGAGGGAGCGGTGCCTGGATACCAAAGGCCTGTAGGGCGGGGCCTGGGCATCGGAGGGTGGGGCCCGGGCACCTTGGGAGCATGGACTAAGTAGCGGGGCATGGATGCCAGAGGGCGGGGCTAGGGCACTGTAGCCCAGGGCCTGGGCACCAGAGGCCAGGGGAGCGGGGCCTGGGCACCAGGGGGTGGGGGAGTGGTGCCTGGGCACTGGAGAGTGGGGCCTGGGCACCGGAGGGTGGGGGAGGGGGGCTTGGGCACCGGAGGGTGGGGGAGGGGGTTTGGGCACCAGCGGGTGAAGGAGTGGGGCCTGGGCATTGGAGGGTGGGGAGTGGGGCCTGGGCATTGGAGGGAGGGTGGAGCGAGGCCTCGGAGCAGGACACAGGAGAGCGGGGCCTGGGCACTGGAGGGTGGGGAGCGGGGCTTGGGCACCATTTTGTGGGGGAGCGGGGCCTGGACGCCGGGGACTGTGCAGTGGGGCCTGGAGGACGGGGCAAAGTCCCAGGGAATGGGGCTTTGGCACCAGAGGCTCGGAGCAGGATTCGGGTGAGTTGGGCCTGTGCACCGGAAGGCGGGGCCTGAGTACCGGAGGTTGTGGGAACAGGGCCTGGGCACCAAAGGCCCATAGGGCAGGGCCTGGGTGCCGGAGGGCCAGGGAGTGGGACCTGAGCACCGGGGGTCAGGTCCTGGCACCAGTGGGTGGGGGGCTTGCGCCTGGGCACTGGAGGACAGGAAGCAGGACCTCGTCACTGGAAGCCTGGAGAGCGGGACTTGGGCACTAGTGGGCAGGGGAGGGGGGCCTGGGCACCTGAGACCCGGGCACAGGGGGTCGGGGCCCGGGCGCCTTGGGAGTGTGGACTGGGCACCGGGGACTGGGTAGCGGGGCGTGGACACCAGAGGGCGGGGCTAGGGCACCGGAGCCCAGGGCCTGGGCACCAGAGGCCGGGGGAGCAGGGCCTCGGCATCCGACAGCGGGGAGCAGGACCTGGGCACCGGAAGCCCGGTGAGTGCGGCCTGGGCACCAGGGTGGGTGGGGGAGCTGCGCCTGGGCACCGGAGTGCGGGGGGTGTAAGGCCTGGGCACCGGTGGTTGTGGGGGAGAGGGGCCTGAACACCGGTGGTTGGGGGGAGAGGGGCCTGGGCACCAGTGGTTGGGGGGAGCGGGGCCTGGGAGCGGGACACAGGAGGGCGGGCGAGCGGAGCTGGGCACCGGAGGGCGGGGACAGCGGAGCCTGGGCACTGGAAAGCGGGGCCTGGGCAGCGGGGAGAGCGGGGCCTGGGCACTGGGGAGCGGGGCCTGGGCCCTGGGGAGCGGGGCCTGGTTCCGGGAAGCAGGGCCTGGGCACCGGAGGCTCGAGGAATGTGGCCTAGGCACTGGAGGACGGCCTGGGCACTGGGATTTGGTGGTGCGAGGCCTTGGCACCGGATGAGTGGGGGAATGGGGCTGGGCACCAGAGGCCTGGGGTGCGGAGTTCAGGGGTGTGGGGCCTTGGCACTGGAGGCTCGGGGAGCAGGGCCTACGCACTGGAGGACGGGAAGTTGGTGGGAGCGGGGCCTAGGAACAGAACACAGGAGGGCGGGCGAGCGGAGCCTGGGCACCAGAGGTATGGGGGGGGTGCGGAGGGGGCCTGTGCACTGGAAGGCAGGGCCTGGGCACCAGAGGGAGCGGGAGCAGCACCTGGGCCCCGGAGGGCGGGGGAGCAGAGCCTGGGCACCGGCGCAGAGCTTTGGCACCCAGGGAGCCGGGCCTGGACAGCAGTGTCCTGGGGAGTGGGGCCTGGACATTAAAGGCCTGAAGAGTAGGGCCTGGTCATCAAAGGTCGGGCTTCATTTCGCAAACAACCCCCTTCCACCTACTTCATTCTCTTATGGGCATGGAGGCACAAGTCACAGCTACTAAGATTCTTCCAAAAGTCAAATATTCATTTTCGTGTCCTTTGCCGGGGCTTGGACTTGGATAAAAGTGGCATGTCCAGTGTAACATAGGAACTGTCACTAAACAACGAACCGCCTCCAGTGTTTAAATGGCTTTGTAAATTTTGTTCCTAATATTTCCGCGGTGACTCCCCTAAAATGATTGCTGTAAATATATCGCTAGATTTTGTGCTCTGGGTGTGGTAAAATTGTACATTGATTTCTAAAAATAAACAGGTTTATGATGCTGCTGTACCTAGGAAAGATCTTGCATTTATGTAGCATCCTATCACATTATCTGGACATCTCAAATGCTTGACAACCAATGGATTATCTTTGAAGTGCTGTAGCCAATTTTGCCCAAGCAATGCTCCAAATGGTAAAAGGATGAATGACCAGATAATCTGTTTTGCCGGTGTTGGTTGATGAAGGAATAATTGCCAGGACACCAGGAGAATTCCCTGCTGTCTTGAAATAGTGCCGTGGGATGGTTTGTATCCACCTGAGCAGACAGTGAACTGTCGATTTAGAATATGTGCTCAAGTTCATAGTGGAGTTTGAACCTCGAGTTCTACTAACTGAGTAAACTGACAGTACACGGATTGCATTTTCTCAAGATAAATACAGATGAGGAAGGCCATCAGGGTTCATCTTCGTTCATGCATCCTCCAGGAAGATTATGCTTTAACCTCCTTAATTGTAGCAGCCAAATGTTTCTTAAACATTCCAGTATTCTACCCAGTAGTTTGTTCCATGTATCTTAGTGGTGATTAGGTACTTTAAACGTCCAGTACAACTGTGGCCAGTTTCTGCCCTGTTTCATGTTTTAGCATATGTGCTAACCTGCAAAATGCAGAAAAGCAGACAAATATAACTTCAATAAGGTTGAGTCCCCAAAAAAGTTGAAAACTCAAAAGACCATGGATTAAAAATTCAGTACCTTTAGCGCCAGCGGATGGCGCTAATGGGGCACTAGAGCAGTATCGCCGGGGCGAGCCGAATCCAGCCCTGCCCCTGGCAGTGCCACCGCTAAGAGTTATCACCGGGAGCATCAATGCCAGGTGGATCGTGACGTTAGTGAGTGTGCAACGCTCACGGGCCGCCTGATCTACGAAATTGATTGTCGCCACCTACCTTAGCACCTGGAGGAAACAGCGACAGGGAGAGCAGGTGTGAAGCACCAGGAAGCCGGCTCCAGGGATGTTATGTAAAGGGATCACTGCAACAGTGTGATTCTGTTATTTCAATGTTATTTAGTGTCAGGAGTGTTGTGGCAACTAAAAGGTAGCTACGTTTATTCTTAAAAAAGTCAAACTGCTACACTTGATTACATTAATGGGGGCTGTACTTGCAGTCGACGTCTCCCTCCAGGATCTACGGCAGAGAGAGTGGAGGCAGAAAGAAAGACTCCTGTGCCCAGAGGGAGGAGGAGGGCCATCAGGGCTCTCAACAGGAGGCCTTACCCTCTGAGGATATTCCGACAGCACTTATGCCTCCAATTAAGCAAGGAGCAGTGCATTAGAAGCACCGTGGATGTGGTTTTGCCAAGATAGCGGGATTCCCCATGGTGCAGGGTGCCATGGACTGCACCCATGTGGCTTTGCAGGCACCGCATTGTAAGGGGGGGGCATCTTTTAACTGGTTTATGGTAATTTAACTGGCCAGCAGCCTTTGCCTCTGAGCTCTTCCAACCTTTTACCTGGTTTACAGTAATTCACCTGGTCAGCAGCCTTTTGCTGCTGCACTCTAAACCAATTTACAAACCGGTTTCGAATCGCTACCCCTCCTTCAGTTCTGAGTGGAGGAACTTATAATTAATGATATTAAAACGGACAAGTGGTTTGGATGAGAGAAAAATCAAGTTTTATTACCTAAATAAACTACAATCAAAAGAATAAACTATACCACACGAACACAGTAATTATAGTAAAACTATATAACAGGGGGTTGCAGACGGCAAAAACGAGGGATAAAATGGCTCCAATGTTACTTAAACAATCTTAGCAATTACCCTCAAATCACCACCCCCTAACTCCTGCTAGGTTGCCTTGCCGAGGAGTCAGAAGACCCTGCTCACCTGTGGTCCAGCGAAGTAAAAAGAGAGAGATAGCTTCTCAGCAGCTATCTTTATACCTGGTGAGCCCCCTGCCGTTCTGCCTTGCAAGGGCTGTGTGCAAAATTCCCACCCAAAGGGTCCAATGCACAAGAGAAAGCTGTGATTGGCTAACTCAGAGTGGTTGGACTGGGTTAATGTGTCTTCCAGAGCTCCCTGGGCTGAAACAAAAGGGAAATACAACTGCTCTATTGCCCAGCGTGCTAGGTGATTTAGACCCATTCAATTCTTAACGGATCCCATTCAAGATACAAAAGTCTCTTCTGCAGTTTAGATGTATCCACTCGATATACAAACAAATGCTAATAGCATTCAATTGCTTTATAAACAAAGCATTGTCCTGTGGTAATGTTTTGTCTCCATTGAACCTTACTTCCAGACACAGAAAGCTGCTTTCCAAGCCCCTTTGTCTTCGGCCATGTGGTATGACAGCCATTTCTATCCCTGGAAATTTAAAAGCACAATGCCCAGGAATTCTTTAATCAAAAAAAATTAATCTTCAGAACTGTAAATTATTGCGAATTCTTACAGCATAACAATCCTGAGGTCTTCATAACCGCAAAGGCTACAACTCACTTATATGTGCAGTTGGTGTGCAACCTGCGCCAGACCGGTGTGCCAGCACTCTTCCAGCCACCACGTCAAGCTCACGGTTGCTCAGAGACTAGGACTATCTGCTCGCCATCTGGCTCATGACTCCCCTCTGCAACCCCAACACTCCTGCCAAGCACTGATATAATGAGAGCCATGCTGCCACTAGGAACATCATCGAGCAAGCCATCGGCCTGCTGAAGCAACGGTTCAGCTGCCTTGACCACTCGGGAGGAGCCCTCCAGTACTTAGCTGAACAGGTGTCCCATCTCGTGGTGGTCTACTGCATGCTCCACAACTTGGTCATCATGAGAACATAAGAAATAGGAGCAGGAATAGGCCACTTGGCCCCTCGAGCCTGCTCCACCATTCAATAAAATCATGGCTGGTCTTGGGCTCAAAGCCACTTCCCCGCCCGCTCCCCATAACCCTTCACTCCCTTATCTTGCAAAAATGTGTCTATCTCCACTTTTAATGTATTTAATGACCCAGCCTCCACAGCTCTCTGGGGCAGAGAATTCCACAGATTTACAACCCTTTGAGAGAAGAAATTCCTCCTCATCTCAGTTCTAAAAGGGCGACCCTTTATTCTAAAACTGCTCCCACATTCTAGATTTCCCAATGAGGGGAAACATCCTCTCTGCACCTACCTTGTCGTGCCCCCTCAGTGTCTTGTATGTTTCAATAAGATCACCTCTCATTCTTCTAAATTCCAATGAGTATAGGCCCAGCCCTTGCCACCTGGGATTGCGGGACCACCTCAGGAGGAGGAAGAGGAACAAGGGAGGAAGCAGCCACTCAATTGGCCTTCCGGAAGTGCGGTCTGTAATCACCTCAGACTGCAGTAGGAATGAATTAAACCCCAGATCCGCGTTGCTCACCACATCCCCATCGTTCCATCCCCATCGCAGGCCATATCACAGTGCAAAGCTGAAATGAGACACACCACAAAATAATCCAAACTGAAATAATAAATTTATCAACAATCAATGAATATATATTTACAACAACAATATTAACTATACACCCTTGTGCAATCCCTTAGTGCCTCTCGTTACTGTGCCTTTGCCCACTCCAGTGCTCCTACAAAGTGTTGGCCCAGTGGCTGCAGCACGGCTGGAGGAAGGCTGCTGAATGTCCGTGCGGGAGACTTCAGATGGCTTTGCAGGACGTTCTCAACCAGCTGTGGGCCTGGAAGGCCTGGCTGTAGACTGCACCTCCTCAGCCTGGGTGGCAGCAGTCTGGGTTGACTGGATGACAGGCAGCGACAAGGACAATGGCAGAATGACAGTGGTGGGAGCAGGAATGCTGTCATCCTGAGAGAGGACAGCAGGTTCCTGGTCCGCTGACCCACTGCCATTCACCTGGGGTAACATAAGAAATAGGAGCAGGACATTCGGCCCCTCAATAAGATCATGGCTGATCTGATCTTTGCCTTAACTCCACTTTCCTGCCTGTTCCCCATAACCCTTGACTCCCCTGTTGCTCAAATATCTGTCTATCTCCGCCTTGAATATATTCTCTGACTCAACCTCCACAGCTCTCTGGGGTAGAGAATTCCAAAGATTCATGACCCTCTGAGAGAAGAAATTCCTCCTCATCTCCAGCTTAAATGGGCGACCCCTTATCCTGAAACTATACCCCCTAGTTCGAGATTCCCCCACGAGGGGAAACATCCTCTCAGACTCAACCCTGTCAAGCCCCCTCAAAATCTTACATGTTTCAATAAGATCACCTTTCTTTCTTCTAAACTTCAATGAGTATAGGCCCAAGCTGCTTAACCTTTCCTCATAAGACAACCCTTTCCTCTCAGGAATCAACCTAGTGAACCTTCGCTGAACACACTCCAATGCAAGTATATCCCTCCTTAAATAAGGTGACCAAAACTGTCCGCAGTACTCCAGGTGTGGTCTCACCAATGCCCTGTACAGTTGTAGCAAGACTTCTCTACTTCTATACTCCATCCCACTAGCAATTAAGGCCAACATTCCATTTACCTTCCTAATTACTTGCTGTACCTGCATGCTAACTTTTTGTGTTTCATGTACAAGGACACCCAGATCCTTCTGTACCGCAGCATTCTGTAGTCTCTCAATTTAAATAATATTTTGCTTTTCTATTCTTCCTACCAAAGTGGATAACCTCACATTTTCTCACATTATACTCCATCTGCCAAATGTTTGCCCGCTCACTTAACCTGTCTATATCCCTTTGCAGACTCTTTGGCCGCGATTGTCTCAGCGGTGTCGGGATGAGGGCGGGTCAGCTGGTTTCTGGGTTTTAGCATTTCTGAGAAGTTATTTGTGTCCTCTTCAGTGAAGACAGAACCAAAATATTTGTTTAATTGCTCTACCGTTTCCTTGTTCCCCATTTTAAATTCTCCCGTTTCTGACTGTAAGGGACCTAAATTTGTCTTCACTAATCTTTTTCT